>NC_141539.1:7777500-8462500 GCF_021556685.1 Rattus norvegicus | reverse complement strand
TTTAAAACTGTTGCATCATCCATGGAAGGTTAAGGATAACTAGCATGGCTAGTGATTCTGCACCTTTATGTTCAATAAAGACATTTCCTCACCAAACAAAATATCTGAACTTTTCTGAATAGATAATAAGGCATAAAACAAAATATTTAATAATTGTCCTAATATCATTCATAGGAGATAAGAGATACTGTCTTGGCTAACTTCAACATTCTTGTAAGTCAGCCTTCTCATTAAAAGTTTTAAACTCAAATGCCTTGTACAAACTGTGTTAATTTAATGTCAATTTTGAAACATTACTTCGTCTTTCATCAAGCCATCTGGGAAATAGATATTTTTGTCAGTCTCAGTTCTGTTTCTTTCCTATTGTTCTGAAAACATATTGGATAAATTATTCCTACAGTGTGAAAATCAAGGTAACATAAAGTAACCTCCGGCATCCCAGTAACACCATGCACAAACACTAGATAGCAACATGACAAAATAAGGAACATTTAGTGCATAAATTCACTAAAATCTTATATACATAAAAGTTCATATGATAAACACTTATAAATAAAGGGACATTATTTTTTATGTAAATACAGGTTGAATTTTGTTTTTTCTGTAGTGATGATGTCAAACACATATCACTTTATTATTTATTAAATAGTAGTGTTCTGGTATCAGATATATACTTTATAAAGGGTGTTGGCTTTTTATCCTATCCTGTTGTCTTTTAGATGTTTTAATATTCATGCTTGGTCAGTGCCTTAGCTCTAAATAAAAAAGATCCTGAAATGAACTAGATCTGACCAATTTTATAACTAGGCCTCCATGGATCAGTATATGATTATCCCAAGTATAAATTCTCTTAATAGATTATGGAGTTTTTCTCATCTCTCTGTCAATATATACCATCATTAAGTGTCTAGAGGAGGTTTTCCAAAAGGTGGAGTCTGTGTTCCCTCTTTTAGTGCATATACAAACATCAAGGATGATAAATGTTTACATGCATTTCTAAACTGTATTTTCTGTCTCCCTCTAATATCATTTTTCTGACCCCAGCATTGTTGCAATAGCATCAAAGGTTTTTTTTTTTTTTTTTTTTTTTTCTCACCAGTCATTCCTACTAAAACTGTTTCATGTTAGTGAGAAGCCCTTACTTAGAAATAAAATGGTGGGCCTAAGAAGAATGATAGCATAACTTTCCCTCTGACCTACACACACACACACACACACACACACACACACACACACACACACACACACAGATAGAGACAGAGACAGAGACAGAGAGACAGAAGCAGAGACAGAGACAAAGACAGACAGAGACAAAGAGTATAAAAACATGTTTCTAAGTGACTGACTGAATGAAAATTATCACCTCACCTTAATGCTAAATCTTTTTAAAAACTTATCACACTATGTTCATCATGTGTGGATAGTTATTTTCATGTTCCCAAGAGTAACAAATAGCTGCATTTATTAATCATCTGATGATGAATAACCAAAATGTGCCTAGTTTGAGTTTTTGGCTCCTGATCATTATACTAAAAATAAGAATCCGAATCAAAGTCACTTCTCTTCTACCAATACATAAATTAACTTCCGGCTTTCCAATCTTTCTCTTCCTCTTTTCACATTTTTGTTTACTTTACAATCCTCTTTTCCAATAGAAACTTAATCAGATTCCTAGTGCCTTCTTAGGTTGCTACACAGTGTGCATAAGCAATGGCTTTCTGAATAGCTGCCTTTGTGTTCCTGGGATCCTCTTTCATTGCATGGAGTACAGTTGTCCTTGCAGTCACTGAAAAATGAGAAGACAGCAATGGACTGGCTACTCAGTTTAACTTTCATGTCTCATATGTGTAAATCTAAGTGTGAGTTTGTAATAATGCATAATACCTTTATCAGGAAAGCTTTTGAACACATTATTCCACCACCACTGCTTCCTTCTCCTTCTCTTTCTCTTCCTCCTCCTCCTTCTCTTCTTCTTTTTTGTTCTGTCTCTGAAAGACTTAGCCCAATAAAGCTAGGAAGTTTGAAGATAGGATTCAAATACATACCTTAACTACCTAGAATAAACAGTTCCTAAATAGCTAAAGCATATAGGTTATTGTAATTATGTGTTTTACCCTTTTGATGGAAGATTTGATTTTAGGTTCACAGTGTTTGTTGAGAATAGGAAAGACACATTTTCGTGCCCCTGTACCAGGAGACAGACATAATTGTTTTTTGATTCTCAATGTCAGTAAAGTTGTAGTGGAATTAGAATAAGGTTATGTAAGCAAATATGGTTCTGTCAAACAAGAAAACATTTTTTGAAGATTGTAAAATTGTAACAGTATATGACTATATATATGTGATATGCTCTCTTCTCTGGGTTTAAAACTGAAAATATTAATACTTTTTTTGAGAGGGGGGAACAACAGCAGGGAGATTATATTTTTGTACATTTAGTATTTTTATTTTCATGCATGCATTGTATATTTACATAAAATTTAAAGCCAAAATAAAACATTCTATTTGTAGAATTCTTTGGTAACCCCTTGTATTTTGCCCTTTATATTGAGGAGATGTTCTTCATTTTCAGGTTAGTACAGATTTTCATAAACTGTTGGACAGGATCTCTTTGGTCTTTGCTCCTTGTGCATGGCACTTATGCATAAATGCCATAAGGATAAGAATTTATATTTTTAAAATTTTATTTATTTTTTATTTTATAACTTTTAATGGATAGTTTTATTTATATTAAAAATGTTATTTTATTTCCAGGTTTCCCATCCATAAGCCCCCATCCCATGTCCCCTACACCTTCTTCTATGAGGGTATTTCCCTTCCCCAAACATTCCCCAATTCCCTCCCTGACATTCCACTTCACTCCTGGGTCCAGCCTTGGCAGGTCCAAGGGCTTCTCCGCCCCTTGGTGCCCAACAAGGCCATCTTCTGCTACATATGCAGCTGGAGCCATGGATACTCTTTGGGCAGTGGTTTCATCCCTGGGAGCTCTGGTCAGTTGGTATTGCTGTTCTTATGGCATTGCAAGCCACTTCAGCTCCTTCAAACCTTTCTCTAACTCATCTAAAGGGGACCCCATTCTCAGTACAGTAGTTTGCTGCAAGCATTTACCTCCGTGTTTGTCATGCTCTGGCTGAACCTCTCAGGGTACAGTTATATCAGGCTCCTCTCAGCATGGACTTATAGTCTTCATCAATATTAACCTCGATTTGGTGGCTATAAATATATGGATTGAATCCCCAGTTGAGGCATCTTCAGTCTTTATTACAATATTTGTTTACATATTACCTCCTATGAATATTTGTATTCTCACTTTAAAGAAGAACTGAAGCATCTACACTTTGGTCATTTTTCTTCTTGAGATCTATGTGATCTGTGAATTGTATCCTGAGTAATTTGAGCTTTTGGGCTCCACTTATGAGCGAGTGCATACCATGTGTGGTTTTTGGGGATTGGGTTGCCTCACTCACAATGATATTTTCTAGTTCCATCCATTTGTCTACAGATTTCAAGAAGTCATTATTTTTTTTTATTAACTTGAGTATTTCTTATATACATTTCAAGTGTTATTCCCTTTCCCGGTTTCCAGGCAAACATCCCCCTCCCCCCGTTCCTTATGGGTGTTCCGCTCCCCACCCTCCCCCCATTGCTGCCCTCCCCCCAAGAGTCTAGTTCACTGGGGGTTCACTCTTAGCAGGACCCAGGGCTTCCCCTTCCACTGGTGCTCATACTAGGATATTCATTGCTACCTATGAGGTCAGAGTCCAGGGTCAGTCCATGTATAGTCTTTAGGTAGTGGCTTAGTCCCTGGAAGCTCTGGTTGCTTGGAATTGTTGTGCATATGGGGTCTCGAGCCCCTTCAAGCTCTTCCAGTTCGTTCTCTGATTCCTTCAACGGGGGTCCTATTCTCAGTTCAGTGGTTTGCTGCTGGCATTCGCCTCTGTATTTGCTGTATTCTGGCTGTGCCTCTCAGGAGCGATCTACATCCGGCTCCTGTCGGTCTGCACTTCTTTGCTTCATCCAACTTGTCTATATGGGTGGCTGTATATGTATGGACCACATGTGGGGCAGGCTCTGAATGGGTGTTCCTTCCGTCTCTGTTTTAATCTTTGCCTCTCTCTTCCCTGCCAAGGGTATTCTTGTTCCCCTTTTAAAGAAGGAGTGAAGCATTCACATTTTGATCATCGGTCTTGAGTTTCATTTGTTCTAGGCATCTAGGGTAATTCAAGCGTTTGGGCTAATAGCCACTTATCAATGAGTGCATACCATGTATGTCTTTCTGTGATTGGATTACCTCACTCAGGATGATATTTTCCAAGTCCAACCATTTGCCTACGAATTTCCTGAAGTCATTGTTTTTGATAGCTGAGTAATATTCCATTGTGTAGATGTACCACATTTTCTGTATCCATTCCTCTGTTGAAGGGCATCTGGGTTCTTTCCAGCTTCTGGCTATTATAAATAAGGCTGCGATGAACATAGTGGAGCACTTGTCTTTTTTATATGTTGGGGCATCTTTTGGGTATATGCCCAAAAGTGGTATAGTGGGATCCTCAGGCAGTTCAATGTGCAATTTTCTGAGGAACCACCAGACTGATTTCCAGAATGCTTGTACCAGTCTGCAATCCCACCAACAATGGAGGAGTGTTCCTCTTTCTGCGCATCCTTGCCAGCATCTGCTGTCACCTGAATTTTTGATCTTAGCCATTCTCACTGGTGGGAGGTGAAATCTCAGTGTTGTTTTGATTTGCATTTCCCTTATGACTAAAGATGTTGAACATTTCTTTAGGTGTTTCTCAGCCATTCGGCATTCCTCAGCTGTGAATTCTTTGTTTAGCTCTGAACCCCATTTTTTAATAGGGTTATTTGTCTCCCTGCAGTCTAACTTCTTGAGTTCTTTGTATATTTTGGATATAATCCCTCTATCTATTGTAGGATTGGTAAAGATCTTTTCCCAATCTGTTGGTTGCCGTTTTGTCCTAACCACAGTGTCCTTTGACTTACAAAAGATTTGCAGTTTTATGATATCCCATTTGTCGATTCTTGATCTTAGAGCATAAGCCATTGGTGTTCTGTTCAGGAAATTTTTTCCAGTGCCCATGTGTTCCATATGCTTCCCTAGTTTTTCTTCTGTTAGTTTGAGTGTGTCCGGTTTGATGTGGAGGTCCTTGATCCACTTGGACTTAAGCTTTGTACAGGGTGATAAGCATAGATCGATCTGCATTCTTCTACATGTTGAACTCTACTGAACCAGCACCACTTGCTGAAAATGCTATCTTTTTTCCATTTGATGGTTTTGGCTCCTTTGTCAAAAATCAAGTGACCATAGGTGTGTGGGTTATTTCTGGGTCTTCAATTCTATTCCATTGGTCTTTCTGTCTATCTCTGTACCAATACCATGCAGTTTTTATCACTATTGCTCTGTAATACTGCTTGAGTTCAGGGATAGTGATTCTCCCTGAAGTCCTTTTATTGTTGAGGACAGTTTTAGCTATCCTGGGTTTTTTGTTATTCCAGATGAATTTGCAAATTGTTCTGTCTAACTATTTGAAGAATTGGATTGGTATTTTGATGGGGATTGCATTGAATCTGTAGATCGCTTTTGGTAAAATGGCCATTTTTACTATATTAATCCTGCCAATCCTTGAGCATGGGAGATCTTTCCATCTTCTGAGGTCTTCTTCAATTTCTTTCTTTGGTGTCTTGAAGTTCTTATTGTACAGATCTTTTACTTGCTTCGTTAAAGTCACACCGTGGTACTTTATATTATTTGGGCCTATTATGAAGGGTGTCGTTTCCCTAATTTCTTTCTCGGCTAGTTTCTCTTTTGTGTAGAGGAAGGCTACAGATTTATTTGAGTTAATTTTATACCCAGCCAATTTTCTGAAGTTGTTTATCAGCTTTAGTATTTCTCTGGTGGAACTTTTGGGATCACTTAAATATACTATCATATCATCTGCAAATAGTGATATTTTGACTTCTTCTTTTCCGATCGGTATCCCCTTGACCTCCTTTTGTTGTCTGATTGCTCTGGCTAGAACTTAAGAACTATATTGAATAAGTAGGGGAGTATGGGCAGCATTGTCTAGCCCCTGTTTTTAGTGGGATTGCTTCAAGTTTCTCTCCATTTAGTTTAATGTTAGCAACTGGTTTGCTGTATATGGCTTTTACTATGTTTAGGTATGGGCCTTGACTTCCTATTCTTTCCAGGACTTTTATCATGAAGGGGTGTTGAATTATGTCAAATGCTTTCTCAGCATCTAATGAAATGATCATGTGGTTTTGTTCTTTCAGTTTGTTTATATAATGGATCACGTTGATGGTTTTCCGTATATTAAACCATCCCTGCATGCCTGAGATGAAGCCTACTTGATCATTGTGGATGACTGTTTTGATGTGCTCTTGGATTCGGTTTGCCAGAATTTTATTGAGTATTTTTGTGTCGATATTCATAAGGGAAATTGGTCTGAAGTTCTCTTTCTTTGTTGGGTCTTTGTGTGGTTTAGGTATAAGAGTATTTGTGGCTTCATAGAAGGAATTCGGTAGTGCTCCATCTGTTTCAACTTTGTGGAATATTTTGGATAATATTGGTATGAGGTCTTCTTTGAAGGTTTGATAGAATTCTGCACTAAACCCATCTGGACCTGGGCTCTTTTTGGTTGGGAGATTTTAATGACTTCTTCTATTTCCTTAGGAGTTATGGGGTTGTTTACCTGGTTTATCTGTTCCTGATTTAACTTCAGTACCTGGTATCTCTCTAGGAAATTGTCCATTTCCTGTAGATTTTCAAGTTTTGTTGAATATAGGCTTTTATAGTAAGATCTGATGATTTTTTGAATTTCCTCTGAATCTGTAGTTATGTCTCCATTTTCATTTCTGATTTTGTTAATTTGGACACACTCTCTGTGTCCTCTCATGTGGCTAAGGGTTTATCTCTCTTGTTGATTTTCTCAAAGAACCAACTTTTGGTTCTGTTGATTCTTTCTATGGTCCTTTTTGTTTCTACTTTGTTGATTTCAGCTCTGAGTTTGATTATTTCCTGCCTTCTACTCCTCCTGGGTGTATTTGCTTCTTTTTGTTCTAGAGCTTTTAGGTATGCTGTCAAGCTGCTGACATATGCTCTTTCCTGTTTCTTTCTGCAGGCACTCAGCGCTATGAGTTTTCCTCTTAGTACAGCTTTCATTGTGTCCCATAAGTTTGGGTATGTTGTACCTTCATTTTCATCAAATTCTAAAAAGTTTTTAATTTCTTTCTTTATTTCTTCCTTGACCAGGTTATCATTGCATAGAACATTGTTCAATTTCCACGTGTATGTGGGCATTCTTCCCTTATTGTTATTGAAGACTAGTTTTAGGCCGTGGTGGTCTGATAGCACGTATGGGATTATTTCTATCTTTCTGTACCTCTTGAGACCCGTTTTTTGACCAATTATATGGTCAATTTTGAAGAAAGTACCATGAGGAGCTGAGAAGAAAGTATATCCTTTTGCTTTAGGATAGAATGTTCTATAAATATCCGTTAAGTCCATTTGGCTCATGACTTCTCTTAGTCTGTCTATGTCTCTGTTTTATTTCTGTTTCCATGATCTGTCCATTGATGAGAGTGTGGTGTTGAAATCTCCTACTATTATTGTGTGAAGTGCAATGTGTGTTTTGAGCTTTAGTAAGGTTTCTTTTACGTATGTAGGTGCCCTTGTATTTGGGGCATAGATATTTAGGATTGAGAGTTCATCTTGGTGGATTTTACCTTTGATGAATATAAAGTGTCCTTCCTTAACTTTTTTGATGACTTTTAGCTTAAAATTGATTTTATTTCATATTAGAATGGCTACTCCAGCTTGCTTCTTCCGACCATTTGCTTGGAAATTTGTTTTCCAGACTTTCACTCTGAGGTAGTATCTGTCTTTGTCTCTGATTGTGTTTCCTGTAGGCAGCAGAATGCAGGGTCCTCGTTGCGTATCCAGTTTGTTAATCTATGTCTTTTTATTGGGGAGTTGAGGCCATTGATGTTGAGAGATATTAAGGAATAGTGATTATTGCTTCCTGTAATATTTATATTTGGATGTGAAGTTATGTTTTTGTGCTTCTCTTCTCTTTGTGTTGTTTTCAAGACGATTAGTTTATTGCTTCTTCTAGGGTATAGCTTGCCTCCTTATGTTGGGCTTTACCATTTATTATCCTTTGTAGTGCTGGATTTGTAAAAAGATATTGTTAAATTTGGTTTTGTCATGGTATATCTTGGTTTCTCCATCTATGTTAATTGAGAGTTTTGCAGGATACAGTAACCTGGGCTGGCATTTGTGTTCTCTTAGGGTCTGTATGACATCAGTCCAGGATCTTCTGGCTTTCTTAGTTTCTGGCGAAAAGTCTGGTGTGATTCTGATAAGTCTGCCTTTATATGTTACTTGACCTTTTTCTCTTACTGCTTTTAATATTCTTTCTCTATTTTGTGCGTTTGGTATTTTGACTATTATGTGACAGGGGGTGTTTCTTTTCTGGTTCAATCTATTTGGAGTTCTGTAGGCTTCTTGTATGCCTAAGGGTATCTCTTTTTTTAGGTTATGGAAGTTTTCTTCTATGATTTTGTTGAAGATATTTACTGGTCCTTTGAGCTGGGAGTCTTCACTCTCTTCTATACCTATTATCCTTAGTTTTGATCTTCTCATTGAGTCTTGGATTTCCTATATGTTTTGGACCAGTAGCTTTTTCTGCTTTACATTATCTTTGACAGTTGAGTGAATGATATCTATGGAATCTTCTGCTCCTGAGATTTTCTCTTCCATCTCGTGCATTCTGTTGGTGAAGCTCGTATGTACAGCTCCTTGTCTCTTCTTTTGGTTTTCTATATCCACGGTTGTTTCCATGTGTTCTGTCTTGATTGCTTCTGTTTCCATTTTTAATTCCTTCAACTGTTTGATTGTGTTTTCCTGGAATCTTTCAGGGATTTTTGTGTCTCCTCTCTATGGGCTTCTACTTGTTTATTTATGTTTTCCTGGAATTCTTTCAGGGATTTTTGTGTCTCCTCTCTATGGGCTTCTACTTGTTTATTTATGTTTTCCTGGAATTCTTTCAGGCATTTTTGCGATTCCTCTCTGTAGGCTTCTACTTGTTCTCTAAGGGAGTTCTTCACGTCTTTCTTGAAATCCTCCAGCATCATGATCAAATATGATTTTGAAACTGGATCCTGCTTTTCTGGTGTGTTTGGATATTCCATGTTTGTTTTGATGGGAGAATTGAGCTCCGATGGTGCCATGTAATCTTGGTTTCTGTTGCTTGGGTTCCTGCGCTTGCCTCTCGCCTTAGATTATCTCTAGTGTTACTTTGTTCTGCTATTTCTGACAGTGGCTAGACTGCTCTATAAGCCTGTGTGACAGGAGACCTGTTTTCCTGTTTTCTTTCAGCCTGTTATGGGGACAGAGTGTTCTGCTTTCGGGCATGTAGTTTTTCCTCTCTACAGGTCTTCAGCTGTTCCTGTGGGCATGTGTCTTGAGTTCACAAGGCAGGTCTCTTGCAGCAGAAAAGTTGGTCTTAACTGTGGTC
The DNA here is from genome assembly GCF_021556685.1 of Rattus norvegicus. Taxonomy (NCBI): domain Eukaryota; kingdom Metazoa; phylum Chordata; class Mammalia; order Rodentia; family Muridae; genus Rattus; species Rattus norvegicus. The sequence goes on along the minus strand of NC_141539.1, from coordinate 8,452,964 downwards.
CTGAGGCTCAAGTTTGCTCACGGGGTGCTGCCCAATGAGCTCTCTGCGGCAGCAGCACCCAGGAAGATCTGCGCTGCCATTTCCGGGAGCTTCAGTGCACCATGGTTCCAGATGGCATTTGGTGTTTTCCTCTGGTGTCCGAGATGTGTGTGCAGAGTGCAGTCTCTTCTGGTTTCCCAGGCATGTCTGCTCTCTGAAGGTTTAGCTCTCCCTCCCACGGGATTTGGGTGCAGAGAACTGTTTATCCAGTCTGTTTCCTTTACGTTTTGGCGGTGTCACAAGAAGTCATTATTTTTGATAGCTATGTAGTTCTCCATCGTGTAGATATACCACATTTTCTGTATCCATTCATCTGTTGAAGGACATCTGGTTTTTTTCTATCTTCTAGGTATTACAAATAATGCTACTATGAACAGAGTCGAACATGTGTCCGTGAAATAGGTTGGAGCATCATTTGGGAATTTGTCCAGGAGTGGTACAGCTGGGACCTCTGGTAGACAAAGCTGCCCACTTTCTGCCTACTTATTCAGTATAGTACTCGAAATCCTAGACAGTGCAATCAGACAACAAAAGGAAGTAAAAGGGATACAAATTGAAAAGGAAGAATTCAAAATATCTTTATTTGCAGATGATATGATAATATACTTTACTGAGCCCAAAAGTTCCACCAGTGAACTACTAAGCCTGATAAACAACTTCAGCAAAGTGGCTGTGTATAAAATTAACTTAAACACATCATTAGCCTTCCTCAACTCGAAGGATAAATAGGCTAAGAAAGAAATTAGTGAAACAACACCCTTCAGAATTTTCACAAATAACATAAAATATCTTAGTGTGACTCTAACTAAGGAAATGAAAGATCTATATGACAAGAACTTCAAATCTGTGAAGAAAGAAATTGAAGATTTCAGAAAATGGAATGACCTCCCTTTCTCAAAGGTTAACAGAATAAATACAGTAAAAATGTCCATCTTGCCAAAAACAATCTACAGGTTCAATGCTATCCCCATCAAAATTCAAACTCTATTCTTCATAGAGTTAGAAAGAGCAATTTACAAATTCATTTGGAATAACAAAATACCCAAGATAGTGAAAACTGTCCTCAACAATAAGAGAAATTCTGGACGAATCACCATTACTGACCCCAGGCAGTATTACAGAGCAAGAGTGATAAAAAACTGTACGGTATTGGTACAGAGACAAGCAGGTAGATCAATGGAATAGAATTGAAGACCCAGAAATGAACCCACACACCTATGGTCACTTGATCTTTGACAAAGGAGCTAAAACTATCCAGTGGAAAAATGAGAGCATTTTCAACAAATGGTGCTGGTTGAACTGAAGGTTACCATGTAGAAGAATGCAAATTGATCCATTCTTATTGCTCTGTTCAAAGCTCAAGTCCAAGGGGATCAAGGCCATCCACCTGAAACCAGATACACTGAAACAAATAGCTAGAAAAATGGGGAAGAGCCTCAAACACATGGCATAGAGAAAAAGTTCCCGAGTAGAACACCAATGGCTTATATTCTAAGATCAAGGATTGACAAATGTTACCTCATAAAACTGCAAAGCTTCTGTAAGGCAAAGGACACTGTCATTAGGATAAAACAGTAACCAACAGACTGGGAAACGATCTTTGCCAGTTCTACATCTGATGGAGGGCTAATATCAAATATATACAAAGAACTTAAGAAGTTACAGTCCAGAGACTTAAATAAGCCTATTAAAAATGGGTGACAGAGCTAAACAAATAATTCTCAGATGCAGGACATTGAATGGCTGAGAAGTACCTAAAGAAGTGTTCAACAAACTTAGTCATCAGGGAAATGCAAATCAAAGCAACTCTGAGATTCCACTTCACACAGGTTAGGATGGCTAAGATCAAAAACTCAGATGACAACAGATGTTGGCTAGGATGTGGAGAAAGAGGAACACTCCTCCATAGTTAGTGGGATTGCAAACTGGTACAACCACTCGAAATCAATCTGGAGATTCCTCAGAAAATTGGATATAGTACTATCTGAGTAATATTTTCCAAATCATAAAACATAAAGTACCATACATAGAAGTCATGCTTTATTTAGTTAAATGACTTCTGTGTTCTACAGATCATAGACATTTGCATTGCAATAGGCATTCCACATAATAATTTAACTAATTTAGAAAAACATACAGTAAAGAAATAGTAGAAAACTTCCTGTATTTAATGTATTTTTCTGAGCATAAGGTAATTGTATTTTTGCAAAACCAACCACCCAAACAAACAAACAAACAAAACAAGAGAAATACATAAGTGAACACAATGAAAACGAGTGCAGTGTTTTAATAATCCATATTTCTCTCTTTTCCAGTGCTAAAATAAAAGCTATCTATCAGCATGTTCCTGGCTATTTCCCTTTTGAAATGTTGTAAATGTATTGTAATCTTCAAAATAAAAGGTAACCACCCCACTTTCAAAGTGAATGTTATAGAATCAAATAATCCTTGCATAAAGGATGATGAAACTTAAAGACAAAATTAGGTTTGACTTAATACATTTTGAATTTTTTTTTTTTTTTTTTTTTTTGGAGCTGGGGACCGAACCCAGGGCCTTGCGCTCGCTAGGCAAGCGCTCTTCCACTGAGCTAAATCCCCAACCCCACATTTTGAATTTTTATCCCTTTGTAAATTAGGTAATCTTCATATTTTAAGAATGACTTTATTTGAAGACATTTAATTAGAAACAGGAACTAATTTCACAGAAATTGTACCATGCAAAAAATTCTGTGAATTTCACTTTTAATGATTAGGATAAAAGTGTAACATACCGGGTTTTGATAATTTAAGAGTATCTTCTCACATGAAGAATAAACCATGAGGTTATACAAAACTGAAGCTATGTTTAATGTTTAATGAATACTTGTTGATTTTTAGCAGCCACTTCCATTTTAGAGTACAATGTCTATCCTGTAAAATTCTTCGACATTCTTCCCTCTGCTCACCTTAACCTGAAATCTTCTGGTGTAAAATCATTATTTGTACATTGTGAAAGTTTATAAAATTCCTAACAGTTGTTACAATCCTTACTTCCAGAGATGCTTGGCGTTAATTCTATTTTTAAGTGGATCAGGGATTCTCTGTTGGATCCTTAGTGACAGGTTTTCCATTTCAGATTTTATTTTTCTTTGCTTCATAACTTATTTGACTAGAGTTATTTATCAAGATTGGATTTTCCCTTAAAAATGGTCCATAAATGCCACAGTTCCTCACATTCTGCATGCCTGACAATATTAGTCATTTAATACTGCCTGATTGTACTTGAAGGACAAATTCATTTTATATAAAATGTTGGCTAAGGTTTTTCTCTTAGAATTATGTTAACTATTCCATGTTTGTTTGTCTACCCATCTTTTTAGGAATTTAGACTTTAAAACAATCTAATGTGAAACTAAACTATTCTTCTATAACATCTAACGTTTTTTACTCAATTATTTAAATGATGGATTTTGTCCCTTTGAAATTAATTAATGAATTTTATGTAGTACCAGTTTCCACTTGAATACTATTTTAATAACATAAGCTATAATATGTGTGTATATATATACATATGTATAATATTTTCTTTCTCTTATTACTTTCATTCCTTTCATAATTAAATTGTGTTTAACTATTGAGATACTAAATGAAATCCAAAAGTTTCAATTCGAGTTCCCAACACTGCTAGAGTTGGGGGACACAGTGATTTCTTTGAATTGGAAGACAGCTTAATAAACCTAGAATGGAAACAGAAGAATATTTGTCCAGTCATTTTTAGGAAGCTATGGTTGCCCTAAAACTTAACTATATAAAGGGCAAACAAAAAATTTACAGATAAACTTGCCGAATATATATGCAAAATTTTTCAATAACATACTTGAAAACTAAATCCAAGGTTACATCAAAATGATCATGCTTTATCAAAAAATGCAGGGCTAGTTTAACAATATGTAAATTGACAAATGTATCCCACCATATAAACATACTGAAAGATAAAGAAATATGACATTCTCATTTGGTGCAGAAAAGGCTTTTCACAAAACCCAATATTCCATCATGATAAAAACCATAAAGAGATTAGGGATACAAGGGACATACCTCACACAAATATGGGCAATTTATAGGAATCCCTAACATAAACAAATAGAGAGAGATGCAAAATATTTCCATTAATATCAGGATCAAGACAATGTTTTCCATAACTATTTGAGACAGTATTTGAAGTCTTGCCTAGAACAATAAGACAACAGAAGGAGATTAACAGGGTCAAAACATGGGGAGAAATAGTTAAAAATATTTGTAGATAATATAATTGAATATATAATAAACCTAAAAATTCTTGGAAGAAAAATCCTAGAACTGCAAAAATACTTTCAACAACAATACAAAATTAACTCCTCAAAAACCAATAGCTCTCCTTGATACAAATGATAAAAAACTGACACAAATCAGGGGAACAATACTTTTCACAATAGATCCAATAAAATAACTATTGGGGTAACTTTTCTCAAACAAGTAAAAACTTGTATGATAAAATCTGTAAAATATAGAAGGAAATTGAAGACAACATCAGCACACAGAAAGAACTCTCATGCTCATGGATTAGTAGGATTAATGTAGTCATATGGTCTTCGTGCATAAAACAATCTACAGATTTAATATAATATCAATCAACATTTTAGAATAATCTTCTCAGAAGTTAAGAGGACAAATTTAACCTTCATATGGACACACACACACACACACACACACACACACACACACACACACCACATACTCCTCAAGATACAGTCCACAGAACTCACAAAGGTCAACAAGCTCAAGGACCCAAATAAGGAAACATCAGTCCCACTTGGGAGGGGAAAGAAAGCAACCACAAGGCAGAAACGAGGGAGAGTCAGGGGAGGGAAAGTGGGTGGAGGGAGATGGAAACATGATTTGCTATTGGATGGGAGAAAAGGACTGAAGCCCTCAGAGCCAACAGAAAGAATGAAAATAGACAATCTAGGGAGGAAGAATGTTGGGAGAACTCTTTAGAATTTACCAGAGACCCGGGAAGTAAGAGACTATCTGTACTCAAAGTAGGGGGGTGTAGATGAAATGCCCTATAGTGGGGAGAGGGAACTTAATGAACCCACCTCCAGCAGAAAGACACGGCATCAAGTGAGGGATGGTGTTGCTATTCCACAGCCAAAGCTCTGACCCATAATTTTTCCTGACAGAGAAATGCAGGTATGGAAATAGAGAAGAGTCTGAGAAAAAGATGGTCCAGTGACAGTCCCAAATTGAGATCCAGCTCAAGGGGAGGACCCAAGAGCTGTCACCTTTACTGCGGCTATGAGGCATTCACAAAACGGGACCTATCATGACTGCCCTCCAAAAGACACCAACAAGTATCTGAAAGAGTCAGATGCTGATATTTACGCCCAACCAATGGAGAGAAGTGGCTGACTCCTCTGGTTCAATTAGGGAAAACTTAAGGAAGCTGAGGTTAATCCTATAGGAGGACCTGCAGTCTCAATTAACCTGGAATCCTGAGATCTTCAGGCATTGGATCACCAACCAGGCAGTATACACCAGCTGATATGAGGTCCCCAAACATATATACAGTAGAGGACACCCGGGTTCAGTCAGAGATTTACCTAACCCTCAAGAGACTGGAGGCCCCAGGAAATTTAGAGGTCTGCTAGGGTGGGTGGGGTGGAGATATCCTTGTGGAAAAATGGGAAGGTGGGTGGGTGTGGTGGCAGGAAAGATGTATGGAATGTGGAAATATTAGGGTGGGGGAAGGGAATACATTCTGGAGTGTAAAAAGAAATTAATTTAAAAAGAATAATTCTGAATATTAAGGGAAAAAAGAAAGAAAGAAATAAAGACTACCCAAGATACAGTCCACAGAACTCAAAAAAGTAAACAAACTGAAGGACCCAAGTGAGTACACCTCAGTCCCACTTGAGCGGTACAAGAAAGCAACTGCAAGGAGAGAGGGAGAGAGAAACCTGAGAGACAAAAGGCTTGTTGGTGAGGGGAACATGAACTTGTATTTGGTGGGGGAAAAGGACTGAAGCCTCAAGGGCCACCAGAAAGAAAGGAAACAGGTGACCTTCGGAGGATCCTCTGGAATGTACCAGAGACCTGGGAATGGAGAGACTCTGACACAAGAAGGTGGGGGGGACCCTAGATGAAAGGCTGTATAGTGGGTAGAGGGAACTTATTAAACCCACCTCAAGCAGACAGACGGGGCACCAAGTGAGGGGTGGGGTTGCTAGACCGCAGCCAAAGTTCTGATCCATAATTTTTCCTGTCTGAGAGAAATGCAAGGATGGAAATGGAGAAGAGCCTGAGGAACAGCAGCTTCAGCAACAAACTCAAGGTGGGATCTAGCTCAAGGGGAGGCCCGAAGACCTGACATCACTGAGGTCATGGAGCATTCACAAAACAGCACCTATCATGACTGCCCTCCAAAAGACACAAAAATCAGCTTTAAGAGTCAGATGCAGACATGTGCACCCAACCAAGGAACAGAAACTGCTGATCCCTCTTGTTGAATTAGGGCAAAGCTAGAGCAAGCTGAGGAGAAGGGCTTCCCTGTAGGAAGACCAGCAGTCTCAATTAACTAGGACCTTTGAAATCTCTTAGACATTGGATAACCAACCAGGTAGTATACACCAACTGAGATATGGCCCTCAACATATTTATAGCAGAGGACTCCCAGGACAAGAGACTGGAAAACCCAGAAAGTTTAGAGGTCTGGTGGGGTTGGTGGGGTGGAGACATCCTTGTGGAGACACAGGAAGGGGGATGACAGGGAGGAAGTATGGGATGTAGAACTGTTGGGTTGGAGGGTGGACCAGGAGGGGAATAAAATCTGGAGTGTAAAAAATAAATAAATAAATAAATAAATAAATAAATAAATAAATAAATAAATAAATAAATAAACTAGTGAAGGTTATGAGTTTCTTAGTGCTTTGTAACATAGTCTTTATTTTGTAATTGCAATTCAGAGAGCCCTACTTACTTTTTCTGTGTATTTTATTATCCAATCTACATTAGTGACTACCTATGCTCATGTGAACGGGAAAGTCAAGAGGATGTTAAAATGAGTGCGAAGTTCTATTTAATTTATAAGGGTCTCCTTTAAATTCATGTGATGTAAAAAAATTCAGTTGCTAAGAAGTGATGAATACCAAAATGACAACGACAAAATTTCTTGTTGAACCTACTGGAATTTGTTCATAATTTGTGTTTTCAGGAAGAAAGACCACAGGAATCTAGGAATCTAAGCTCTGATCTATGTTTGGACATCAAGACAAAATCTTTATAAAAAATGAATTTTGAATTGTTCTAAGGGAAAATTGATATAGGTTATAAAAACTCAATTCACTATATAAGGACGTGTTAGAATATGAAGACATAATGACATTATTACATATATTATTGCATATATGTACTGTATATAATATATACCTTTGTACAATTAAAATACTTATGTTATATAACTAGCTCCGAGTTCAATAAGCTGAATGTATCTATTTGTTTCTACATTATTTTCAGCCAAACATATTTTGTTAAATTTATAATTTAGTCTCAGCCTATTTCACAATGTAGCCTCATTTGTAGTCATGAATAAATACATGTGAATATGTATGAGTCACTCTTATAAAATTTCAGATTGGTTGGAATTAAAGCTTTAATTAGACAATGTTCAAAGTCTTTGACTTCTCTCTTTACCAGGGTCTAGACATGGACTGATGCAGCATTTGATAGAGATGAAAATATTCTCACTTTCTTACTATGTACAAATATGGCCTCCTCTTGGTATTCTAGAATTAGTAAAGTGCTAATAAAAATCACGTCCTTCTCTGTAGTTCTAATGAAGAAAATCTAGTTGCATGTTATTTTGCTTAAAAGCCTTCAAATTCTGGGATAACTTTCTTGGAAACAATCTGATGTAGATTGTCCAAAATAATTTCCTTATGTGTATCTTCTTGTCCTAAGATAAACAAATGTGTGCCCTGTAAGAACTGAAACTGCTGTTCCCTTATATTTTAGGGGTCTTCTTATCATAAAGTCAGTGTGGTAATTTCCTACCTTTCCTAATCTCTGGAAAAAGATATATATTTTTGGATTCATGTTTTCCATTTTTTTTTGTCTAAAAAAATGCATCATGAGGTTTTCTACTGCTGACAACTTGTCATTTAATATTTTTATTTTAATTGTTTCTTAGCACTTTTCATTTAAAATCATTACCTTTCTATATTTTGAGAGCATAATTAAATAATTCCCTGCTCCCCTTTCCTCCATCTAATCCCTCAAATATGTTGTAGTTTGCCTTGGAGTTATCTGTATTTTGATGCTAATTGCACTGCCCCAAGGACAACTGCCTAGTCATGTACTCAGAACTCAGGTGACTTCACCAGAACCTTCTCCCCATTGAGTTTGTAAAATATAGGTGAGGGGCAGGTACAAGATAGAAGGAGGCCTGTCATTGGAGGAGAACAAGGATGGGTGGGAAAGAAGTTTGAAGGAAGAGGAGGATACTGGAATGGAAAGGAACAAGAGAAGAGGGAGAGAAGCCATGGCAGGTGATGCTAAGACTCCGCTCTGTGTATTTACAGGTTGTTATTAATGTTCTTAAGGAATGGATGGTACTGGGCTTTGTATGTTTAGGTGGACAATTATACCTTAGCAGTTGCATCGAAGGTTATTAGGTTGTGTGTTCTTTTATGTGACGGTTTGAGTGTGGTGGCTAGAGACACTGGGCCGCTGCCGTGGAGTTGGAATGTGTTTCCTCCAAGATATCTAGTAGATATCTATGGTGCCAGACCTAGGGGGATAAAACATAACCATACATTTTTATTTTTTATATATTTACAACACAAATATATCTCTCTTTGCTATATCTGCACCATAAATATTTGTCTTTATACCTACAGGTAAATATAGTCTTATTATTCCTCAAAGATACCTCTCTTTGCTCTATCCACATCATATTTGTTTTACACCTACAAGTAAGTGTAGTCTTCGTTCCTTATGAAGACATTATTTATTTGCAATATGAGGAGGCCATTACAGAACTGCAACCATTCAAAGAAAAGTACAACCATTCCAAATGCAGAGTCGTGGAGTTGAAGCCCAGATAAAGATATCTACAACAGAAATCTTGAACCTAATGGTTGGGATCATTGTGGAAGAAGAGGCTAAAAGATTCTAAGACATAGAGGAACTTAGAGTTTGCTAATTAATTCGTTTTTATATATAAATTCATCCTTCTTAAAATGAGGCTGTGGACTTTTTCCAAACACATATGAAGAAATTTTTTTCACAAGTATACATATAAATTTCAAAAAGATAAGCATAGCTCTCTGCTCCCAGACCCCGTGGGAAAGAGACCTCACCGCCTGGTCAGGTGGGCACTCCAGAGGCTGCAGAGTGGAAGAGGCCACCAACACTGCCCACCCCTGCCCATATCCCTGGCCCAAAAGGAAACTGTATAAGACCTCTGGGCACCCGTGGGGGAGGGCCCAGGAGCGGCAGGACCCCTGCCTGAGACACAGCCGGAACCTGAAGGAAACAGACTGGATAAACAGTTCTCTGCACCCAAAACCCGTGGGATGGAGAGCTAAACCTTCAGAGAGGCAGACAAGCCTGGGAAAACAGAAGAGACTGCTCTCTGCACACACATCTCGGACGCCAGAGGAAAACACCAAAGGCCATCTGGAACCCTGGTGCACTGAAGCTCCCGGAAGGGGCGGCGCATATCTTCCTGGTTCCTGCCGCTGCAGAGAGCCCGTGGGCAGCACCCCAAGAGCGAACTTGAGCCTCGGGACCACAGGTAAGACCAAATTTTCTGCTGCAAGAAAGCTGCCTGGTGAACTCAAGACACAGGCCCACAGGAACAGCTGAAGACCTGTACAGAGGAAAAACTACACGCCCGAAAGCAGAACACTCTGTCCCCATAACTGACTGAAAGAGAGGAAAACAGGTCTACAGCACTCCTGACACACAGGCTTATAGGACAATCTAGCCACTGTCAGAAATAGCAGAACAAAGTAACACTAGAGATAATCTGATGGCGAGAGGCAAGCGCAGGAACCCAAGCAACAGAAACAAAGACTACATGGCATCATCGGAGCCCAATTCTCCCACCAAAACAAACATGGAATATCCAAACACACCAGAAAAGCAAGATCTAGTTTCAAAATCATATTTGATCATGATGCTGGAGGACTTCAAGAAAGACGTGAAGAACTCCCTTTAGGGAAACACAGGAAAACATTAATAAACAAGTAGAAGCCTACAGAGAGGAATCGCAAAAATCCCTGAAAGAATAGCAAAAATCCCTGAAAGAATTCCAGGAAAACACAATCAAACAGTTGAAGGAATTAAAAATGGAAATAGAAGCAATCAAGAAAGAACACATGGAAACAACCCTGGATATAGAAAACCAAAGAAGAGACAAGGAGCTGTAGATACAAGCTCCACCAACAGAATACAAGAGATGGAAGAGAGAATCTCAGGAGCAGAAGAATCCATAGAAATCATTGACTCAACTGTCAAAGATAATGTAAAGCGGAAAAAGCTACTGGTCCAAAACATACAGGAAATCCAGGACTCAATGAGAAGATCAAACCTAAGGATAATAGGTATAGAAGAGAGTGAAGACTCCCAGCTCAAAGGACCAGTAAATATCTTCAACAAAATCATAGAAGAAAACTTCCCTAACCGAAAAAAGAGATACCCATAGGCATACAAGAAGCCTACAGAACTCCAAATAGATTGGACCAGAAAAGAAACACCTCCCGTCACATAATAGTCAAAACACAAAACGCACAAAATAAAGAAAGAATATTAAAAGCAGAAAGAGAAAAAGGTCAAGGAACATATAAAGGCAGACCTATCAGAATCACACCAGACTTCTCACCAGAAACTATGAAGGCCAACAGATCATGGACTGACGTCATACAGACCCTAACAGAACACAAATGCCAGCCCAGGTTACTGTATCCAGCAAAACTCTCAATTAACATAGATGGAGAAACCAAGATATTCCATGACAAAACCAAATTTACACAATATCTTTCTACAAATCCAGCACTACAAAGGATAATAAATGGTAAAGCCCAACATAAGGAGGAAAGCTATACCCTAGAAGAAGCAAGAAACTAATCGTCTTGGCAACAAAACAAAGAGTATGAAAGCACACAAACATAACCTCACATCCAAATATGAATATAAAGGGAAGCAATAATCACTATTCCTTAATATCTCTCAACATCAATGGCCTCAACTCCCCAATAAAAAGACATAGATTAACAAACTGGATACGCAACGAGGACCCTGCATTCTACTGCCTACAGGAAACACACCTCAGAGACAAAGAAAGACATTACCTCAGAGTGAAAGGCTGGAAAACAATTTTCCAAGCAAATGGTCAGAAGAAGCAAGCTGGAGTAGCCATTCTAATATCAAATAAAATCAATTTTCAATTAAAAGTCATCAAAAAAGATAAGGAAGGACACTTCATATTCATCAAAGGAAAAATCAACCAAGATGAACTCTCAATCCTAAATATCTATGCCCCAAATACAAGGGCACCTACATACGTAAAAGAAACCTTACTAAAGCTCAAAACACACATTGCACCTCACACAATAATAGTGGGAGATTTCAACGCCCCACTCTCATCAATGGACTGATCACGGAAACAGAAATTAAACAGAGATGTAGACAGACTAAGAGAAGTCATGAGCCAAATGGACTTAAGGGATATTGATAGAACATTGTATCCTAAAGCAAAAGGATATACCTTCTTCTCAGCTCTTCATGGTACTTTCTCCAAAATTGACCATATAATTGGTCAAAAAACGGGCCTCAACGGGTACAGAAAGATAGAAATAATCCCATGCGTGCTATCGGACCACCACGGCCTAAAACTGGTCTTCAATAACAATCAAGGAAGAATGCCCATATATACTTGGAAATTGAACAATGCTCTACTCAATGATAACCTGGTCAAGGAAGAAATAAAGAAAGAAATTAAAAACTTTTTAGAATTTAATGAAAATGAAGGTACAACATACCCAAACTTATGGGACACAATGAAAGCTGTGCTAAGAGGAAAACTCATAGCGCTGAGTGCCTGCAGAAAGAAACAGGAAAGAGCATATGTCAGCAGCTTGACAGCACACCTAAAAGCTCTAGAACAAAAAGAAGCAAATACACCCAGGAGGAGTAGAAGGCAGGAAATAATCAAACTCAGAGCTGAAATCAACCAAGTAGAAACAAAAAGGATCATAGAAAGAATCAACAGAACCAAAAGTTGGTTCTTTGAGAAAATCAACAAGATAGATAAACCCTTAGCCAGACTAACGAGAGGACTTAGAGAGTGCTTCCAAATTAACAAAATCAGAAATGAAAAGGGAGACATAACAACAGATTCAGAGGAAATTCAAAAAATCATCAGATCTTCCTATAAAAACCTATATTCAACAAAACTTGAAAATCTTCAGGAAATAGACAATTTCCTAGACAGATACCAGGTACCGAAGTTAAATCAGGAACAGATAAACCAGTTAAACAACCCCATAACTCCTAAGGAAATAGAAGCAGTCATTAAAGGTCTCCCAACCAAAAAGTGCCCAGGTCCAGACGGGTTTAGTGCAGAATTCTATCAAACCTTCATAGACGACCTCATACCAATATTATCCAAACTATTCCACAAAATTGAAACAGATGGATCACTACCGAATACCTTCTACGAAGCCACAATTACTCTTATACCTAAACCACACAAAGACACAACAAAGAAAGAGAACTTCAGACCAATTTCCTTTATGAATATCGATGCAAAAATACTCAACAAAATTCTGGCAAACCGAATCGAAGAGCACATCAAAACAATCATCCACCACGACCAAGTAGGCTTCATCCCAGGCATGCAGGGATGTTTTTTTTTTTTAATTAACTTGAGTATTTCTTATATACATTTCGAGTGTTATTCCCTTACCCGGTATCCGGGAAAACATCCCCCTCCCCCCTCCCCTTCCTTATGGGTGTTCCCCTCCCAACCCTCCCACCATTGCTTCCCTCCCCCATAGTCTAGTTCACTGGGGGTTCAGTCTTAGCAGGACCCAGGGCTTCCCCTTCCACTGGTGTTCTTACTAGGATATTCATTGTTACCTATGGGGTCAGAGTCCAGGGTCAGTCCATGTATAGTCTTTAGGTAGTGGCTTAGTCCCTGGAAGCTCTGGTTGCTTGACATTGTTGTACTTTTGGGGTCTCGAGCCCCTTCAAGCTCTTCCAGTTCTTTCTCTGATTCCTTCAACGGGGGACCTATTCTCAGTTCAGTGGATTGCTGCTGGCATTCGCCTCTGTGTTTGCTGTATTCTGGCTGTGTCTCTCAGGAGCGAACTACATCCGGCTCCTGTCGGCCTGCACTTCTTTACTTCATCCATCTTGTCTGATTGGGTGGCTGTATATGTATGGGCCACATGTGGGGCAGGCTCTGAATGGGTGTTCCTTCAGTCTCTGTTTTAATCTTTGCCTCTCCCTTCCCTACCAAGGGTATTCTTTTTCCTCATTTAAAGAAGGAGTGAAGCATTCACATTTTGATCATCCATCTTGAGTTACATTTGTTCTAGGGATCAAGGGTAATTCAAGTATTTGGGCTAATAGCCACTTATCAATGAGTGCATACCATGTATGTCTTTGTGTGATTGGGTTAGCTCACTCAGGATGATATTTTCCAGTTCCAACCATTTGCCTACGAATTTCATAAACTCTTTGTTTTTGATAGCTGAGTAATATTCCACTGTGTACATGTACCACATTTTCTGTATCCATTCCTCTGTTGAAGGGCATCTGGGTTCTTTCCAGATTCTGGCTATTATAAATAAGGCTGCGATGAACATAGTGGAGCACGTGACTCTTTTGTATGTTGAGGAATCTTTTGGGTATATGCCCAAGAGAGGTATAGCTGGATCCTCAGGCAGTTCAATGTCCAATTTTCTGAGGAACCTCCAGACTGATTTCCAGAATGGTTTTACCAGTGTGCAATCCCACCAACAATGGAGGAGTGTTTCTCTTTCGCCACATCCTCGCCAGCATCTGCTGTTACCTGAGTTTTTGATCTTAGCCATTCTCACTGGTGTGAGGTGAAATCTCAGGGTTGTTTTGATTTGCATTTCCCTTATGACTAAAGATGTTGAACATTTCTTTAGGTGTTTCTCAGCCATTCGGCATTCCTCAGCTGTGAATTCTTTGTTTAGCTCTGAACCCCATTTTTTAATAGGGTTATTTGTTTCCCTGCGGTCTAACTTCTTGAGTTATTTGTATATTTAGGATATAAGGCCTCTATCTGTTGTAGGATTGGTAAAGATCTTTTCCCAATCTGTTGGTTGACGTTTTGTCCTAACCACAGTGTCCTTTGCCTTACAGAAGCTTTGCAGTTTTATGAGATCCCATTTGTCGATTCTTGATCTTAGAGCATAAGCCATTGGTGTTCTGTTCAGGAAATTTTTTCCAGTGCCCATGTGTTCCAGGTGCTTCCCTAGTTTTTCTTCTATTAGTTTGAGTGTGTCTGGTTTGATGTGGAGGTCCTTGATCCACTTGGACTTAAGCTTTGTACAGGGTGATAAGCATGGATCGATCTGCATTCTTCTACATGTTGCCCTCCAATTGAACCAGCACCATTTGCTGAAAATGCTATCTTTTTTCCATTTGATGGTTTTGGCTCCTTTGTCAAAAATCAAGAGACCATAGGTGTGTGGGTTCATTTCTGTGTCTTCAATTCTATTCCATTGGTCTATCTGTCTGTCTCTGTACCAATACCATGCAGTTTTTATCACTATTGCTCTGTAATACTGCTTGAGGTCAGGGATAGTGATTCCCCCTGAAGTCCTTTTATTGTTGAGGATAGCTTTAGCTATCCTGGGTTTTTTGTTATTCCAAATAAATTTGCAAATTGTTCTGTCTAACTCTTTGAAGAATTGGATTGGTATTTTGATGGGGATTGCATTGAATCTGTAGATTGCTTTTGGTAAAATGGCCATTTTTACTATATTAATCCTGCCAATCCATGAGCATGGGAGATCTTTCCATCTTCTGAGGTCTTCTTCAATTTCTTTCCTCAGTGTCTTGAAGTTCTTATTGTACAGATCTTTTACTTGCTTGGTTAAAGTCACACCGAGGTACTTTATATTATTTGGGTCTATTATGAAGGGTGTCGTTTCCCTAATTTCTTTCTCGGCTTGTTTCTCTTTTGTATAGAGGAAGGCAACTGATTTATTTAAGTTAATTTTATACCCAGCCACTTTGCTGAAGTTGTTTATCAGCTTTAGTAGTTCTCTGGTGGAACATTTGGGATCACTTAAATATACAATCATGTCATCTGCAAATAGTGATAATTTGACCTCTTCTTTTCCGATCTGTATCCCCTTGATCTCCTTTTGTTGTCTGATTGCTCTGGCTAGAACTTCAAGAACTATATTGAATAAGTAGGGAGAGAGTGGGCAGCCTTGTCTAGTCCCTGATTTTAGTGGGATTGCTTCAAGTTTCTCTCCATTTAGTTTAATGTTAGCAACTGGTTTGCTGTATATGGCTTTTACTATGTTTAGGTATGGGCCTTGAATTCCTATTCTTTCCAGGACTTTTATCATGAAGGGGTGTTGAATTTTGTCAAATGCTTTTTCAGCATCTAATGAAATGATCATGTGGTTCTGTTCTTTCAGTTTGTTTATATAATGGATCACGTTGATGGTTTTCCGTATATTAAACCATCCCTGCATGCCTGGGATGAAGCCTACTTGATCATGGTGGATGATTGTTTTGATGTGCTCTTGAATTCGGTTTGCCAGAATTTTATTGAGTATTTTTGCGTCGATATTCATAAGGGAAATTGGTCTGACGTTCTCTTTCTTTGTTGTGTCTTTGTGTGGTTTAGGTATAAGAGTAATTGTGGCTTCGTAGAAGGAATTCGGTAGTGCTCCATCTGTTTCAATTTTGTGGAATAATTTGGATAATATTGGTATGAGGTCTTCTATGAAGGTTTGATAGAATTCTGCACTAAACCCGTCTGGACCTGGGCTCTTTTTGGTTGGGAGACCTTTAATGACTGCTTCTATTTCCTTAGGAGTTATGGGGTGGTTTAACTGGTTTATCTGTTCCTGATTTAACTTCGGTACCTGGTATGTGTCTAGGAAATTGTCCATTTCCTGAAGATTTTCAAATTTTGTTGAATATAGGTTTTTATAGTAACATCTGATGATTTCTTGAATTTCCTCTGAATCTGTTGTTATGTCTTCCTTTTCATTTCTGATTTTGTTAATTTGGACACACTCTCTGTGTCCTCTGGTTAGTCTGGCTAAGGGTTTATCTATCTGGTTGATTTTCTCAAAGAACCAACTTTTGGTTCTGTTGATTCTTTCTATGGTCCTTTTTGTTTCTACTTGGTTGATTTCAGCTCTGAGTTTGATTATTTCCTGCCTTCTACTCCTCCTGGGTGTATTTGCTTCTTTTTGTTCTAGAGCTTTTAGGTGTGCTGTCAAGCTGCTGACATATGCTCTTTCCTGTTTCTTTCTGCATGCACTCAGCGCAATGAGTTTTCCTCTTAGCACAGCTTTCATTGTGTCCCATAAGTTTGGGTATGTTGTACCTTCATTTTCATTAAATTCTATAAAGTTTTTAATTTCTTTCTTTATTTCTTCCTTTACCAGGTTATCATTGAGTAGAGCATTGTTCAATTTCCACGTATATGTGGGCATTCATTCCTTATTGTTATTGAAGACTAGTTTTAGGCCGTGGTGGTCCGATAGCACGCATGGTATTATTTCTATCTTTCTGTACTTGTTGAGGCCCGTTTTTTGACCAATTATATGGTCAATTTTGAAGAAAGTACCATGAGGAGCTGAGAAGAAGGTATATCCTTTTGCTTTAGGATAAAATGTTCTATAAATATCTGTTAAGTCCATTTGGCTCATGACTTCTCTTAGTCTGTCGACATCTCTGTTTAATTTCTGTTTCCATGATCAGTCCATTGATGAGAGTGGGCTGTTAAAATCTCCTACTATTATTGTGTGAGGTGCAATGTGTGTTTTGAGCTTTAGTAAGGTTTCTTTTACGTATGTAGGTGCCATTGTATTTGGGGCATAGATATTTAGGATTGAGAGGTCATCTTGGTGGATTTTTCCTTTGATGAATATGAAGTGTCCTTCCTTATCTTTTTTGATGACTTTTAGTTGGAAATTGATTTTATTTGATATTAGAATGGCTACAGTAGCTTGCTTCTTCTAACCATTTGCTTGGAAAGCTGTTTTCCAGCCTTTCACTCTGAGGAAGTGCCTGTCTTTGTCTCTGAAGTGTGTTTCCTGTAGGCAGCAGAATGCAGGGTCCTCGTTGCGTATCCAGTTTGTTAATCTATGTCTTTTTATTGGGGAATTGAGGCCATTGATGATGAGAGATATTAAGGAATAGTGATTATTGCTTCCTGTTATATTCATATTTGGATGTGAGGTTATGTTTGTGTGCTTTCATTCTCTTTGTTTTGTTGCCAAGACGATTAGTTTCTTGCTTCTTCTAGGGTATAGCTTGCCTCCTTATGTTGGGCTTTACCATTTATTATCCTTTGTAGTGCTGGATTTGTAGAAAGATATTGTGTAAATTTGGTTTTGTCATGGAATATCTTGGTTTCTCCATCAATGTTAATTGAGAGTTTTGCAGGATACAGTAACCTGGGCTGGCATTTGTGTTCTCTTAGGGTCTGTATGATATCAGTCCAGGATCTTCTGGCCTTCATAGTTTCTGGCGAGAAGTCTGGTGTGATTCTGATAGGTCTGCCTTTATATGTTACTTGACCTTTTCCCTTACTGTTTTTAATATTCTTTCTTTATTTTGTGCATTTGGTGTTTTGACTATTATGTGACGGGAGGTGTTTCTTTTCTGGTCCAATCTATTTGGAGTTCTGTAGGCTTCTTGTATGTCTATGGGTATCTCTTTTTTTAGGTTAGGGAAGTTTTCTTCTATGATTTTGTTGAAGATATTTACTGGTCCTTTGAGCTGGGAGTCTTCACTCTCATCTATACCTATTATCCTTAGGTTTGATCTTCTCATTGAGTCCTGGATTTCCTGTATGTTTTGGACCAGTAGCTTTTTCTGCTTTACATTATTTTTGACAGTTGAGTCAATGATTTCTATGGAATCTTCTGCTCCTGAGATTCTCTCTTCCATCTCTTGTATTCTGTTGGTGAAGCTTGTATCTACAGCTCCTTGTCTCTTCTTTTGGTTTTCCATATCCAGGGTTGTTTCCATGTGTTCTTTCTTGATTGCTTCTATTTCCATTTTTAATTCCTTCAACTGTTTGATTGTGTTTTCTTGGAATTCTTTCAGGGATTTTTGTGTCTCCTCTCTATGGGCTTCTACTTGTTTATTTATGTTTTCCTGGAATTCTTTCAGGGATTTTTGTGTCTCCTCTCTATGGGCTTCTACTTGTTTATTTATGTTTTCCTGGAATTCTTTCAGGTATTTTTGCGATTCCTCTCTGTAGGCTTCTACTTTTTCTCTAAGGGAGTTCTTCACGTCTTTCTTGAAGTCCTCCAGCATCATGATGAAAAATGATTTTGAAACTAGATCTTGCTTTTCTGGTGTGTTTGGATATTCCATGTTTGTTTTGATGGGAGAATTGGGCTCCGATGTTGCCATGTAGTCTTGGTTTCTGTTGCTTGGGTTCCTGCGCTTGCCTCTCGCCTTAGATTATCTCTAGTGTTACTTTGTTCTGCTATTTCTGACAGTGGCTAGACTGTCCTATAAGCCTGTGTGTCAGGAGTGCTGTAGACCTGTTTTCCTGTTTTCTTTCAGCCTGTTATGGGGACAGAGTGTTCTGCTTTCAGGCGTGTAGTTTTTCCTCTCTACAGGTCTTCAGCTGTTCCTGTGGGCCTGTGTCTTGAGTTCACCAGGCAGCTTTCTTGCAGCAGAAAATTTGGTCTTACCTGTGGTCCCGAGGCTCAAGTTCGCTCGTGGGGTGCTGCCCACGGGCTCTCTGCAGCGGCATCAACCAGGAAGTCCTGTGCCGCCCCTTTGGCCAGCTTCAGTGCACCAGGGTTCCAGATGATCTTTGGCTTTTTCCTCTGGCGTCCGAGGTGTGTGTGCAGAGAGCAGTCTCTTCTGGTTTCCCAGGCTTGTCTGCCTCTCTGAAAGTTTAGCTCTCCCTCCTACGGGATTTGGGTGCAGAGAACTGTTTATCTGGTCTGTTTCCTTCATGTTCCAGTGGTGTCTCAGGCAGGGGTCCTGCCTCTCCTGGGCCCTACCCCACGGGAGCCCAGAGGCCTTATACAGTTTCCTCTTGGGCCAGGGATGTGGGCAGGGGTGAGCAGTGTTGGTGGTCTCTTCGCTCTGCAGCCTCAGGTGTGCCCACCTGACCAGGCGGTTGGGTCTCTCTCTCACCGCAGGGATGGTTTAATATACGGAAAACCATCAACGTGATCCATTATATAAACAAACTGAAAGTACAATACCACATGATCATTTCATTAGACGCTGAGAAAGCATTTGACAAAATTCAACACCCCTTCATGATAAAAGTCCTGGAAAGAATAGGAATTCAAGGCCCATACCTGAACATAGTAAAAGCTATATACAGCAAACCAGTTTCTAACATTAAACTAAATGGAGAGAAACTTGAAGCAATCCCACTAAAATCAGGGACTAGACAAGGCTGCCCACTCTCTCCCTACTTGTTCAATATAGTTCTGGAAGTTCTAGCCAGAGCAATCAGACAACAAAAGGAGGTCAAGGGGATACAGATCGGAAAAGAAGAAGTCAAAATATCACTATTTGTAGATGACATGATAGTATATTTAAGTGATCCCAAAAGTTCCACCAGAGAACTACTAAAGCAGATAAAAAACTTCAGCAAAGTGGCTGGGTATAAAATTAACTCAAATAAATCAGTTGCCTTCCTCTATACAAAAGAGAAACAAGCCGAGAAAGAAATTAGGGAAACAACACCCTTCATAATAGACCCAAATAATATAAAGTACCTCGGTGTGACTTTAACCAAACAAGTAAAAGATCTGTACAATAAGAACTTCAAGACACTGAAGAAGGAAATTGGAGAAGACCTCAGAAGATGGAAAGATCTCCCATGCTCATGGATTGGCAGGATTAATATAGTAAAAATTGCCATTTTACCAAAAGCAATCTACAGATTCAATGCAATCCCCATCAAAATACCAATCCAATTCTTCAAAGAGTTAGACAGAACAATTTGCAAATTCATCTGGAATAACAAAAAACCCAGGATAGCTAAAGCTATCCTCAACAATAAAAGGACTTCAGGGGGAATCACTATCCCTGAACTCAAGCAGTATTACAGAGCAATAGTGATAAAAACTGCATGGTACTTGTACAGAGACAGACAGATAGACCAATGGAATAGAATTGAAGACCCAGAAATGAACCCACACACCTATGGTTACTTGATTTTTGACAAAGGAGCCAAAACCATCAAATGGAAAAAAGATAGCATTTTCAGCAAATGGTGCTGGTTCAACTGGAGGGCAACATGTAGAAGAATGCAGATCAATCCATGCTTATCACCCTGTACAAAGCTTAAGTCCAAGTGGATCAAGGACCTCCACATCAAACCAGACACACTCAAACTAATAGAAGAAAAACTAGGGAAGCATCTGGAACACATGGGCACTGGAAATAATTTCCTAAACAAAACACCAATGGCTTATGCTCTAAGATCAAGAATCGACAAATGGGATCTCATAAAACTGCAAAGCTTCTGTAAGGCAAAGGACACTGTGGTTAGGACAAAACGGCAACCATCAGATTGGGAAAATATCTTTACCAATCCTACAACAGATAGAGGCCTTATATCCTAAATATACAAAGAACTCAAGAAGTTAGATCGCAGGGAAACAAATAACCCTATTAAAAAATGGGGTTCAGAGCTAAACAAAGAATTCACAGCTGAGGAATGCCGAATGGCTGAGAAACACCTAAAGAAATGTTCAACATCTTTAGTCATAAGGGAAATGCAAATCAAAACAACCCTGAGATTTCACCTCACACCAGTGAGAATGGCTAAGATCAAAAACTCAGGGGACAACAGATGCTGGCGAGGATGTGGAGAAAGAGGAACACTCCTCCATTGTTGGTGGGATTGCAAACTGGTACAACCATTCTGGAAATCAGTCTGGAGGATCCTCAGAAAATTGGACATTGAACTGCCTGAGGATCCAGCTATACCTCTCTTGGGCATATACCCAAAAAATGCCCCAACATATAAAAAAGACACCTGCTCCACTATGTTCATTTCAGCCTTATTTATAATAGCCAGATTCTGGAAAGAACCCAGATGCCCTTCAACAGAGGAATGGATACAGAAAATGTGGTACATCTACACAATGGAATATTACTCAGCTATCAAAAACAATGACTTTATGAAATTCGTAGGCAAATGGTTGGAACTGGAAAACATCATCCTGAGTGAGCTAACCCAATCACAGAAAGACATACATGGTATGCACTCATTGATAAGTGGCTATTAGCCCAAGTGCTTGAATTACCCTAGATGCCTAGAACAAATGAAACTCAAGACGGATGATCAAAAGGTTAATGCTCCACTCCTTCCTTAAAAGGGGAACAAGAATACCCTTGGCAGGGAAGTGAGAGGCAAAGATTAAAACAGAGACTGAAGGAACACCCATTCAGAGCCTGCCCCACATGTGGCCCATACATATACAGCCACCCAATCAGACAAGATGGATGAAGCAAAGAAGTGCAGACCGACAGGAGCCGGATGTAGATCGCTCCTGAGAGGCACAGCCAGAATACAGCAAATACAGAGGCGAATGCCAGCAGCAAACCACTGAACTGAGAATAGGACCCCCGTTGAAGGAATCAGAGAAAGAACTGGAAGAGCTTGAAGGGTCTCGAGACCCCATATGTACAACAATGCCAAGCAACTAGAGCTTCCAGGGACTAAGCCACTACCTAAAGACTATACATGGACTGACCCTGGACTCTGACCTCATAGGTAGCAATGAATATCCTAGTAAGAGCACCAGTGGAAGGGGAAGCCCTGGGTCCTGCTCAGACTGAACCCCCAGTGAACTAGACTGGTGGGGGGAGGGCGGCAATGGGGGGAGGGTTGGGAGGGGAACATCCATAAGGAAGGGGAGTTGGGAGGGGGATGTTGTCCCGGATACCGGGAAAGGGAATAGCACTCGAAATGTATATAAGAAATACTCAAGTTAATAAGAAAAAAAAGATAAGCATAAAACTTGTCATATCACAAAGTCAAGGTCAACAATTGGAAATCCAAGTATAAATGAATAAATCTGAACTCACCTTTTCCTATGAACCTATGAATTATAATCCAAGCTAATTTTGGGATACATACACAAAACATGACAACATGATAAGCTCAGATATTTAGTGTAGACGTAGATTTTTCAAACCTTACTTTTAATAAGGTTACTTGATGTCTTTAACCTCCCTTCTAGCCCACTACCCACCGGAGGTGGTGGAAAAGAAACTTAAGAGAGGAAAGGATGATGCAAACCTGTTTAGGAATATTTCTTTTTTCTGGGGTGGCAAACCTGATTTGGTTTGTCAGGATATTAGCAGTCCAGTTTACCCAACTAATCAGGCACACCTCAATCCACTGACAAACACCACTAAGAAATCATCAATAGCAGAAGAAACCACTAGGCTCTACCAATCCACCTGAGTCTGCAGAAGACTCTGGTACATCCCCAGAAATTCTTTAATGGCATTCCTCTCTGTGAAGTCATGGGGAAGGAATACCATAAAAGAATGGCAAAACAAACCAATACCATTAGCATAACTAGCATTAGCAATGCCTAATAATGGCCAGCAATGAATGGTAAGGTCAATACCATATGGAAACATCCACTATCTATTGGGCTGTATTTATACCCTTTCCAAACATAACATGTTCTCACAATCATCTACTCTAGGAAAACATTGCATGCCCATTTTTACAGGCTTCTTCCAGAAAAACCATTACAGGTTTGTTTTCACCAAAACATCCTCTTACGAGTCTGGTTCAGCAAAAAACATACTCTCATAAGACAGTTTTCAGAAAATGATCACATGACAAAACTGAGTCACCAAAAAATCAGAAATTTCAACTTCAACTTATAACTGGAAACACACCAAATATTAAACAACTTCCTACATTGTTTTTAGCTCAGTGGTAGAAATTGTAAGAGGCCTACATAGACCTGGGATTTATCCTGAGCATTAGAAAGCCTGTTTTAGGGTACATTTCCTATAGTCATAATATTAGAAGCAACAATCCACATTTTGCCCTTTTTTCGTTGGATTCATTTCATAAGCTATATGTTTAATTATTTAAGATGACCAATATTTCCTTACAATAATTTTTAAGAATTTTCTCCTTTTTATTTTTTCAGAATCTCATACATGAGCACTGTATTTATATTATTTTCTCTAACTCTACACACAAATCCTTCTGTGATTCTCTTCTCAAGTTCATTGCCTCTTATCTTTTCTACTTTAGTTGTTGTTGTTTTTGTTTTTGCTGTTGTCAGTGGTGGTGGTGGTGGTGGTAGTGTGAGTATGTATGTGTGTGTGTGTGTGTGTGTGTGTGTGTGTCTGAGTGTATGTGTCTGTATGTGTCTGTATGTGTATGTGTATATGTATGCTATATGTATACATATGTTATATACATAACTGTTATGAGTTTGTTTGGTGTTAGAGCTGACTACTATTTGGGATATGAAAACCTGTCATGTGAATTTGGCTATCTTGATATATGCTGGCAATAGTAGTTTATCTGTGGGATTTCAGGGGACAATACTTACTTGGGATGGGACAGGCTACTTTCTGTACTAGTAAGGCAAAGGAAAAAAGATCTAGAGACTAGAATGACTCTTTTTGAAAAACTTAGTCACCCATATTTTTTATTCTATTATTGCCTTTTGAAGAAACAGTAAAACATATTTTTGATGAGAAGAATGAATTATATTCATACTAATCCTTTAACAAATTCTGACCCTGGCTAGTATAGATTGATCCATTCAATGAAAAGTGTATTTCTCAGTACTTTTTGTTGTGGTGCCTATTTCTCATGATGTTCTGATAAACACATAATAATGCTGATAGAAATTTTAAATGTGGTGTAAATTATGTTCAGTATTATCTAATCTACCTTAGCTTTTTATTTTATTTTGAATATATCAACAGAGCTTTTTCTTGACAAAATGACTTTAAATATTTTTAATTTTTAAGGTAATTTTCTTAATTTTATTTAATCGTTTTTTACAGTCAATATCTTTATCCCGCTCCAGAGGTCCACCTTTTGACTATTTCACATCCCATACCCCACCACCACCACCACCACTGTCTGCACGTGGATATTTTCACCAACTATCCCTAAATCCCACCATATCTCTCCACTTTCTGTGTCTCTTGAGGGTTAGGTAAATCTTCTCTGGTTTTGTCTATACCAGACAGTCCTCTTCTGTATATGTGTTGGGGGCCTCATATCAGCTGATGTATGCTGCATGGTTGATGATACAATGTCTGAGAGATCTCAGAAGTTTAGGTTGGTTAAGACTGATGGTCTTCTTTCAGGGATGCCCTCTTCCTCAGACTGTTCCAGCTCTTCCCAAATAGAAACAAAGGGGTCAGCAGCTTCTGTTCATTGGTTAGTTGAAAATATCTTCATATGACTATTTCAGCTTCTTGTAGGGTCTTTTAGAGGGCAGTCATAATAGAATCTTATTTGTGAGCCGTAGCCTCAGCAAAAGTGTCAGGCCCTGTCCCTCCCCTGGCCCCTGCTGGATCCCAACTTGGGCCTCCTCCTGAACCTCCTTTTCCTCAGGTTCTTCTCCATTTTTGTCCCTGAAGTTCTTTCAGACTGGAACAAATATGGGTCAGAGTTTTTGACTCTGGAATGGCAAACCCATCCCTCACTTGCTGCCCGTCTTTCTACTGGAGATGGGCTATTCGAGTTTCCTTTCTTCACTGTAGGAGATTTCATCTAAGGTCCCTCCCTTTGAGTACTGAATGTCTCTCACCTCCCAGATATCTGAGACATTCTGGAGGGTTCCCCACCTCCTACATCCTGAGGTTGCCTGCTTTCATTCTTTCTAATGGCCCTCAGGGCTTCAGTCTTGTTTCCCACTCCTACAATACCTAATCACGCTCCTCTCTTTTTCCTGTCCCCTTTCCCACCCAGGTCCCTTCCTCCCCCTTCTTGTGATTGCTTCCTTCTCCCTCCCAATTGGGACTGAGGCATCCTAAATGAGCATTTCAGCTTATTAACCACATGAGTTCTGTGGACTCTATCCTGATTATTCTGTACTTTTTTTTTTTTTTTTTGGCTAATATCCACTTATTAGAGAGTACGCATGTTCATGCATGTCCTTTTGGGTCTGAATTACTTCACTCGGGATGATATTTTCTAGTTACATCATTTTACCTGCAAAACTCCTCATTCTTAAAACCTGAGTATTACTCCACTGTGTAAATGAACCATGTTTTCTGTATCCATTCTTCTGTTGTGAGACATCTAGATTGCTTCTAGCTTCTGGCTACCACAAACAAGGTTGCTATGAACATAGTGGAACACATACCACTGTGTCCTGCAGAAGGCCCTCAGCTACTTCTTGGAGCCCAGTAAACTCATGACCCATCACCTCCCATAACCTTCATCCACCGAATTTTATTCTCTTTTTGGCTGGCTCTTTCTGCTGGGGCAGATGTTAGCTTGTCTGCTTCCCTAAAAATACCACAGCCTGAAGGCATCTGAGGAGTTTGGCTGCATGCAGGGCAACTGATCACCAGCTTGTCTAATCCCCTAAAGACACCACAGCTTGAAGACTTCCCAGTAGTTTCTCTGCACACAAGCCAATTGGACAATTGATCAAACATTCTGAAAGCCTACTTGGAGTTCTGTTGCACACAGGGAAACAGAACCCACAGTCCTTAGGCCTTCCTGGAGAACATTTATACACAGAGAAACAGCTTGACTGCTTCTCTGAAGACCCAAAAGTGTCAAGGCCTTCCATTGTATCTGCTGTAAACCAGGCACCAGATCATCAGCTCCTCTGCCCCTCTGAAGACTCCCCAGTTGAAAGGCAACAAAAGAGGTTTGCTACAACCAGGGTTGTAGGCCTACCAGGAGACCTGAAACAACCCACGGACAAAAAAAGGTCGGTTCCAGACAGAGACACCCAGACCAGCAAACACCACAGATAACCAGATACCTAGAGGCAAGCACAAGACCATAAACAACAGAAGCCAATATATGTAGGCATCATGAGAAGTCAGTTCTCCCACCACAGCAAGCCCTGAATACACTAACACACCTGAAAATCAGGAAGCTGACCTAAAATGCTACCTCATGAAGGTGATATAGCCCTTTTAGGAGGATACAAATAATGAAAGAAATGCATAAAAATAGAGGAAAACATATGTAAACAGGTGTCAGAATTGTATAGAGTTGTCCAAGACCTAAAAGTGGAAGTAGAATCAATAAAGAAAACACAAATGGAGGCAAACCAGGAAATGGAATACCTAGGAAAGAAGTCCGGAATTCCAGATTTAACTATCATGAACAGAATATAAGAGAGGGTCTCAGGTGTGGAAGGTACAGTAGAAGAGAGTGACACAACAATCAAAGACGATTCAAACAATAAAATATCCCTAACCCAAAACATCCAGGAGATTCAGGAAACAATGAAAAGACCAAATTGAAGAATAATTGGAATAGAGGAGAGTAAAAAAAAAATCCCAGCTCAAAGGACCTAAAAATGTCTTCAACAAATTCACAGAAGAAAACTTTTCCAACTTAAAGAAAGAGATGCTCATAAATGTAAAAGAAACCTACAGAATACCAATTAAATGGAACCAGAAAAGATAATCCCCTTGTCACATAATAATCAAAACAGTAAATGGATAGAACAAAAAAGAATATTAAAAGCTGCAAGGGAGAAGGGACAAGAAGTGTATAAAGGCATACATATCAGAATTACACCAGACTTCTCAAAGGACACTAAATGCCAGAAGAGCCTGCTCAGAGGTCATGCCAAAATGCCAGCCTAGGTTATTCTACTCAACAAAACTCTTAATCAACAATAGATGAAGATACCAAAATATTCCAGGACAAAACCAAACTCACACATTATCTTTCTACCAATAGCCATACAGAGAATTCTAGAAGGAAAACTCCAATACAAGGATGAAACGTCACCAAAGAAAAACCAATTTATCAATCATCTCATAACAAAGCTAAAGGAGAGAACCACATGTACATAATCCCATCTACAAAAACAAACATAACAGGAGCTAACAATCACCTGCTTGTAATATCTCTCAATATTAGTGGACTCAACTCATCTATAAAAAGACATAAGGTAACAGATTGGATATGTAAACAGGATCCAGCATTTCACTGCATACAAGAAACACACGTCCGTATCAAAGAAAGCAACTACCTCAAAGTGAAATGCTTGACAACGGTCTTCCAAACAAATGGTCCCAAGAAACAATCTGGAGTTGCCATCATAATATCCGATAAAAAAGACTTTCAACCAAAAGTTACCAAGTGACATGAGAAAGGACACTTCATGTTCATCAAAGGAAAAAAAAAAACTACCAAGGGAAATTCTCAATTTTGAACATCTGTGCCCTAAATGCAAGGTCAACCACATGCATAAAAGAATCTTTACTAAAGCTCAAAACACACATTGAACCCACATTATAAGTGTGAGAAACTTCAATACCCCACTTTCACTAACAGACAGGTCATTGAAACAGAAACTGAACAGAGACACATTGAAACTATTGAAGTTATGAACCAAGTTGATTTAATAGATATCTACAGAATAGTTCACCCTAGAAAAAAGAAAACAGCTTCTTCTCAGTATCTCATAGTGCCCTTTTCAAAATTGACTGTATAATTGGCCACAAAACAAGGCTCAACTGATACAAGAAGATTGAAATAATCCCATGCATCCTATCAGATCACCCTGGCCTAAGGCTTGTCTTCAATAACAACAAAAAGAACAGAAAACCCACATACACATGGAAACTTATAAATTCTCTACTTAATGATAACTTGGTCAGAAAAGAAAAAAGAGAAATCAAAGATTTCCTGGTATTCAATGAAAATCATAACACAATACACACAAACTTATGGGATACAAAGAAAGAAAAAATTCATCTCACTAAGTGCCCTAGTAAAGATACTGTAGACATCCTATACTAGCAATATAACAGCATTTCAGATAATTGTAGAACAAAAATAAGCAAACACACACACACACACACACACACACACACACACACACACACACACACACAAGAGGAGAAGAGGTCAGGAAATAATCAAACTCAAGGCCTAAACTAGCTAAATAGAAGCAAATGAATGATACAAAATATCAACAACTCCAAAAGCTGATTCTTTGAGATAATCAAGAAGATAGATAAACCCCTACCCAAACTAATGAAAAGTTCTAGAGGCAGTATCCAAATTACCAAAATCTAAAATGAAAAGAGATATATAACAACAGAAACAGGAAATTCAAAAAAAAAACATCAGATCCTACTATAAAAGCCTATACTCAACAAAACTGCAAAACTTAGATGAAATGGATGATATTTTAGACAGATAACATGTGACAAAGTTAAATCAAGAGCAGGTAAACTGTATAAATAGGCCCATGGTCCCTAAGAAAATAGAAGAAGTCATTAAAAGCCCCTCGCCTCCAAAAAAGTCGAGGGCTAGATTTGCTTTAGTGCAGAATTCTACCAGACCTTCAAAGAAGACCTAATATCAATATTCCTTAAACTATTCCATAAATAGGAATAGAAGGCACACTACCTAATTCATTCTATGAAAGCACAATAATTCTGATACCTAAATTACAAATGGATGCAACAAAAATAGAACTTTAGACCAATTTTGTTTATGAATATTGATGAAAAATACTCAATAGAATTTTTGCAATCCTAATCCAAGAACACATCAAAATAATCATTCACCACAACCAACTAGCCTTCATCCCAGGGATGCAAGGTTGGTTCAATACATGAAAACCCATCAATGTAATCCATCATATAAACAAACTCAAAGGGAAAAAAAATCACATGATCCTTAGATACAGAAAATGCATTTGACAAAATACAACCACCATTAACATTGAAAGTATTAAAGAGAACAGAAATTCAAGGCTTATACATAAATATAATAAAACCAATTTACTGCAAACCAACAGCCAATAACAAATTAAATGGAGAGATACATGAAGCAATCCAAATAAAATCTGGGACAAGACATGGATGCTCACACTCTCCATATTTATTCAATATAATACTCAAAAAAAGTGCTAGCTAGAACAATAGGCAACAAAAAGAGATCACGGGGATACAAATTGGCAAGGAAGAAGTAAAAGTATCACTATTTGCAGATGATGGGATAATATGAATAAGCAACCTCCAATATTTAATCAGAGAACTTCTACAGCTGAGCAACAACTTCAGCAAAGTGGCGGGATATAAAATTAACTCATATAAATCAGTAGGCTTCCTTCATTCAAATGGCAATTGAGTTGAGAAAGAAATGAAGTAAACAATTCCCTTCACAATTGCCACAAATAATTTAAAATATCTTGGAGTAACTCTAACCAAAGAAGTGAAAAATCTCTATGACAATAACTTCAGGTCTCTCAAGAAAGAAATAGAAGATTTAGGAAAATGGAGAGATCTCCCATGTTCATGGATTGGCAGAATTAACATAGTACCGATGGTCATTTTACCAAAGGCAATCTACAGAATCAATGCAGTCCCCAGAAAAATCCCAACCAATTCTTCAAAACATGGAAAGATCAATTCCCAAATTCATCTGGAAAAGCAAAGAACCGAGAATAGTGAAAATAATTTTTAACCATTAAAGAACTTCGGAAGCGTCACCATCCCTGACCTCATCCTCTACTACAGAGCCATAGTGGTTAAAAAAAAATCAAGCAAACAACAACATGTTACTAGTACAGAGACAGACACCTTGATAAATGCAATTGAGTAGAAGAACCAGAAATAAATCCATGCACTTACGGATACTTGATCATTGACAAAAAAGCCAAAGATATACAATGGGAAAAAAAGGATTTTCAAAAAAATGTGCTGGTTGAACTGTCAGTACATATGTAGGAAAATGGAAATATATCCAAATTTGTCACATTACACAAAGCTCAATTCCATGTGGATCATGGATTTCAACACAAAACCGGATGCACTCAATCTAATAGAAGAGAAAGTGGGAAAGAGCCTTGAATTCATTGGTACAGGGGGAAATTCCCTAAACAGAACTTCAGTGGCTTTTGCTCAAAGATCAAGAATTGATAAATGGACTTCATGAGACTGGAAACATTCTGTAAGGCAAAGTCCATAGTCAATAGGACAAATCAGCCCCTACTGATGGTAAAAAAATATGTACCCTAACCCCACATCAGATAGCGAGCTAATATCCAAAATATATAAAGAGTCAAAGAAGCTAACCTCCAAAAAAACAGACACTATCAAAAAATGAGGTATAGAACTAAACAGAGGATTCACAATAGAGGAATTCCAAATGCCTTAGAATCACTTAAAGTAATATTCAAAGTCCTTAGTCATCAGAGAAATGCCAACCAAAATGACCCTGAGATTCTTCCTTACACCAATCAGAATGGCTCAGATCAAAACCTCACATAACAGCACATGTTGGCAAGGATGTGGAGAAAGAGGATCACTCCTCCATTGATGGTGGGATTGAAAACTGGTACAACCACTCTGGAAATAAAGCTGGAGATTCCTTAGAAAATTGCAAATAAATCTACCCGAAGATCCAGCTATACAATTCTTGAGCATATATCCAAAATATGTTCCTCCATGTCACAGGGACATGTGTTCCACTTAAAAATTTAAGTGCTTTCTTACTATTCAACAATTTTAACATATGTAATTTTAAAACTTTATTAAAGAATCTCATGGAGATTTGATAAAATTATTTTCATGAATGTGTATTTATTGTACAAGAGAAATGTGTTCTATTTTTTAAATCAATATTGTTAAATCTCAGATGTGAATTTATTAATACTAACATAGATAGTAATTCAGATAATGCTGAATTATTACTTTTGTATTCTGCAATGTTTTTCTGCTAGATGATCTATGTAATGTAGAGGAAGTAATTACTGGTTTCATTTTTGATAAATAAAATAACATTATTTATTTTTATATTATTAGTATGCTCCTTTGAGTTAAGGACTCAATCTGCCTTTAATCCTTCAGAGTTTGGATTTACTCACTTCTTAGGAGAAGGAAGGAATAGAAAGGAATTATAGACCCGCGGATCCCGGCCCGCAGCAGCTCTCTGCTCCCAGACCCGGTGAGAGAGAGACCCAACCGCCTGGTCAGGTGGGCACTCCTGAGGCTGCAGAGCAGAAGAGACCACCAACACTGCTCACCCCTGCCCACATCCCTGGCCCAAGAGGAAACTGTATAAGGCCTCTGGGCTGCCGTGGGGGAGGGCCCAGGAGCGGCAGGACCCCTGCCAGAGACACCGCTGGACCCTGAAGGAAACAGACCGGATAAACAGTTCTCTGCACCCAAATCCCGTGGGAGGGAGAGCTAAACCTTCAGAGAGGCAGACAAGCCTGGGAAACCAGAAGAGACTGCTCCCTGCACACACATCTCGGACGCCAGAGGAAAAAGCCAAAGACCATCTGGAACCCTGGTGCACTGAAGCTCCCGGAAGGGGCGGCACAGGTCTTCCTGGTTGCTGCCACTGCAGAGAGCCCCTGGGCAGCACCCCACGAGAGAACCTGAGCCCCGGGACGACATGTAAGACCAAATTTTCTGCTGCAAGAAAGCTGCCTGGTGAACTCAAGACACAGGCCCACAGGAACAGCTGAAGACCTGTAGAGAGGAAAAACTACACGCCCGAAAGCAGAACACTCTGTCCCCATAACTGACAGAAAGAGAGGAAAACAGGTCTACAGCACTCCTGACACACAGGCTTATAGGACAATCTAGCCACTGTCAGAAATAGCAGAACAAAGTAACAATAGAGATAATCTCATGGCGAGAGGCAAGCGCAGGAACCCAAGCAACAGAAACCAAGACTACATGCCATCATCGGAGCCCAATTCTCCCACCAAAACAAACATGGAATATCCAAACACACCAGAAAAGCAAGATCTAGTTTCAAAATCATATTTGATCATGATGCTGGAGGACTTCAAGAAAGACATGAACACACTTAGGGAAACACAGGAAAACATTAATAAACAAGTAGAAGCCTACAGAGAGGAATCGCAAAAATCCCTGAAAGAATTCCAGGAAAACACAATCAAACAGTTGAAGGAATTAAAAATGGAAATAGAAGCAATCAAGAAAGAACACATGGAAACAACCCTGGATATAGAAAACCAAAAGAAGAGACAAGGAGCTGTAGATACAAGCTTCACCAACAGAATACAAGAGATGGAAGAGAGAATCTCAGGAGCAGAAGATTCCATAGAAATCATTGACTCAACTGTCAAAGATAATGTAAAGCGGAAAAAGCTACTGGTCCAAAACATACAGGAAATCCAGGACTCAATGAGAAGATCAAACCTAAGGATAATAGGTATAGAAGAGAGTGAAGACTCCCAGCTCAAAGGACCAGTAAATATCTTCAACAAATCATAGAAGAAAACTTCCCTAACCTAAAAAAAGAGATACCCATAGACATACAAGAAGCCTACAGAACTCCAAATAGATTGCACCAGAAAAGAAACACCTCCTGTCACATAATTGTCAAAACACCAAACGCACAAAATAAAGAAAGAATATTAAAAGCAGTAAGGGAAAAAGGTCAAGTAACATATAAAAGCAGACCTATCAGAATCACACCAGACTTCTCGCCAGAAACTATGAAGGCCAGAAGATCCTGGACTGATGTTATACAGACCCTAAGAGAACACAAATGCCAGCCCAGGTTACTGTATCCAGCAAAACTCTCAATTAACATAGACGGAGAAACCAAGATATTCCATGACAAGACCAAATTTACACAATATCTTTCTACAAATCCAGCACTACAAAGGATAATAAATGGTAAAGCCCAACATAAGGAGGCAAGCTATACCCTAGAAGAAGCAAGAAACTAATCGTCTTGGCAACAAAACAAAGAGAATGAAAGCACACAAACATAACCTCACATCCAAATATGAATATAACGGGAAGCAATAATCACTATTCCTTAATATCTCTCAATATCAATGGCCTCAACTCCCCAATAAGAAGACATAGATTAACAAACTGGATAAGCAACGAGGACCCTGCATTCTGCTGCCTACAGGAAACAGACCTCAGAGACAAAGACAGACACTACCTCAGAGTGAAAGGCTGGAAAACAACTTTCCAAGCAAATGGTCAGAAGAAGCAAGCTGGAGTAGCCATTCTAATATCAAATAAAATCAATTTTCAATTAAAAGTCATCAAAAAAGATAAGGAAGGACACTTCATATTCATCAAAGGAAAAATCAACCAAGATGAACTCTCAATCCTAAATATCTATGCCCCAAATACAAGGGCACCTACATACGTAAAAGAAACCTTACTAAAGCTCAAAACACACATTGCACCTCACACAATAATAGTGGGAGATTTCAACACCCCACTCTCATCAATGGACAGATCATGGAAACAGAAATTAAACAGTGATGTCGACAGACTAAGAGAAGTCCTGAGCCAAATGGACTTAACGGATATTTATAGAACATTCTATCCTAAAGCAAAAGGATATACCTTCTTCTCAGCTCCTCATGGTACTTTCTCCAAAATTGACCATATAATTGGTCAAAAAACGGGCCTCAACAGGTACAGAAAGATAGAAATAATCCCATGAGTGCTATCGGACCACCACGGCCTAAAACTGGTCTTCAATAACAATAAGGGAAGAATGCCCACATATACATGGAAATTGAACAATGCTCTACTCAATGATAACCTGGTCAAGGAAGAAATAAAGAAAGAAATTAAAAACTTTTTAGAATTTAATGAAAATGAAGATACAACATACTCAAACTTATGGGACACAATGAAAGCTGTGCTAAGAGGAAAACTCATAGTGCTGAGTGCCTGCAGAAAGAAACAGGAAAAAGCATATGTCAGCAGCTTGACAGCACACCTAAAAGCTCTAGAACAAAAAGAAGCAAATACACCCAGGAGGAGTAGAAGGCAGGAAATAATCAAACTCAGAGCTGAAATCAACCAAGTAGAAACAAAAAGGATCATAGAAAGAATCAACAGAACCAAAAGTTGGTTCTTTGAGAAAATCAACAAGAGAGATAAACCCTTAGCCAGACTAACGAGAGGACACAGAGAGTGCGTCCAAATTAACAAAATCAGAAATAAAAAGGGAGACATAACTACAGATTCGGAGGAAATTCAAAAAATCATCAGATTACTATAAAAACCTATATTCAACAAAATTTGAAAATCTTCAGGAAATGGACAATTTCCTAGACAGATACCAGGTATCGAAGTTAAATCAGGAACAGATAAATCAGTTAAACAACCCCATAACTCCTAAGGAAATAGAAGCAGTCATTAAAGGTCTCCCAACCAAAAAGAGCCCAGGTCCAGACAGGTTTAGTGCAGAATTCTATCAAACCTTCATAGAAGACCTCATACCAATATTATCCAAACTATTCCACAAAATTGAAACAGATGGAGCCCTACCGAATTCCTTCTACGAAGCCACAATTACTCTTAAACCTAAACCACACAAAGACACAACAAAGAAAGAGAACGTCAGACCAATTTCCCTTATGAATATCGACGCAAAAATACTGAATAAAATTCTGGCAAACCGAATTCAAGAGCACATCAAAACAATCATCCACCATGATCAAGTAGGCTTCATCCCAGGCATGCAGGGATGGTTTAATATACGGAAAACCATCAACGTGATCCATTATATAAACAAACTGAAAGAACAGAACCACATGATCATTTCATTAGATGCTGATAAAGCATTTGACAAAATTCAACACCCCTTCATGATAAAAGTCCTGGAAAGAATAGGAATTCAAGGCCCATACCTAAACATAGTAAAAGCCATATACAGCAAACCAGTTGCTAACATTAAACTAAATGGAGAGAAACTTGAAGCAATCCCACTAAAATCAGGGACTAGACAAGGCTGCCCACTCTCTCCCTACTTATTCAATATAGTTCTTGAAGTTCTAGCCAGAGCAATCAGAAAACAAAAGGAGATCAAAGGGATACAGATCGGAAAAGAAGAGGTCAAAATATCACTATTTGCAGATGACATGATTGTATATTTAAGTGATCCCAAAAGTTCCACCAGAGAACTACTAAAGCTGATAAACAACTTCAGCAAAGTGGCTGGGTATAAAATTAACTCAAATAAATCAGTTGCCTTCCTCTATACAAAAGAGAAACAAGCCGAGAAAGAAATTAGGGAAACGACACCCTTCATAATAGACCCAAATAATATAAAGTACCTCGGTGTGACTTTAACCAAGCAAGTTAAAGATCTGTACAATAAGAACTTCAAGACACTGAGGAAAGAAATTGAAGAAGACCTCAGAAGATGGAAAGATCTCCCATGCTCATGGATTGGCAGGATTAATATAGTAAAAATGGCCATTTTACCAAAAGCAATCTACAGATTCAATGCAATCCCCATCAAAATACCAATCCAATTCTTCAAAGAGTTAGACAGAACAATTTGCAAATTCATCTGGAATAACAAAAAACCCAGGATAGCTAAAGCTATCCTCAACAATAAAAGGACTTCAGGGGGAATCACTATCCCTGAACTCAAGCAGTATTACAGAGCAATAGTGATAAAAACTGCATGGTATTTGTACAGAGACAGACAGATAGACCAATGGAATAGAATTGAAGACCCAGAAATGAACCCACACACCTATGGTTACTTGATTTTTGACAAAGGAGCCAAAACCATCAAATGGAAAAAAGATAGCATTTTCAGCAAATGGTGCTGGTTCAACTGGAGGGCAACATGTAGAAGAATGCAGATCGATCCATGCTTATCACCCTGTACAAAGCTTAAGTCCAAGTGGATCAAGGACCTCCACATCAAACCAGACACACTCAAACTAATAGAAGAAAAACTAGGGAAGCATCTGCAACACATGGGCACTGGAAAAAATTTCCTGAACAAAACACCAATGGCTTATGCTCTAAGATCAAGAATCGACAAATGGGATCTCATAAAACTGCAAAGCTTCTGTAAGGCAAAGGACACTGTGGTTAGGACAAAACGGCAACCAACAGATTGGGAAAATATCTTTACCAATCCTACAACAGATAGAGGCCTTATATCCAAAATATACAAAGAACTCAAGAAGTTAGACCGCAGGGAAACAAATAACCCTATTAAAAAATGGGGTTCAGAGCTAAACAAAGAATTCACAGCTGAGGAATGCCGAATGGCTGAGAAACACCTAAAGAAATGTTCAACATCTTTAGTCATAAGGGAAATGCAAATCAAAACAACCCTGAGATTTCACCTCACACCAGTGCGATTGGCTAAGATCAAAAACTCAGGTGACAGCAGATGCTGGCGAGGATGTGGAGAAAGAGGAACACTCCTCCATTGTTGGTGGGATTGCAGACTGGTAAAACCATTCTGGAAATCAGTCTGGAGGTTCCTCAGAAAATTGGACATTGAAGTGCCTGAGGATCCAGCTATACCTCTCTTGGGCATATACCCAAAAGATGCCTCAACATATAAAAGAGACACGTGCTCCACTATGTTCATCGCAGCCTTATTTATAATAGCCAGAAGCTGGAAAGAACCCAGATGCCCTTCAACAGAGGAATGGATACAGAAAATGTGGTACATCTACACAATGGAATATTACTCAGCTATCAAAAACAACGAGTTTATGAAATTCGTAGGCAAATGGTTGGAAATGGAAAATATCATCCTGAGTGAGCTAACCCAATCA
Source organism: Rattus norvegicus (assembly GCF_021556685.1). Taxonomy (NCBI): domain Eukaryota; kingdom Metazoa; phylum Chordata; class Mammalia; order Rodentia; family Muridae; genus Rattus; species Rattus norvegicus. The sequence continues at coordinate 8,415,912 of NC_141539.1, read as the reverse complement.
CAGAAAGACATACATGGTATGCACTCATTGATAAGTGGCTATTAGCCCAAATGCTTGAATTACCCTTGATCCCTAGAACAAACGAAACTCAAGACAGATGATTAAAATGTGAATGCTTCACTCCTTCTTTAAATGAGGAAAAAGAATACCCTTGGCAGGGAAGGGAGAGGCAAAGATTAAAACAGAGACTGAAGGAACACACATTCAGAGCCTGCCCCACATGTGGCCCATACATATACAGCCACCCAATTAGACAAGATGGATGAAGCAAAGAAGTGCAGACCGACAGGAGCTGGATGTAGATCGCTCCTGAGAGACACAGCCAGAATACAGCAAATACAGAGGCGAATGCCAGCAGCAAACCACTGAACTGAGAATAGGTCCCCTATTGAAGGAATCAGAGAAAGAACTGGAAGAGCTTGAAGGGGCTCGAGACCCCAAAAGTACAACAATGCCAAGCAACCAGAGCTTCCAGGGCCTAAGCCACTACCTAAAGACTATACATGGACTGACTCTGGACTCTGACCCCATAGGTAGCAATGAATATCCTAGTAAGAGCACCAGTGGAAGGGGAAGCCCTGGGTTCTGCTAAGACTGAACCCCCAGTGAACTAGTCTATGGGGGGAGGGCGGCAATGGGGGGAGGGTTGGGAGGGTAACACCCATAAGGAAGGGGAGGGGGGAGGGGGGTGTTTGCCTGGAAACCGGGAAAGGGAATAACACTCGAAATGTATATAAGTAATACTCAAGTTAATAAAAAATAAAAAAAATAAAAAAAAGAAAGGAATTATAGTGATTTAAGGTAAATTAGTTTTTACCTCTACTTCTACCAGTTTATATATTTGTCAATTATTGATTAACAGCTGTGAGTGCACAAATATTTCCCAAGTTTTCTTTTCTAATTTCTGATACATTACTGTGCCTGAGCCTCAGTGTGCATGATACTGTTGGCTTTTATGTGGATGGTCAGTTTCTACAGAATATGAGTGTGCTCAGATCAATCTCCTTTTTTTCTTCTTTGGATTAGACATCAGTACAAAGGAAATTTTCTTTCCTCACAAGAAAAATTTTTTATAATGCATGGTTATCATGGACGAGGTAACTAATTAAATAAAGTATAGAGTTTTATTCCATCCTCCAAATACTCTTAATAATTAATCACATGTGAATTCTGAATGTGAAATAATATGTGATATTCCAGGTATTCTGTGCAACCAGGAAATTTATTCACATGTTCTGTTTGCCTCCTTGCCTACGTATTCTGAATATGAACTGTTAGATATTTTCGACAGTTCTATGCCTTTTTGGCAGATGTATTCCTTTTAAACATGCATCTATTTGACTTTGAAGTTAAGTGCTCCCTAGCCACAAACAAGAAGGATTGAAGCATAAAGGGACATGGCAAGGTGTACTCTACTTTCCAAATCCTAGTCCTAATCCCTAAGAGTTGAGCTAAGCAGACTGCGAATGGTGTGAAGCTAAACACTGAGCCTAAGTCTTTTAAGTATTTTCCATTTATTGAAAAGAAACTTGATTTGCATTTTTCTGATGACAAAAATGTTGAAAAATGCTTTAATTTTTCATTGCCCATTAATGAGTCATCTGTCGAAAATTCTGTACTACATTTTAAAATTGTGTTATTTCATTTGTTTTTGTCTGATTTCCTGAATTCTTTACATGTTTTGAATATTAATTCCTCTTTCAGATGTATGATTGGTAAAGATCTTTTCCCATTCTGTAGTTTGCTCTTTTGTCTTATTGAGAGTGTCAATGGAACATCTTTTGTATGGGGTGGGGGGAGAATGAACCTTTGGGATGAAATAGATATCTAAGACAAGGGAAATTTCCAGAACCTGTGATGATGACCTTAACTAAGGCTTTTAGCAATAGGGTAGATGGAATCTTAAGTGCCAGCTTCTATAACCATGCAAGACTTCCAAAATGGAGGGATATGGATACCAATTAGCCCACAAAACCTTGAATACATAATCTATCCTACATGCAAGATGTACAGGGATAAAATTGGAGTACAGTTGGAATAGACAACCAATGATTGCCCCAACTTAAGATGTTTCCCATGAGACAGATCTAACTCCTGACATTATTAATAACATTCTCCTGTACTTGCAAGCAAGAAATAAGCACAACTGTTTTTTGAGAGGTCTTACTGAGCAGGCAATAGAAACAAATAGAGAAACCAGTAGTTAGCTAGTCATTAGGCAAAGCTTGAAAATCTTGTAGAAGATGGGGAAGAAGGAACAGAAGAGCAAGAGAGGCCAAGGAAACCACAAGAAAATCACCCTAAACTGGACTTATAGGGCCTCATAGAGATTAAAGCAGCACCAAGCAAAGAACATGCAGAGGAAAGATCTAGTTCTTGTACACATATGTAATAGATATGTAACTTGGTCTTCATGTGAGACACATAACTGGAGCAGGTGCTGTCTATGGTCTTTTTTGCACAACTTTCCTCTAACTGGACTGCTTTTCCTAGGCTAAATAAGAGAAGATGCACCTAGTTCTACTAGATTTTTATATGCCTGAATACTTTGGTATCCATGGGGTGCTTTCCTTTTTCTGAGGAGAAAAGGAGCAGGGAATTGGGGAATGGGAGGCAAGAGAGAGAAACTGGGAGGAGAGGAGGGAGAGGAACCTGCCATTGATTGGGGTGTAATGTAAATTAATAATAATAAAAAAAAGATGTACTGTGATTTCTTGCATGTTGTGAAAGATATTAATTCATTTAAAATAATTACAAGCAAATACTAAGTTAAATTAAAGGCTTCAAAACACAGGTAAAATATGAAAAAAAAGGAAAATAGAATTTTTCTTATATAATATTTTCTTTTATAGTTTCTCCTTCAAGTTTATCCCCACCACTCCCACCTCCTCTTCTATTCTGGATTCATCCATTTTTGTACTTCATTAGAAAAGAACAGGAGTTATAAGCACTAACAACAAAACGTGTCAAAATAAAAAATAATAAGATAATTAAAACTATCATATTAATGTTCGACGTGGCAAACCAACAGAAGGAACAAATCCCAACAGCAGGGAAAATAGTCATAGACCCACTCTTTTGCACAATTAGGAGTTCCATTAAAAACACTAAATTAAAAGGTGTAATATATATGATGAGGTTCTAGTTGAGACCCACATAGATCCTTTGCTTGCTGCTTTAGTCTCTTTGGTCTCATAAGCACTTTGCTTAACTGATTTAGAGGTCTTATTCTGCTGATGTCCTCCATCTCCTCTATCACTTTTTTCAAGTGAATCATAAGCTGACTATTGACAAAGTTTCCAGTTGGGACTTGCTATTAATGATATTACCTGTTCATGATCTTGGTCTCCAGTTATAACTGATAACACATGTTGGCCTGGACATTAAAGTATATAGTCATGAAACTTATTGAACACTCTGGTGTGATTCTTTAGACATAGATTGTAGAGTGATAAGAAGATTCTCTAAAGTATGTTTTCATCATGTTCGAACTATATTTAGAACTTAACTTGGAAACTACACAGGAGTACATAGAAACTCAGAGTCATATAGCTTATATACTGTATGAACAAAGGATATCTCAGACACAAAGCCATGAACACAATAGTAAAATAAGTTTTCCACGACACATGCTCAGAGATACTTGCTTTATTTTTGGACACATCTATATTTTTCCAAGTACAATTCTAAAAGTATTATGAATTCAATTACTACATTACTGATCCCATAAACTACACATCATATTTTAACATCCTCATTAACATATTTATTGAAAATCCTAACAAAATTCTATTATAGTACCAAGTATAAACCAGCAATTACCTTAAGTAAATTTTCATTTGTTGTTTATATAAATGAATATTAACTAAATTTTATAGTAAAGGAACAATTGATATTTTATTACTCTTACTTCTAAAATAAATATGTACAAGTTTGTCTTGAAATCTCCAGCCAAGATGATACATAATGTTTAACTGATATTCTTTGTGATAATCTTTTCTTACTGATGATCTTCATATATGTGTTACAGGAACTGGGTCATTTTTCAACTGTAGTTTTTCACATTCTGTAAATTCTTGTAGTATTTAACATGGCATTCTAGTTCCAGAATTGCTTATAAATGGGGGGTTATCAAAAGAGTATGCTTAGGTAGAGATATTTAAAAGATATTTATTGTTATTTTGAGTGTTTCCATGTGTACAGTCTTAGTGAATTTAATAATTCATATCTATGCCATCATTTTAATATGATAACCAATTTGCACTTAATTATTTACCAAATATCACCTGTTATTATTTGTTATACTCTCTCTCTCTCTCTCTCTCTCTATATATATATATATATATATATATATATATATATATATATATAATCATTGGCATCATTTGTACTATATCTCTATTTCTTATAGATTGTCTCTTTCCTTTTGTAAGGACATTTTCTTTAATTGGTCCTTTGATTATTCTAAAAATAATTCTTATAAAACAGATGAGGCAAATGCTTACTTCTGCTTCTATGTTTGTCTAGGATGATATCATGTTTAACCTTCTTTATACTGTGTTTAAATGTAAAAAGCAAATATAGCACTGTATGATTATTCAACTCAACACAAAAGGACAGTAAAATTGAGGACATGTGTTGTGTCACATGCCTGTAATCCTTTCACTTGAAAACTGGGCAGAAGGATCAGGAAATTGTGTTCATGTTCCTTTACTTAGGAAGTTAGAGGCAGAATAGACTTTGTGAGATACTGTCTTACAAATGCAAAGGATACTGTCATTAGGACCAAACAGCAATTAACAGATTGGGAGGAGATCTTTACCAATCCTTCATCCAGTAGAGGTGTAATAACCAATATACAATGAGCTCAAGAAGTTAGATTCCGGAGAATCACATAACCCTATTAAAAATGGGGTACAGAGCTAAACACAAGAATTCTCAACCATGGAATATCGAATGGCTGCAAAGCACCTAAAGAAATGTTCCACATCCTTAGTAATCAGGAAATGCAAATCAAAACAACTCTGAGATTCCACCTCACACCAGTCAAAATGGCTAAGATAAAAATCTCAAAGGACAAGAGAAGCAGACATCTATGTGGAGAAAGAGGAATGCTCCTTCACTGGTGTTGGGATTGGAAGTTCGTACAACCACTCAGGAAATCAGTCTGGAGGTTTCTGAGAAAATTGGACATCATTCTACATAATGACCCAGCTATACCACTTCAGAGCCTATACCCAAAAGATGCTCTGACATATAACAAGGACACATGCTCCACTATATTCATAGCAGCCTTATTTATAATAGCCAGAAGCTGGAAAGAACCCAGATGTTCCTTAACAGAGGAATGGAGGAATGGATACAAAAAAATGTGGTACATTTACACAATGGAGTACTACTCAGCTATTAAAAACAACAACTTCATGAAATACATAGGCAAATGGATGGAACTAGTAAATATCATCCTGAATGAGGTAACCCAACCACACACACACACACACACACACACACACACACACACACACACACACAAAGGTTTGTACTTATTGATGAGTGGATATGAACCCAAAAGCTTAGGTTACCCAAGATACAATTTACAGACCACATGAATCTCAAGAAGAAGGATGACCAAAGTGTGGATGCTTCAGTCCTTCTTAGAAGGGGGAACAAAAATATTGACAGGAGGAAATATGGAAGGAAAGTTTAGAACAGAGACTGAAGGAAAGGCCATTGAGAGACTACCCACCTGGAGACCCAGAACATATACAGCTACCAAGCTCATACAATATTGCTGATGCCAAGAAGTGCAAGCTGACAGGAGCTTGATATAGCTGTCTCCCAAGAGGCTCTGCCAGAGCATGACAAATACAGTGGCTCGTATTGAGAATGGGATCCCCAGTTTTGGAGTTAGAGAAAGTATTGTAGGAGCTGAAAGAGTTCTACCCTATCAGAACAATCAACCCCATACCAACCAACCAGAGCTCCCAGGGACCACCATCCAAAGAGTATACATAGACACACCCATGGCTCCAGCTTCATCTGTAGCAGAAGAGGCTGCCTTGTTGGGCATCAGTGGAAGAAGAAGCCCTTGTTCCTGCCAAGGCTCAATGTCCCAGTGTCAGGTAATGTCAGTGTGGGAAGGCAGGAATGGATGGGTGGGAGGGTGGAGGAACACCCTCATAGCAGCAGAAGGAGTGGGATGGGATAGGGAGTTTATAGAATGGAAACTGGGAAAGGGAATAACATTTAAAATGTAAATAAAAAATATCCAATAAAAAAAATCAAGAATTAAAAAACAAGTAAGCAAATTAATTAAAAATGTAGAATGGAGTCACTTGGATAATTCTGATCTCATTTGGCTACAATGGAACACTCACATCCAAAATACAGAACTATTTTAAAAATGGGATATATGTAGGAAATATTACTATAAGAGAATAATACTCAAAGCTAAAAATCAAACCGAGTTACATGGATAAAAAGCAGATTGGAATTTAAAAGAGACACTTTTTCCTCAACTACAGCAGACAACGAGTATTTCCTTCAGCATAAACATTTTCTTGTCAATCTATGACCACTGTGACATCCTATGACCAAAAGTGTTCAAAGAGAACATTAACACCAAGTTTTACACAGAAACGCATGCAATGTCGACTTGAGGAGCAGTTAAATATTCACAGTTAAGAAAAATGTGGTACATCTACACAATGGAATATTACTCAGCTATCAAAAACAATGACTTTATGAAATTCGTAGGCAAATGGTTGGAACTGGAAAATATCATCCTGAGTGAGGTAACCCAATCACAGAAAAACATACATGGTATGCACTCATTGATAAGTGGCTATTAGCCCAAATGCTTGAATTACCCTAGATGCCTAGAACAAATGAAACTCAAGACGGATGATCAAAATGTGAATGCTTCACTCCTTCTTTAAAAGGGGAACAAGAATACCCTTGGCAGGGAATAGAGAAGCAAAGATTAAAACAGACACAGAAGGAACACACATTCAGAGCCTGCCCCACATGTGGCCCATACATATACAGCCACCCAATTAGACAAGATGGATGAAGCAAAGAAGTGCAGGCCTACAGGAGCCGGACGTAGATCGCTCCTGAGAGACACAGCCAGAATACAGCGAACACAGAGGCGAATGCCAGCAGCAAACCACTGAACTGAGAATAGGACCCCCGTTGAAGGAATCAGAGAAAGAACTGGAAGAGCTTGAAGGGGCTCGAGACCCCATATGTACAACAATGTCAAGCAACCAGAGCTTCCAGGGACTAAGCCACTACCTAAAGACTATCCATGGACTGACCCTGGACTCTGACCTCATAGGTAGCAATGGATATCCTAGTAAGAGCACCAGTGGAAGGGGAAGCCCTGGGTCCTGCTAAGACTGAACCCCCAGTGAACTAGACTGTTGGGGGGAGGGCGGCAATGGGGGGAGGAAGGGGAGGGAAACATCCATAAGGAAGGGGAGAGGGTAGGGGCCTGTTTGCCCGGAAACTGGGAAAGGGAATAACACTGGAAATGTATATAAGAAATACTCAAGTTAATAAAAAAAAAAAAAAGAAAAGAAAAGAAAAGAAAAGGGAGGCAGTTGGGGAGGAACATTATGAAGGGAATCCCAGAAAGAGGCAGCATTTGGGATGTTAACTAACTGTTAATAAAAGAAAAATAATAATTTATGATTTCTTATAATTTTAAATGAAGAAATTTATTTTGAACTTATAATAAACATTTTAAGCTTTTTTTGAATAGCCTGAAAATTTCTTAAATAGCCAGTAAAGGAAAATATATATTATTAAGGGATGAAAAGCAACCATATATATATATATATATATACTCTTGTCAAAAACTAGCGATGCATGTTATCAAAATTAATATCTGGAAAGTTTGTGTTTTCGTGCTGTTTTCATCCTCTGGAAAGTGGTTTTAAAACTTCTTTTTCATTACATCATACTTTCATGAAATAATTTTCTGAGATAATTAACTTATAAAAAGATTGATTTTATTTCTTTCCTTGTAATACATTCACAGTTATTTATAGTATTTGAATTTTAATTTAGTGAATGATGTCTCTATAATGTAAGTTATTATTTTATTTTAGCACATGCACTGTGTGTGTGTGTTTGTGTGTGCACATGCATGTACACACATTTTAATGTGTAGCACATGAGGGCAGGTAACCCCAGTGACGAGAATTGGGTATAAGATATCCTGGCATTAGAGTAGCAAGCAGTTGTGAGACACTTGGCATGGCTGTGGTGAATTGATCTCTGGGTGCTTCCAGTAAGAACCCTAAGTGCTATCGCCATCACAAAAGACTAGCAGTGATTCATGTTAAAAGAGTTTTCCAGCAGGTAAATACTTGTTTATCACTAGGTCACTTCTAAAAAAAATAGTTTGATCACATACTTTATTTTTCTTTCAGTGTATTAACTCATATAAATGTGTATGTGTGCATAATATAAAAATTTTATATATGTATATATAAACAATTTTAACAATTAATTTTTAGAAGTGCTTTAAAGGACACACAAATATAAGAATAGACACAAGGAACTTATTCTGAAGATAGTAGAAACAGCCATATCAGAATCAACCACAGAAGCAAAACATAATTAAGCTGTCCTTCTAACAGTTCCATATTATAAAATTTCAATTTTCTACACTTTTATTTTTTCCAAATGAGCAAGTGAATTCAATTTATTTTTCAAAAGAAAAAAGTACAATTTTATTTTATTTATATTCAGCAGCCAAGTACATCAGTCTGTTTGATTCACTGTAATATCTGATATTCTGTAGCAAAAAAAAAAAACAAAAACAAAAAAACCCCAAAAAACAAAAAGAAAACAAAAACAAAATAAAAACAAAACAAAACAAACAAAAACCTTCATTTAGATCAGTTTTGAAGATTCAATGTACAACTTACTAGGATTTTGGCAGTACACTGAGCTATGTCATTACAGTTACAGGCATGCTTGCAAGAACAAAGCCTTAATTTGTATAGCTAAGAAGAGGAGAGGAGAGGAGAGGAGAGGAGAGGAGAGGAGAGAGAGAGAGAGAGAGAGAGAGAGAGAGAGAGAGAGAGAGAGAGAGAGAGAGAGAGAGAGAGAAGAAGAGGAGGAGGAGGGGGAGAAAGAGGAGGAGGAGGAGGAGGAAGAGGAGGAGGAGGAGGAGGAAGAGGAGGAGGAGGAAGAGGAGGAGGAGGAGGAGGAGGAGAGAGGGGAGAGGGGAGAGGGGAGAGAGGAGAGAGGAGAGAGGAGAGAGGAAAGAGGAGGCAGAGAGTCTTTGTTCACTTCTTATAAGCATACAAGGCTGCACATTAGTACTCGACATCCATGTCTTCTAGATACTACCTGATGATCGTAGAACAGACTGCTTGTAGAAGCAATTGTCTTTCATATCTCTGCTTAAGTAAACTAGAGGAAGGCTCATAGAAGATAAAAGTGAAGTCAATGTGGTTAGGCTTCTACCCTACTACAACCAGCAGAAAAACTAGGAGTTGGAGACTTTATAGTAAACCTCAAAAAAATAAAAATACCTATGCAGAAAAAATGCTAGGGATTTCAAAAGTCCTCCAGTAGGTCTTTTTACTTGTTTTAATTAACTGTTATTATTTATTTTAGTGAAATAAAATCTCTGCATACAAAATGTGCCTAGTTGACATACTCTCTACTGTCAATTAGCATTTTCACCTTAATGTTTCTTCTATATTTAATAACATTCATAGACACTAATGATAATAATTGAACATAAACCAGTAATTGAACTCAAATGCATATTTAAATGAATACCTGGCACTAAGCATGTTTTTATAAATTTAAGTCCAGAATTTAGTCTTTTAGTTAGTGACAAGAACTGAAAGCTTATCTTACTAACAAAGTGATTTGAAGGCATGTTTACTTGAAGGCTTAACCTTTGGTTCTTTCTTTTTTAGATTGAAAGGAGGAATTTCACATGCTGTTAATAAATATAACACCAGAATCTCAGCTCCTAAGTGTCAGGAGCTCAGATGGTTTTATCTAGTACTGGCAACTCTAGTTCTAATTTCAGTAAAACTTTCTTGCATTGAAGCAACAACAACAACAACAAAAACTACAACAACAACAACAACAACAACAACAACAACAACAGCAGCAGCAGCAGCAGAAAACTGGAACGCTTCATTTATAAATCATGTGACTGCAACTCTGCAAGTGTCTTAAGGATTCCTGTTGCTGTCTGTCAGATGAAAGTATGTTTAAGAGGGCGCCAAAAAGGAGCTGGATTGTATACTGCGGCTAAGGAGAAGACAATCACAGGTTTTAGAACCATGTCTTTTAACCAATGAAGACAAAGCCAGGCGGGGCATTTAGCTCAATGAAAACAGAGAAAAGCAAGCATAAAGAAAATTGTTTCTCTTCTTGTTATTTTCACTTAGGTTTTTTTATACTTCCCAATAAGCATTGAAGACTAGAGGGTATAACAATATGATTAAAGAATGTAGGTTAATATATTGTAAAGGGGTCTTTAGATTATCTCTAAATGATCTATATTTAGCTATCTCACCAAGAGGTTATACCCTAGTATATCAAGACAATTTGCAAACGTGAGTGCTTAAACTCTGTAAAACCTAAAGAAATGGCCAGAGATTGCTACAATAAAATGATGAGAAACTACCTTTCTGATTAACCAGACACAAAATATGTTCTTGTTGGAATAGGTGTGGATTGTTGGACACTGTGTGTTACTGAATGGCCAGTCTTTGACATACAGTCTCCAAGTGTCACTTGCAGATCAAATAATAATACTTTCAGTTTCTCCAACCCCATGCCTGCCTGTATACTGGCATTCTTCCCACAATGATAATAATAAACTAAACCTCTGAAAGTGTCAACCAGCCCAAATTAAATGCTTTCCTTTAGAAGAGTTGTTTGGTTCATGGCTCTTTTCACAGCAATGAAACCTTAATTAAGACAGTGTGCTATATTTCAGTATTTCCAAGTTATTATATATCACTATAGTGAATAAGAGTACTTAAAATAGCCTTTAAAATATGAAAGTCAAAAAAAATATGAAAGTCAAGATGAAACAAAGAAAAAAATAGTACTTTACATTTTATAATTATTTCAACTCTAATGCATTTATGATGGACTGATTGATTATAAAGAGCCTAACCAATAAAATAAAACTTCTTCAAACAAAATAAAAACGGGGAGAAATATTTATCTAAACAAATACACTGGTGCATATCTCTACTCTCAGCAGTCCACATGTAAGAAGAGGGAATTTGATTTCAAGGCCAGTTAAAGATGAATAGCACAGCTCTGTGTTAAAAGACAAAAAGAAATATATTTTACGTAACTGGTTTAAAAAAATACTAAATACTATGAGCTGCTGAAAGAAGAGTACCATAAAAATAATAATGCAAGCTTAACTTACATCATTAAAACAGTATAAGCAATTATTTTGGGCAAATATAATTAGATACAAGCTCCTTTGTTTTGACAAATTGAGAGCTGATTTGAAATTTCATATTTTTGCAAAACTACTCTGTAGTTTTTTTTATATCTGAATTGAACAAAGTAATATTGATTCCTTTATGTGGTGTTGAAGTTCAAATGAGGTCGTGCATAAAAAATTTGCAGCACACCAAGTTCTCTTTGATAAAAACCCAATAAATTACTGTTTGTGTTACTGTTTGAAGTCTTTTTTCATTCTATCTCATATCTTTGGCCCTTTGTTATTTATCTATCACCATATTAAATTATGTTTTCCTCATTGCTCTCTACTTGCTAATACAAGTTTAGTTCTCTCAGGAAAGACTTCTATATATAGGAAAACATGTCCTCGTTCCTTATTGTCCAGTGTCAGTGAAATATATTTTCTCAAAATAGTGTATTTCAACTCACATAGCCACAATCATTTTAAAGTCCCCACTCTGCCAGTTTCATTATGTATTAGAACATTCACTTTCTGACATGTTATAATGAGAGTGTTCTGTGAGTTTGCAAATTACCTTATCTCTACTTATTAAGACGTTCCTGACATCTGTCCAAAAGCCATTACGACACAGCATTACCACAGTGTGTTAAACAAATGACAGCAGCCTCAGTCTCTGAAAACCCTGAGCTTCCGAGTAGGATGTGTTTTCATGATTTTCTTTGCACATCCCAACAACTTTGTCTGTTCTTAGCAGGATTATCTATTTCCTTTACTTGGCCCAGTGTTTCCTTTCTCCATTAACTCTATTTTTATCTTTTGTTTTGCTGATGCTCTCTCTGCTACTTTAAATTAATCTACAAAGTTTTCTATAATGTCAGCCAATGTTGAATCTCATCTCTCCAACTGAACCATCACCATGTAGTTATAAAATTCTTGGTCCTGTTAGGTTATTATCATTAAGTCTCATTTTAGAGATCTATAAGTCACAGATACCTTATTTTTCCTACCTGTATATGATGAATGATATACTATTTACATTTTTATTGTGTAGAATAATGTATTATTTACACATTAATGAAGCAGGTGTATGGCATGTAAGAAAAAAGAAAATAAGAAAAATGATCTACTTTTAATAAACTTTTTAACACTGAATACAAGTTCAGAAGGTCATGTTTTAAGTCAGAGCATTTTATAAAATGGTGGTGCTTTATTAAGCATATTTTAGGTACCCAAATTGATTTTTCTGCAGACCACATGTATTATTTCCACATACATTTCTAATCCTAATGACATGCTACACATAGTTTGTTCTCTTGTAGGCTCAATGCACAGAATTTCTAAGCATTTCATTTATCATTTCATTAAACTTCCTTTGTGAGTCTATAGGTGGAACAATGCTCTAGATTTCTGAGTAACCATCTTTACTCTACTCATCCAAAACAAAGGGAGGAATAGCTAGCAATTGGTGGGTTTTTCTCATTGCATCATGAAAGTCTTATGCGAAATAATGAAAAGAAAATTTACTTATTCTACTTTTTTGTTTCTTTTATTTTAATTGACTATGTACCTTATTAACATTTTTTATAATTTTATTTTTCTTGGATATTTTATGTATTTACATTGCAAATGTTTGCCCCCTTCCCCCTGTCTTACATATGCCCTTGCCCTCGTACTGCTTCTAGGAAGATGCTTCTACTCCCACACATCCTCAACACCAGGGCATTCCCCTTCATTGGGGAAATTCCCCTACATTCACAGGATCAAAGGCTTTTCCTTCTATTGATGCTGCACAATGCCATCCTCTGCTACATATGTGGTTCCAGTCATAGGTCCCTCAATGTTTACTTATTGGTTTGTAGTTTAGTCCCCGGAAGCTGTGGTAGGGTTTGGTTTGTTGTTATTATAGTTCTTTCTATGGGGTTGCAAACACCTTCAGCTCCTTCAGTCTTTGCTCTAACTCATCCACTGGGATCCCATTGTTCAGTCCAATGGATGGCTGCAAGCATCCTCATCTGGATCAGTAGGACTCTGGCAAAGTCTCTGAGGAGACTCCCAAATCTAGCTCCTGACAGCAAGCACTTCCTGGAATGAGCAATAGTAACTGGGATTGGTGACTGCATATGGGACGAAATCCTAAGTGGGACAGTCTCTGGATGATCTTTTCTTCAGTCCCTGCCCTAGTCTTTGTCTCTCTATTTTCTTCCATGAGTATTTTGTTCTCCCTTCTAAGATGGAATGAGACATTCATATTTTGGTTTTCCTTCTTCTTGAGATTCATGTGATCTGGGAATTTTTTCTTAGTATTCCAAACTTTTGAGCTAATATCCACTTATCAGTGAGTGCATACTGTGTGTGCTTTTTTTGTGATTGTCTTGCCTCACTCACGACGATATTTTCTAGTTCCATTCTTTTGACTATGAATTTCATGAATTTCATTGTTAATAGCTGAGTAATACTCCATTGTGTAGATGTACCATATTTTCTGTATCCATTCCTCTCTTGAGGGACATCTAGGTTCTTCCTAGCTTCTGATTATTATAAATAATGCTTTTATAAACACAGTGGACTACGTGTCCTTGTTTTATATTGGAGCTTCTTTTGGGTATATGGCCAGGAGTGTTATAGCTGGGTCCTCTGGTAGTACAATGTCCAATTTTCTGAGCAACCGCCACACTGATTTCCAAAGTGGTTGTACCAGCTTGCAATCCTACCAGCAATAGAGGAGTGTTCCCATTTTTCCACATCCCTGCCAGTATATATTGTCAACTGAGTTTTTGATCTTAGCCATTCTGACTAGTATGAAGCAGTATCTCAAGGTTGCTTTGTTTGCATTTCCCTGATGACTAAGGATATTGAAGATTTCTTTAGGTACTTCTCAGCCATTCGATTTTCCTCAGTTGAGAATTCTTTGTTTAGCTCTGTACCCCATTTTAATAGAATTATTTTATTTTCTGGAGTCTACTTGCATTGAACAGGAGCCTAAAAAAATACTGTACATCACAGCACTGCCTATATTGAGAATTCAAATTTTACTTAGCACTGAACCATGGGAGCTATTAGTATACCACTAATCCAAGTGTATCACGTTCTGGAAGAGAGTTGTGTTGCAATTTCCTTCTGAATGCAATTTCTTCTGATTCTGTTCTATGTGGATGTGTGAAAGTGTGAGGAAGCTGAAACATTTGGAGAGAGAGAGAATATGGCAGGGGTGATGACACATTTAAAAATACCATCTTGAAGTGCCTTGAGCTCTGCTGCTATGGATTCTAAACATAGTTATATCACCAGAAGAGTTATGTACCAGTGAGATTTAAAAAAAAAAGACCTTCCCCAGCATGAGGTAGACATTATTCATCAGGGGAGACTGGATGGAATGTGCTGTTTCAGCAAATTCTTTTAACAGTCAAATCCAGTCTTTTTCATGTCAGAGTTTCCTCAGAGAACTGGGGAGCAACATAATGGTTTTAAATTTCTACCACCTGGTCATTGTTAATCCCTTAAATGTGTTTTATGTACCAAAAATCTTTCTCAATAGTGATTCTTACTGGCAAAGAAAATATAATAACAAAAAAGGAGCTGGTGTCACTTTAGGTTGCACATGTGTTGGTTTGACTGTTGCTTTTATTTTATTTTACATATTTGTTTTCTTCATGAGGATGATATTTTTGAGCTAAAAAAACCTTAAAATATGTGGCATGAAACACATTTTCAGCTCTCTGAACAATGAATTAAACAGTGTCATAAAAAGGACAGATCTTTTAATACACAATTCATGTTAATATTTTTCTGTTGAGTTATATGCAACAAAATTTTAAATGTACTACTCCTTTACTCCTGAGTTAAAATATGATGTTACAGTTTGTTGGTGAAGCCAAGTGAAAAGCTCCAATGTAGTTCTTTCTCCTTGTACATTTACTGTGCTGAGATTTATTGCATTTTAATGGCTCCATGTTCCTATGTTGATTCTTCACCCAGGGCTATTTAAAACATCCAGTGCTGAGCTAACTATACAAACTTGCCATCTGTATGTCTTAGGAAGCAAGTGTTAAATTTAGTCAACTCATATTGCCATTCTCATTTTCAGTCTAAACTCTTCTGTAGTTTCCCTGCTATAGAATCCTAAATTTGGAGGGCTTTGGAGCTGACTTGTTACCATCAGTAAGAAACAGAAGTAAGTTGTGAATTCTGACTTCATTTAGTGGTGGAACTTTGTTATTGCAATTGCACCTATTTCTTTCCTCCTTGTAATTCTTCTTCCCAAGAGGACGTTGGGCTGCTACACATGACTCTGCTACTCTGTCTGCAAGGAACAGTCACTTTGTTGAAACTGACAATATATATCGTGTGTGAATATTTGTCTTAATTAAGGTAAATATTTACTTTGTATTTCTATCACACTTTTCTCATTTTACCTCTGTTTTAGTTCCTCACTCGCTCCTTCTATAACATCCCTTACTCCTGTGAAGAAAACAGGACACACATGGGTATCAAGCAACATTGGCTTAGCAAGTTGCAGTAAGATGGAGGAATTCTCTTCCTCTTGATGGTAGACAAGGCAGAACAGTTATTTGAAATGGATACAAAGGCAGGCAATGGTCAGAGAAAGCAGCAGCTACCACTAAAATGCAAGTCTCACATGAAGGCACAGCTGCACAACAATTAAGTATGAGCAGAGGGTATGTTCTTTCTTCTACTTTTACCTACTTGTTTCCCCATCTGTAGCAAATATCAACAGTTCATAGACCCATCATACTCTAAGGGACTTGTGCTTTCTTCATGTCATGCTGTATTTTGGGATTAAATGAAATTGCAGGTGCCCCCACAGACAATGCTTAGCTCTGTTAAACTTTTCTTGGTTAAGACAATAGTTAAAACCATGGTGTGTAATTTGATTTTATCAGGTGTGTGATTTTATCCATCTCTGGCTTCATGAATGAACTTTAGTAGGAGTCTATTCCTTTGAAAACTTTTCTTGTATCTCTTTTTTTTCTTTCAGTAAGCTTTCTCAGCTTTTGAAAGTATCATTTCACCTTGTTTTCTCATATTTTTACTTTATAAATTTATGTCCCTCCATCCCTCTAAGAAATGGTTAACAAAGAAATATGAGCTAGCCATAACGACAAAAACTATAAATAATTTCTCCCTTTATTTTAGACACACTTCCTGCTTTCCCTGTTTTTAACTTCAGAATGTTTGAGGGGGCTCCTGAGATGGTTCAGCAGATCAAAGTTCTTACTCATCCAGCTTGATGACCTGATTCAAATTTTATACTGCATGTTATACAAATGTAGTATACAGAACAAAGTCCAGAAACATCAAATTGAAATTAATTTTGTAATAAAAGTTAACAGTAAAGAGTTTAGTCTTTGGGACTGAGTGAATTGCTGACAAACAGTTTGCTAACAAATAACTTTATCTCAAGTGGTAGAAAAGAGAGATGAGAGTAAAGTGGGGAAGGGGCAGAGGGTGTGAGCCTGAGCTAGCTCACTTTGAAATGCACACATTCTTAGAGCTGTGTCCACAGTGTCTCATATGCAACTGGGTTGAGCCTCATTCTCCATTTCCTCTTTTATTACAAAGCCTCATTACATGCCTGATTCACTTGTTTTTCTTACCTCATTCCTAGAGAAATTAATTGCTCTGAAGAAAGGAAGAAAAGATATTGATGAGAAAATTTCTGCACCATTAACTTTGATCAATTCTAAACTTTGCGTATGCTAGATGTTTCGGTTGCTTACTTTTGATCTTGGCAATGTGAAATTGCCTGAAAAATGATAAACTATACAGCTTTTAGTGTTATATTTAACACTCATTGGCAGAATTTCTTCCCATGATTCTCAGTATGAAAGAACCAGGTATTAATATTGATTGTGATCATAATGAAATGAGAATTATTTTCCTTAATATATATTCTACAAAGTTTTATTATTTTTTCTGGCCACCCACATATTTGGAATGAAATCTTGTTAAAATATTATTTCAAAAATATATTCCTAGAAATATCAAGTAAGAATTGCAATATACTGAAAACTCAATTAGACATAGCAATAAGCTAATTTATCAAAAAAGAGAACTGACCTGGAAATCAGAAGACAGATTTTCTTGGTTTTATGCCCACAGACAGTATGTATGACCTTGGGAAAGCCACTTGATCTTCCATTAGCAAGTCCTCATGTGTAACCTGGTACTGATTTTCTCACTGATGCATTAAGAAAAAAAATTGTTCAATTTTTAATTAAGCTTTTATATTTTCCCCTACTGATAAACATGTTTGGCTTTCTTGAGGACAGTACAGAAAACCCTGGCCATTAGCATGTATTAGAGATTTTTGTTCCATTTTGAAAGGATTTTCTGAATCATATTCAGCTCTTTGTTCCTAGTCTAAAACATAGTAAGCACCCACCAAAAATACTTTGAAGAAATGCATTTACATGCTCTGCATTACAAATTCTTCTTTAAGAAAGTTGCAATTTTAGGCTATCAACATTTTTTTTCTGCTTATCCACCATAACTTGATGGTAAGACCCTGTTGTTAGAGACCACAATAGCTTTTGATGTAGTAAAGAAAGAAATTAACCCTGGTGATTAAGAAACTGTGCTGGTGAACTTTCATAGTGTTAGAACATATTATGAAGTCTAGTCAAAGAGAAAAGACATCACGATCTTACATAGTGCTGAATGTAGAAAGCAAAAACTCAAACCTTTCTGAGAAAATATGTCTGTTCTCCAAATAGTGCAAGGTCATTGATGAGGATAACCAACTATCCACTTAATTGAACTTGATATCTGCTCCACAGAAGAAAGCTCACTATAAGCACGGACTAAATTTTGGGTAAAAAATCATTTGCTTATGAGGATAACCTTTGATTATACTTTGCAAAATGGTCATGCTTTAAGACTGCTCGCTAATTATTTGTAATCTTTCTACAGCTTTGATCTAACTTCAACCTTGAACATCAAAACTTACTGCAGAGGGCATTCATTAACATAGATGCATAAGCATTCAGAGTGCTAAGAATTCAGACACAGATGGAATGTATATATCAAGTCCCCTTCTATGTCTTAGGCTACTTCTTGGAAGAGCAAGAAGAAAAGAATATAACAGCTGAAGAACATAAGGGGTGCTGTGAAATGCTATCTTGTGAATATGACATAACTGATGCTCACACAAAAATCAATGAAACCATGATTATCTGCATGAAGGGGGTGACCAGAATCTCAAGTTCCTATTTTTAGCAGAGGATCTACTTGCAGTTGAGGATGCTCTGGATTGTTTTCCTGTGAATTATTTTCCTATTAGGAGTGGTCACTGGCAGGTGAAAAATCTCACAATGTTGGGCACATTTATAGGCAGCATAGAACAGACTTCGTGGGTTAAAAATATAAAGAAGTATTTCAAGACAGAAGGAGATCTGCAGAAAAGAAAGGCACATGGTTGCATATGATTAAAAACACTGTGCACACTGCTGAAATCTTCAAAGATTTTTTAAAAGAATTCTGCTATATAAAAGGATTTTTCAGTGCTAGCACCTAAAAGAATGTTTCACGACCTAATAGGCCAAACTCAGGTTTATTTAGCATTTCCTGTGCCTCATCGATTGTAGCATATATTAATACAATATTAATATTGTATTAATATTACAATAACAAGGAAAAACATTCCACTAGAATTGTAACAATGTGAATGGTTAATTTCTGTAACTATACTATACCTGGCACAGATGACTGTGCATATTTTGAAATGAAAAAATTACGTTATTCATTATTTTAAAAATGATAATTGTATTGTATGGCTTTAAAAGTACAATCTTATCATATGAAGTATTTAAACGTACTGTATTTATAGTTTTAAAATATACTGTTTATAGATTTATTTATTTATTTTTACTTTCTTTTCTAGAATAATACTTAAGGTATTTTAGGAAGAGGCAACCTACACAATGACAGGATTCACTTTTTTCTTTTTTTGCTATACAATGTAGTAATCATTAACCAACTCTATCTTTTTCATATTTAAAATGACAATATTATTCTAATTAAATTGTCAGAACAAAATGAGTCATTACATACAATTATTTAAAATGAAGACTATCACAAAATTTGTATACAATACAAGCTTGTTGTTGTCATTATAAGTATGATTTCATTATGTGGATAGTAATTAACTTTCAAAAGAGAAATTCATCTGTGGAAATCTCTTGTCCTTACAATTTGAGTATTCTCAATATATAAACCCTCATATCTTCCAATACATTCTAGAATGAGCTATGCCTGTCTTGCCTCCTTTTTCCCCTTTGGAAGAGGGTAGGTTTGGAAGCCCAATCAGGTCCACTTCATCTAGTTGATATAATAATATGTTAGACCAAGATTCTAGGAAGCGATTGAATGTGGACTTAATGACATGCCTAGATGTTTCAATGAGGGTTTTAGTAGCTATCACATTTTTTCTACACATCATTCTGTACCACAAAACACCAGAGGTTGTTTCTCTAATGTTAGTGTTTTTGTTTTCTCCTAACTCTATAGGTATGTCAAATATCTTGATAAAAAGTTAATTAGTTCCTTGCATTATGAATTACACTCTTCCAAATTCTCATTTCTTTAGTGTCAGAAACAGTTTTTGAGGTCTTAATATAATGATATTATTACTCTGTTGCCCTTCTTCCCTTCCAATATAATGCTCTTTTGCTGCCTACAAATTCATGGTCTCTTTTTTCCTTATTTTATTATATACATTCATTTATATGCATATTATACATAGTCATTTCTAACTATAATCTGTTCAGTGTATATATAGATAGTTTTAAGTGTGTTTTCAGGAATGACCATTTGGATTATGTAACCAAGAGAATTTTGGGTTATTATCCTGACATGACAGATTAGAAAAAGCCTAAGAATAGGCACGTACATTATTTATTTAGTTTACTTCATTTGTTTGAAGTGTTTTATTATCAAAATAGGTGTGATTTTGAGTTTTGTGGTTACTTTACTTTTCTTCTGGGAAAGAGATCAAGCTAATAGTTTTCTTCATTACTGACTAAAGGACATACTGATTTGTGGGAAAAGGCTATGTCTTTGTGTTTTAAAAAAAAAACGAATATACTCTGGAAACCTTCCAGAGTTATATAGATCAGATATGACAGAGAGAGAACTATGAAAAACTAGATTCAATAGAATCAAACAAAAAAAGGTAAAGAGTCTTGGGCCATCCCTTCCATGGGATGAATGAAGACTTACGATTGGTTATTATTACAATTGGCTCATAAAAAGACTGTCTTTCACATGCTCAAACAAAGAACAGAATTTTATCCTTACTATTCTGTACACCCAATACAGATTTTAACAATCCATACAGATATCTGGCTGATAATTTTCGTTTTGAGATTTGTATATTATAGAGTGTCAAGCTTTGGTGAGATTCATCATCATATATGCCAACCTGACCTGCTCAAACTCCTGATGTCATGGATTTTCAGATGGATCCAGTCAGAATGCAGACATCATAGTCTAATAACAATTGTTGGCATGGCCATCTCAAGGCCTAACCAACTTTCTCATTTTCCCTACCTCTCACTTTTAAAGATATCTCATCGCCCATATTTAGCATGAAGAAGTTATGAAGAGTTGCTGTCCCAGTTTCCTATGTTTGGGGGTCTGGAGGTGGTTATTCTAGGCTGTTTTCCTGGGGAATTTAGAAATAGTCATAATTTGAACAGGGAGGTAATATCTAGAATGATCATGTAGCCATAATCACATTTGGTCAAAATCTTTGTAATTGTTACTAAGTTGAAGTCATAATTTCTTATATTGGTAGAGAATTTATTTTGATAGAGAATTAAAATTTTAATTAATGTATATTTCTTCTATTGATATAAAAATTTTAAGAAAAACAAAGCTTAGACTCAGTCCTTTATAATTGCCTTTGTAAACTTTTATTATATAATTAAACATATGAGTTAAAGGCCAGATTGCAAATTCATGGCTCTAAGTTAATTGTTGCAGTGTTTTCAAGATATTTTAATTAGAAAGAACTGAGAGTAGTTAAAGGACAACAGTCTAGATTTTTTCAAATAAATGGATAGTTTTCAAAATTGTCATAAATCCACAGAAAATGGCATTTAATGTTATTTAATCATTTGTTATTGAGACACATCTGCTCCTGGTAGTACCTCATTCTTAGATTCAAAAAAGAAGAAACTGAGCATCGTACCTCCAGGGGAGGATGTATATCATGGCAAGGTAGCTACTGGCCAGAAATTACCTATTTATCTACAAACAAATTACTGTTCCGAAAAGGGGCACATCATGTGCAATAGTCAATAGTGATAATCTCTGCCAAAATGGGGTAATAAATCCTTCATAATTTTGCATTACAAAGGTCTGCCAGATGATCCTGGGCCAAATAACCACAAAATAATGCTTGAATGGGTTAAGAAACAGGGGACTCTATAGGTTAGCAGCTGTCCCTAAAATTTGGTTCAGTTCATGAAAAGATATTAGGCTTCCTATATTTTCAGAAAATTTATATTGCTCTTGGAATTCTAGCAGAATTGAAGACTGATTCTAGTCTCATAGCTAACTCAAGTGGTTTAGTATTGAAAAAGATGAGATAAATTTGAGAGTATGCTTTTCAGATAGTATACAAGGCAAACTAGGACATAAGAGGTGTAGAATTATAAGCCCCTTTGAGTTTTGTAAGTTAGGGTGGCGGAGTCCTGCATTTAATTGAAAAAAAAATGATAGACTGGTTGTTAGGTCTACCTTATACTTCATAAATTACAGAATGGTAATAGTTGTGCTTAGTTTACATCTGAGGAAAAAAGAACCCTTTAACTTGGAAAGTGTAGATTAGTGTTTGTACTCAGGTTAGGGTTGGTAAAAGATAAGGCTAGAACCTGTGATTGGGCAGTAGAAAAAGAAGACGATCTGAGAATTTTAGAGAGGGAACAGAAAGAGACAGGGAAAGAAAGGAGATATGGAAAAAGGAAGACAAGTCAGAACCTATGGGAGACGAAGATGAACATGAGGCAGATGTTTACAGACAACCATTGAACTGAGAACAGGGTCCTTAATGGAGGAGATAGGGAAAAGATTGAAGGAGCTGAAGGGATCTGCAACCCCATAAGAACAGCAATATTAACCAACCAGAGCTCCCAGGGACTAAACCACCATCTAAAGAGTACACATGGACAGACCCATGGCTCCAGCTGCGTATATAGTAGAGGATGGCCATCTTGGCCATCAATGTGAGGAGAAGCCCTTGGTCCTGCCAAGGTTTGATGCTCCAATGTAGAGAAGGTCAGGACGGGTAGGCAGGAATAGATGGGTAGATGGGTGGGAGAACACCCACATAGTAGGAGGGAGAGATGGGATGGGATAGGGGGTTTTTGGACAGAAACTGGGAAAGGGGATAATATTTGAAAGATAAAAAAAAGTCAAAGTTAGCTATGGCTATCATAGAAGGACAATACAGTAATATAATGTGCATTTGCCCCACGTAGATATGCAGCTTTTGTTTATTTGAATTGAGTTTTGAGTTCTTTGTGTGAGCATTTTGGGGGTTGAGAATTTACTGTTTTAAATCTGACTGATAAATTATAAGCCCCTGGAAATTTCTTTATAAGGGGCTCAGGGTTTAGAGCCAGTCTTGGCAGACTAGCATCAGGGGACCAATAACTGGGAATGCAAGCTGTGTGGACTGCTGCTTGGGGATATCCATGGGGCCAGGAGACCACCACTGCTGGTAAGTAGCTGTCAATAGTGTGCACATTTTTTTATTTACTACTCGCAACACTCTCATGTTAGTGTTCTTTGTGTGCTCCTAACTCTACAACTATGTCACTTACCTTGATAAAAAGTTAATTAGCTCCTTACATTATGAGTCACATTCTTTCAAATTTTCATTTGTTTGGTATCAGAAACACTTTTTGAGTTCCCATTATAATTATTTATTTCTTCCTCCCCTTCGTTCTTTCTAAATCCTTCAATATAAGTCTCCTTGGTTGCCTACAAGTTAATGGTCTCTTTTTTCATTAATTGTTACCATATATATTTATGTATATGCATATTATATGTAGCCATTGCTAAATAGGGCTGACCATTTGATATTAGATAACTAATTGGTGAATTCTACCCTAGAAAACACTTTATCTTCCAATCTCACCATTTCCTAATTGCTGATAGTTGCCATTGTAGAGCTCAGACCTCTTTGCCTTCTCTGCTTCTCTTTCACATGTCTGTTGTTGTTCAGCTCATATTTAGTCAGTTATGCTAGTAACCCTTCATGTGTGTAATTTCTGACTGACATTACTGGAATGCACAAACTCCTAGCAAGTACCTTGTTCCTCTGCATCTTATGGTCTTTCTGCTCCCTTTTCCAGTCTACAATGTTTCTTGAGTCTTAGGTGTGGAAGAGATTTTGAGGTTTTTCCTTTGATAATGGGGTCTAACAGTCTGTATTTTGTTAGATTGTGATTTCCTGAATGTTCTCTACCAGTTGCACAGTGAAGTTTACTTGACTAGTAGTTAAGACTATACTTTTATGTGGGAATAAGGATAAATGTTGAGACTATATTTAGAATTTTGCTGGTTCAATAAAGTGGTTATTGTACGTTCTTCTACAAAATCCATGTCTTCAATAACCCTGGGAAGTTGGCTATTTTTTCCAGTCCCAGGCATGATTTTCCTCTGCTTGAATCCAACTAGAAATTGGTTGGTTATGACCAAAATATGTGTATCATTACTTGAAGCTTAGAGTTATTGTGTCATGCTGGTCATTGACATGATTCTTAGGTACAACAGCTGTGTAGGACTGATATTTGCTTCCATCCCTTGATAACTTGTATGGTGCCTTCTAGTACTATGAAAACTAGTTCAAGGAGGGAACATTCAAGTCAGCAATTGAGACAAGTTCTGGGGCAGGAGGGTGGTCCTTAGACAATATCAATAGGCAGTATGCTTTGGGAGTCTCTGAAACAACCTGGACCAACAACTCAAAGATACATTCACATGTGTGGTGTTGGGGCTTTTGTTAGGTAATCTTTGATTCTCAGGGTTAGCATTTTCAACCAAGATGAAAAATTGTATATAAAGTATATATACATGTGTTTGTGTGTGTGTGTGTGTAAACAAAATTACATGTGTTATAGAGTTTTTGATAAATAATAGAATAATTCCTTGTGTCATAATGCCATTTACCATTCTTCTTTCCTTATTCTGTATTTATCTCCCTTCTCTTCCCCAAAGATGCCCTCGTTTTCCATTTCCCCAATTAGATCATCTTCACCTGTTTTCTTCTAGATTTTCCTTTTATTAGATTTTAAATCTAGGACTGGAATGAGGTTATTTTATTCTTATTCATATAGATAAACAAGTATTCTGAAAACAGAATTCAATTTAAATTTATTTCTTTGTATCTGTGCTGTAGACTACTTGCCTATAAGTGGGGGAACTCTAATTCTAGATGTTCTATTATAAACCATTTCTCTATCATTATATAAACAATTTACTTTTTTCAAACAACTACTTAGAACAAAATGTCCTATAATTTCAGCTGTTTTTTAATCATCTGGTACTTGAAATTGTTATGTATCTTCCAAAGACATAGAAGTCTTCAGGGTTTCTCTCCTTGTTAACTTAAAATGTTTGATCACACTTGAGTACTTTTAAGTGTATCCCCCACTTGTTTCATATACAATTATATAATTTATCTTGACAAATGTCCTACACTAGAAAATGAAGTAAAATTTATATGTGTTCTGCAACATTCTTATTGTTACTGTAAACTTGTTTATAAATATCAATCATATACATTGTTAGACCATACTGTTTAAATCTCAAATCATACTGTGCCCACGTCTCTCTGCCATAATATTTATTGACAAGAGAATCTTGACATTCTTGTTGGAAATTTAAAATTCAGTTTTTTTCCTTTCAAAAGTATGTATGTTAATCAATATACTTTAATGTTATATTAATGGATATATAAGTACTCATTCATCTTCATTTTATAAATTTTAACAATTGTTAATAAAAATATATTAATACCCTAAATTTTAATGCAGAAATGCTTAATATTTTAGACTTTATGACTTTGTAATTTTGTGCTTGCACAAAATATTTTACTTTTGACCTCAAATGAACTTTTATATATTCATATATTCAAACTCTATTTTCAACAGTTAACTTTGAAGATGTCGCATCTCTTTGCTGTAATTCATTTTTCATTTTACAAATCATAGATTCACATAAAACTGTAGACCATGTCACAGAAAATTAGCCTTTTACTAGTGGCCGTTCTGTTTACGGCTACTGTTCAGTATCATGACCATGATGAAGATATTGATCCATCAAGGCCAGAATATTCTCATATAACTGGGATTCCTCATTTTACCTTCCTCATTATGTGTTCATTTCATCACTACACCCTGACTTCTTCCATCTATGGTGACATTGACTTGTTCTCCATTACTACAAATTTATATTTCACAAATGGTGTGAAAGAGTCTGTGTCTGTGTGGAACTGGCTCTGCAAAGTTACTAGTTGTGTGGTAATTAATCCAATTCTTCCACGCACTGCTTCTTTGGCTCCTTTCATCTTTAACATCATTTTTACAAAAAAAAAGTATGTTTGCAGTGTATCTCACTATTTCAGGTTACCAGCTGAAGGACATCTAGACTATATTAGTTTGAGTGTATTACAAACAAATATCTTTCAAATTACATATATAGATTTTAATTTCCCTGTAATAAATACCCAGTAGTGTAATTTTGGGTTTTAAGACATATACCATTTTATATTCCTACAAACAAATAAATAATTGACTCATTTTCTATACCATCTATCAGATTTCAATTACTACCCAATAAACATTTTAGTCATGCTAATATGTTCATAGTATTATTTTATTGTGATTTAGAGTTTCCTAAGAGATAATGAAATTGAACAATTTTTTAGTGGTTATTTGAAATCTGTGTTTTTCAGTAAAATTTATCTTCATATTTTTGTTTTCTCATTAGACAAGTATGTGCGTTTGCATATAGGATCTTAAAAATTTATTAGAGATGTGGCTTTCAAACATGACTACCCCCATAAGTCTTTGCTAACAAAACATTTTGGATAATAAAATGTTTTAGTTTTTTTGTCTAAGCTATTGATCCCTTGGTTTTATTAAAAGAAATCTTTAAGAGTTCACCTAATGCCTGAACATCACATCCTTCCATGGTTTTTTCCTCACACACTTGTATTTTATACTAAAGTCCAGTGGCTGACTTCATGCTCATGTGAAGTTCAAAAGTTTGCTTTGATCATTTTTGTCTCTTGTCTGTAAATGTCTGTGTTCCTCAGCACTGTTTGATCAAAAACACCATACTTCTTACAGGAATAGCCTTCCTATTGTCTTACAATTATTACATTTCATAGTTCTATTTCCAGATTATGTATTTTGTTCCGTCTAAGTATAGATTTATGGAGAAAGTCATTACATTGTCACCTTTTCAATAAATCTGTAATTCATAAATGGATGGAACTTGAAAATATCATCCTGAGTGAAGTAACCCAGTCACAAAAACACACATGGTATGTACTCACTGATAAGTGAATATTAGCGAAAAATAAGCTCGGGATACCCACAGTACAACTAAGAGACAATATGCAATCCAAAAAGAAAGATCATACCAAAATGACCTACTCAGAAGGGGGAATAAAATAATTTCCAGGAAGTAGAGAGAGAGAGGTATCTTGAGGAGAGAGCGAAAGGGGAGGGAAAAGAAGGGCCAGTTCAGATATGTAGGAGGAGAGGAGTTCAGTACAGAGAGTCGCAAATTTGAAAGGTGTGTAGCAGTGGGTGAGGGGAGCTGGGGATAGCCACTAGAAAGTCCCAAATGCCAGGGATTCAAGAGGTTCTCATGACCCAACAGGGAGGACATTATCTGAAATACCCAACAAAGGGAATAGAAAACTAGGGAACCATCCCATTTGCAGACACCAAACCCAGGCATGATTGCTGATGCCAAGAAGTGCTTACTGAGAGGAGCCTGGTATAGCTGTCTCCTGAGAGGCTCTGCCAGAGCCTGAAAAATCCAGATACCGATGCATGCATCAGACTGAGTGTGGAGACCCCAGTGGAGAAGTAAAGGCAAGGACTGTAGGAGTTGAAGGTGTTTGCAACCCCATAGGATGAATAATAATATCAACCAACCGGACTTTCCCATGTTCCCAGGGACTAAACCATCAAACAAAGGGTACACATGGGAAGACCAATGGCTCCAGCTGCATATGCCTTAGTGGGCATCACTTGAATTGAGGCCTTTTGGTCCTGTGGAGGCTCAATGACCCAGGATATGGGAATAATAGGTTGCTGAGTCAGGAACGGGTGGGAGGAGAGGAGATCACCCTTCCTAAAGGTAGGGCGAGGGAGAGACAAAAGGATGCTTTTGGAGGGGAAACTGGGTAGGGGGATTACACTTGGAATGTAAATAAACAAAATAATCAATAAAAATCGAAAAGAAAAGAATAAACTGAACAAGAGATTATAATGCAACAATTTGCCAAATCAACTGAAGTCAGACAAATACTCCAAATTCCACTCTGTAGCTTGAGAAAATAACTCAGTTATTTTTACTGGTATATCCCTTATATTTTTCCTGCTACATTTCCAAGGATTTGAAGCAAAAACAAAGAAATAATATCCACAACGTTTCCAAAACAAAGAGGCTTTTAGAACAGTGCTGTTGGGAGTGATGCCCTTGAAGCCCTCCATTACTGATGTAATTGTTTGGTTAGAATTAAATATGACTAGGTTCATGGAAAATCCCCAGCCAGCTGCAGAAGACTAAAACAAATCTGGTGGTCAAGATAAATAATAATATGATAAAGTTCTCCTGCTGACTAATAATATGACAAACCTGTAACATTTCTAAAAAACCAACATCCTGTTAACATCAGCTGACCACACGCATATAGTGTCCTTGGCCTGTGTTAATGTTTCACAATCCCCCCTCCCTCTGTTACGCATGTTATGTTATAAATTCAGACTTGAGAAAAAATAAAATTGTTGCCTTGATCAGACTCTTTTCTTGGCATCCTTCTTCGCGTCCCTTGTCCCCCATTCTCTTCCAGGTACACCCAGCTCCGTCATTGACACAGTGCTACTTTATTAGTTCCATAAAGTCATTAATGCTTTTGTGATTACTATCTTTTTAAACTGATTTAAAGATACTCATATTTTTCTTCATTCCAAGTGTAAATAAGAGGTATATCTAAAAGCATAAACCCTGAAAAGATGCATTTTGGGATAAACAATAATTTGGATTAGTTATAACCCAATTACAGCAATCCTAGCTATACCAAAAACTTAACCCAAAACAGTCCTAACATGTTTTTGCCAATCTCCTTTAAGAAGGTTGTGAATGTACTGTGGCTGGATATTTGTCATTGCTGATAGTGCAAATTTGATTGCTATAGCAGCAAGTTAAAGAGAGAAAACACATGAAAAGTTTTAGTGTTCTACTGCTTCACTAATTATTTGAAATCCCAGTACAGTGTGAATAGATGTTATCCTTATGCACTACTGTGCATTTGTGCTAAAGTGGTCTCTAACACCCATTAGCCTCAGCTCTTTTCTGTGAATAATGACTCAGTGCTTGAAGGAATTATAGAATGTCCAAAGGTGCAGGGTAATGACCATCTCAAAAATTACTTGACATTAGTCCATGTCATAAGGTAGTGGAAGACATTATTGTGTTTCTTTTTCAATTTTCTAGTTCTTTGAAAATATTCTCATGTCACTCTACTGTAACAAAGTGTTATTTACTTCACAGTACAGGTATATATATTATATGTACATATATATGTATATATATATATAGTCATTCTTCACATGTTTATACAATTTTGCCATCAAAAGTTCAAGAAATCTTTCCTGTCTCTGCCATTTTTGTTGCCCAAACACCCATAAAATAGCATGGGATTGGATGAGAAGGAAAGTAAAATATCACATGTGTTCTGTCAATAGGGACTAATATAAGCAACATTTAACATTATGGTAGATTTAATTAAATTGGAAAATTTCATGGGAAATATCACATTCAAGCTTAAATGTGGTTAAGATCTTTTTTTTTCTTATAGGAAAACAAAAAATTCCAGTGTTATATGTTGAACTTTCATAAGTCTGGACAGCAAAAAATAAAAAATAAAAATAAAAAAAACAAAAACATAAAACAAACCCCCAAAATATCAGACAAACGAACAAACAACAAACAAAAAACAGTAGCCACAACAACAACAGTAGCACCACCACCACCAACAAAAACAAACAACTGTCGGCTCACACTTGATAGAAAAAGAAAATGTGGATATTCTCTCCTTTTTTCAGTTTTTCTTACTTTTAAAGAATTGTTTTCTCTATCCTGGGGGATTTTTGTTATTTGATACGAATTTGAGAATTGATTGCTCTTTCTATTTCTGTGAAGAAGTGAGTTGAAATTTTCATGTGGTTTGCATTGAATCTATAGATTGCTTTTCCTCAGATGCCCATTTATGATATGATGATTCTATTAATCCATGATTGTGGGAGAATTTTCTATCTTATGAAGTCTTCTTCAGAGATATGAAGTTCTTGTTATGCAGATCTTTTCACTTGCTTGCTTGGAGTGACACCAAGATAGCATATGCTGTTTGTTACTATTGTGAGTGGTATTGTTTCCTTATTTTCTTTCTCAGCACATTCATCTTTGGTATAGAGAAAGGCTACTGACTTGTTTGACTTAATTTTATATTCAGTCACTTTACTAAAGTTGTTTATCAGGTTTAAGAGTTTTAAACATACAGAGACTGAATAACAAATGTTTCTAATTTTCTTACTGCCTCTCCAACCCTCTAAAGAATTTTGCATCTCCCATATTCAGCAGGAAAAAGCCATGGAGAGTCATGAGCCTGATACCTTGGGTTTTGGTGTCTGGTTATGGTTATTTTATAAATTATACATGTTTAAATTTTAAGGGACAATTTAGAAATGCTCATAATTTTAAACAAGCAGGAAATAGATAGAATGGATTACTAAATTTATTATTGAACAAAGCATTGTGTAACCATAACCTTCCATTGATAGAAAATTTTATAATTGATGCAAAATTGAAATTAAAACTTCTTACATTGGTACAAAATTTATGTATTTGTACAGATTTAAGGCTTTCATTGGTATACTCTTTGCATATTGATACAAAATTTGTAAGCTAGGCATTTTGCCTATACAACTCATTTAAGAATACAAGGTCCTTCTATAACTGCTATTGCAAACTCTTTAGGATGACTAAGTATCACAAATTAAAGAACAGATAGTAAACTCTTGGTTACATTAAATTGTGATTTAACTATAATAAAGTGTTTTTAGTATTATTTAAATAGAAATAGCTAAGAGTATTCAAGTTTAACAGTTCAGATATACTTTGTACTTTACATAGTCTTCACAAACATTATAAATCTTTAGAATATTGCATAATATTGTTATAATAATAACTGATGTTTTATTAAGATACACATCAGCAACTGACACTGCCTATTTCTCAGTGCAAAGAAGACATCAATTATCATAATATCCATATGTAGTTGCTCCAGTTGTGGCAAGGTACCCACTGGGCCAAAATTACTTTAATTCATCTACAGACAAAAGATACTGCCCAGGAAAGGACACACAATGTGGCACTGTCAACAGCTAAAACCTGTCAATGCAGGGTAAGCTAGTCTTTCATAGTTCCTCCTTCAGTTAAGTTCTGTAAAATGTTTCTGGGCAAGAGGTCTGAAGACATACACTCCAATATTCTGAGAAATAGGGGACTGTCCAGGTAGTTAAATGTCTCTGCAAATTGCTTAAGTTTGGAAGCTATGTTTCAGTGCTTTCTATATTCTTAAATGATATATATTTTTTTCTCAGATTTCTGATGGGGTTGAAGACTAGATCTAGTCACATAATCAAACTTAAGTTGTTTAGCATTGAGGAAGCTGATGTAGATATGAAAGAATGGTTTCCAGATGGTAAAGCAAGTTAAAATCAGAACATAATTCAGGGATAGAATTGTAAATTATTTACTTTAGGATAGATACTAGAGTAATGTACCTAAATTGACAAAATTGATGGACTGGAAATTATTATGGTATATCATATGGCATATTATATATATATATATATAAAACTTTTATAACTGTGTTCAATATATACCTGAGAGAAAGGGCCTTTTTAATGTATGAAAAGGGTGAGCTGTCATAGATTTGAATTATTGTTTATATTATATAAATTAGATTCCAAAAGTGTATGAGAATTCATATATCTGTGGGTAAGATATTGATTATTTCTACATCCAGCTGGTGCTAATTGGTAAATACAGTTGACAGTGAGCACTGGCTAGACAAGAAGGGAGAGGTGGGACGTTAGATATTTGGGCAAGGGATAATGGGAAGAGGAGGTTTTAGAATCACGATGTCAGGAAAGGAATTGGAAATAAGAATGAAAGTTGTAGAAGACAAAGAACCCACCGTGTAAGAATGAGGGAAGAGGGACCCCAAAGTCCAGTATGCTGATTGGGTCTGGGGTAGTAGAGATGAAATATAGATTTTATTAAGTAGTAATTCAGAAATATTGGGTGAGACAGGCATTTGCAATGTGGAAGTTTGAGATTCACTCAGCCATTAAGGTGCTTTGGGCATATTAGAAATAAGGCCATATGCATGTCTTTCACTCATGAATCCAAAACATGTAGGTAGGTAGTGAGGAATGTGAATACATCTGCCAGGAAGTTAAGTGCATATTAGCTAACTATAGCTATAACCTGGTAGGTTGGCATTGTTGTTCATATGGGGTCTCGAACCCCTTCAAACTCTTTCAGTCCATTCTCTGATTCCTTCAACGGGGGTCCCGTTCTCAGTAAGTGGTTTGCTGCTGGCATTCGCCTCTGTATTTGCTGTATTCTTGCTTTGTCTCTCAGGAAAGATCTACATCTGGTTCCTGTTGGCCTGCACTTCTTTGCTTCATCAATCTTGTCTAATTGGGTGGCTGTATATGTATGGACCACATATGGGACAGGTCCTGAATGGGTGTTCCTTCTGCCTCTGTTTTAATCTTTGCCTCTCTCTTCCCTAAAAGGGTATTCTTGTTTGCCTTATAAAGAAGGAGTGAAGCATTTGCATTTTGATCATCCATCTTGAGTTTCATGTGTTCTGTGCATCTAGGGCAATTTGGGCTAATAGCCACTTATCAATGAGTGCATATCATGTGTGTCCTTCTGTGATTGGGTTAACTCACTCAGGATGATATTTTCCAGATCCATTCCATTTGCCTATGAATTTCATAAAGTCATTGATTTTGATAGCTGAGTAATATTCCATTGTGTAGATGTACCACATTTCCTGTATCCATTCCTCTACTGAAGGGCATCTGGGTTCTTTCCAGCTTCTGGCTATTATAAATAAGGCTGCTACAGACATTGCGGAGCACGTGTCTTTTTTATATGTTGGGGCATATTTGGGTATATGCCCAAGAGAGGTATAGCTGGGTCCTCAGGTAGTTCAATGTCCAATTTTCTGAGGAACCTCCAGACTGATTTCCAGAATGCTTGTACCAGTCTGCAATCCCACCAACAATGGAGCAGTGTTCCTCTTTCTCCGCATCCTCGCCAGCATCTGCTGTCACCTGAGTTTTTGATCTTAGCCATTCTGACTGGTGTGAGGTGAAATCTCAGGGTTGGTTTGATTTGCATTTCCCTTATGACTAAAGATGTTGAACATTTCTTTAGGTGTTTCTCAGCCATTCAACATTCCTCAGCTGTGAATTCTTTTTTAGCTCTGAACTCCATTTTTAATAGGGTTATTTGTCTCCCTGTGGTCTAACTTCTTGAGTTCTTTGTATATTTTGGATATAAGGCCTCTATCTGTTGTAATATTGGTAAAGAACTTTTCCCAATCTGTTGAATGCCATTTTGTCCTAACCACAATGTCCTTTGCCTTACAGAAGCTTTGCAGTTTTAAGAGATCCCATTTGTCGATTCTTTATCTTAGAGCATAAACCATTGGTGTTTTGTTCAGGAAATTTTGTCCAGTGCCCATGTGTTTGAGGTTCTTCCCCACTTTTTCTTCTATTAGTTTGAGTGTATCTGGTTTGATGTGGAGGTCCTTGATCCACTTGGACTTAGGCTTTGTACAGGGTGGTAAGCATGGATCGATCTGCATTCTTCTACATGTTGACCTCCAGTTGAACCAGCACCATTTGCTGAAAATGCTAGCTTCTTTCCATTGGATGATTTTGGCTCCTTTGTCAAAAATCAAGTGACCATAGGTGTGTGGGTTCATTTCTGGGTCTTCAATTCTATTCCATTGGTCTACCTGTCTGTCTCTGTGCCAATACTATGCAGTTTTTATCACTATTGCTCTGTAATACTGCTTGAGTTCAGGGATAGTGATTCCCCCTGAAGTCCTTTTGTTTTTTGGGATAGTTTTAGCTATCCTGGGTTTTTTGTTATTCCAGATGAATTTGCAAATTGTTCTGTCTAACTCTTTGAAGAATTGGATTGGTATTTTGATGGGGATTGCATTGAATCTGTAGATCGCTTTTGGTAAAATGGCCATTTTTACTATGTTAATCCTTCCAATCCATGAGCATGGGAGATCTTTCCATCTTCTGAGGTCTTCTTCAATTTCTTTCTTCAGAGGCTTTATGTTCTTATTGTACAGATCTTTTACTTGCTTGGTTAAAGTCACACTGAGGTACTTTATATTATTTGGGACTATTATGAAGGGTGTCGTTTCCCTAATTTCTTTCCCGGCTTGTTTCTCTTTTGTGTAGAGGAAGGATACTGATTTATTTTAGTTAATTTTATACCCAGCCACTTTGCTGAAGTTGTTCATCTGCTTTAGTAGTTCTCTGGTGGAACTTTTGGGATCACTTAAGTATACTATCATATCATCTGCAAATAGTGATATTTTAACTTCTTCTTTTCCAAACTGCATCCCCTTGATCTCCTTTTGTTGTCTGATTTCTCTGGCTAGAACTTCAAAAACTATATTGAGTAAGTAGGGAGAGAGTGGGTAGCCTTGTCTAGTCCATGATTTTAGTGGGATTTTTTCAAGTTTTTCTCCATTTAGTATAATGTTAGCGACTGGTTTGCTATATATGGCTTTTACTATGTTTAGGTATGGGCCTTGAATTCCTATTCTTTCCAGGACTTTTATCATGAAGGGGTGTTGAATTATGTCAAATGTTTTCTCACCATCTAATGAAATGATCATGTGGTTTTGTTTTTTCAGTTTGTTTATATCATGGATCAGGTTGATTGTTTTCCTGCATGCCTGGGATGAAGCCTACTTGATCATGTTGGATGATTGTTTTGATGTGTTCTTGTATTCAGTTTGCCAGAATTTTATTGAGTATTTTTGCGTCGATATTCATAAGGGAAATTGGTCTGAAGTTCTCTTTTTTTTGTTGGGTCTTTGTGTGGTTTAGGTATAAGAGTAATTGTGGCTTCGTAGAAGGAATTCGGTAGTGCTCCATCTCTTTCAATTTTGTAGCTTGCCTCCTTATTTTGGGCTTTACCATTTATTATCCTTTGTAGTGCTGGATTTGTAGAAAGATATTATGTAAATTTGGTTTTGTCATGGAATATCTTGGTTTCTCCATCTATGTTAATTGAGAGTTTTGCAGGATACAGTAACCTGGGCTGGCATTTGTGTTCTCTTAGGGTCTGTATGACATCTTTCCAGGATCTTCTGGCTTTTATAATCTCTGGCGAGAAGTCTGGTGTGATTCTGATATGTCTGCCTTTATATGTTACTTGACTGTTTTCCGTTAGTGCTTTTAATATTCTTTCTTTATTTTGTGCATTTGGTGTTTTGAGCATTGTGTGTCGGGAGGTGTTTCTTTTCTGGTCCAATGTATTTGGAGTTCTGTAGGCTTCATGTATGCTTATGTGTATCTCTTTCTTTAGGTTAGGGAAGATTTCTTCTATGATTTTGTTGAAGATATTTACTAGTCCTTTGAGCTGGGAGTCTTCTCTCTTTTCTATACCTATTACACTCATGTTTGATCTTCTCATTGAGTTCTGGATTTCCTGTATGTTTTGGACCAGTAGCTTTTTCTGCTTTACATTATCTTTGACAGTTGAGTTGGTGATTTCTATGGAATCTTCTGCTCCTGAGATTCTCCCTTCTATCTCTTGTATTCTGTTGGTGATCCTTATATCTATGGCTCCGTGTCTCTTCCTTTGGTTTTCTATATCCAGGTTTTTTTCCATGTGTTCTTTCTTGATTGCTTCTATTTTCATTTTTAATTCCTTCAACTGTTTGATTGTGTTTTTCTGGAATTCTCTCAGGGATTTTTGTCATCATCTCTGTAGGTTTCTACTTGTTTATTTATATTTTCCTGCGTTTCTCTAAGGGAGTTCTTCGTGTCTTTCTTGAAGTCCTCCAGCACCATGATCAAATATGACTTTAAATCTAGATCTTGCTTTTCTGGTATGTTTGGATATTCAGTGTTTGCTTTGGTGGGATAATTGGGCTCTGATATGCCACGTAGTCTTGGTTTCTGTTGCTTGGGTTCTTGCGCTTTCCCCTCGCCATCAGATTATCTCTGGTGTTAATTTGTTCTGCTATTTCTGATAGTGGCTAGACTGTTCTATAAGCCTGTGTGTCAGGAGTGTTGTAGACCTGTTTTCCTGTTTTCTTTCAGCCAATTATGGGAACAGACTGTTCTGCTTTTGGGTGTGTAGTTTTTCCTGTCTACAGGTCTTCAGCTGTTCCTGTGGACCTGAAGAGTTCCTGTGTGTTCCTGTGAGACAGAAATTTGGGCCGAGTGCTGTCTCTTCTGGCTTACCAGGCTTGTCTGCCTCTCTGAATGTTTACCTCTCCCTCCCACGGGATTTGGGTGCAGAGAGCTGTTAATCCAGTCCCTTTAGGTTCTGGCTGTGTCTCAGGTGCAGGGGGTCTGCAGCTCCAGTGCACCTATCTACCGTTTCCCAGAGGCCGTATACAGTTTCCTCTTGGGCCAGGAATGTGGGCCGGGGTGGTCAGTATTGGTGGTCTCTCCCACTCTGCAGTCTCAGGAGTGCCCACCTGTCAGGCCGGTGAGCTCTCTCTCCCAGGGGGTTCAGGAGCAGTGAGCTGCGGGCAGGGCTCCACGAAGTTCGGAATCCAGCTGAAAACCAGAAGTGTGAAATTCTCTTTCTTTGTTGGGTCTTTTGTGTTTTAGGTATCATTGTAAATGTGAGTACACAGAATTGGGTAGCCGTGTGGTTGCTGGGAATTGAACTCAGGACCTCTGGAAGAGCAGTCAATGGTCTTAACTTCTGTTCCATCTCTCAAACCCCTGGTTGGAAAACTTCTAATGACTGCTTCTATTTCCTTAGGAGTTATGGGACAGTTTAGATGGTTTATCTGATCTTGATTTAACTTTGGTACCTGATATCTGTCTAGAAAATCATCCATTTCATCTAGATTATTTAGTTTTGTTGAATATAGACTTTTGTAGTAGGGTCTGATTATTTTTTAATTTCCTCAGTTTCTGTTGCTGTGTTTCTCTTTTTATTCCTGATTTTGTTAATTTGGATACTATCTTTGTGACCTCTAGTTAATCTGATTAAGGATTTATCTATCTTGCCAATTTTCCCAAATAACCAGCTCCTAGTTTTGTTGATTTTTTTGTATAGTGCTCTTTGTTTCTACTTTGTTTATTTCAGCCCCGAGTTTGATTATTTCCTGCCATTTACTCCTGTTATATTTATTTGTTTCTTTTTCTTCTAGAGGAATCAATTATGTTGTTAGTCTGCTATTGTATGCTTTCTCCAATTTCTTTATGAAAATACTCAAGGCTATGAACTTTTCTCTTAGCACTGCTTACATTGTGTCCCATAAGTTTGCATATGTTGTGTTTTCATTTTCATTAACTCCTAAAAAGTCATTGTTTCTTTTCTCTTCACCTAGTTATCACTGAGTAGATAGTTGTTTCATTTCCACATCTATATGGATGTCTTACATTTTTACTATTGTGAACAGACACCATGACCAAGGCAAGACTTATAAATAATACTATTTAACTGGGGCTAGCTTTTAGGTTCACAGGTTCAGTCCAGTATCATCAAAGCAGGACATGCCAGCATCCAAACAGGCATGGTACAGGAGGTGTTGAAAATTCTTCACCTTCATCTGAAGGCTGCTAGTGGAAGACTGACTTCCAGTCAGCTAGGGTGAGAGTCTTAAGCCTATGCCTACTCCAAAAAGGGCACACCTCATAACAGTGCCACTCCCTGAGCTAAGCATATACAAACCATAACAGTGGGCTTTTTATTTTATTTTATTTGTATTGAAGATTAGCCTTATACTGTGGTGCTCCTGTAGAATACATGGGATAAATTCAAGGTTCTTGTATCTGTTGAGTTTTGTTTTGGGTCTGATTGTATGGTCGATTTTTGAAAAGGTATCATGAGATGCTAAGAAGTAGATATATTCCTGTGTTTAGGGTGAAATGTTGTAGCTATCTGTTAAACCCATTTGTTTTATAACTTCTTTTAGTTTCTCTGTGCCTCTGTTTAGTTTGTTTCCATGACCTGTTTCCTATTCCTAATTTTAGGTCTTGAATAGTTTTATTTCCTTACACTGTTTGTTTGGGTTTACATGAATTACTTTAATGGATTAATTTTCTATTTAAAGATCACTTTCATATTCATAAGGGCTATTTTAAGGTCTCATTTTTTGGGCTTCAGCTATGTTGTGATATTTACAGCCTAATGTAATGGGATAGCTGGGATAGTGGAGACATCCTGAGCTGCCTGTTGGAATTGATTGTGTTTTTATTTTGGCCTCTTAGCATCTGGGTTTGGGGTGATTACAGATCTAGGATTTCTGTGGGTCTATGTTTGTTCTTTGGTTTTCATTTCTTCTTAGGATTTTTAGGGATTGTGATAGCTTGTGTTGCCTATTTTCCTTGCCTAATCTGTTAGTGTGTTTAGCAGGGAATTCCTGCTGGTGCTAAAGACTGGGATACTTGAATGAGTTAGCAGAAGAAATATTGGAAGAGAAACTCTTCATTGTTTATTGGTGTTTAGGTCATAAAGCAAAGGTTTCCTGCTACAGAGTTGGAGATAAAACTTTCAGGATTAGTAGGAGGGTTTTGAGTCTGCTTTCAGCCTGCTTGATATGTGGAAGGAGCAGTCCTTATATATATTAGCAGGGTATGCCTGTTGGAGTTGGGATCTGGGACAAAATATCAAATGATTAGAAGAAAGCTGAAAGAAGGTGGTATGTGAGTTGCTTAGAAATTGAGAAAAGTAGGCTGAGGAAGGTTATCATTGGAATTTTACTGCAGAAATGAGGGTAAAACTGGTTTTCTAGTAGTCTTGGCCCGTGTTTTATCAGAGATGCCTGCTGGGTTTTGGGGCTGGGATACAGCAGCATTTCATGGAAAATGTGAAGGAGGGAATGGTATGTGGGCTTCATATGAGATTTGGCAAACACAAAGGAAAGTTGCAGCTGGTGTCTTGTAACAGTAGGCTTGAGGCTGGAAATTGGGTCAGTGGGAAAAGAGAAAGATGAGATCTGTGGGCAGCTTACCAGGTTTTATCAAGATATGATTTTCATAGCAAAGTAATTTCCCATATGAAATGATAATGCTTTTCCAATATGAAATAATTTTAGTATATTCACAATGTTATACAATGATCACCCTTATCCAGGCATAATCCATTCAACATTTTCTAACCCCAAAAGTTATTCGCTCAGATAATACATCTCATTCTCCCATTCTGTAATTGCAGAGACCATTCAACTTGTTGAAACTACATTCTTTAGAGAAGGGAAATGAGAGACAAAAACTATGGAAAAAATTAAAGATACAAAAAGAGTTGTGAAAAATGAGGGAGACAGCCAACTACTTTGTTGACCTTAGTTATTACATAGAAAAGAAATTCTGCTACCAACAAAAGGTAAGCAGAGACTAGCTTAAAGGCAAACTTCTCCATTGACCTACTGAAGTCATAGAGGGAACTGGGGTGGAGTCCAGAGAATCAGTATATTCCATTTCTCTGAGAAAAACTGAACCTACCTTATGGCTGATATATAGACAATATCCCAGTCTCCACATGTAATTGTTATTGAAACATTCTGAAAGTTGGGACTGATGCATCCCTTCTTATATTCATCAGGGCATTTTAAAAATTAATCTTTGAAAAATAGTCTCTCCATTGCAGAACTCTCTCTAATGGCTTAACACCAGCTCATAATTATGTTGATAGATCCCACCAGTGATTGAACTCACAAGTGACTCAAGCTGCTGTTGCTGAGGAGCTCAGAGGACAAGAATGTGTGAAATTAATACTATCCCAAGGATCACTAAATCTCTTTAACTTCAGACACAGTTAGTGATAGAAATTTATTTCTGAAAAAGGGAAAAATAATTAGAAACCACAGCTGGATGATCAAAATACTTTCTCTCTAGGTGGTTAACAAAATATTTTGAAAATTTAATGAATAAAAACATGTTTACTGATTCAACACGGGACTTTTAAAAACGTGCATGTCATTGAATATTTATTATAAATATAAATTTAATTTCCAAGACTGTTTGATAAGTAATCTGATTCAAGCTCACTTGCCTTTGGAATCAAGTAAGAGGAAACCATTTTAAATTTTCCATCTGGGCATTTCAAGAAGGAATGACTAAAGCAAAATGGTGTTCCCCTAGGGTGGCCATTGCAGATATAAAGAAGTTGGGAGGAAAAGCAGAGTTGCTTGACTGCCTTCTTCTACTTTCTAGTTGTGAGTCTATTCCAAGGCTGTTTTCTTCTGCTGATATTCATCTTTGCTACCAGAACTAAGTTTATTTAGTCTTCCAACAGAGACTGAATATAAATTATTCTAAAGGAATCCTCCAGGTACTGAGCACAAGATTGGGACTACTGAGAAATTCAACCAAGTGGAATAGGTTCTCTATCTCTCCAGTGAAGTTATTGTTGGACTCCACACTCAAGGTCTTGTGAGGCAAAATAATAAATCCTTGTAATACCAATTAAAATTTATGGATTTTATTTATCTAGTGAAGCATAATATAAGGAATCCAAAGAAAGGGGTATGTAGAGTTTGTATATTTTTAACAATCTGTGTTGGGCTGAAAGGGTGTGAACCACGTACTTCCTGATTGGAGATTCATCTATCGCAAATCAAGGAAGTGCATCTGGAGAGACCTTCAATTCTTCTCCATCATATTCAGAACACAGCCACGTGATAGAAAGGTATTGATGACACTGAATTTGGCAAGTGAAAAAATTATGAAGTTTGAAAATAAATTCATGAATCTATAATGCACAATTGATGTATATCCTAATAGCAATGGTAATTTATAGGTTTTTTTCCAGGATAATGTTACTGGACTTACCTTGCTTCCTATGGACTGAAAATGAAATCAGATGCTTTACTAAAACAGACACACAACAAATCAAACTTATTAGCAAAAACCATGTTGGAGCAGTAGGACCAAGGGAGAGAGTGAAATGAATCTATGCATCATGTGCATACTTGTTGACCACAGAGGCTAGAAAAGGGTATAAGATCCAGAGGGCTCAGTTGTTAAGAGCACTGGTTGCTCTTGCAGAAGACCCAGATTCAATTCCCAGCACCCAGACAGTAGCCAATAACCATCTGTGATTTCAGTTCTAAGGCATCAAGTGGCCTCTGTTGTCACTGCAGACAGTTAGTACACAGATATAAATGCATTAAAACTATTCATGCACAAAAAATAAAATAATTAATTTAAACATTTTGAAAAAGTGCTAGCAAACTATAAAAAGCTAAATGTGTTTGAGTTTGAAATACTACAATGTAGAAAGCTGTCAGTAAACCTTTTAGTATCAATATTGAAAACTGAGGCATCATAAATAATAAAACAAGAGAAACAGTGGAAATTAAAATGATAATTTACATTTTTAAACTTTAATTCACTTGTGGAATTAACACAAATATATTAAAATGATAGTTGTTCACAAATGTACATATTAGTAGTGTTATGCTAGATGTCAGGAAAATATGTTATTTTGCATGTCCTTTGGTATGGTCCTAAGTACCATTTTATTTGTTTATGATTAACCTTTCTTAATTTATCCAAAAATATATTTCTGTGTTTTATGGGGAATAAGAATTGTGTTCTTTAGAGACTTGAAGTGCCAGGGTGTGTAGGGTATTTCAGGGGGGACCCAACCCACTCAGATGAGAAAGAGATGGGTTATGGGGAAGGAATAGTGGGAGGGGCTGACTGGGGTAAAAGCAGTGATCCAGTTGTAAAGTGAATAAGTAAAAAAATATAATTGAATTAAAAAATTATGACATTCAAAGAATATGTAAACAATAAATATGTACAATTTAAAATATTTAATTGTATGCATCTAATATTATCCCACCCCAGATTTTAAGCTGAGTAGGCAATTAACAGTGAAAGAAAAGTCCTCTATGGATTAAGGTCTCTGTGGGACAGTGCAAACCCAAATTGGCAGGGAAGTTTCAAAAATTAAACTGTTAGGTTTTTTTATATAAGAAAAGTTGGAGAAAAGTTAAATAGGATATGGTTATATGGAAAACTAAACTGTGTCATGTTTTTGAAGACTTAGAAGATTTCTATTCCATATTTAAAAGGATTACAAATTCCAATTAATTCTTTCAGAACAATAAGCACTCAACTGGCAAAAAAAATTACAGTGTTGCCTGGTACTTTGAGTACCTAATTTAATTTCAAGTCTAGCCTCTTAAGGGAGTAACACTTAGGAATAGGCTTCATTTCAAAGAGCACTTATGGCTCCCCCCCCCCCTTTCAACTGGAAAAGTCCCCAATGTACTGTAAATCAATTTTACTTGGTAGCTCTATCAGCATATTAAGCAAATATTACTGTGAATTTCTCAAAGGAAAATTATATGACATCTATTTTTCATTGTAGAAAAAATTTTAAAACTGTATTGGCCATTTATTGTGTAGTGATTTTATTTTTATTATATTATTCAGTCAATTTTATGTGGCAAATTCATTTCAGTGTTATCTTTAAAAGGACTTATGCAATATGCTTGTAGTATGGATTCATGTACATTTTTGTTTAATAAAACACTATCTCTCCCTAGAATGCACCTAATGTATAGTAACAGATTTAATAATAATGATGTATGCTAACCATGTATATTGTTGCTAAGGACCTCTAAGATTTGATACCTGATAGCATTTGTAAATATATAATGTTCCTTGAAATACCAGAGATAATTAACTTCTTAAAGAAAAATGGCTTGTTTGAGCTCACTGTATTGAAGTTCGTTGTACAAGTTCAATTAGATCTACCAGAGATAATTAACTTCTTAAAGAAAAATGGCTTGTTTGAGCTCACTGTATTGAAGTTCGTTGTACAAGTTCAATTAGATCTAAAACCAGATCTCTTGTCAGTTTTGCTGAGTGGTGATGTCAGAGAAGATCCTGTAATCACAATTGCTTACCACAGCCCTACCAACCCCCAAAAAGAGAAAAAGTGAAAAAGAGGCAAATGTCATACCATTTCCATTAAGGCCATGTCTTCAGTGGCTTAAAGGCCTTTCACTAGGCTATTTTCTAAAGATTATACTAACTCTTAATGGAGATAGGTCATTAAGTAATTAATACATATATAATATTATGTATATGAATATATAATATTTTTAATAATGGGAAAATTTTTTACCACTTATGAAATATTTGTACCATTGTATTATGGACAAATTTACTTTTTGGATTTTGATTTTTACTCTAAATTTTGGTAAAAAGGTCTCTAGCAGCTATGACAATTTAGCTCAAATGGATCATTTAGATTAAGCAAACATATGTACCATATGCTATAACTGTAGCAGATTGTGCACCCATTCAATCAGAAAATTCTGCTTTGAAATTTGCTAAAACTTCAAATTCCTTGAACTGAAAACTGAAGAGTAATTTCAAACTTTGAGTTACAGAAGTTAAGCTGACATGCTACAGATAGATTAACTATGTCACATCATCAAGAGAGCAGCCTAAAGCCAGCAAGCTAGCTCAAGAAGTGAAGGTGCCCCTTGCCAAGGCAGAAGGTATGCTCTGGAAGCATTCTCAATTGCTTAAAGAAGAAAAAAATTCCACACATGGTATTTTCTGATTGTTGTCTTACAACATGAACATGTATGCCTACCTACTCAGTCTCTATCAGCATTAAAGGAAAAAAAACATAAAAATG
Organism: Rattus norvegicus; assembly: GCF_021556685.1. NCBI lineage: Eukaryota > Metazoa > Chordata > Mammalia > Rodentia > Muridae > Rattus > Rattus norvegicus. Next base: position 8,372,240 of record NC_141539.1, on the reverse strand, counting down.
AATTATTTTTCAGACTTAATTAAATATGTAAAAGGGGGTATTCATGTGTAGGTGTCCATAAAATCAAAAGGAGGGGCTTATAGCCTCGGGAGTTATGTTACAGGTGTTTGTGTACCACTTGACATTGTGCTTGGAACATGGGAGCCAAGAAAAGCACATGTATAATTAATGTACCATTATTTTGTATGGTAATTTGTGTCCTCAGTTATATTGAGAGATACTTACCCACACATTGTTTAACTTCTGTGTTTGGATCCATAAAATTCAAAGGCATTATGAATAGATTTGTGTCATGTTCAAGGAAACATCATTAAGAAATTGATCAAAGTCCAAAATTTTTAATGATTTAGATCTTACTGAAAGGAAAAATATTCCAGTTATAATTTTTTAAATAGAAGGCGCCACTGCTGACCTCATTTGTGAACCTATTACAGAGAGAGTATTTGTGCTGCAGACCCCTAAAGTACTCCACAGTTGAGTTGTTGGAAGAAAGTTATTTCATCTGGCTCTCCTAGCACTGACATATAGGATACTGGAGTTGGGGAAGCAGTGAGTAGGGAATTTTAAGTAGAAAGACAAAAAGACATGAGATCCTAAGCATGATATATCCAAGAAAATTGAAAACATTTGAGCACACTCTAGAATGACAAAGAGAACATTCTTCCATGGACAACGAAGAGGTAGACTTAGAAGAAGAAATCAAGAGCCCTGTCTTGTACAGTACTAACAGCTTCATCATACTTGACTCTCCCTGCTATGTGTCATACACATGCTAAAATGATCACAGTCTCTCCAGGACTGAGCACTAAAACTTAAGGACTGAAGGACTATACTAAAGAAAGAGCAAACAATGTTTGAAGATTGAAGAAGGAAAGCTCAAAACTGTCAATAAATTAATGAAGCGTCTATATTTTGAAATAAGATTTAAATATTATATGCATTTTACACCGATAAAGGTGACCATGTATTCTGTATTTTCTTGAAAATAAATAAGAGAAAAATGTATTTGGACAAAGATTCTTCCTTAGCGAGATCACCATAAAAATAAAAATGTGCCAGCAGTATTCCTTAGTGAACAAAGAGCTCTTATGAGATCTCAGTTACCTGAATTCAATTCCTGGGACCCCACATGGTGAAGGAGAGAACATTTTTCAGACTATTGCCCTCTGACCTACACACACAAGCAAAGATGACCACAGCTGCTCTATTAATAAACACATTTATTAAAATAAATGATAAGTGGTCAATTAACTAAACTTGCTTTACAATATCACATTAGCGTGATCATTCTTATCTTACTGAGATACCTGAGTTTTAAATTCATTTCTGCAGTTGGTTGTGAGTCTTTTAGAGTAGTTCAGAAGTGAGTGTACTTTAGTCTTTAAACAATAACTTGGGCTGTTAAAGTGGTAACCTGTGAAGACTGTTAGAAGTATGTTTTAAATTTCTATAATTATGAGGTTTCTGAGAATTCCAGGGAATATTGATTTATTGTTCAAGAATCTCAAAAGGTATCATGGCAAGAATTTTAAAACACTGAGATACTTGTTTTCTTTTTCAATTTATGTCAAAATTCAAAATGTATCTTTATTGAGGAACAAATGTACATTTTTTTAACTGTAAATTAAGTACATATATATTTTGGTCCAGGTTTCCTGTACTGCCCTATCATTTTAATTCTAAAGAATCTTAATGAAATAAAATATTTAAAACACTATTATATCTAAAATTTTTATAGCAAGGCCTTGTCTTAATTTTACCAAATGTCAAACTATTCTGACTTCTTGATACAACCCTAGTACTTAGTTCATTTATAGTCCACATTGAAAAATTTATGACCTTAAACTAAGTGGTTCTCTTATTATATGAAGTTGCTAGGCATATTATCAAATATAGTCTAGTGGGTAAGAGTAATTGGTATTTTAACTAAATGAAGAATAAAAAAGTAAGACCTGATTAGATTTGTGTTATAGTATTAATATGGCCATGTCAAGAATCCCATAGATTAGACTCATGGGAATGGAGAAATCTTCCTCTACAACTTGGGGCAGTTGTAAAGTCTTTCTCTGTGTTTGGATGTTAATGCTGTAAGCAGAAAATTTCCACTATATCGCCACTCCTACCATGGATATTATAAACTGCATCCTGTTCCCTTTCAAAGACCATTCCTACCATGACTAACTAAGCCTGTCTCCTTGATTTATCTGTATAACATAAACTGGCTCCTAATTTCCCTCTATGCTATAATTCCACCTCTTTGTTTAGCTGTATCCATTAAGCCCCTTCTTGTTATTAAACTGTTTAGAATAAACAGGTTGAACTTGGGAGGGAAGAGGCTGATTGATTTTTTTCATCAGTTAGCTCAATCGACATGTCTGTCTTTTCTTCTTTCCATCTTCACCAGACTCATGAAATTCCCTGGAGATTTGTGACAATAAAGATGGCCAAGAAGTTAAATGTTGGGACATAGGTTCTAAAGTAAATAATACCATCCATGTCTTTGTAAAGTATGAAATAATGGGCATGGATATACCCTGATGAATCCTGAGCAAACGCAGCAACAAACATGGGTATAATTGCTCTGGTATGATTAACTTCGGATTCATTTTCAAGACAATACTCTTGGCAATCAAACTTCCTCACTTGCACTAAATATAGAGATGAAAAACTCCAGCTCTAGGATATAAAGATGAATTCATATGGAAGTCATATAACAATAATTAATTATAAATATAATATTCATTATGAGGCAATAATAAAAATTGAAGCTTTTAACCAATAGTAATAAATATTGGCACATTCAGATTTAAATTATTAATATTCATCATCAGCTAAATAATCAAACATAAAAATTGTATCTGTGTGTGTAAAACATACATTCACTCTCATTGAGACAATGTTTGGCCCATATTTTCCCTTGTGTGTTCTTATTTTGTTAGAGTGAAAGAAAAGCTTTCTAAACACTCTAAAATAAATATTCTTCTGAATCAACATCTTTATAGGGACATGCTGATTTGAATTCAAGATTTATTCCTCTCTGAATTCCTTTAAATAATAGTAGAGGTATCCTTAAGATGTATGTGCTTATAATCAAAGATTGGAGGTGATTATGAGAAAAAGCATTATAAGTCTTTAAAAACTTTTCTCAGGGAGCAATTGGGATAGTATTGTCAAAGTCATGATGTGATAGTGAAGACTAATTGTCATAGCAAAAATATAGGTCAAATCCAGATCAGCAGTCAGTAAACAGATATTACCTGTGAAAATCAAATCAAGGAATCTTAGAAGATCATGGTTCAGTGAAGTTCACCATCCCTTTCAGCTTTGATGATGTGAAGGACAATCACGGTGGACAAAGATATAGCACAGCATCTATCTGTAAACATAACATCTTAAACATATGTGTACTTTTCATTTTGGACAATTGTGACTGCTATTATGCTGATAATTACCAGGGAGTCTGTTTATCTTCATTTTTCCTTAATCTCTCTCAATTACTCTAACAACAATCCTCATTTCTTTTTTTTTTTAATTTATTTTTTTATTAACTTGAGTATTTCTTATATACATTTCAAGTGTTATTCCCTTTCCCGGTTTCCGGGCAAAATCCCCCTCCCCCCTCCCCTTCCTTATGGGTGTTCCCCTCCCAACCCTCCCCCCATTGCCGCCCTCCCCCCATAGTCTAGTTCACTGGGGGTTCAGTCTTAGCAGGACCCAGGGCTTCCCCTTCCACTGGTGCTCTTACTAGGATATTCATTGCTACCTATGAGGTCAGAGTCCAGGGTCAGTCCATATATAGTCTTTAGGTAGTGGCTTAGTCCCTGGAAGCTCTGGTTGCTTGGCATTGTTGTACTTTTGGGGTCTCGAGCCCCTTCAAGCTCTTCCAGTTCTTTCTCTGATTCCTTCAACGGGGGACCTATTCTCAGCTCAGTGGTTTGCTGCTGGCATTCGCCTCTGTATTTGCTGTATTCTGGCTGTGTCTCTCAGGAGCGATCTACATCCGGCTCCTGTCGGTCTGCACTTCTTTGCTTCATCCATCTTGTCCAATTGGGTGGCTGTATATGTATGGGCCACCTGTGGGGCAGGCTCTGAATGGGTGTTCCTTCAGTCTCTGTTTTAATCTTTGCCTCTCCCTTCCCAGCCAAGGGTATTCTTTTTCCTCATTTAAAGAAGGAGTGAAGCATTCACATTTTGATCATCCGTCTTGAGTTTCGTTTGTTCTAGGGATCTAGGGTAATTCAAGCATTTGGGCTAATAGCCACTTATCAATGAGTGCATACCATGTATGTCTTTCTGTGATTGGGTTAGCTCACTCAGGATGATATTTTCCAGTTCCAAACATATGCCTACGAATTTCATAGACTCGTTGTTTTTGATAGCTGAGTAATATTCCATTGTGTAGATGTACCACATTTTCTGTATCCATTCCTCTGTTGAAGGGCATCTCGGTTCTTTCCATTTTCTGGCTATTATAAATAAGGCTGCGATGAACATAGTGGAGCACGTGTCTCTTTTATATGTTGAGGCATCTTTTGGGTAAATGCCCAAGAGAGGTATAGCTGGATCCTCAGGCAGTTCAATGTCCAATTTTCTGAGGAACCTCCAGACTGATTTCCAGAATGGTTTTACCAGTCTGCAATCCCACCAACAATGGAGGAGTGTTCCTCTTTCTCCACATCCTCGCCAGCATCTGCTGTCACCTGAGTTTTTGATCTTAGCCATTCTCAGGTGTGAGGTGAAATCTCAGGGTTGTTTTGATTTGCATTTCCCTTATGACTAAAGATGTTGAACATTTCTTTAGGTGTTTCTCAGCCATTCGGCATTCCTCAGCTGTGAATTCTTTGTTTAGCTCTGAACCCCATTTTTTAATAGGGTTATTTGTTTCCCTGCGGTCTAACTTCTTGAGTTCTTTGTATATTTTGGATATAAGGCCTCTATCTGTTGTAGGATTGGTAAAGATCTTTTCCCAATCTGTTGGTTGCCGTTTTGTCCTAACCACCGTGTCCTTTGCCTTACAGAAGCTTTGCAGTTTTATGAGATCCCATTTGTCGATTCTTGATCTTAGAGCATAAGCCATTGGTGTTTTGTTCAGGAAATTTTTTCCAGTGCCCATGTGTTCCAGATGCTTCCCTAGTTTTTCTTCTATTAGTTTGAGTGTGTCTGGTTTGATGTGGAGGTCCTTGATCCACTTGGACTTAAGCTTTGTACAGGGTGATAAGCATGGATCGATCTGCATTCTTCTACATGTTGCCCTCCAGTTGAACCAGCACCATTTGCTGAAAATGCTATCTTTTTTCCATTGGATGGTTTTGGCTCCTTTGTCAAAAATCAAGTGACCATAGGTGTGTGGGTTCATTTCTGGGTCTTCAATTCTATTCCATTGGTCTATCTGTCTGTCTCTGTACCAATACCATGCAGTTTTTATCACTATTGCTCTGTAATACTGCTTGAGTTCAGGGATAGTGATTCTCCCTGAAGTCCTTTTATTGTTGAGGATAGCTTTAGCTATCCTGGGTTTTTTGTTATTCCAGATGAATTTGCAAATTGTTCTGTCTAACTCTTTGAAGAATTGGATTGGTATTTTGATGGGGATTGCATTGAATCTGTAGATTGCTTTTGGTAAAATGGCCATTTTTACTATATTAATCCTGCCAATCCATGAGCATGGGAGATCTTTCCATCTTCTGAGGTCTTCTTCAATTTCTTTCCTCAGTGTCTTGAAGTTCTTATTGTACAGATCTTTTACTTGCTTGGTTAAAGTCACACCGAGGTACTTTATATTATTTGGGTCTATTATGAAGGGTGTTGTTTCCCTAATTTCTTTCTCGGCTTGTTTCTCTTTTGTATAGAGGAAGGCAACTGATTTATTTGAGTTAATTTTATACCCAGCCACTTTGCTGAAGTTGTTTATCAGCTTTAGTAGTTCTCTGGTGGAACTTTTGGGATCACTTAAATATACTATCATGTCATCTGCAAATAGTGATATTTTGACTTCTTCTTTTCCGATCTGTATCCCCTTGATCTCCTTTTGTTGTCTGATTGCTCTGGCTAGAACTTCAAGAACTATATTGAATAAGTAGGGAGAGAGTGGGCAGCCTTGTCTAGTCCCTGATTTTAGTGGGATTGCTTCGAGTTTCTCTCCATTTAGTTTAATGTTAGCAACTGGTTTGCTGTATATGGCTTTTACTATGTTTAGGTATGGGCCTTGAATTCCTATTCTTTCCAGGACTTTTATCATGAAGGGGTGTTGAATTTTGTCAAATGCTTTCTCAGCATCTAATGAAATGATCATGTGGTTTTGTTCTTTCAGTTTGTTTATATGATGGATCACGTTGATGGTTTTCCGTATATTAAACCATCCCTGCATGCCTGGGATGAAGCCTACTTGATCATGGTGGATGATTGTTTTGATGTGCTCTTGAATTCGGTTTGCCAGAACTTTATTGAGTATTTTTGCGTCGATATTCATAAGGGAAATTGGTCTGAAGTTCTCTTTCTTTGTTGTGTCTTTGTGTGGTTTAGGTGTAAGAGTAATTGTGGCTTCGTAGAAGGAATTCGGTAGTGCTCCATCTGTTTCAATTTTGTGGAATAGTTTGGATAATATTGGTATGAGGTCTTCTATGAAGGTTTGATAGAATTCTGCACTAAACCCGTCTGGACCTGGGCTCTTTTTGGTTGGAAGACCTTTAATGACTGCTTCTATTTCCTTAGGAGTTATGGGGTTGTTTAACTGGTTTATCTGTTCCTGATTTAACTTCGATACCTGGTATCTGTCTAGGAAATTGTCCATTTCCTGAAGATTTTCAAATTTTGTTGAATATAGGTTTTTATAGTAAGATCTGATGATTTTTTGAATTTCCTCTGAATCTGTAGTTATGTCTCCCTTTTCATTTCTGATTTTGTTAATTTGGACGCACTCTCTGTGTCCTCTCGTTAGTCTGGCTAAGGGTTTATCTATCTTGTTGATTTTCTCAAAGAACCAACTTTTGGTTCTGTTGATTCTTTCTATGGTCCTTTTTGTTTCTACTTGGTTGATTTCAGCTCTGAGTTTGATTATTTCCTGCCTTCTACTCCTCCTGGGTGTATTTGCTTCTTTTTGTTCTAGAGCTTTTAGGTGTGCTGTCAAGCTGCTGACATATGCTCTTTCCTGTTTCTTTCTGCAGGCACTCAGCGCTATGAGTTTTCCTCTTAGCACAGCTTTCATTGTGTCCCATAAGTTTGGGTATGTTGTATCTTCATTTTCATTAAATTCTAAAAAGTTTTTAATTTCTTTCTTTATTTCTTCCTTGACCAGGTTATCATTGAGTAGAGCATTGTTCAATTTCCACGTATATGTGGGCATTCTTCCCTTATTGTTATTGAAGACCAGTTTTAGGCCGTGGTGGTCCGATAGCATGCATGGGATTATCTCTATCTTTCTGTACCTGTTGAGGCCCGTTTTTTGACCAATTATATGGTCAATTTTGGAGAAAGTACCATGAGGAGCTGAGAAGAAGGTATATCCTTTTGCTTTAGGATAGAATGTTCTATAAATATCCGTTAAGTCCATTTGGCTCATGACTTCTCTTAGTCTGTCGACATCACTGTTTAATTTCTGTTTCCATGATCTGTCCATTGATGAGAGTGGGGTGTTGAAGTCTCCCACTATTATTGTGTGAGGTGCAATGTGTGTTTTGAGCTTTAGTAAGGTTTCTTTTACGTATGTAGGTGCCCTTGTATTTGGGGCATAGATATTTAGGATTGAGAGTTCATCTTGGTGGATTTTTCCTTTGATGAATATGAAGTGTCCTTCCTTATCTTTTTTGATGACTTTTAGTTGGAAATTGATTTTATTTGATATTAGAATGGCTACTCCAGCTTGCTTCTTCTGACCATTTGCTTGGAAAGTTGTTTTCCAGCCTTTCACTCTGAGGTAGTGTCTGTCTTTGTCTCTGAGGTGTGTTTCCTGTAGGCAGCAGAATGCAGGGTCCTCATTGCGTATCCAGTTTGTTAATCTATGTCTTTTTATTGGGGAGTTGAGGCCATTGATATTGAGAGATATTAAGGAATAGTGATTATTGCTTCCCTTTATATTCATATTTGGATGTGAGGTTAGGTTTGTGTGCTTTCATTCTCTTTGTTTTGTTGCCAAGACGATTAGTTTCTTGCTTCTTCTAGGGTATAGCTTGCCTCCTTATGTTGGGCTTTACCATTTATTATCCTTTGTAGTGCTGGATTTGTAGAAAGATATTGTGTAAATTTGGTTTTGTCATGGAATATCTTGGTTTCTCCATCAATGTTAATTGAGAGTTTTGCTGGATACAGTAACCTGGGCTGGCATTTGTGTTCTCTTATGGTTGTATGACATCAGTCCAGGATCTTCTGGCCTTCATAGTTTCTGGCGAGAAGTCTGGTGTGATTCTGATAGGTCTCCCTTTATATGTTACTTGACCTTTTTCCCTTACTGCTTTTAATATTCTTTCTTTATTTTGTGCGTTTGGTGTTTTGACAATTATGTGACGGGAGGTGTTTCTTTTCTGGTCCAATCTATTTGGAGTTCTGTAGGCTTCTTGTATGTCTATGGGTATCTCTTTTTTTAGGTTAGGGAAGTTTTCTTCTATGATTTTGTTGAAGATATTTACTGGTCCTTTGAGCTGGGAGTCTTCACTCTCTTCTATACCTATTATCCTTAGGTTTGATCTTCTCATTGAGTCCTGGATTTCCTGTATGTTTTGGACCAGTAGCTTTTTCCGCTTTACATTATCTTTGACAGTTGAGTCAATGATTTCTATGGAATCTTCTGCTCCTGAGATTCTCTCTTCCATCTCTTGAATTCTGTTGGTGAGGCTTGTATCTACAGCTCCTTGTCTCTTCTTTTGGTTTTCTATATCCAGGGTTGTTTCCATGTGTTCTTTCTTGATTGCTTCTATTTCCATTTTTAATTCCTTCAACTGTTTGATTGTGTTTTCCTGGAATTCTTTCAGGGATTTTTGCGATTCCTTTCTGTAGGCTTTTACTTGTTTATTAATGTTTTCCTGTGCTTCCCTAAGTGTGTTCATGTCTTTCTTGAAGTCCTCCAGCATCATGATCAAATATGATTTTGTAACTAGATCTTGCTTTTCTGGTGTGTTTGGATATTCCATGTTTGTTTTGGTGGGAGAATTGGGCTCCGATGATGGCATGTAGTCTTGGTTTCTGTTGCTTGGGTTCCTGCGCTTGCCTCTCGCCATCAGATTATCTCTAGTGTTACTTTGTTCTGCTATTTCTGACAGTGGCTAGACTGTCCTATAAGCCTGTGTGACAGGAGTGCTGTAGACCTGTTTTCCTCTCTTTCAGTCAGTTATGGGGACAGAGTGTTCTGCTTTCTGGCGTGTAGTTTTTCCTCTCTACAGGTCTTCAGCTGTTCCTGTGGGCCTGTGTCTTGAGTTCACCAGGCAGCTTTCTTGCAGCAGAAAATTTGGTCTTACCTGTGGTCCCGAGGCTCAGGTTCGCTCGTGGGGTGCTGCCCACGGGCTCTCTGCAGCGGCAGCAACCAGGAAGACCTGTGCCGCCCCTTCCGGGAACTTCAGTGCACCAGGGTTCCAGATGGTCCTCGGCCTTCTCCTCTGGCGTCCGAGATGTGCGTGCAGGGAGCAGTCACCTCTGGCCTCCCAGGCTTGTCTGCCTCTCCGAAGGTCCAGCTCTCCCTCCCACGGGACCTGGGTGCAGCACAATCCTCATTTCATATATTCACTGATACACATCATAATGCTTCAGCTCACCACATATACAAAGAGAAGACAAAACACTCTTTAACCTTAGCTATTTATTTTATTTTTCTTGGATATCTTAATTATTTGCATTTCAAATGTTATCCCCTTTCCCCCTCTTCCATACTCCTCCACTCTCTGCTTCTGTTAGGAGGTTCGCACTCCTGCCCAACTACTCCAAATTCAATGACCTGGCATTACCTTACATTGGGGAAATGAGCCTTCACAGTACTAAGGGCTTTTCCTCCTATTGATGCTGAACAATGCCATCCTGTTGTATATGGGAATGGGGTCATAGGTCCCTCCATGTGTATACATTTTATGGTAGATTAGTTCTTGGAAATCTGATGGGATCTGGGTGTTTGATATTGTTGTTCCTATGGTTTTGCAAACACCTTCATCTCCTTCAGTTATTTCTCTAAATCCTTCATTGGAATCCCCTTGTTCAGTCTAATGGTTATCTACAACTATCCTCATCTGGGTCAGTAGGGCTCTGGCAGAGCCTCTCAGGAGACACCCATATCTGGCTCCTGTCAGCAAGCACTTCTTGTCATCAGCAATAGTGACTGGGTTTGGTGGCTACATATGGGATGGAATCCCAAGTAGGGCAGACTCCGCATGATCTTTTCTTCAGTCTCTGCTTCACTCTTTGTCCCTGTATTCCTTGCCATAATTATTTTGTTCAGCCTTCTAAGAAAGAATGAAGCATCAACATTTTGGACTTCCATCTTCTCAGACTTCATATGATGTGTGAACTTTTTTCTAAGCTTTTGGGCTTATATCCATTTATTAGTGAGTATAAACCATGTGTTTTCTTTTGTGACTGGGTTACCACACTCAGGATGATATTTTCTAGTTCCATCCAATTGCCTAAAAAATCATGTAGCCATTGTTTTTAATAGCTGAGTAGTACTCCATTGTGTAAATGTAATCACATTTTCTGTATCCATTCCTCCATTGAAGGATGTCTGGGTTCTTACCAACTTCTGGCCTTATTATAAATAAGGCCTCTATGAATATAGTGGGGCATGTGATCTTGTTATATGTTGGTGCAACTTTTGGGAGTATGCCCAGGAGTGGTATAGCTGGGTCCTTAGGTAAACCTATGTCCAATTTTCTGAGGAATCACCAGACTGAAATTTAGAGTGGTTGTAGAACTTGCAGTTCCACCAAAAATGGAGTTTAACTATTTCTCCACATCCTTGGCAGCATCTACTGTCACCTCAGTTTTGAATTTTAGCCATTCTGAGTGTTTTGAGGTGGTATTACAGAGTTGCTTTGATTTCCATTTCCCTGATGACTAAGGGTGTGAACATTTCCTTAGGTGCTTCTCAGCCATTTGGTGTTCCTGACTTGAGAATTATTTATTTAGCTCTGTATCCCATTTTTAATAGTATTATTTTATTCTCTGGAGTCTAAACTCTTGAGTTCTTTATATTAGATATTAGCCCTCTATCACATCTAGGATTGAAAAAGACCTTTTCCCAATCTGTTCATTGACATTTTGTCCTATGAACAATGTCCTTAGCCTTACAGAAGCTTTGAAATTTTATGAGGTCCCATTTGTAGATTCTTGTTTTTAGAGCCTAAGCCATTGGTGTTCTGATCAGGAAAATCTCCCATGTGCCTCTGTGTTCCAGGCTTTTCCCCAGTGAACCTTGTTTTATGTGGATGTCTTTGATCCACTTGACCATGAGCTTTGTACAAGGAGGTAACAATGGAACAAAATGCACTCTTCTACGTGCTGACCTCAAGTGGAACCAGAACCATTTGTTGAAAATGCTGTCTTATTTCCATTGGATGATTTTGACTCCTCTGTCAAAGATCAAGTGAGCGTAGATGTGTGAGTTCATTTGTGGGTCTTCAATTCTATTTCATTGATCTACCTCTTTGACTCTGTACCAATACCACAAGGATTATTTATCACTATTGCTCTGTAGTATAGCATGAGATCAGGGGTAAACATTCCCCCAGAAGTTCATTTATTATTGAGGATGTTTTTCATATCCAGGGTTTTTGTTATTCTAGATAAATTTGAGAATTGTTCTTTCTATCTCTGTGAAAAGTTGAGTTGGAGTTTTGAAGGGGATTGCATTGAATATGTAGATTACTTCAGATAAGGTGTTCCATTTCAAAGAACGACTGAAGCAACACCACTTTGGTCATCCTTCTTCTTGAGCTTCATGTGGTCTGTGGATTATATCTTGGGTAATCTGAACTTTTAGGCTAATATCCACCTTTCAGTGAATGCATACCATATGTGTTATTTTGTGATTAGGTCACATCACTCAGGATGATATCTTCTAGTTCCATCCATTTGCCTATGAATTTCATGAAGGCATTGTTTCTGTAGTTGAGTAGAACCCCATTGTGTAGATGCACCATATTTTCTGTATGCATTCCTCTGTTGAAGGGCATCTGGGTTCTTTCTAGTTTCTGTCTATTATACATACGGCTGCTATGAGCTTAGTGGGGCATGTGTCTTTCTTGTATGTTGGAAGATTATTTGGCTATATGCCCAGGAGTGGTATAGCTGGGTCCTTAGGCAATACAATGCTTTCTGAGAAAACTCCAGATTGATTTCCAGACTGGTTATTCGAGTGTTCAATTACACCAACAATGGAGGAGTGTTGCTATCTTTCCACATCCTTGACAGCATCTGTTGACACCTGCGTTTTTATCTTAGCCATTCTGGACTGGTGTGAGGGAGAATTTTAGAGCTGTTTGATTTGAATTTTCCCGATGACTAAGAATGTTGAACATTTATTTAAGTAGTTCACAGCAATTTGATAATCCTCAGCTGAGAATTCATTGTTTAGACCTGTACCCCATTTTTAGTAGGGTTATTTAAATCCCTGGATTCTAACTTCTTGAGGTTGTTGTATATTTTGGATATTAGCATTTTATCAGATGTAGAATTGGTAAAGATTTTTCCCAATCTATTGGTTGCTGTTTTGTCCTAATGACAGTGTCCTTTGCCTTTCACAAGATAGATAATTTAATGAGATCCTATTTATTGATTCTTTTTTTTTTTGGTTCTTTTTTTCGGAGTTGGGGATCGAACCCAGGGCCTTGCGCTTCCTAGGCAAGCGCTCTACCACTGAGCTAAATCCCCAACCCCCTATTTATTGATTCTTAATCATAGAGCATAAGCCATTGGTGTTTTGTTCAGGAAAATTTCCTCAGTGCCCATGTGATCGAGACTCTTCTCCACTTTTTCTTCTATTAGTTTGAATATATCTGGGTTTTTGTGAAGTTCCTTGATTCACTTGGACTTAAGCTTTGTATAGCTTGATAAGAATGGATCGCTTTGCATTATTCTACATGCTGACCTCCAGTGGAACCAGAATTCCTTGAAATGCTATGATTTTTCCACAGGATAGATTTGACTCCTTTGTCAAAGATCAAGTCACCATAGGTGTGTGACATTTCTGGGTTTCAATTGTATTTCACTGATCTACCTGCCTGTCTCCATACCAATAACATAAATGTTTTATCACTATTTGCTTTGTAATATAGCTTGAGATCAGTGATGGTGATTTCCCCAGAAGTTGTTTTATTGTAGAGGATAGTTTTCCTTATCCTGGGTTTTCTGTTATTTCAAATGGATTTGCAAATTATTTTTTCTAACTCTATAAATAATTGACTTGGACTTTTGATGGGGATTGCATTGAATCAGTAGATTGCTTTGCCAAAATGCCCATTTTTATTATATTAATTTTGTGAATCCATGAGCATGGGAGGTGATTGCATCTTCTGAGATTTTTCTTCAATTTCTTTCTTCAGAGACTTGAAGGACTTGTCATGCAGATCTTTCATTTGCTTGGTTAGGGTGACACAAAGGTATTTTATGTTATCGAGACCATTGTGAAGGGTGTCATTTCCCTAATTTCTTTCTCAGCCTGTTTATCCTTTGAGAAAAGAAGGCTACTGATTTGTTTTAATTAATTTTATACCCAGTAACTTTGCTGAAATTGTTTATTAGGATTGGTAGCTTTCTGGTGGAATTTTGGGGCCACTTATGTATGCAATCATATCATCTGCACATAGGGATATTATGACCTCTTCCTTTCCAATTTGTATATCTTTGATCTGCTTTGTTGTCTGATTGCTCTGACTACGATTTCAAGTACTATATTGAATAAGTAAGGAGAGAATGGGAAGCCTTGTCTAGTCCCTGATTTTAGAGGGATTGTTTCAAGTTTCTCTCCGTTTAGTTTGATGTTGGCTACTGGTTGGCTTTTACTATGTTTAGGTATGGGCCTTGAATCCTGATCTTTCCAAGATTTTTATTATATAGGGGAGTTGAATTTTGTCAAATGCTTTCTCAACATCTAAGGAGATGATCATGAGGTTCCCCCCCTTTGAGTTTCTTTACATACTGAATTAGGTTGATGAATTTTCTTATACTGAACCACTCTTACATCCCTGGGATGAAGTTTATTTGATCATGATGGATGATCATTTGATGTATTCTTGCATTCAGTTTAACAGGATTTTATTTAGTATTTTTGTGTTAATAAGTGCAATTGTTCTGATATTTTCTTTGTTGTTGAGTCTCTGTGTGGCTTAGGTATAAGAGAAAATGTGGTTTCTTAGAAAGAATTGAGCAGTTTTCTTCTGTTTGTATTTTCTGGAGTAGTTTGGACAGTACTGCTATGAAATCTTTTATGAAGGTCTTATAGAATTCTGCACTAAACCCATCTGGCACTGGGCTATTTTTGTTGGAAGACTTTCCATAAATGCTTTATTACTTTAGGAGTTATGGGGATGTATAGATGGTTTATCTGTTCTTGATTTAACTTTGGTACCTGGTATTGGTCTACAAAATTGTCCACTTCCTCCAGAGTTTCCAGTTTTTTTGAATATAGGTTTTCAAAGTAGGATCTGATGAATTTTTGAATTTCCTCAGTTTCTATTGTTATGTCTCCCTTTTCATTTCTGATTAGGTTCATTATGTGCATAGGGTTTTACCTATCTTGCTGATTTTCTCAAAGAAACAGATCAAGGTTTTGTTGATTCTTTGTATAGTTTTTTGTAACTATTTGTTAGATTTCAGCGCTGAGTTTGATTCTTTCCTACCATGTGCTCCTCTTGGGTTGATTTGCTTCCTTTTGTTCTAGAGCTTTTAGGTATCCTCTCAAGCTGCTAATGTATGCTCTCTCCAGTTTCTTTTTGGCTACACTCAGAGGTATGAGTTTTCCTCTCAGCACTGCTTTCATTGTGTCCCATAAGTTTGTGTATGTTGTGCTTTCATCATCATTAAATTCTACAAAGTGTTTAATTTCTTTGTTTCTTTCTTCCTTATGTAAGTTATCATTGAATTAAGCATTGTTCAACTTTTATGTATATGTGGGCTTTCTATCATTTTTGTTCTTATTTAAGACCAGCCTTAATCAGTGGTGATCTGATAGGGTACATGGAATTATTTCAATCTCCTTTGATCTGTTGAGACCTTCTTTATGACCAATTATATGGTAAATTTTTGAGAAGATAACAGTAGGTGGTGACAAGGTATATTCTTTTGTTTTAGGATGAAATAGTCTAACATATCTTCTGTTAGTTTCTCCTTGTCTCTGTTTTGTTTTTGTATCCATGATATGTTCATTGATGAAATGGTGTGTTGAAATCTCCCACTATTATTGTGTGAGGTGCAATGTGTGATTTGAGCTTTAGTAAGGTTTCTTTTATGCTTATAGGTGCATTTGAAGCACAGATATTCAGGAATGAGAGTTCACCTTTGTGGATTGTTCCTTTGCTGAATGTGAAGTGTCCTTCGTTATTTTTTTTGATAATTTTTGGTTGAAAGTCGATTTTATTCAATACTTGAATAGCTATTCCAGCTTATTTCTTCAGATGATTTGCTTGGAAAATGGTTTTCCATCTTTACACTCTGAGGTTGTGTCTCTTTTTGTCACTGAGGTATGTTTACTGCATGCTGCAAAATGCTGGGTCCTCTTTAAGTAGGTTCTTGCACTTTCCTCTTGCCATATCGTTATCTCTTTTGTTAGTTGGTCTTGCTGTCTTTGACTGGAGCTTCTCCTTCCTTTGAGCCTGCAAGCTTCTGCACCTGTGTTTTTTGGAGTGAGGATGTTCCTGGCAGACCAACACTCTGCTGGCAGGTTTTGTGTTCAAGACCTGTGAACAGCCCCAGCTCTGGGCACATATGGAAACAGTAAGGGTTCTGTCTCAGGGAAACCTTGTGGCTCAGGAGCCCTGTGCACTTCTGGTGGTTTTTTTGACAGTCAATGGAGAGAAAGTAGGGTCCCACCTTGGGCTGTAGGCTTAGAAGAGTGAGCGCTCCTTGCAGACCAGCTTTCTACAGGTCTGTTTTTGGTCTGAGGGCTTTGGTACAGTCCCAGTTCTAGGTACTGATGGAGACCAGAAGGCTAAATTTGCCTATTAACTTGCTAATAGGTGGTGTGATTATTAAAAAGAATGTAACTTAAAACCTGAGCACACTGGTAAATTTCCATATGGAATTGGCTGCTCTTCTAAATATGATATTATGTGGACTGAATTGGCTTCATAAGGAAGCTATATAAAATATAATTTTAATTTATAAAAACACAATTATAAAAATAAATACTATCATTCAATTTACAGAATAAGCTTATCAAATAGCTTATGGAATTATAGATTGCCTAATCATTGCAATGCTAAATTTATTGTCATATTTATTATATTTTGTAGACAGGAAAAAGTCTTATTCCATTGTATTTCTTTCATTTTTCTGGGTACATGACTACTTAAGGAAGAGATGCTAAAGGCAAGATGCCCTGGGGAGTTCTGCTTTATTCTTTAAAGTATTTTAGTTTTTTATCCTTATTTTTAATTATTTATTTTATTTTTTACATTTCAACTGTTATCCCCTTTCCGAGTTTCCTCTCTTCCAGTCTTCTCTCCCCTCCTGCATCCCTGCTGCCTCTATGAGGTTACTCCCTCACCTGCCCAGCTGCTCCTTCCTTATCAGCCTAGCATTCCCTTATCCTGTTTCATCAAGCCTCCACAGGATCAGGGGGCTCCCTTCCCAGTTATATCAGATAAGGTAACCCTCTGTTATATATCCAGGTGGAGCCATGGGTAGCCCCTGTGTAGTCTTTGGTTGGTGGTTTAGTCCCTGGGAACATTGGGAGGCCTGGTTAGTTGATATTGTTGTTCGTCCGATGAGGTTGCAAATCCTTCAGCTACTACAGTCCTCGCTCTAACATCCCCATTGGTGACCCCATGCTCAGTTCAGTATTTGGCAATGTACATGTGCATCTGCATTTGTCCAGTTGTGGCAGAGCCTCTGAGGGAAAAATTATACCAGGCTCCTGTCTTTAAGCACTTCTTGGCATCAGCCATAGTGTCTGGGTTTGGTGTCTGCAGATGGGGTGGGTCCCTAGGTGGGGCAGTCTCTGGATGCTCTTTCCTTCATATTCTGCTTCACTCTGTCTCTGCATTTTCTTTGGACAGAAGGAATTCTGGATTAATATTTTTGAAGTAGATGGGTAGACCCATCTGGGGTCCATGCCTATCCACTGGATATAGTCTCTACAGGTTCTCTTTTGTTGGGAATTTTGATTAATATCCTCCCAGTTGGGTCCTGGGAAACTCTTGGTGTCCTGGCAACTGGGAATTTCTAATGGTTACCTCCAATTCTTCTACCCTGACTGCTACATACCTACTTTCAAATTCTTGAACCTCAGGACTTCTCTACTGTCTTCTCCCATATCAGGACTGGCTCCCCCTTCCCTACCCATCCCCTCCAGATACCTCTCTTCCTCTACTTTCCTGGGATTTATTCTCTTCCTCCTATTGAGAAGCACTGTAGCTTTCATACTTTGGTGCAATCTTCTTTATCTTGGGTTCACATGATCTGTGAGTAGTATCATAAATATTCTGAGCTTCCTTTTTCCTAATTTACACTTATCAGTGAGTACATACCATGTGTGTTCTTTTGTGACCAGATTACATCACTCAGGATAATATTTTCAAGTTCCATCCATTTGCCTTTGAATTTCATGAAACCATTGTTTTTCTATATTCATCTCTCTGTTGAGAGACATCTTGGTTATTTCTGACTATTCTAAGTATGACTGTTATGAACATAGTGGAGCATGTGTTCATGTTATATTTTGGAACATCTTTTGGGTATATGTCTAGGAATGGTATGGTTGGGTATTCAGGTAAAACTACTTCCAATTTTCTGAGGAACCATGAGACTGGTTTCTAGAGTGGTTGTACAAGCTTGTAATCATACCAACAATGTAGAAGTGTTTCTTTTTCTACAGATCCTCACCTGTATCTGTGGTCACTTGAAAATTTTATCTCAGCAGTTCAGAATGTGGTGAGTTGGAGTCTCAGGTTTTTTTTTTTTATTTGCATTTTCCTGATGTCTAAGGATTTGATAATTTCCTTAAGTGCTTCTCAGCACATTTAAGATTCCCCAGTTGGGAATTTTCTGTGTATCTCTGTACCCCATTTTTTAAATAATATTATTTGGTTCTCTGAAATCCTACATCTTGAGTTCTTTGTATATTTTGGATATTAGCTCTCCATCAGATGTAACATTGGTAAAGATCTTTTCCCAATTTCTGGATTGCCATTTTGTCCTATTAACAGAGCATAAGCCATTGGTGTTGTGTTCAGACAATTGTCTCATGTGCCAATGTGATGAAGTTTTTTTCCCCACTTTCTTTTTACTGCATTTATTTTTTCTGATTTTATGTGTAGGTGCTTGATATACTTGGACTTGAGTTTTGTGCAAGGAGATAAGAATTGGCTAATTTGCATTCTGCTACATGCTGACCACCAGTTGAACCAGCACCATATGTTGAAAATACCCCCCCCACACACATACAGACACACTGAATGGTTCTGGCTCCTTTGCCAAAGATCAAGTAACCAAAGGTGTGTGGGTTCATTACTGGATCTTCAATTCTCTCCCATTGATCTGTTTATCTCTATATCAATACCACATGGTTTATTTACCACTTTTGCTCTGTGGTATAGCTTGACTTCGGGGACAATCATTCCCCCAGAAGTTCTTTTATTAATGAGAATGTTTTGCATATCCAGGGATTTTTGTTATTCCAGATAAATTTCAGAATTGCTCTTTCTATCTCTTTGAAAAATTGAACTGAAAGTTTGATGAGGATTGCATTGAGTCTGTAAATTGTTTTAGGAAAGATGGCCATTTTTACTGTGTTCATCCTGTCAATCCATGAACTTGGAAGATCTTTCCATCTTCTGAGGTCTTCATCAATATCTTTCTTCAGTGGCTTTAATTCTTGTCTTACAGATATTTCACTTGCTTTGCTAGTGCCAAACCAAGGTATTTCATACTATTTGTAACTCTTGAAAAGGGTGTTGCCTCCAAAATGTCAACCCATTTATCCTTGGAGTAGAGGAAAGCTACTGTATTGTTTGAGTTAAGTTTGTTTCCAGTCACTTTGCTGAAGTTGTTATTCAGCTATAGGTGTTCTCTCATGGATTTTTTTGAGTCACTTATGTGTACTATCATGTCATCTACATATAGTGATATTTTGACTTCATCCTTTTCAGTTTGTATCCTTTTGGTCTTCTTTTGTTACCTAATTATTCTGGCTAGAACTTCATGTACTATATTGAATAAATAGGAGGAGAATAGGAAGCCTTATGTTGGCTCTTGATTTTCTGTATATTACTTTTTATTATATTTAGGTATGGACCTTGGATTCCTAGTCTCTCCCATACTTTTAGCATAAAGGTGTGTTGTATTTTGTCAAAGGCTTTTCAGTATCTAATTAGATGATCATGTAGTTTTTTTTTACTTTGTGTTGTTTATATAGCACATTACATTGATGAATTTTCATATACTGAACTGCATCCCTGCATCCCTGCATCCCTGCATCCCTGCATCCCTGCATGCCTGCATCCCTGCATCCCTGCATCCCTGCATCCCTGCATCCCTGCGTCCCTGCGTCCCTGCATCCATGGGATGATGCCTGCTTGATCATAGTGAGTGATCTTTCTGATTTCTTCTTGGATTTGGCTTGCAAAAATTTTATTGAGTATTTTTCCAACAACACTCAGGAGGGAATTTGATCTGAAGTTTTCATTCTTTTTTTTTTTAAATTTTTGTGTGATTTTGGTATTAGTGTATTTCAACCTTCAGAGAATGTGTCAGGTAGTATTTCTTCTGTTTCTACTTTATGAAATACTTTTAGAAGTATTGATATTAGGTCTGATAGAATTCTGCACTAAAACTATTTGGACCTAGGAATGTTTTGGTTGGGCAATTTCTAAAGTCTGCTTCTATTTCCCTAAAGGTTACAGGATTATATAGATGGTTTATCTGATTCTGATTAACTTTGGTACTTGGTATCTTTCTAGAAAATCATCCATTTCATCTAGATGTTCCAATTTTTTTTTGAATATAGGATTTTTTAGTAGAATCTGATATTTTTTGATTTCTTTGGTTTCTGTTTTTATGTCTCTATTTTCTTTTCTGATTTTGTTAATTTGGATACTGTCTTTGTGCCTTTTGCTTAGTCCAACTAAAGATTAATTTATCTTGTTGATTTTCTCAAAGAAATAGCTCCAGGTTTTGTTGATTCTTTGTATAGTTTTGTTATTGTTATTGGTGTTGTTGTTGTTGTTTCTACTTGGTTGATTTCAACAGTGAGTTTGATTATTTCCTGCCATCGACTTCTCTTGAGTATATTTGCTTCTTTGGTTCCAGAGCTTTCAGAGGTGTTGTGAAGCTTCTAGTATATGGTCTCTCCTATTTCATTATGGAAGCACTTAAATCTATGAGTTTTCCTCTTAATACTGCTTTCATTGTGTCCAATTTTTATTGTGTTCAATAAGTTTGCGTATGTTGTGTTGTGGTAAAAATTTAAAAAAGAGGATGGAACGGGTTCCTGTATGTACCCTGGTGGTTGCTAGTTCCAGCTCTATTGGGCCATTGGAACTACTGCTCATTTATCTCAGATTAGTGTCTATCCTGGCACCTCTGCTAGGCTGAACTTTCTGGTTCCAGCTTCTTAGTAAAATAATGGTTCTAGAAGTCCAGCAGTGGCTGGTCTATCATGGCCTCCATGTTTATGTGGGCTTCTTATTGTTTTGTTGTTGTTGAGGACAAGCCTTCATGGTGATCTGACAGAATGAATGGGATTATTTCGATTGTCTTATATCCTTTGAGGCTTGTTTTGTGTTTGATTATACTGTCAATTTTGGAGAAGGTACCTTGAGGTGCTGAAAAGAAGATATATTCTTTTGTTTTAGGATGAAATGTCGTGTAGCTATTTCTTCAATCTATTTGGTTCATAACCTTTGTTAATTTCTCTGTCTCTCTGTTTAGTTTCTGTTTCCATGATCTGTCCATTGGTGAGAGTTGGATGTTCAAGTCTATTATTATTATTATTATTTTTATTATTATTATTATTATTATTATTATTATTATTATTAGAGGTTCACTGTGTGTTTCAAGCTTCAGTAATGTTTCTTTTACATATACATTTGGGGCATAGATATCCAGAATTGAGAGTTACTCTTGGTGGAGTTTTCCTTTGATGAGTATGTAGTGTCCTTCCCCATCTTTTTTGATAACTTTGGGTTAAAAGTCTATTTTATATTGCTACCCTACCTTGTTTTTTGGGACCATCTGCATGGAAATTTTTTCCCAGACTTTTACTTTGAAGTAATGTCTGTCTTTGTCACTGAAATACTTTTCCTGTGTGCAGAAAAATGCTGTGTCTTATTTTTGTATCCAGCCTGCTAGTTTATATCTTTTATTGGGGGATTGAGTCAAAGGATGTTAAGAGATATTAATGACCAATGATTGCTGCTTCCTGCTATTTTTGTTTTTAGAGGCAGAATTCTGCTTGTGTGCTTCTCTCCTTTTGGGTTTGTTGTGAGAAGATTTTTTTCTTGCCTTTTCTTTTATGTACTTTCGTTCCTTTTTTTTTCTTTTTTTTTTTTTTCAAGCTGGGGACTGAACCCAGGGCCTGTACCACTGAGCTAAATGCCCAACCCTGTACTTTCATTCCTTACATTGGACTTTTTCTTCTGTTTTCCTCTGTAGGGCTGGATTGATGGAAAGATATTCTTAAATTTTTTCTTAGGTTATAGAATGTCTTGGGTTTTCCTTCTATGGTAATTGTGAGTTTTGATAGATATAATAGCCTGGCCTCATACTTTTGTTCTCTTAATTTCTGTATGACATCTGCCCAAGATCTTCTGGGTTTTAGAGTCTCTGTTGAGAAGTTTGATGCAATTCTCATGCATTTCCCTTTGTATGCTACTTGACATTATCCCCTTACCACTTTCAATAGTCTTTCTTTGTTCTGTGCATTTGGTGTTTTAATTATTATGTGATTGGAAAATTTTCTTTTCTAGTTCCAACTGTTTGGTATTCTGCAGGCTACTTCTATGTTATTGGCAGTTCTTTCTTAGGTTATGAAAGTTTCCTTCTATAATTTTGTTGAAGATGTTAGCTGGTCCTTTGAGTTGGGAATCTTTGCTTGCTTCCATACTTATTATTTTTAGATTTGGTCTTTTCTTTGTATACTGGATTTCTTGAACATTTTGAGTTAGGAACTTTTTGCTTTTTGTATTTTCTTTGAATGCTGTGTCATTCTCTTCTAGGGTATCTTCTATGCCTGGCATTTTCTCTTCTATCTCTTGTATTCTGTTGGTGATGCTTGCATTTGTGACTCTTTTTCTCTTTCCTAGGTTTTCAATCTCTAGTATTGTCTCCCTTTGTGTTATCTTTGTATTTCTGTTTCATTTTTATGTCCTGGATGGTTTTGCTCAATTCTTCTTTACCTGTTTGATTGTTTTTTTCTTCTACTTCTTTAAAAACTTTATTTGTTTCCCATTTAAGGGCTTCTATTTGTTTACCTGTGTTCTCCTGTATTTCTTTAAATGAGTTATTTATGTCCCTCT
This sequence comes from Rattus norvegicus, assembly GCF_021556685.1. Classification (NCBI taxonomy): domain Eukaryota; kingdom Metazoa; phylum Chordata; class Mammalia; order Rodentia; family Muridae; genus Rattus; species Rattus norvegicus. The sequence continues at coordinate 8,349,597 of NC_141539.1, read as the reverse complement.
TAATTTCTTCTCTCCTATTTGTAAGATAGGATTTTAGATTTCTATCTTGCTTTTCAGGTATGATAGGTTATCCAGGCCTTGACATGGTAGGAGAACTGGGTTTTTATGCTGTCAAGTAGCATTGATTTCTGTGGCTTATGTTCTTGTGCTTGCCTCTCACCATCTGGTTATCTCTATTGCTAACTGCTCTTGCTGCCTCTGACTGAAGAGTGTCCCTCCTGTGATGATGGTTGTCCTTGGAGTTCAGCTGACTCTGTTATCTGAGATCTTGATATCCTCTGTGTTTCAGAGCTCCTGGGAGTCAAGCCACCTCTGGGCATCCTGAAATCCTGGTGAGACCAATCTCTTGAAATCCTGTTGTGTTAGAGCTCTTGGGAGTCGAGTTTTCTCTGGGTGTTGCAGAAGTGGGTGGGGAGTCAGAGCCATGGGTCTTCACTGGATACAGGTGCAAGCAGGAAAGAACCCGTGACTCTAGCTGAGTAGAGGTTTGTGATTCCTTGGTTCCAGTGCGGTTCCCAGCTATGGTGGGTGTTGTGAAAGGTATTGTGGCCTCAACTGTGATCTTGAGTGTGTCAAATCCTAGGTGTGATCCTGGGTGTGTCTTTTTACCTGTGAGTCGAGGTTCTTCTATGATCCTTTGATCCTGTGATCTTGAGCATGTCAGAGCACCTATTATCCTGGATGTTTCAGAGCCTCTGTGACTCCAGCTCCCTCTGGGTGTTTTAGGAGTGTGGTGCAGCACCAGCACCTCAGATATGCTCCTGGAGCATGTTCAAACTGGAAAGAACCTATTCCTCTGGCTGGGTAGGGGTTCCTGCATCTCTGGATCCTAGGAGTCTTAGTTACTCTAGGTGGTGGGGCATACATTGTGGCCTAACCTGTGATCATGGACATTGCAGAGCACTCAGGATTTGGACTCCCTCTAGGTGTTGTAGGAATACAAATGCATGTGGAGTCAGCACCCCAGGTCTGCTCTGGGTACAGTTTCAAACCAGAAGAGTGCATTTTTTGTTCTTCTTTAATCACCATAACTACAATTTAGGAATAGGTGTTAGTAAATGCTTTATGAAGCTATGCGAACTATATCTAGCCAGCAAAGAATTTAAGTATGGTAGAAATTTCAATAATCACAAGAAGATCCTTAGCAAAATAGTATGCTCATAATGATGACATATGTTATAATGGCTTGGGTAAAATGCTTGAATATTAAGCCATTGAAAAAGAGCTGTCATCATATGAAACTGATAAATGCTAACATTAATAGTTTAGTTTATTATGAAAGAATAACATAGCGAAAATATTTTTTACTGCCCTAAATAATTTATCAAAATAAGAATTCCAGACAAAAATATGTATGGAATGTAAAAAAATCTTTTCATAATTATGACATAATTGTAGTCATACAATGATTTCAAAACAGGAATCAAGACACTGGAACTTATAGCAGGCAAGTTACTAAGCCATAGCCGAAAATGCCCGAAAATGAACTCATTTTTATGTTCTTTATAATCCCTTGTACATTATTGTAGGTTTCATGATAATAGCAGGCTATAACATAAGTGTTACAAGGTAATCATATACTTCTGTACATAAAATATATAAAGAGTATATCACATTTAGAAGAAACACGAAAGAGTAGGTACCTCAATGGTAGTCCCATAACGTAAAATGTATGAGGTCTCAGTAATATTAGTTGGCCCTGCAAAAAATGCAGAAGAAAATAAAAATACCAAGAAGAGAGATAGATGCAGTGGACATGGCAGTATGAAAAGGAAGAAGAGGTACTGAAAAAAATGAATGTGGCAAAGGAGGATCAGGAAGAGGAGCCTGAGACAAATCATCTCTTTATAGTATCTGAGTCATGTCTCTGAATGAGACAGTCATAATATTCACCACAAGGAAATTTGTAATGCATTTGAAAAGACTGCAATTATAAGGGAAATTTCACTGAAATATGGATAAGTGAAAGAAGAGGACACTATAATAATGGGCTTCATATGAAAACTATCTAATGCGTAGAGACCTTACTCATTGAAGCAATACTGATATGGACTTCTGCAACAAAAGTGTTTAAAATGGGCTCAGGAATGCAAAGTGTGAAGTTCAAAGGCGCTGCAAATCATCATGGTTTGGAAAGTGCAAAGTATTTTATAAGGGCTAAGTAGAATTCATGATTAATGTTAAAAGCTGATCTCTATGAATCTTGACAGATATCAGGATTTTAAATTATGAGCAATTGCTCATTGTGTCCGTTTAAAACAAGAAAATAAAACAGCATTTTGAATTTTCAACTTGATAGTGACAAAATTGATTGATAGGATTATGTTGACAGGGAATTAGAAACTATGATATCCAAAGTGACTGCTGAGCCAAAGTAGACTTTATAGTGGCTGTAGTGCAAGAACTTCCAATGTAATTTACAGAACATTTTAATACTATTTATTAATATTTTAAATATTTATTGTATGTTTGTATACATTTATGCAAACGTGCTTACTCCTTTTTATGTGCTACAACACATGTGGAGACTAAAGGTAAACTTGTGCTAAACACATGTGGCGATTAAAGGAAAACTTGCTGAAATTGGCATTTTTGCTCCCACCATGTGTCTTGGGGATTAAATTCAGGCTATGTAACTTAGATAAAATCATCTTATCCACAGTGAATGATATTGAAGGACTCCATGTTATTAATTTTTAAAAATGATGCAATGTTTAAATCCTTAGTGCTAAAGATGACATTTGAGGAAATGTTTATTTATGATGTTTAAAAGACACTGTATATGTATATATATATATATACTTTTATATATATATTACATATATAAAATAATAGAATTGCATGCTAATTGAGTATATACAAATCTACAGAGGCAAAGTATGTGTTTGATGACTAAATTTTTCAATGGAAACCACATTTCAGAAGACTATTACTTTTACATGTTGGAATGAGTAAATTTCAAAATGTGCATCTTCTGGTGAATCATCTTCAGCTCTCCACACACTTTTGAAAGAGCCAAGTGGAAACTTAAAGTGATCACTGTATTATATGGTTTTATTGTTTTCAGCTGACTTTATGTTACAAATATTCTCAGTCACCAACAATCTTTCTCTAGTAGACATGAATGGAGCCTTGGCCTATATATGAAAACAATTCTCTAATAGAACTGGTTTCAAATCTCCTCATAAATTTAGGCCTTTGTGGATGTTTACAGTTTACCTATTGCTACAAATCACTTCACAAAATTTAGTTTAATTTGCATTGACTTGGTTCTACAATGAATAAAAAGGATCAAAGTGGGAGATATTAATATATTGTCCAGGAAAATATGACAACCATAAACCAACAGGTAAAAAAAGTGATGATATGATGATGATGATGATGATGATGATGATGATGATGATGATGATGTTGATGATAATCATGAGGTCAAGCACATAAGACAAAAGCCACATGTTCTTGTGACATTGCCAGATGCTTTCTATTGAGTTACTATATTACTTTCCAAAATTGTATTTGTGCGTACATGAATGTGTCTGCGTGGTCATGCAAGTGGTTGTACAAGTGTATGTGGTAACAGCTTATAAAAGTGACTACTGAGAAACGTGTAAATCTCCAGTGTTTTTGGACTGTACAGAAAAATAACATGGGAGTATTGAGAGGTTTATCATTATGGCTTTTTACAGAATTTATGTATATCTTCAGTGGTTTCTGTTTATAGAGGCTTTGGTGGAAGGCAGCCGAAACGAATGATATATTGAGGTTGTCAAAGATCATAACAATCATTCAAAAATCCATTTCCAGTACATGGACCTATGATTTTTATGGAGATTTGCTGACCTCTTAGCTCTTGAATGTTTTCTACAGTTTTTCATACAAAGTTATATCTTAAAATGGCACTCCTCACCTTTAACACTGCTGAAGTGAATTACTCTAGATTAAAATATTTCTAATGTTACCCAAGGAAAACCTGGTCTTAGATGTGCCTGTCTGCAGTCAGCATTCTGGATGACTTTAATCAAATGTGTCTACGGTATAATTGCATTGCCATATGCTAAATATGCTAAAATATGAAAAAGTGGAAACTGATTAAAAAGAAAAACAAAATGCACGAAGTCGACATAACATTCTTCTAATAGATCTGCAATGATTTATTTCTTGAGAGTAATAATAAATGGAATAATAATTTTAATATTACATTGTTAAAGTCCAATTTGATTTTGTTTGGTTTTACTATGTTTTATTTTGGAACATCCTCTTGCTTTGTTACCCAGGCTGTCCACGAACTTGCAACCCTTTTCTGCTGACCTCTTTAATGCTGGGATTAAAGGTATGTATCACAATGCCTGCGCAGCAAAATTATAAAGTCAGTGATTACATTACATAATCATTTATATATATATATATATATATATATATATAATATAAGTGCAAGTGTTTATAAACAGATACTGCTGATGCACAAGATTGTACTATTCATCTTGAGGCAAATAGGCCCTAAGGCATGGGTTCTGAACCTGTGGGTCACAATACACAAACACAATACATAAGCTATTTACATTAATTTTCACAAAAGTAAGAAATTTACAGTTACAGAGAAATAAAGAAATAATTTTTATAGTTTTAGTCACAACATGAAAAACTTTTGATGGATTGCATAATTAGGTGGGTTGAGAACCATGCACTACAGGGGTTCTTGTTGGAAGTTGTTAAAGATAAATAATTAGAAGAAAGCAGTTTGCAGTATATTTTGGAATAAGCATCAGTTTAAGACATTGTAAAATTATAACTCTTAAACATTACAGCATCTACCTCTTTCCTTGAACATCCATTTCCCTTCTCTTTTCTTATATTTTGTTTATCCCAATTAGAGCTGTTTTATTTTTTTTGCATTACTGATAAAAATAAAATAAGCTTAGCCATAGACACCAAACTACAAGTTATCCTTTAAATTTTTCTGTTTGTAAAATGGCAAATCAAAAATACAGGATATAAAATGTATGTGTGGATGTCATTATGATGAGAAGATGTTGGAAAGGACCAGAGTATATGAGGCTTAAGTACTGATGGTGAGAGCCAATGAGATTTGTTTTGTAGAGGATTCTCTTAAGTATTTTTCAAAACTAGTTTGTTTGAACTTCACAATGTTCTATTACTATCTTTCTACTGCGCATTAGTTAAAGTGTATACAGATGAAATATTATAAGGTTGAAATAATCTTTTTCTATTTATGCCCAAATTCTACCATCTTTAATTTGGATTTTCTGCTTTAGGAATGTCAATTTTTTTAATGTACCAATAATTCATAGAGAGCACAAAATACACACATCCATGTTCATGGCAATATTATAAAATAGTTATTTTCTCCAATATATATATTTATCAACTAGTTTAAATAATGACTTAAAGTAAATGCATTTGAAGCAACATGTTTCACAAAGACCAATCCAAAAATAAAAGGATATTAAAAGGCAAAGAACTAAAATCCATAAGATGCATCAATGACCATATAAATTGTTGCTAACATTTGATTGCTTTTTTCATTCATTAATCTCTGTAAATGTACGTATGGGTTCTAGACTTCCTAGGTGTAATTTATAAAGAAAAATAGCAAAAGCTTTTAAATTTTCCTCCTGATCCTGAACTGGTGATGAGGGAGAAATAGGGAGCTTCCACAACGTTTGAAAAGCTATAAACTATTATGCTCATAGTAGCATTTATCTATTTATAACCACTGCTACAAGGCTTCTAGCAATCAATATGTTTCCTCTTAACACATTCAAAATAAATAAGATTAGAATCTATCTGGTTCCTAGACTATCATTTTATAGCGTGTAAACATTTTTAAATGAAAGTTAGAAATACTTATTAGATTCATATACCTATTTTCATTATATTTTCTCAATTGTGAAAGTTGAATGGACCCTCTGCCCCCGAACCCTCCACACACTCGGATCTTATAAATTAATAGAAATACTTATTTAAGCTAAGAAATGATCTTTCTTCAGTAAAATGATATAAAAATACTGTATAGATAGTATTTGAAGATAGGAATCTTCTCTAATAAGGCAATTGTGATTGTGTGACACCCAATAATGCTAGACAGAGGCCAAGTAAAGATGCCATCATACCCCACTTTGTAGTTCTCATATTTTCCTTTAGCTGTATTTTCTGGATTTTTGGTTTCGATTCTTATGTTTATGGGCTAAAATGTTGTCCTACAAGTCTATCTCAATAATGAGATTATATTTCAGGGGGTTTTCAAGCAGACTACTCATATTAAGGTTTGTGTGAATATAGGAGGGGGTATAAAGATAGAATACCACAAAAGAAGGAAGAAAATTTGATTTTTGATTTTTTAAAATGCATATTTGTTTAAATAGGAGAGCACAAATCTGGGTTGAATATGACAAAATTTTTGGCAGAATATTTATTATATTGGAATGTGAAAAGGCTGCTGCAGTTCTCTTGGTTGCTCCTTCTTTTTAAAAATATATATTTATTCTTTTGTTATAGTCCAGAATTTATCCCCATCCCAGTCCACCCTCTGACTGTTCTATATCTCCTCCCGTCTCCAATAGGATTTTCCCATCTCTACTGCTACCCTACCAGGCCTTCCCACTTCCTGGGACCTCAAGTCTTTTGAGAGTTAGATGCATCTTCTCTCACTGACCAGACATGGCAGTTTTCTCCTACATGTGTGGTGTGGCCCTCATATCAGCTGGTGGGTGCTACCTGGTTGGTGGCTCAGTGTGTATGAGATATCGGGGGTCTGGGTTAATTGAAACTGCTGGTCTTCCTTTAGAGTGGCTCTTCTCAGTTTCCTCCAGCTTTTCCCTAATTCAGCCAAAGGGGTCACTATCTTCTGTCCATTGGTTGGGTGTAAATATCTGAATCTGATTCTTTCAGCCATTTTTTAGGGCCTTTTGGAGGGCAGACACAATAGGTCCCTCTTGGTTATTGCACTGTAGCATCAGAATTACTGTCAGGCTTTGGGGCCTCCCTTTGAGCTGAATCTCAATTTGGGCCTGTCACCGAACCTGCTTTTCCTCTGCCTCTTCTCCATTTTGGTCCCTACAGCTCTATCTTTCTACTGGAGGTGGGCTCTGCAAGTTCCCTCTCCACACTGTAGGGCATTTCATCTAAGGTTCCTCCCTTTGAGTCCTGAAAGTCTCTCACCTCCCATGTTTGTGGTACATTCTAGAGGCTCCACCCACCTCCTACCTCCCAAGGTAGCCTATTTCAGATTCTTTCTGTTGGCCCTCAGGGCTTCAATCCTGTTACCTTCACCCAATAGCTGATCATGTTCCCCTTGTCCCTTCTCCATCCCCTTTTCCAGCTCCTTTTTAAAAAGTTAAAGTATATTCTGTGGAACAAATATAGTCCCTATAGAAAATAGATCCAGCAGCGTCCCATTATCAGTGAATTTGCTTGCATCCTATAACACTTTTTTATCATATGCTGTACTTCAATTTTTCAAGAAAACACATATTTGCACATAGCAGTTGCTACTTCTTATCTTTTTGTGAATTTTGTGATTAAAACAGCAATTACAGTAACAGAATATAGAAAATAAAAAAAATAAAATGTAGTATGATATAAAAGCAACGGAAAGAGGAGCTTTCTGAAAAAACATAACAAAAATATTAGAAAATTTCCCCTTTTAATATCAATTTTATTTTAGATTTTTGACAAGTCTCATTGTTTCTTGACTTAAATAAGAAAAAACAAATATTCTTGGAAGAAGAATCTCAAATGGCTTCAGGTTATATTTCAACAGACTACAAATTAGTTATACCACAGTAAATGAACTTTATAATAGAGCATTTCAGCAGGTGCCAACTTAATTACGAGAAAAATAGTGAAGTCCTACAACTGTTCCTGATGTGAGGGGTTTAAAGTTATGATGAAGTAAAAAGTGACTTTAACAGGAATGTAATAATAAGCAAATTATGTTTGTGACATCTTTATACAACTGGATTTGCATTTTAAAAAAATCCTGAAAAAAAAAACACAAAAATTTAAATAAGAAAAGGGAGGGAAAGGGACAGAGACAGTGTCTTAGGGTTTCTATTACTGTGATGAAACAGTATGAGCTAAAGCCAGTTGTGCCAGTATAAGGGGTGTTTTTTAGCTTAGGCAGGGACCAACAAAATGTGCTGCTTTCTGTCCTGCTCCACATACCTTGTTCACCTTGCTTTCTTATAAAACTCAGGCTCATCAGCCCGCCCAGGAATTGTGCCACCCACAATCGGCTGGGCCCTCCCACATCCATCAATAATTTTAAAAGTGTCTTACAGATCTGATCTTATGGAGGCATTTTCTTCACTGAGTTTTCTTCTACCAGATGACATTACCTTGTTTCAAATAAAACTACCCATCATAGGTAGATTGGATAGATGATAGATAGATAGATAGATAGATAGATAGATAGATAGATAGATAGATGATAGATAGATAAATGATAGATAGATGATAGATAGATAGATAGATAATAGATAAGTGGATAAATAGATGATAGATGAAAGAGAGAAGAGAGATGATGGATAAAATTAAATGAATGTTAAGTGAATAATAGACACATAATAGTCATCTCAAGTATTTCTGTATGAAATTAAATTAGTAATGCTTGTGAGTTAAGATGCTCTATTTCCTGGTCTCACAAAAATGGATTATTTACTTATAGAATGAAGATAGTACAATCAAGATATAGCAGAGGGTGAGAGTTCATTAATTCTTGGTTGTTACTAGTACCACAAAAAATAATTAACTAAAATTAAGAAAGTAATCACCTGTTTCATTTTTGACACTAAGAACTATAATACCGCTCTTGTCTTCAATATTAGATGATAGAATCAAAACTTGAAGTTCAGTGGAAAATTTCCACAAAATTAAAAATGTAATACAATTATTAATAGAACATTAAGATATAAATCCTGATGTTAAGAGAATACATAAATAATATTATTAAAGACATTAATTGATAGTTAAGATAAAGAGAATAGTCTTCAGTCCCATAATTTCAGAGAGACTGAAAACTGAAAACTGAAAATTTAAGACTACACTAGAATACATAGATGTTAATTCTTTAGAATTAATGTAAGTCAGACCTAAACCAACTTTTAAGGAGAAATGTAACTTTTATTCTTTGTGTATAAGATTTTAGAATCTTCTTTAAAAGTAAATGATCACATACATCAACATGCAGTGTGTTAAATGGATAGGTATTTTATTACTTAATTTCTTTTTGGTATATCTGTCAAGGAGAAAATATTAAAATAGAAGTCTGACAGATGAGAAAATCATATTATCTATTAGAATGAAAACACAGCTCTTACTGATTCTATATCTTCAATCATTTCCATAGTATGAATCCATTTGTACAAATAGGCACTAAAAATAGGACTTGGAATAAGGTATTTCTCAGTTGGTAAACAAATACATTTTGAATATCATGAAGCAGACTATTTGAAAACAACATAAAATGAATCCATTTATTAAGTTTTCACACTAAAACTGAAGGTGAAAAACAAAATCTTCCTTTTCTAACTAGAGAATAATTAAAATTTTTTCTCCAAAAACATTTTAAGCTACAGATCTTAGCATCATTGAGGTAATAAATATTTCTTTCCTATTAGATTAAATATATAGGATATATTATATATACACTATATATAGAATATCAGTTAAATATATGGATATATTTTTTAAACCTTGGCATATAGTCAAATGTGAACTTCAACATCCTGTTCTCCTGCCTCTGGCTCGTGGGTACTGTAAACAGATGTAAGCCCGTTAGGATTTTTAAAGAAGTTCCCAATTTGCTGTGTTATCTCATTTATGTGGCATATTTTTAAATGAAAAAAGTCAGAAGCACAAATTATTCATTTTGTTAAACAAAAATTGTTTATAGTTTATTCGCACTCAATATATCTCAATCAACATACAGTATCCTCATACCCAGAGAACAACCATAAAAATAGGAGAGGAAACAACAACCAGTATACTCAAATCGATTATTCTCTGTAACAATTTTGTATTATTGACTTTGGTCTCATCAGCTCAGTAATTAATCTTGTTTTGAGCAATGCTCTGAAATACAGTTGATGGTAGTGATGTCAGCTGACCGACCATTTATTTATTTTTTAAAATTGGATATTTTGACCCAAATCATGTGTGGAAGAGAGCGGACCATCCAGGAGTGCAGACATCCCAAGGTCACAGGACAGACTGCCACCTCTGCACACCTCGGCCCACATCCCTGGTCCAAGAGGAAGCTGCACAGTGGCTCTGGACAGAGGGATATAAGAACAGTCAGCAGCCAGTACCTGCAGTTGTGGTCTGTGTCCAGGACCGAACTGATCCCGCCAAACAGTTCCCTGCACTCAAATCCCATGGGGGAGAGAGTTGGAACCTCAGAAGTGTGGATACTCCTGAGAAGTCAGAGGAGAAAACCCTCTGCCCACAGTCCAGACCAAGAGGGAATCACATAGTGCCAACTGTGCTCACTGGGTGCAAGAACCTACAGGAGCAATCGGGGGCAGGACTCTTGGATTCCTATCTGCACCTAAAGCTGGAAGACAGTCTCAAGGAGTGCCGCCACAGCTGAGAGCAGAGCACCTGCTCTCAGGAAAGGCTGAAAGAAAATAGGAAAACAGTTCTACAGGAGTGCTGACACAGACACCACAGCAGGACCAAGTCACTCCCTGGAACAGCAAGACAAGAAAACATCAGAGACAACCCAATGTCTAGGGGCAAGCACAGGAAACTAACCAAAAGAAATCAAGACTACTTGGTATCATCAAAAACCAATACCCCCACCAAAGAAAATACTGGATATCCAATCACACGAGAAAAGCAAGATTTAGATTTGAAATCACATTTTTTTGATAATGACAGAGGACTTTAAGAGAGACATAAAGAACTCTCTTAGAGAAATGCAGGAAAGCACAAGTAAATAAGTAGAAGCCCTTAGAGAGGATACACAAAAATCCCTGAAAGAATTACAGGAAAACACAAACAAATAGGTGAAGAAATTGAAAATGGAAATAGAAACAATAAAGAAGGCACAAAGGAAGACAACCCTGGATATAGAAAACCAAAGGAAGAGACACGGAGCCATAGATACAAGCATCTCCAACAGAATACAAGGAATAGAAGAGAGAAACTCAGGAGCAGTAATTACCAGAGAAAACATCAACACAACTGTCAAAAATAGTGCAAAACACAAAATGCTCCTAGCCCAAACCGTACAGGAAATCCAGGACATGATGAGAAAATCAAACCTAAGGATAATAGGTATAGAAGAAAATGAAGACTCCCAACTTAAGGGACCAGTAACTGTATTCAACAAAATTATAGACGAAAACTTCCCTAACCTAAAGAAAGAGATGTCCATAAAGATACAAGAAACCTACAGAACTCCAAATAGATTGGACCAGAAAAGAAATTCCTCCCATCACATAATAGTTAAAGCACCAAATTCACAAAATAATGAAAGAATATTAAAAGCAGTAAGGGAAAAAAATCAAGTGACATGTAAAGACAGACACCAGGCTTCTCACCAGAGACTATGAAAGACAGAAGATCCTGGAGATATGTCATACAGACCTTGAGCAAACACAAATGCCAGCCCAAGTTACTGTATCCAGCAAAACTTTCAATTAACATAAATGGAGAAACCAAGATATTCCATGACAAAACCAAATTTACACAATATCTACAAATCCAGCCCTACAAAGGATAATAGATGGAAAACTCCAACACAAGGAGAGAAACTACACTGTACAGAAAGCAGGGATATAATTTCCTTTCAATGAAACCAAAAGAGAGACAAACAAACATAATTCCACAACGAAAATAACAGGAAGAGACAATCACTATTCCTTAATATCTCTCAATATCAATGGACTCAATTCCCCAATAAAAAAAAAACATAGACTAACAGACTAGACAAGTAAAAAGGACCATGCATTTCGCTGCATGAAGTCAACACACCTCAGAGACAAAGACAGACACTACCTCAGAATAAATGGCTGGAAAACAATTTTCCAAGCAAATGGCCTCAAGAAAGAAGCTGCAGTTACCATTCTAATAACAAATAAAATTGATTTTCAACCAAGAGTCATTAAAAAAGATAAGGAAGGACACTTCATATTCATCAAAATTAAAATCCACCAAGATGAAGTCTCAATCCTAAATATCTATGTTCTAAATGCAAAGGAACCTACATTCATAAGAGATATTTTACTAAAGCTCCAAGCACACATTGTACCTCACACAATAATAGTAGGAGATTTCAACACTCCACTCTCATCACTGGAAAGATCATGGAAACAGAAATTAAACAGAGACATAGAGAAACTAACAGAAGTTATGAACCACTTGGAATTAACAGATACTTATAGAACATTACATCCTAAAAGATTAGGATATACCTTCTTCTCAGCACCTGATGGAACCTTTTCCAAAATTGACCATATAATCCATCACAAAACAGGCTACAACAGATGCAGGAATATAGAAATAATCCCATCCATCGTATCAGATTACCATGCACTAAGACTGGTCTGCAATAACAACAATAATGACAGAAAGCCCACATATACATGGAAGTTGACCAGTGCTCTACTTAATGACAACTTGGTCAAGGAAGAAATAAAGAAAGAAATTAAAGACTTCTTAGAATTTAATGAAAACGAAGATACAACATTCTCAAACTTATGGGACACAAGGAAAGTGGTACTAACTCATAGCTCTGAGTGCCTGCAAAAAGAAACAGAAGAGAGCATACGTCAGCAACTTTACAGCACACCTTAAAGTCCTAGAACAAAAAGAAATAAATAAATCCAAGAGGAGTAGAAGGCATGAAGTAATCAAACACAGAGTTGAAATCAACCAAGTAGAAATGAAAAGAACTATACAAAGAATCAACAGAAGCAGGAGCTGGTTCTTTGAGAAAATCAACAGGATATATAAACCCTTAGGCAGACTAAACAGAGGTCACTGAAAGTGTATCCAACTTAAGAAAATCAGAAATGAAAAGGGAGAGATAACAACAGAATCTGCAGAAATTAAAAAAAATCATCAGATCCTACTACAAAAACATATAATCAACAAAACTGGAAAATCTGGAGAAAATGGACAATTTTCTAGACAGATAACATGTACCAAAGTTAAATCAGGAACAAATAACCCCATCTAAACAACCCCACAACTCCTAATGAAATAGTAGCAGTCATTAAAGGTCTCCCAACCAAAAAGAGCCCAGGTCCAGACAGGTTCAGTGCAGAATTCTATCAGACCTTCATAGAAGACTTCATACCAATACTGTCCAAACTATTTTACAAAATTGAAACAGATGGAGCACTACCAATTCCTTCTATGAAGTCACAATTACTCTTATACCAAAACCACACAGAGACCCAACAAAGAAAGAGAACTTTAGACCAATTTCCCTTATGAATATTGACGCAAAAATACTCAAGGAAAACAAAGTTCATAACTCAGTAAAACAAGTAAATTGTATGTTAAACAGCTTTCCAAAGTACTTTTGAATTGAGATTCAAGTGCATCAATTATAGTCAGGTAGCACCAAATATAAATCAGAAAAAAAAATCCTAGATCTACACTTCATTTTAAACAGGAGACAATTTGAACAGGATTTGAGAGGAATGGCTTCTCTTACCACATTGTAAAGGAAGTACGGAAAAATTCTCATTGTGTGAAGTTCTGGGTTATCCACTATGACCGTGAACAGGTTCAGCAACACTCTTGTCAGTCTCTTGGAATCAGGAATATGACAGAAGAAACTTCTTACAAAGACTAGTTTGGTAAAGATTTGGGGAAGAGATGATTTTTAAACTTATCTTCCTTATGAAAATATGTATTTGTAATAGATTAAAAAGAGAAAAGAAACTAATAATACATCAGTAGCTTAATTGAGGCCTGTGTGTAGGCCTTATTTTCAAAACCCACTTTAATTAGGATTCTTTGATCCTTAAACCTCCCTTCTAGTCCACCAACTGAAGCTAGGGGGAAGAAAGGTTAATAGTTAACAGCAATTGAGGATTTGTTTAGACATATTTCTTTGGGGCAATTCAAATTTTTGTTGTCTGGATATCAGTAATCCAGTTAAAAACATCAAACAGGAATTAGTAGTGGCATTCAGTTGAATCAGCAAACAATAATTTAAATCAGTAACAGCAGTTTGTTCCAGAAACAAATGTGAGGCTCGACTGAATCAGTACAATTCCTTCAGGCAGATGAAATATTCTTTGTTGAGTTTCAGTATTCCTCAGTTGAGAATTCTTTGTTTAGCTCTGTCTACCATTTTTAAATAGAATTATTTGATCCTCCGGAGTCTAACTTCTTGAGTTCTTTGTATATATTAGACATTAGCCCTCTATCAGATGTAGGATGGGTAAAGATCTTTTCCCAATCTTTTGTTTGTTGTTTTGTCCAATTGAGAGTGTCCTTTGTCTTACAGAAGATTTGTAATTTTAGGAGGTCCAATTTACCACCCTGAATATGCCTACGGGATACCAAAGAAATTCCTATAAGCACAACATTTAATTGGGGCTGGTTTACAGTTCCCGAGGTTCAGTCCATTATTGAAGGAACCTGGCAGCATCCAGTTAGGCATGGTGCATGAGGTGCTGAGAGTTGTGTATCTTCAAATGAAAGCTGCTAGCATAATACTGAATTCCAGGCAGCTAGGATAAGTGTTTAAAAGCCCACATCCAAAGTGACATGCCTAATCCAACAAGGCCACACATATTTCAACAGAGCCAGACTTTTTCCATGGGCTAGACATACATAAATAATAACATTCCACTCCCTGTCCCCCATAGTCTTATTCAAACACATAATTCTATGGGGGTGGCATACCAAAATATAGCATAATGCAAAATATATTTATTTCATCTTCAAACATTCCCATAATACATAGCAGTCTCAACAATGTGCAGAATTCTATCCGACCAAAGTCCAAAGTTCGAAGTCTCTTCTGAGATTCATCCAATCTCTTAACTGCAATCCCTAAAACAGGAAACCATCTAGGCAAACTTCAAGCTTTGGATCTCCATGTCTAATTACTAGTTAGTCTTCAGATCTCTGGTTCCTTTTTCATCTTTGTTGATTGCAACAAAGTTCTTTTTCCTGGGCTGATTCCATTTCTGATTAGAAGCTTTCCTCAGCATCTCCTAGCTCTGGCATCTCAAACATCTTGGGACATCCAAGGCAACTTTAACGTTTCAGCTTCTTATTTCAATGTCTGAAATCCACACATTATCTTATAGACTCCTAAGAGCTGGTTTCACTTCTCTAGCTCTACGCTCTGTAGCATTCTATGCTCAGGATGATCCATTCCATTGCTGCTTCTGTTCTTGGTGATCATCCCATGGTACTGGTATCTCCAATATCTTGGGGTCATCTGTTGAAACTAAGCTTCATCAATAGCCTCTCATAGGCATTCTTCATGGTGCCAAGCCTCAACTCCTTTGCATGACCCCTTATGTCCTGGGCTATCAGCTGGATCATGACCTTCTATGGTCTCTCACAGTGCCAAGCCTCAATTGTTATTCATAATGCCTTCTTGCCTTCAAAATCAGTACCACCTGGGTTGCTCTCACACATTACTAATTATAACTTCAACTTGGGGAATATCCTGGGTTATCTATGGTACACAGCTTCTTTGTGCTCTCAGAAAATATTTCCGAGAAGATTTCCCCTCAGTGATGCTGGTCTCCTCTTAATCACCACTAATTTCTTAGCTCCAGCTAACCAGCATTAATTGTTCCAGTAGTCCCTTTTATTCTAGACACTAAAGCCAAAGCCATGTAGCTAAAGTTGCCAAATTCTGCTAATTGCTGGGGCTGAAACATGGCCCCCTTTTTCTATTACATTATCATCTGCTTTATGTTTTCCAAATCCTTCACTGCCTAAGCTTGGCTATCTTGGAACTTACTCTGTAGACTGTCTTTGAACGTGGAGATCTGCAGGCCTTTCTCCTAAGCACTATAATTAAAGGTATGTTCCATCAAGCCCATATTTTAAGTTCCTCTACCTAGAACTTGGTCAGTTCTACACTGGACTTAAACTCAGAGATCTACTTGCCTTTACCTCCTGGAATTAATGGATTACACTACCATGCCTGTTCTTAAATTACCTAGGTATGATCTTGCCCCAAAGTCACTACTCCCTGAATTCGATTTAATATCCTTGAATACAGAATTCAGCTCCACTTTACTTCCTGGTGCCCCTTTAAAATTCAAATCATATATTTTATATTTTTCCTTTCTCAGCTTACAACACTTGTTTAAAAAGTGCTTCATGAGACTTTACCAGAGAACAAAGTCTATGATGGGTGCTTCTGAGACTTCCTTTGTTAACGTAATTAATCTGAGTTTCTTCACCTTAGCTTCAGGCTGACTCTTCAGACAAGAGCAAAAAGTAGCCACATTCTTCACAATAAACCACAAAAACAGTCTTTGGACCACAAATTAGAATTCTCCACTGAAATCTCTTGGGACAGGTCTACACAATTCAAATCATTTTCAGTAACAAAGCCTTCTCTATTGCTACTAGGATATACCATTAAGCGCTACTTAAAGCATTCCACTGCTTTCCAAATCCAAAGTTCCCAAATCCACATTCTTCCAAAAAAACCCTCATGATCAGGCCTCCCATGCCAATACCCCACTCCTGGTTCTAATTTCTGTCTAAGTGTTTTACTGCCATGAACAGAGACCATGACCAAGGCAACTTGGTGTTGGTTTAAGTTTTAGAGGTCCAGTCCATTATGATCAAGGCAGGAACATGGCAGCATCCAGGCAAACATGGTGCAGGAGGAGCTGAGTGTTGTACACCTTCATCAGGTGCTAGCAGAATACTGGCTTCCAGGCAGATATGATGAAGTTCTTAAAGCCAACACCAAAAGTGACATGTCTATTCAAACAAGACCACACCTATTCAAACAGAGCCATACGTTCTAGTAGTGGCACTCCCTGGGCTGACCATATGCAACCCATAACACTCAGTGTACAGAAAATACATTTGTGGGTATTTAGAAAGCATTTCTGAGAAAGTGTTGAAAAGGATTTGTTTTATTATTTTATTCATGTGGGTGCACTTCTATGGGTACAAGTTTATTATGTGTCATAAAAATTAAGAAAGAGTTTACTGGTTGTGAGTATGTGTGTGTGTGTGTGTGTGTGTGTGTGTGTGTGTGTGTGTGTGTGTGTGTGCCTGCCTGTCTGTCTGTCTTTCTGTCTATGCTTATGCTTTCATAAGAGAGAGAGAAAGAGAGAGAGAGAGAGAGAGAGAGAGACAGAGAGAGACAGAGAGAGACAGAGAGAAGAGGTTATCTTAATTTGAATAGCAATTTTTGAACCACAAACATCAAGTATCTCTTATATTCTATTTTATATTTTGTTTCAGAAAATTTTAGCAGGATAAATATAACTATATACCCAATAAACACACATATCATAGTTCCCCCAACTCTGTGTGTGTGTGTGTGTGTGTGTGTGTGTTGAGAGAGACAGAGAGAGACAGAGACAGAGAGAGACAGAGACAGAGACAGAGAAAGAGAGAGACAGAGAGAGAGACAGAGACAGAGAGAGACAGAGAGAGTCATCAATTAGGATCTTCTGAGTGATTGAATCTTCTCATATTAAATATGACAAAACATCCCATAAAAAAAGGCCTATAATTAAAAGTACCATATAGTCAGAGGGCCATGTTCTTTTCACTTTTGCTTATCACAACTTTGCTCCTACTACTGTCCTGAAAATGTCTGAACACTATATTTAACCTGGAAACACAAACTGAAATCTTTTATCTCCGTATCCAAAATGTTTGTTTCTCCATAGCTGACATTCATTCCAAGTCCTTAGCTGTTCCAAATTTAAATGAGGAATGTGACCCAAACAGATACACATAACATTAACAAATATTGAATGTTAAAAATACGTTTTTAAAGATTTGTGAAAATAAATTGAAGACTTCAAAAATTTTGCTTCTTTTAAAAACAATAATAATTACCACATTTCCTCCGTTTCATTTCCTTTCCCTTATCCTTCTTTTTCTCCTTTTTTTTTTTTTTTCCGGAGCTGGGGACCGAACCCACGGCCTTGCGCTTCTGAGGCAAGCGCTCTACCACTGAGCTAAATCCCCAACCCTCTTTTTCTCCTTTTAATTACATCTCAAAATCATGGATCTTCTTTATTATTATGGTTATACACACACATGCACATAAACACTCACACATGCACATGCACATTAATTGTAATATATATATTACATATATATATATACATATATAGATACAAGTTTAGTGTTATTTTATGTAGATGATATCAGGTCTCACCAGTTTGTATTATATAACCAATTGGAATTTTTTCCAAGGAAGACTATTTTCCCCTTTCTCAGCATTCCTGTGGTTTTTTGTTCATAAAGAAATCCTCTGAAATTACCCCCTCCATGTTAGCTTGCCTATTGTTATTATAATTGTTCTAGTCATGTTTTACCAGCAATATTCTTGAAGTATCATGATGGAACTTCCCTGACTTTTCTAGAAGACAATCTTATAGCATATTTCCTGATCCTCAAGATCTTATCACTTTCTGTGCCTTCTTCTGAGAAGTTCCCTGATTTAGGTTCAGGAGTTGCTTATCCAGTTTTATCTCAGAGAGAACTACTGAATGAAACAATATTTTAAATATTATAAAATTTAAGAATACAAAATCTGCCATGTTTAGAAAAAAGTCCAGATTGGAAAAGGATGGCTTTAAGAACAGTTTTGTTTGTTTGTTTGTTTGTTTGTTTGTTTGTTTGTTTTGGAACATTAAAGTCACCTACAAAATGTTCATATCTTTCAAAAAGTCTCACTGTTTTTCCCATAACCCAAATTTCTGTTCTGCTTTGATTATTTTGAATGGCAGCTCCTTGTTTACTACCTTAGGATAGCCAATCTCAGAAGTATGCAGGGATGCTGCTTTCTTTCTTTGTGTCTTCCTTGCTCCCCAGATTTCTGCAGCCTGCTTTCTTAACACAAACCTGGAATACCTCTCCAGGCCTGAAAGTGGTGGTCTGGACTCTTTCACAGAAAGGAAGAAACATCAAGAGGCTGCAAGAAGCTACAAATTAATAAAACCTCATAGACTCCTGTTGTTTTCACGGAACCTAGGTGCTAGAATATATGGTACGATCTGTAGAGTTTTTATGATCCAAACAGTTTAGTACACATCTACGCAGGGTCACATGACATGTAGGCATAGATTCTAGGGCCCTAACTTAAGGTAAGTGTGACTTAGGAGGACTTATTACCAAGAACCATGACTTTACAAAATGAGAAACCTGAATCTCTCTATGCAAGCCCCACTGTTCTGTTTCGTTTTCTGGCAACTTAATTTAAGCTTGATACTCCTTTCTATTCCATTTATGAAAAAGGAATATCAACTGAGATGATCCCTCCTCTTATTTGAGGTTATATGTACACCAATTATTTGATTACTGATTGGTGCGGGAGGGTGCAGAACATTGTAGTCCTTGCTACCATAGGCAGGTAGTCCTTGGTTATTTTAAGAAATCAGGTTGATCTGGGTGTTGGGAAGAGGGAAGGCACAAGATAGAAAATAATGTTCCTCCATCATCTCTGCTTCTAGTTTCCTGCCCTGACTTTTCTCAGTGGTAGACTCTTATATGCAATATGAAATAAATCACCCTCCCCAATAGGTTGTTTGGGTCAGGGTGTTAATCAAAACAAGAGAAAGCAAGTTAGGGAACTTACTATGGAGGTTTTTGAAGTTTTTTTCATAATATCCTTGAATATATTCAGAAAATTCTGGATGAAAATCATGCCTTCATGAAGACAGCGTCTAGAAGTGATTGTGTATTGGGGCACCAAGACACACTGCTGTTTTTCTCATTTGAAGTGGCAGTATTAACTTAGGTCACACTCGATTTGAAATAAACACAGCATATACAGGTGTATAGTGAACCAAAGACAGAAAGAAAAACTAGTGGAATTTCATCTTTTTCTGTTTTTATGGGGAAATAAAAGGGCAGAGCGGTCACTTGAGACTGGGAGCTTTTGTGATTTTTCTGTCTGATTAAACTTAAAGTGGTATGTCACTGAGCCAAAGAGCTTAAGGGCAAATGAGAAACTCAGTGTGCATTGTTACAGAACAGATCTGAATCCCATTTCAGAAAAGAGGCTTGGGAACTTGGTAATACAAGATTGGTCAGCTGTGAATAGCCCAAAAATACAGAATAAACTCTTTTTAAATTGACAAAACCTGAACAGTTTTCAACTACTTAGTTGTATATAAATTACATTTAGGCAAAAGTGCAAAAAAAGGGGAAAATAAAATGAGATAGAATTGAACTAATGAGGTTGTTAGGGTTTCTTGGGACCACATAGGGAAAAAGATTTTTTTCTTTTTTTTCTTTTTTTTTTATATTATTATTATTAACTTGAGTATTTCTTATATACCTTTCGAGTGTTATTCCCTTTCCAGGTTTCCGGGCAAACATCCCCCTCCCCCTCCCCTTCCTTATGGGTGTTCCCCTCCCAAACCTCCCCCCATTGCCGCCCTCCCCCCAACAGTCAAGTTCACTGGGGGTTCAGTCTTAGCAGGATCCAGGGCTTCCCCTCCCACTGGTGCTCTTACTAGGATATTCTTTGCTACCTATGAGGTCAGAGTCCAGGGTCAGTCCATGTACAGTCTTTAGGTAGTGGCTTAGTTCTTGGAAGCTCTGGTTGCTTGGCATTGTTGTTCATAACGGGTCTCGAACCCCTTCAAGCTCTTCCAGTCCTTTCTCTGATTCCTTCAACGGGGGTCCTATTCTCAGTTCAGTGGTTTGCTGCTGGCATTCGCCTCAGTATTTGCTGTATTCTGGCTGTGTCTCTCAGGAGCGATCTACATCCGGCTCCTGTCGGTCTGCACTTCTTTGCTTTATCCATCTTGTCTAATTGGGTGGCTGTATATGTATGGGCCAAATGTGGGGCAGGCTCTGAATGGGTGTTCCTTCTGTGTCTGTTTTAATCTTTGACTCTCTATTCCCTGCCAAGAGTATTCTTGTTCCCCTTTTAAAGAAGGAGTGAAGCATTCACATTTTGATCATCCTTCTTGAGTTTCATTTGTTCTAGGCATCTAGGGTAATACAAGCATTTGGGCTAATAGCCACTTATCAATGAGTGCATACCATGTATGTCTTTGTGTGATTGGGTTAGCTCACTCAGGATGATATTTTCCAGTTCCAACCATTTGCCTACGAATTTCATAAAGTCATTGTTTTTGATAGCTGAGTAATATTCCATTGTGTAGATGTACCACATTTTCTGTATCCATTCCTCTGTTGAAGGGCATCTGGGTTCTTTCCAGCTTCTGGCTACTATAAATAAGGCTGCGATGAACATAGGGGAGCACGTGTCCTTTTTATATGTTGGAGGAACTTTTGGGTATATGCCCAAGATAGGTATAGCTGGATCCTCAGGAAGTTCAATGTCCAATTTTCTGAGGAACCTCCAGACTGATTTCCAGAATGGTTGTACCAGTCTGCAATCCCACCAACAATGGAGGAGTGTTCCTCTTTCTCCGCATCCTCGCCAGCATTTGCTGTCACCTGAGTTTTTGATCTTAGCCATTCTCATTGGCATGAGGTGAAATCTCAGGGTTGTTTTGATTTGCATTTCCCTTATGACTAAAAATGTTGAACATTTCTTTAGGTGTTTCTCAGCCATTCGGCATTCCTCAGCTGTGAATTTTTTGTTTAGCTCTGAACCCCATTTTTAATAGGGTTATTTGTCTGCCTGCGGTCTAAGTTCTTGAGTTCTTTGTATATTTAGGATATAAGGCCTCTATCTGTTGTAGGCTTGGTAAAGATCTTTTCCCAAGCTGTTGGTTGCCGTTTTGTCCTAACCACAGTGTCCTTTGCCTTACAGAAGCTTTGCAGTTTTGTGAGATCCCATTTATAGATTCTTGATCTTAGAGCATAAGCCATTGGTGTTTTGTTCAGGTAATTTTTTTCAGGGCCCATGTGTTCCAGATGCTTCCCTAGTTTTTCTTCTATTAGTTTGAGTGTGTCTGGTTTGATGTGGAGGTCCTTGATGCACTTGGACTTAAGCTTTGTACAGGGTGATAAGCATGGATCGATCTGCATTCTTCTTACATGTTGACCTCCAGTTGAACCAGCACCATTTGATGAAAATGCCAGCTTTTTTCCATTGCATGGTTTTGGCTCCTTTGTCAAAAATCAAGTGACCATAGGTGTGTGGGTTCGTTTCTGGGTCTTCAATTCTATTCCATTGGTCTATCTGTCTGTCTCTGTGCCAATACCATGAAGTTTTTATCACTATTGCTCTGTAATACTGCTTGAGTTCAGGGATAGTGATTCCCTGTGAAGTCCTTTTATTGTTGAGGATATTTTTAACTATCCTGGGGTTTTTGTTATTCCAGATGAATTTGCAAATTGTTCTGTCTAACTCTTTGAAGAATTGGATTGGTATTTTGATGGGGATTGCATTGAATCTGTAGATCGCTTTTGGTAAAATGGCTATTTTTACTATATTAATCCTGCCAATCCATGAGCATGGGAGATCTTTCCATCTTCTGAGGTCTTCTTCAATTTTTTTCTTCAGTGTCTTCAAGTTCTTATTGTACAAATCTTTTACATGCTTGGTTAAAGTCACACCGAGGTACTTTATATTATTTGGGTCTATTATGAAGGGTGTCATTTCCCTAATTTCGTTCTCCGCTTGTTTCTCTTTTGTGTAGAGGAAGGCTACTGATTTATTTGAGTTAATTTTATACCGAGCCACTTTGCTGAAGTTGTTTATCAGCTTTAGTAGTTCTCTGGTGGAACTTTCAGGATCACTTAAATATACTATCATATCATCTGCAAATAGTGATATTTTGACTTCTTCTTTTCCGATCTGTATCCCCTTGACATCCTTTTGTTGTCTGAGTGCTCTGGCTAGAACTTCAAGAACTATATTGAATAAGTAGGGAGAGAGTGGGCAGCCTTGTCTAGTCCCTAATTTTGGTGGGATTGCTTCAAGTTTCTCTCCATTTAGTTTAATGTTAGCAACTGGTTTGCTGTATATGGCTTTTACTATGTTTAGGTATGGGCCTTGAATTCCTTTTCTTTCCAGGACTTTTATCATGAAGGGGTGTTGAATATTGTAAAATGCTTTCTCAACATCTAATTAAGTGAACATGTGGTTTTGTTCTTTCAGTTTGTCCCTGCATGCCTGGGATGAAGCCTACTTAATCATGGTGGATGATTGTTTTGATGTGCTCTTGGTTTCGGTTTGCCAGAATTTTATTAAGTATTTTTGCGTCGATATTCATAAGTGAAATTGGTCTGAAGTTCTTGTTCTTTGTTGGGTCTTTGTGTGGTTTAGGTATAAGAGTAATTGTGGCTTCATAGAAGGAATTCGGTAGTGCTCCATCTGTTTAAATTTTGTGGAATAGTTTGGATAGTATTGGTATGAGGTCTTCTATGAAGGTCTGATAGAATTCTGCACTAAACCCGTCTGGACCTGGGCTCTTTTTGGTTAGGAGACTTTAATGACTGCTTCTATTTACTTAGGAGTTATGGGGTTGTTTAACTGATTTATCTGTTCCTGATTTAACTTCTGTAACTGGTATCTGTCTAGGAAATTGTTGATTTCCTTCAGATTTTCAAGTTTTGTTGAATATAGGCTTTTATAGTAAGATCTGATGATTTTTTGAATTTCCTCTGAATCTGTGGTTATGTCTCCCTTTTTATTTCTGATTTTGTTAATTTGGATACACTCTCCATGTCCTCTCATTATTCTGGATAAGTGTTTATCTATCTTGTTGATTTTCTCAAAGAACCAACTTTTGGTTCTGTTGATTCTTTCTATGTTCCTTTTTGTTTCTACTTGGTTGATTTCAGCTCTGATTTTGATTATTTCCTGCCTTCTACTCCTCCTGGGTGTATTTGCTTCTTTTTGTTCTAGAGCTTTTTGGTGTGCTGTCAAGCTGCTGACATATGTTCTTTCTTGTTTCTTTCTGCAGGCACTCAGCACTATGAGTTTTCCTCTTAGCACAGCTTTCATTGTGTCCCATAAGTTTGGGTATGTTGTACCTTCATTTTCATTAAATTCTAAAAAGTCTTTAATTTCATTCTTTATTTCTTTCTTGACCAGGTTACCATTGAGTAGAGCATTGTTCAATTTCCACGTATATTTGGGCATTCTTCCCTTATTGTTATTGAAAACCAGTTTTAGGCTGTGGTGGTCCAATAGCACGCATGGTATTATTTCTATCTTTCTGTACCTGTTGAGGCCCGTTTTTTGACCAATTATATGGTCAATTTTGGAGAAAGTACCATGAGGAGCTGAGAAGAAGGTATATCCTTTTGCTTTAGGTTAGAATGTTCTATAAATATCTGTTAAGTCCATTTGGTTCATGACTTCTCTTAGTCTGTGTACGTTTCTGTTTATTTTCTGTTTCCATGATCTGTCCATTGATGAGAGTGGTGTGTTGAAATCTCCCACTATTATTGTTTGAGGTGCAATGTGTGTTTTGAGCTTTAGTAAGGTTTCTTTTACGTATGTAGGTGCCCTTGTATTTGGGGCATAGATATTTAGGATTGAGAGTTCATCTTGGTGAATTTTTCCTTTGATGAATATGAAGTGTCCTTCCTTATCTTTTTTGATGACTTTTAGTTGAAAATTGAATACATTTGATAGTAGAATGGCTACTCCAGCTTGCTTCTTCTGACCATTTGCTTGGAAAATTGTTTTCCAGCCTTTCACTCTGAGGTAGTGTCTGTCTTTTCTCTGAGGTGTGTTTCCTGTAGGCAGCAGAATGCAGGGTCCTCGTTGCTTATCCAGTTTGCTAATCTATGTCTTTTTACTAGGGAGTTGAGGCCATTGATGTTGAGAGATATTAAGGAATAGTGATTATTGCTTTCTGTTATATTCATATTTGGATGTGAGGTTATGTTTGTGTGCTTTTCTTCTCTTTGTTTTGTTGCCAAGACAATTAGTTTCTTGCTTCTTCTAGGGTATAGCTTGCCTCCTTATGTTGGGCTTTACCATTTTTTATCCTTTGTAGTGCTGGATTTGTAGAAAGATATTGTGTAAATTTGGTTTTGTCATGGAATATCTTGGTTTCTCCATCTATGTTAATTGAGAGTTTTGCAGGATACAGTAACCTGGGCTTGCATTTGTGTTCTCTTAGGGTCTGTATGACATCAGTCCAGGATCTCTTGGCCTTCATAGTTTCTGGCAAAAAGTCTGGTGTGATTCTGATAGGTCTGCCTTTATATGTTACTTGACCTTTTTCCCTTACTTCTTTTAATATTCTTTCTTTATTTTGTGCGTTTGGTGTTTTGACTATTATGTGACGGGAGGTGTTTCTTTTCTGGTCAAATCTATTTGGAGTTCTGTAGGCTTCTTGTAAGCCTATGGGTATCTCTTTTTATATGTTAGGGAAGTTTTCTTCTATGATTTTATTGAAGATATTTACTCGTCCTTTGAGCTGGGAATCTTCACTGTCTTCTATACCTGTTATCCTTAGGTTTGATCTTCTCATTGAGTCCTGGATTTCCTGTATGTTTTGGACCAGTAGCTTTTTCCGCTTTACATTATCTTTGACAGTTGACTCAATGATTTCTATGGAATCTTCTGCTCTTGAGATTCTCTCTTCCATCTCTTGTATTCTGTTGGTGAAGCTCGTATCTACTGCTCCTTGTCTCTTTTTTTGGTTTTCTATGTCCAGGGTTGTTTCCATGTGTTCTTTCTTGATTGCTTCTATTTCCATTTTTAATTCCTTCAACTGTTTGATTGTGTTTTCCTGGAATTCTTGCAGGGATTTTTGTGACTCCCCTCTATGGGCTTCTACTTGTTTATTTATGATTTCCTGTAATTCTTTCAGGGATTTTTGTGCTTCCTCTCTGTAGGCTTCTACTTGTTCTCTAAGGGAGTTCTTCACATCTTTCTTGAAGTCCTCCAGTATTATGATCAAATATGATTTTGAAACTAGATTTTGTTTTTCTGGTGTGTTTGGATATTCCATGTTTGTTTTGATGGGAGAATTGGGCTCCGATGGTGCCCTGTAGTCTTGGTTTCTGTTGCTTGGGTTCCTGCGCTTGCCTCTTGCCATCAGATTATCTCTAGTGTTACTTTGTTCTGCTATTTCTGACAGTGGCTAGACTGTCCTATAAGCCTGTGTGTCAGGAGTGCTGTAGACCTGTTTTCCTGTTTTCTTTCAGCCTGTTATGGGGACAGAGTGTTCTGCTTTCGGGCGTGTAGTTTTTCCTGTCTACAGGTCTTCAGCTGTTCCTGTGGGCCTGTGTCTTGAGTTCACCAGGCAGGTCACTTGCAGTAGAAAAGTTGGTCTTACCTGTGGTCCCGAGGCTCAAGTTCGCTCGAGGGGTGCTGCCCACGTGCTCTCTGCGGCAGCAGCAACCAGGAAGATCTGTGCCGCCATTTCTGGGAGCTTCAGTGCACCAGGGGTCCAGATGGCATATGGTGTTTTCCTGTGGAATCAATAATGTGTGCAGAGTGCAGTCTCTTCTGGTTTCCCAAGCATGTCTGCCTCTCTGAAGGTTTAGCTCTCCCTCCCACGGTATTTGAGTGCAGAGAACTGTTTATCTGGTCTGTTCCTTCAGGTTCCAGGAGGTGTCTCAGGCGCAGGGGTCCTGCTGCTCCTGGGCCCTCCCCCACGGGAACCCAGAGTCCTTATACATTTTCCTCTTGGGCCAGGGATGTGGGCAGGGGTGGGCAGTGTTGGTGGTCTCTTCCGCTCTGCAGCCTCAGGAGTGCCCACCTGACCAGGCGGTGAGGTATCTCTCCCAAGGGGTCTGGGAGCAGAGAGCTGCTGCAGGCCGGGATCAGCGGGTGTGGGACTCCCGGTAAACACAGGAAGTGCCCGGTCCTAGAGGAGTTCTGCCTCTGTGTGTCCCGAGTTCACCAGGCAGGTCTCTTGCAGCAGAAAAGTTGGTCTTATCTGTGGTCCCGAGGCTCAAGTTTGCTCGCGGGGTGCTGCCCATGAGCTCTCTGCGAGGGCATCAACCAGGAAGATCTGCAAGAATTTATTCTTTGCCTTCAACTAGTATTTGGTATGGATTCCTGTTAATCTGAAGAACAAAACATATTGAAAGAGAGAAATTGAGAAAGAAAGTAAACAAAAACAGAGGAAAAGGAGAGAATACAAAGGAAAGCTTTTATAATTTTTCTCCTTTAGCATTACCTTTTTGTATTTCCGATGGTTCTCTGAGTGATACATAAATTAAATCACCACAGTTTTATAGACTTATGATGATCTATCTTTCTGTTGCATCCTGACCTAAGCCATTTTATATAGGATACCCTTGTTCTTCCTCTTGCCTGGCTCAAATCCCTTCTTTGCATCCTGAATCCTCATTGTGGAGAAGTGCTTCCTGATGTGCATCAATACTGATATATAGGACATGAAATGTGCCATGTAAGAAATAGTACCTTATTATTAATTTATTTTATGTACATTTCTATTCTTCTACTTTAGTACATTTTGCAGAAGGATCAGCACATATTTGCAAATTACTAGTGGTCAGTAATGACTTCTGGTTTTAAATCTCCAATATCAATTACTCTACTAATCATAGTCACCATCATCACCTAAGAGGAAATATCAAAATGAGTATACTAGCATCAGTGTAAATCTAGTGGTAATAATTGAAACATATAACTTCCATATTCACTTACAAAGATGGCTAACTATAATTAGTTTTCATAAAGCATGAGTAAATTCTAAAAAAAATTAAGCAGAAAAATATAAATACAAAGATTATGGAAGCTATTTTTTAGATGTTCCTAGACATTAGTTGAGGAAATAAGATAATCATGGCATATTCTTTAATTCAAGTAGCACTTAACCAATCATAATTTTGGGGGGGAGGATTCTGAAAAAGGACAGATTCCTGGATTTATTTTCTCACCTTTGAGTTTTTATTTTTTTGATTAAAAAAACATCTCAAATATTCTCAAGATCATTGGACTATGAGGGTATTATAGGTTTGCATACAATGCTAATGTTCACATGCAAAGTGGCATTATTTATTCCTTAACAGCAAGAGCATTGACTCTTTATTACAGTATGAAGGAAAGAATAGGAAGCAAACATAAGATATATTAATATATTTTCCAAGGTATGGAAGTATTTCTTAAATAATAGTTCTTAAATAATAACACAAACAGAAATTTCCAAAACTGCATAGAAGCAATTATTACACTTCTAAATAAAATTTGTGCTTTGAAACAGAAATGTTGTGCAAACAAATAAGTACAAGAATGTTTCTATTCTTTGAAACACATGTGATGTTTCTACTCATGCTTGTAAATGCTAATATCATTGAACATTATCTATATATGTATATGTGTGTATATATTTAATGTATGTGTATTTATGTGTATGTATATACATTTTATACAGGGTCTCACTATATCACTCCAGCTTCTTTGGAAATTTCTTTGTAAACCAGGGTCTCAGAGATCCATTTACCATTTATTTCATAGTGCTGATTCCAATAGTGTACACTACTACTCCTGGTATAATGATTATATTTCTGAAGCAATCATCTCAGTGGATTTTTCCCTGTCATGTTACTCAGTAACTGTACTAGTAGTTGCAGGTTGTTTTTCTTACCCTAGATAACATATTTTACTGGAAAAGAAATATGCCCAGGTTAATTAAAGGCTGAACATATGATGCTCCTTCACTACATGGTTCCCAATATATGGTCATATCATCTAAAGGTTGATCAGCAGATTTAAATTCTGTGTCTAATTAAGATTTAGGATGATAGGGTATCAAAAATATCTTGAGAATTATGTCTGGATTTTGAATTGTGATACTCATTACTAAATAAATTCTACTGAGCCATCTACCTCTTATAGAAATTATATATAACCTCCTAAATATGAAAAGACTGCTTATTCCTCAATCTATAGATTATGCTTCTGTCAAATTTTGGACTCCAAATTGATTCTTATTACTTTTATTGAACCATGAAAGTCTTTATCTATATACCCAACTTCACACACCAAGATTAGTTCATTTTATTGATGTTCTTCTACACATTTTACTAACCTTGAGCACTAGTATTATGAAATTTCCAAGCCACCACTTGGTAATTTTTCAAAGATACTATGGTTTAATCTCCCCTTTAAATTTATACTCATTTGTTTTTTTTTTCTACTTGTGAATGGGCTATTTAAGATTAAATACTGCATTAATCCCTGAACTCAAGAATTTAATTTTGGAGAACGTAAATCATGGAAATTTGACACCCTTTTCACTTAAACAGTGCGATGTGTTTGTTTCTCTATGGAGATGGATGAAAGAAGAGGTCTATTCAGCTGCACATTGTAGAATACTTTTGACACTAGACTACAATGTATTTTTATATAAAATATGAGCTGTTCATAAATGGAACCTGTTCATACCCATCCAATCCAGCTTCTTGCATTCAACTTTTCAAAGCACTTGAGTGCTTGACTTATGATGTCTTTTGAAAGTGGCTATAGTGATGTGTTGTCAGAGCTTTATTCATTTGAGTGATTTCTGCCCAGAGGTTACTTAGTAGCACAATTACATTTTATCCTTATGAAAATGGTTCGAACAAACAGTGTTCTGCTAATACAATCATGTAATCCCTATCTACCATTTAAGGTCAGTCTCAAATTCTTTTTTATTCTTTCAAAACCTTACTCACAGACATATCTTTATTCTGAAATTTCAAATGATCTTGTTAGTTTCATTGCATTAAAATAGATTAAAATTTTATATAAAAATGTGGAGGAGAAAACAGAGAGGGTATTGTAATACAGACAATATAAAAACATAAAAGAATGACTATCTGAGGGTAAGACAATTCAGCTCTAGAGAACCAAAGGGTACAAAGAGGCATGGGGGAAGGGGACAATAAGAACAAACTGTAATGACACATGTTTGAAATTTATTGTACTGATATTTATTCCTTATCATATAAACTTTAAATTAATTAAAAAAATTATATTTGTATTTCCCATAAATAAATATTTAAAATAAATCTTCGTATTGATTTTTTGTGAGTTTCTCCTCATGTAGCCAAGTCCTACTTGTCTCCCCAACCCCTCATATCTATCTACCACCCCTGCATTTTCCCACCTAAAACAGAATACATACAAACAAAAAATCATAGAAAATAATCTCATTATGGAAGCTGCAGTGTGTCAGACTGTGTCCCACAGTATATCCTTTATTTACACGTCTACACTTTCAAATGTTCATTGCAATAAATTATTATTTGGGTTCAAGGTCTCACATTTCTGTGAAATCATCAATATTGTAGCTTCAGCAGGATAGTTCCCTGTTATCCTGTTGTTGCCTTTAGTCATGGAGATTCTGCAGCTTTGGATCAGCAGGCCCAGCATTTTCTTGCACCACAATAGTTCACAGATGTGTCGATTTTGCCATGGACCAATTCAAAGCTCTAGATCTGGGCATGTGTGATAGCTGAGTTCATCGATATGCTGGCTCTCCCTTATCTGCACCACCAGAGAGAGCTCTCCAATACTGTTTCAGCTAGGCTACTCAATGCCAACATCTGTAGGCAGCAGAGACAGCTCTCACATTCTCATACATTTGAGGCTGGCTCACAAATGCCTTGGCCATTGTGGTTAAATCCTCTGTGTTGCTCCATTGAGGCAGAGGGCCCTTCTCCAGACTGCTGTAGCCAACAAGGGGCAGGGCCAGCTGACCAACTCTCATGACCTCAGATCTCGTTATCATGGCAGCCAGGTATCAAAGGGTGAGAGGGCGGAGGAAGTCATCTTGATCATCCTGCTACCCATGGTACCTCACCACCATGAGTGATAGGTCCAGCTTTTCAGTATTCAAGCCTCCAGAGTAAGCTCATCCATTTCCCCACCACTAGCACTTCTCACGCAAGGTGCTGGGCTATCTCCCAACTAGGAGCAGGCACATCTCTCCCACCTTCAAGTCCCTTCAACCAGTAATTCCAAATTCCTGATGTAGAAAGGAGTGTTGAACAACTTTTTTCCTGTGCCATCTCACAGTCTGCTTCTGAATAATCCCACAAATGAGAAGTAGGACCAGCTTTCCAGACTGTAGCAGGCAGGGAAGTGTGGGGCCAGTTCTATAGCCTTTGAAATCAACGAGGCTCAAAGGCAACTGCCTAGACCAGGAACATCCTCATGGTCTCTAATGGAAATATGAGCCACTGACATAGACACTGACCCCTTTTGCTGCATGGCCATAGTCACAGACATGGCCTTCAGCTGTAGCATAAGCTGAAACTTCATCGTGGACTCAGGTGGTAGGACTGGCTTCCTCTGCACCCTGGCACCTACAGTTCTATTTCTCCTCACAATGCTCAAACTTCTCTTCTTATCCTAGTGATGTTGAGCTTGACTTGCAGTCCGTGACTAATCAATGCTTTAGTTAAGTTTGTTAAAGAACAACTTTCTGATGTTCAAGTGATGATTCTTAATAATACTAGCCTACAAGAACATCTCAAGGATGTCAGATAACCAATTTCTTAGTGGGGGGGGGGGTGAGAGAACAGGCTGATTCCATGACAAAGCACCAAATTGGCAGTTCAGGAGACTAGGCCTAGATCTCCGTTTCCAAGAACTGGGCAAGTCCAGGAAAGTCAGTTACTAGAAAAATCCCAGAACTTGGGAATCCAGTCAGAAACTGCCCCACAATCAGGAGCTGCCCTACTACCTGGCCTGAGGCAAGAGCGCGGGGTAAGCAATAGTTTTCAGGCTTCTCCAGCAAGAATTTCCAGTTTTTCCAGTCCCCAGCAACGGTAATGTAATGTCCCTAGATATGAATCCAATCAATTGAAATAAAGGTCACCTACCCTTCCCTGAAATTCCCCTAATGTGCTTTAAATTGGGCCTGTGAGCTCACTTGGTGGTCTCTATCTTGGTAAATGGTAGGCCCCAGCATGCTGGATTTCTGTAGAATAAAACATTCTGTTTTTGGATACTATTTAACTCTTGGGTATCATTCTCTGGTGAATCATGGACCTTTCCATCCAGAGGGAGCTGAGAGTTTTGCATCTTGATCCACAGGTATTGGAAGGGTACTGACAACTCTTATTGTCAAAGGTCATTCTCTTCATAGAGAGGATAAAGAATGCCTAAAGCCCAGCTTTTTGTTTGTTTTGTTTTTTTGTTTGATTTGCTCATTTGGTATTTATTTATTTGTTTTGTTTTGTTTTGTTTTGTTTTCAGATACACTCTGACTAAGCAGTATTTTTAATTCAGAGAAATGTTTCTTTTCTTTCTCCCTATTCTTTGAGGAGCAGATGGATGTTGCCAGTCCTGATGCAGATGTTCTTGCCTTCGAAAATTGATGCAGGTTTGAAGAATCTGAAGCCTTTCTCTTTTGTGACTTTGGGCTGGCTTTGTTTGCAGCAGTGGCAGTGTTGTTCTATATTGCTTACAGGAACCTTCTACTCTTACCTTGATGTCTCTGTTGCATGATAATTGGGTGAACACTTGTGGTGGAACCTTTGTACTTTCTGAAGAGTTTTGCATTTTAAAAGCAGAGTGTATGATTTTTTGCTTCTCAATTTAAAAGTTTCTGTATGTTGGACTTCAATTTGATCTCGGGTTTGAGGTTCACACTTGAGATATCCAAGACCATCAATTGAAAGCAGTGTGGACATGTTTCTTGAAAAGTGCTGTTATCCTTATGTGTTAAATGATAGGCCTAGAGGAGCTAGGAAGCCTAACTTGGGCAACTTTCCACCAGGCTTGAAGGGCCTTCTTCAAGGTCGTACTTAAAATGTCTGTTGTTTAAGAAAACTAGTCCATGGTATGCTGCCATGGTAGCCCAGGAAATCTTTCCAATGTTAAAAGGCATGTGAATGACATGTTATTTCTCAAACAAATTAGTAAAAACAAATATGAATACCATTTACAACTATAATACTATGCAAAGTATTTCTTTTTCTTCTAAGAACTTTGTCTGTTCCAAAGTATTTGTATCCAAATGTTTAAGAAGAACTTCAGTAGTTAAAAGTGTGATTTCTGGAATTTCTTGAATGAGTGATTTGGTGCTATGTGGAGAGAAGAAGAGGCTGAATAGGATAATAATACTACCCTAAACTCCAAGTTCTATTACAGTATTTTTGGTGCTGAGAATTGGGTACATCAAAATAACCTTTCTGTGATAAATTTCTGGAGAGAACTTACACAGTATACTTTGGCTGTTTATGTATCCTCATCATGCTGAATCAGAATCTTCTAAACCTGCATGGGTCAAGAACTGGTACTGTTGTTCTCAGAATTAACATTAGTGCTATAGTAGGCCTGAGAGTCCTGCTGAGTGAGTGTGCTAGAATGAGCATTCTCAAGAAGAAGAGCTAGCATTGCCTGAGGATACAATGGAGATGATTATAGCAGAGACAGGGAGAAAGAACCTGGAGAATATCAACAATAGGAATACACAGAGTTCTACAATGCACCGCTATGTGTCCATGAAAATGAATAACTGCCCTACATTATGTCATTATGAATAACTTTTAGTAGCATGAGGAGTGAAGAAATAATTCTAGACAATGTTGTATATGGCAACTTTTTGAGCCAAACAAACTAGTTTGTCCCACTGAACTTTTTTTTAATAGTAGCCCTTTGTTTACATGACAAGAATTTACTGTTTGGAATATTTATATTTGTGTGTGTGTGTGTGTGTGTGTGTGTGTGTGTGTGTGTGTGTGTACGCACATGCAAGTGCTTGTATATGATAGAAGCACAAATACTGGCTACTAGTAATTTTGTTTCCAAATCCCAACTTGATGAAAACCACAATTTCTAAGATGATAGTATTTGGAGATGGACTTTTGACAGGTACATATTGAGAATAAATCTCTCATGCTTAGAATTGATTTCCTCATTAAACATGATGCAGGAAATTTCTCTATTCTAGTCTTTGTCATGTGAAAGCACAGAAGACAGACAACTGAAAATCACACACAAGAGCTGTATGAAAGATTCTCTTTGAAAATAAATACTTTATATTTATAATGAAAACTACAATATTGATTAAATATTGTCTGGCTTTGAAACCTCAAAGAATGATTATCTTTTCTATAATTAGGATAATTGCATCAACCAGCACTAGGACAGTAGGCTGTGTTTAGGGACACTTAGTAATATAGTGTTCATAATAAATTATTTGTAATTTGCCTCGTAGGCAAAAATTGAATTGGTATTTATTGTTACTTAATATAAAAATAAAATGAATAGTAGTCATATTCACTTACTTGCTACACAATCTTTTAAAAATAAAAGAAAAGTTTGAGTGTATAGTTGAACACATGTATGACAGCACACTAGAATTTCATAATGGAATTTATTTGTTCTGATTCTAAAAAAAATCATATACTGAAAACTGAATTTGTATTAAAACAGGGAAATAAATTTACACTCCTCAAAGACAATGAAAAAACAGACTTAAGGTAAAGATATGCTAGTACTTTCTGCTAATGTACATATACCTGACATCCTTCAATATATGTAGTTTATAAGAATAATAATTGCATTAGAGTGGGAGAGCAAGGGAAAATGAAATGAAAAGATATAAAGGGGACAGATGAGACAAGACGAGAGGAAGGACAGAAGGATCAAAGACAATTAGAGTATGGAAGACAAAATAGTGAAATAGTTAATTAAATGAACTGAGGTCAGGTATATATTTTCAAATCCTAGCTCTGGAACGTGGAGTTTTTGTTTTGTTTCCTTTGTACTATGAGTATGTTTTTGTGAGTCCATTTGATTAATATATTAAACTGAAAATGAAATTTATATCTTAGTACATTTAGGATATGTATTAAATAAGTTACTATGCTAGCATTAAATACATATTCAATGGAACAATTCCTTACAATGTATACACATTGATAAGCTATATAACATGGTTAGGAACAAAAATTACCACTAATTCTGTGGCAATCAGGTAAAAGTAAAAAAGAATAATCCAAGTTGTTTTAAATTTGGTTTAATTATTTGCAGTCTAAAGAAGTAATATATGGAGATTTAGGAAGAAAGAATATGAATTTGGCTGAAGCCTATTAGTGAATATAAAAGTTCATTATTTTAACAGAATCCGGGGATGAGGAAGATGTTTAAAAAAAGAAGGTGTGGTGCTGACCCCCTGGTGTGACCCTGATGTGTACAGAGTAACACGTTTCCTGCCCTGGAACAAGTCCTTGGTATAAGCCTCTACAAATGTTAATGGTTATTTTGGTCATAAGGCTGGTTGGTGTATTTAATGTACATATTTTCACGTTCCTCAAAGAAATGCCCTCCCTGTTAACATTAATGACTCCATGACCATCAGACAGCATGAGCCCAGGAGCTGAAGGTGTGGCTAATGTGTAAGTAAAATGTCTCAGTCAAAAAATAAATACGTTTTTAACTATGCAAGACTATAATGATACAATATGAATTATGAGGGCCTTCATGAATCTAAAAGAACAAAGGCAGCTGCATTAATGAGCCAGTTTTTGAGAAAAATACAATTCCCTACATGACATGCATATACAAAAGCAGGCATATTCCTGAGTTCAAGGTCAGCCGAAGATAGTGAGGTTAGGCCCAAGTGTGGTAGAAATGGTAATTTCAGGGCAGGGTCCCATCCAACTATCTTATCATCTGTGCTCAATCAAGGAAGACAGATCTTTCAATTCCTTTGCAATTTTATGAGAAAAAAAAAATGTGTGCTTGCTATCTCTCAAGAATCAAAGGGCTGGGGTCATGGACTGTTGATACAGAAGAAAATCAAAGGATACCTGGAGCCAAAACTAGAGTGATATCTCAAATAAAAGACTGGATATTTGTTCTGTAGGAGATGAGCTATTTAGAATTTTTTTTACAATAAAAAGAGAACTGTGTGGAGAAGACACACACACACACACACGGAAAGAGAGATCCCTTAGAACACAGAACACAGGTTGTCAGCTTGGAGCCACAATTTGACTTTCAGTCTTTTTTTTTTTATTTAAATTTGACTATTCCTTGACACTCCTTCTCTCAAAACCCCTCTCCAAGTTGAGGCTGGTGAAGTGCTGGGGTAGTCATTTATAGAAAGAAAAAAAAAGTAATTACAGAGATATTAAATGTGTAAAGATATGAGGATTTAATCCCAGAAAAAGAGAAGATACACTTGTCTCCTTCCTGATGTTTCAAAAAACAAACAAACAAAACAAGAATTAGCAGTAGTAGTGGGGAATTACCTGAATATATATATCAAGGGATATATGTAAAATATTTATGCATATAAAATCGGTATATAAAAATATATACATATAAATATAAAAGAAACAAAGATTTAGCAGTAGTGGTGAAGAATTATCTGAATATATATAAAAATATCTATATATAATATGTATATATATAATCAATGTACATATGTAAAAATAATATATATGGTCTTTTTCAATTTTTTAAACAATGGACCTTTATATTATGGATTTTTCCTAAGATTGAATCTACTAAGCTTGAAGGGGCTCGAGACCCCATATGAACAACAATGCCAACCAACCAGAGCTTCCAGGGACTAAGCCACTACCCAAGGACTATACATGGACTGACCCTGGGCTCCAACCTCATAGGTAGCAATGGGTAGCAACTTGGGTATTCTTTATTTACATTTCAATTGTTATTCCCTTTCCCAGTTTCCAGGCCAACATCACCCTAACCCCTCCCCATCCCCTTCTCTATTGGTGTCCATGTATATAGTCTTTGGGTAGTGATTTAGTACCTGGAAGCTCTGGTTGGTTGGCATTGTTGTTCATATGGGGC
Organism: Rattus norvegicus; assembly: GCF_021556685.1. Taxonomy (NCBI): domain Eukaryota; kingdom Metazoa; phylum Chordata; class Mammalia; order Rodentia; family Muridae; genus Rattus; species Rattus norvegicus. The sequence continues at coordinate 8,312,756 of NC_141539.1, read as the reverse complement.
CTTCAGCTCTTTCAGTCCTTTCTGATTCCTTCAACAGGGGTCTTGTTCTCAGTTCAGTGGTTTGCTGCTGGCATTTGCCTATGTATTTGTTGTATTCTTACTGTGTCCTAAAGGAGAGATCTACATCCGGTTCCTGTCAGAATGCACTTCTTTGCTTCATCCATCTTATCTAATTGGGTGGCTGTATATGTATGCCACATGTGGGGCAGGCCCTGAATGGGTGTTCCTTCTGCCTCTGTTCTAAACTTTGCCTTCCTATTCCCTCCCAAGGGTTTTCTTATTCCCCTTTTAAAGAAGGAGTGAAGCATTCACATTTTGGTCATCCTTCTTAAGTTTCATATGTTCTGTGCATCTAGGGTAATTCGAGCATTAGGGCTAATATCCACTTATCGATGAGTGCATACCATGAGTGTTTGTCTGTGATTGGTTTACCTCACTCAGGATGATATTTTCCAGTTCCATCCATTTGCGTATGAATTTCATAAAGTCATTGTTTTTGATAGCTGTGTAGTATTCCATTGTGTAGATGTACCACATTTTCTGTATCCATTCCTCTGTTGAAGGGCATCTGGGTTCTTTCCAATTCCTGGCTATTATAAATAAGGCTGCTACGAACATAGTGGAGCATGTGTCTTTCTTATATGTTGGGGCATGTTTTGGGTATATGCCCAAGAGAGATAACCAGTAATTTTATAAACAAACAAACAAACAAGCAACCTTAACATAGGAAATTCCTAAATACTATAACTTTATATGCAGCATTTTTGAAATATCTAACCTTTTACAATAAAAAGATGTATATATTGACAATCTTTTGTAGAATTTCAAATTCTTTGAAATTGAAAATCTAATTGCTTTATGGTTGATTTTAAATTCTAAGTACTAAAATTAAATGAGTATTACCTAATCTTCTTGTGTAGATAATGTATATCAGTTTGGTTTGTTTTCCTCAGGAATTGTTGGCTTGCTATGTCCCAGAGGTTCCAAAATAACACAGGCTTTTTTCATCCCTCTCGGTTATACAGGATACCTAAATGATAACACACTATACCTGAAGGTACCACAAAGCTTAATTCTAAGATACAAGGAAGTCAATCTAGAGCTGACTATTTAGAACACATGCTCCCTGATGGTTGGATTTAACAATGTCACAAAGTACTGTAAAAGCAGATGCAGTAAGAGAGGAAAACAATAGAAAATCATATGGTTACAAAAATTTAACTATAAATCTGGTCATTTTCATTTCTTTGAAGATATCCCAGAAATGAATGAAAGATATATGTCCAAACACAAGTCTACTCAAAATCATAAGGCACCAACTCTCTGCTTCATTGGTTATTTAAATTATTTTTTAATTTTTTTTAATTTTTTTAAAAATTTCAGCTATCAGTTTGATTATGTCTTTGATATATTTGCTTTCTTTGGATGTGCTTATTTTTCTAGAGCTTTCAGATGTGCTTTTAAGTTGGTAGTGTGAGAACTGTCCAATTTCTGAGGTGGGCACTTATGGCTGTGATCTTTCCTCAAAGGGATGGTATAAAATCTGTTCATTTTCATTAAATACTAGAAATTCTTTAATTTCTTTATTAAGCCTTGATTTTTGTTTAATTCATAGATAGTTGTTCAGTTTTCATCCATTTGTAAGCTCTCTTTCATTGTTGATAGCCAGCTTTAATCAATGTTGATCTGAAAGTATTGAGGGATAGATTTCAATTTTCTTATATCTGTGGTGACATTGTTGTATCCAAGTATATGGTTGATTTTGAAGAAAGTTCCAGGAAGTGAAGATTAAAAGATATAATTTTTGTGTGTTTGGGTTAAATGTTTGTAAATTTCTTGTAGGTACATTTATTTTATAACGTATGTTAAGTCCTGTATTTGCTTATGTAATTTTTGTGTTTTGAATTGTTTCACTATCAATGTGTGAGAGTAAGCATGTAATTTAAGCTTTAGTATTCTTTTTCTTCATTTTTGTATTGAATATTTTCTTTACATTTCAAATATGATTCCCCCTTCCCAATTTCCCCTCTGGAAACCCCTTATCCACTTCCCCCACTTCCTGCCTCCAGGAAGGTTCTTCCCAACTCACCAACCCACCCCCTCCCAATTCCCTGCTCTGCATTACCTTATACTAGGGAATCAAGCCTTGACAGGAGCTAGAGTCTCTCTTCCCATTAATGCCCAACAAGGACATACTCAGTTATATATACGGCTGGAGGGATGAGTCACTCCATGTGTACTCCTTGGTTGGTGCTTTAGTCCCTGGGAACTCTGGGGTGTCTGGTTTGTTGATATGGTTCTTCCTATGGGGTTGCAAACCCTCTCAGCTATCTCATTCCTTTCTCCCTGCACCACTGGGGATCTAGTGTTTTGTCCAGTGGTTGTCTGCGAACATCTACTTCTGTATTTGTCAGGCTCTGACAGAGCCTCTAAGGAGACAGTTTTATCAGGTTCCTGTCATCATGAAACTCTTGGCATCCCCAATGGTAAATGGGTTTCATAACTGCATGTGTGGTGGATCCCCATGAATGGCAGTCTCTGTATTGTTTTTCCTTCAGTCTCTGCTCCACACTCTGTCTCCATATTTCCTCCTATGAGTATTTTTATTTACTCTTCTGAGAAGTTCTGATGCATCCCCACTTTGGACATTCAACTTCTTGAGCTTCATATGGTCTATTAATTGTATATTGGATATTCCAAGCTTTAGGGCATATTCCACTTATCAGTGAGTGCATGTGTGTTCTTTTATGATTGAGTTACCTCATTCAAGATGATATTTTCTAGTTTCATTCATTTGTCTATGAATTTCATGAAATAATTATTTTTAATGCTGAGTAGTACTCAATTGTGTAAATGTACCACATTTTCTGTTTCCATTCCTTTTATGAGGTACATCTGGATTCTTCCCAGCTTCTGGCTATTACAAATAAGGCTGCTATGAACACAGTGGAGCATGTGTCCTTGTCATATTTTGAAACATCATTTGGGTATATACGCAGAAGTGGTATAGCTGTTCTTCATATAGTACTAAGTCCAATTTTCTGAGGAACCTCCAGACTGATTTCCAGAGTTGTTGTCCCAGATAGCAATCCCACCAAAAATGGAGGAGTATTTTTCTTTCTCCACATCTTTGGCACCATGTGCTGTCACCTGACATTTTGATCTTAACCATTCTGACTGGTGTGAGGCAGAATCTCAAGGTTGTTTTGATTCACATTTCCCTGATGATTAATGATATTGAAAAATTCTTTAGATGCTTCTCAGCCGTTCAGAATTTCTCAGTAGAGAATTCTATGTTCAGCTCTGTACCTCATTTTTAATAGACTTATTTGAGTCTCTGGAGTGAAACTTCTTGAGTTCTTTGTATGTATTGGATATTAGCCCTCAATTGGACATAGGATTGGAAAAGATATTTTCACAATCTATTGGCTGTCATTTTGTCTTATTGACAGTGTCCTTTGACTTACAGAAGCTTTGCAATTTTATGAAGTCCCATTTGTCAATTCTTGATCTTAAAACATAAGACACTGCTGTTCAAGAATCCAAGACCACATCAAAATGTTCATCTATAATGATCAAATGGGCTTCATGCCAGGAAGATAGGGATGCCTCAATACATGGAAATCCATCAACATAATCCACTACATAAACAAACTCAAAGAAAAGAAACACATGATCATCTCATTAGATTCTGAGAAAATATTTGACAAAATGTAACACCCCTTCATCATACAAGTTTTGGGAAGATCAGGAATTCAATGCACATACCTAAACATAGTAAAAGTAACACACAGGAAATCAGTAGCCAATATCAAACTAAATGGAGAGAAACTTGAAGTAATCCCACTAAATTAAGGGACTAGAAAATGTTACTCATTTTCTCCCTACCTATTCAATCTAGTACTTGAAGTCCTAGCCAGAGCAATTAGGCAACAAAGGAGGTCAAAGTGATACAGACTGGAAAGGAAAAGTCAAAGTATCATTATTTGCAGATGATAAGATAGTATACTTAAGTGACCTCAAAAATTCCACCAGAGAACTCTTAAACCTGGTAAGCAACTTCAGCGAAGTGACTGGATAAAAAATTACCTCAAACAAATCAGTATCCTTCCTCTACTTAAAGGATAAACAGGCTGAGAAAAAAATTACAGAACCGATACCCTTCAAAATAGCCAAAAATAATATAAAATATTTTGGTGTGACTCTAACCAAGAAAGTGAAAGATATGTATAACAAAACTTCAAGTTTCTGAAGAAAGAATCTGAAGAAGATCTCAGAAGATGGAACGATTGCCCATGCTCATGGATTGGCAGGATTAATATAGTAAAAATGGCCATCTTGTCAAAAGTAATCTATAGATTCAATGCAATCCTCATCAAAATTCCAACTCAATTCTTCATAGTTAGTATTCTTTTTTTGTTCAAAGGCTTGAGTACTCTTTTATTTGGGTCATACACATTATGAATTGAAATGTCATTTTAGTGGATTTTTTCCTAGATAATTATGCAGTGTCCTTCCCTAACACTTTTGATTAGTTTTGGTTTGAAATCTATTTAGTTGCATAATGAATTGTTATATGCACTTTAGTTCATGGGTATATTTGCATAGAATATCTTTCCAATCCTGAGGTAATGTGTATCCTTGATGTTGAAGTATAGCTTGGTGTTTATAGCAGAATGACAGATCATTATTTTGTGTCTCTTTATTGGAATATCGAGTCCATTCCTATTGAGATATATCAGTGGCCAAAAATTATTGATTACTATTGGTTTCGTGATGGTGGTGGTGCTTGCAAGTATGTATGTGTGTGTATACTTACATCCTTTTGATATTGCTTTTGTGAGATTATTTCTTTTTCACATGGGGGCATTCAGTCTCTTGAAGTTGAAGTTTCCCTTCTATTACCTTCTCAAGGACAGGGATATATAAACATATTGTATAAATTTGATTATATCATGGAATATCTTTTTTGTACATCTCTGTTGGTTTAATGTTTTGCTGTATATATTAGGTAGGGCTGGCATCTGTAGTCTCTTAGGGTTTGCAACCCATCACAATATCTGGGTTTTCTGAGTCTCCATTGAGAAGTCAGGTATAATTGAATTAATTTGCCTTTATATGTTACTTGGTCTTTTTCCTTTGCAGCCTTTACTATTCTTTGTTCTATGTTTTTAATATATTGATTATTATGTGGTAAGTGGACTCTGTTTTCTGGTATAATTTATTTGTTATTTTTAATACTGTATAGGCATTTTCTTTAAGTTAGGAAATTTTTTCTCTGTTTGTTGAAACACTTCTTGTGCCTTTGAGCTGGGTTTCTTCTCCTTCTATACACATTTGTCTTATTATTGGTCTTTTCACAATACCTAAATTTCTTGAATATTTTGTATCAGGCATGCTTTAGATTAAACATCTTCTTAGGCCAATGTATCTATATCTTCTGTTGTATTTTCAGTGCTTGAGAATCTTTCTTCCATCTCTGTTATTTTCTTGGTGAAGCTTGACTCTGTACTTCCTGTTCAAATGCTGACATTTTCATTCCCAGGATATCTTCATTTTGGGATTGCTTTATTGATTCTAGGCCCAATTTCAGGTCTTTAACATTTTTATTTATTTCCTTGCCGATTGTTTTTCTATATTCTTTAATAAATGTGTTCATTTCCTGTTCAAATATCTCTGTCATATTCATAAAGCTGTTTCAAATCTTTTAAATGTGTGTGTGTGAGAAAGAGAGAGAGAGAGAGAGAGAGAGATACAGCTACGTTGGAATATTCAGGGTGTGCTGAGGTAGGATATCTAGGCTAGTAGAGTCATTGAATTGAATGTTATTGGTTGTCTTTTTTAAGCTTGTGCCTTAGGATCTGGGTATGGGATGTTTACAATTCCAGATGCTGAATCCTATATTTGTCATTGTTTGGTGGATGTTTTGTTCTCAGTTTCCCATGTGTATTTTTAGATACTTTTGTGGCTGTGCAATGTCTGTTTTCTGGGCCTGTTCAACTGATACCACAGAGAATGCCTTCTTCTGTTAGAGGCTGGAATATTGAGATGAGTTGGGGGATAGAAGGTTGAGGAAGAAGGTATTTGTGATACCTTGTAGATGGGTAAAGAGAACAAAGGGACGTCATAGCAGTTTTCCTGCTACAGAGCTGAAGATGAGATTTGGGGGATTGGATATCACAAACGGTAAAAGAACTATGGGTATGCTTTTAGCCTATTTACTGCTCTTAGATGAGTGATTGCTAGATTAGCAGGGAGTGCCTGCTAGTTCTTGTCCAAGACAAAGCATAAGGTGGATTGATAGAAGTTAAGCGTGACACCTGTGGGAGCCACAAAAGATGTGTGCACTGTGAAGAGAAAGTGACAGCTTTTGTTTTACTGCAATTCTAGGGATAAGACTGAGTCTCAGGTAAGGGGAGAGAGAGGAGAATTTCTGCAGGCAGCCAACTTGGTCTTCTGGCATGTATGTCTTATGATTTAGCAGGGATACATGTTGGAGTTGGAAGCTGGGATACAGTGATGAGTCCAAGGTAAGAGGTTTGGAGAGAATGGTATGTTCAATCCATAGGAGATATGAACAGGAGATAGTGAAAGCTGAATCTGTTTTGTTGCAGTGCTAAGAAGACTGCATATAGGGACTGATAGGACAGAGAACAATGTGCTACATGTTGATTGTACTTAATTAATATTCTATACAAATACATTAGTTGCCTTTCATTATCTGTTCAAGCATGAGATCACAAAGATCATACAGTCTTATCTAACAGTATGTAGTGTCAGTGTTGAAAAAAACATCAATAATTTTCATGGTATTGTTATTGACCTTATGGAAGGCATACTCAATGATTCATCAAAGTGCTATTCAATGGGCCCATAAAAACAGACCAAGAGAAAGATCCATCCCTCCTTTACAAAATATTCTGATCTCAGGATCATGAAGTAGCTCCACAAAATTTTAATTTTATTTTTCTAAAAAACATTTATATTTTAAACCTTATGTAGTCTTTTGTTGTTTTGGATTGTTTCTGAGAGAGTGTTTATTTGTAGAACAGCCTTGGATATCCTGGAACTCAGTTTGTAGGCCAAGTTGTACTCAACCTCATAGAGATCTGTCTGCTTCTTCCTCCCAAGTATAGAGATTAATGGTGTGTACCAACACACATGGCTAAATCATATATTGTTAACACTATTTTGTAGTCAATTTTATCTCAACCAAAAGTATGTTGGCTGGTTTCCAGTCATTGCTACTTAAAATAGAGTAAGCCCACATTCAACAGGAAATTATACATTGTGTGTTAAATACATGTTTTTGTTAATGCACAGCGAAATAGAGAGTTAGGCTAATAATATAATGTGTAGACTTGCAATAGTAAAGTTAACATATACACACTAATTTAAAATAAACTCTGGTATATTATTATGACCTAAAAGTAGGAAGTATTTGAGTTCAAATATGTCCATTAAATGCCTTCAAAAGAAAGCTCTGAAGAGAATTTTGTGTCTTTGATTTTTCACAACTAAAATAATGAAAGCCAAGTGCCTTATGAAGCTTGAAGATCCCATGTATTAGTTTAAAATGATACCTGCTGTGCATCATACAAAATTATTATACTTACTTTGAAATGGCACCATTATTAGTGGCATGGAACTTGAACAAATACATTAGAAGCAATTTCTTTCAAAAGATCATTTTGTGAGTTGGTCTAGAGAGCCAAGTTTCTGGCCAATGAGGACACTCTTAAAATGGTTCAGTCCATTAAGTCTACAAGTATAAAGCAGGGAATTTTACATGCATTCATATTTATCCCACTCTGCCTTTTATTGCTGGCCTTTCCTTAACTTATCTGGTACAATATTTGCCAGAATATTTGTACAGAACTATTTAAAAAATAAACACATAGTTTATTTGTTAGATAAATAACTTTCTTCACCATAAAAAATATCAATGTGCACAATGTATATTGAAACAATTCCAAAAGAACGTTTCAACATAGTAAAATTTCATTTAGTTAGAGAGATCAAATATTAGAGCAAAGAAAAGTGAAAAAGAAATAAAGATTTAGCAGACAATTTTTAAGGATTAAATGTATTTCTAGTGTCTAATTTCAAGCATTATGCAACTCCTTAATTTTCATGAGGGTCAAAACACTTCACACTATTTCTTTTTAACATAATACTCTCTCTCTCTCTCTCTCTCTCTCTCTCTCTCTCTCTCTCTCTCTCCCTCTCTCTCTCTCTCTCATTCTGTGTGTGTGTGTGTGTGTGTGTGTGCATGTGCCCATGCACCTTTTTATCACAAAGTTACATAAACTTGGTTTTCCTAATGTATGTGCATAGCACATTTATCAAACAGTTGCATTATTCACACTTATAGAGGAATGTATTTTATTTGATGTTCTCAAATCACATCACAAAAGAAATAATCTGTTTATGAAATGCATTAGTTCCATGACAAGTGAAGTTAGGACCAGTCTGTGAATGGAATCTGTACTTTATACTGTTACCAGCTAGCCAATTCTGTCCTAAGAAGTCAGTACTCTTCCTAAGGTTTCAAACAAAAACTTGATTCAACAACCTGCAAAAACATGTATTTAAGTCTTTTATAATTATTTCAGCTATTTAGAAAGAAAACACAAACATATTTCCTAGCCACCATCAGAAATGAGCTATCGTTTATAGGAGACGTTAAAGGGAAATTGTACATACAGACATTAGAAATTATGGAAAACTTAGTAAATCAACGTTTTGAAATTAATTACATGCAAGTTGTTAACAACTAAAAGAAGATGAAATGTTATTTGTGTAAACACACCCTGAAAGAATAGAATTTGTTGAAGTATAAATATTTCAGAAAAATAAATACTACGTTATGATTATAATTAAGAGTTAAGATATTTTATCTGATAATTTTGAGCTCTTGTCAGATATGGGATTATTTATGTCTTCTCAACCATCTCACTTATAAATAATGCTTAACCCCAATTATGTTTCATTGTGATTAGGTCTAAATTCATATAGTAGGCATTTAAAGCATTCTATACCATTGTACTGGCAATTTAATGGAAAGTCCCCTTGTGATACTTGTCCAAATTATTTATATTTTTAAAAATACACAGTTGACATACATCAGAAGTAAACTGAAAAAAACAGTCATAACTTAACCATATTTTTCACAGTAGACATTTTACATCTTCTGGGTGGCAGATACTATTACAAAACTCTATTATTGACTAGCAGAAAAGCCAGTAATTGTAATATCTCATTCTTTTCTTGTCTGTTTTCCACTTACTATAAATAGTAAATTGAGCAAGCTGATATATAACACCCAGAAATGAGAGAATGCAAGAAAGAAGTTGTTGCAAGTTAGAAAAGATTTAGCATCAATATCAATTGTAAATGACATGATTAATTATAGACTTTAAAACTAAGGTGAATTATCAGAATTTACTCTATGTAGTAAGAGACAGACTGTGTTTCCACATCATAAGTCTGACAAGAAGACACAGTTCCACATCTGCTCTGTTTGTTCAGAGGGCCAATGACAATTCCATTCATGCTCACTAGTTGGTGTCATTCTCAATGAGCCCCGATGGGCCCATGTCAGTGGATTCTATAGGTTTTCTAGTGGTGGAATTGATTATATTTCCTGCCTTTAGATCCTTTTCACCTAACTGTGCTGCCTTCTCTAACCTCAATAGATGTTTCTAATATTACAGCAACTAGACAAGCCAAGGCTGGATGGAATACATGGGAAACCTCCCTTTTCTTAAGGTGGTTGGTAGGGGGGATATGTGAGATAAGAAGGAAGCATTGGAAAGAGAGCAGGGAGGTGAAGTTGTGATTGGGATGTAAATGATATAACTTATTAAATAAATATATCAAAAGTAGATAAATTTTAAAAACCTAAGTGTTCACAAAACTTAAGTCTATGGATTTGGATATAGTTGTTTGGAAGAGTGCTCATATGGCACATACAAATACATAGATTTGATTCAAAGCATCTCATACAAGAGGCACATGTATGTTCCCAATACTGGCAATTAGGAGGTACAGGCAGAAGAATCTTGATTTCAAGGCTATTTTCATATACAAAACAAGCACATAAACAGACTTAACTATCTGGTGTATTCTTATACAGAAACTTAAAAAAAAATCTACAGAATTTTGCTTATTCCAACACATAAAGGTTTTTATAACCTTGTTTGCTTACACTAGAAATATAGTTATGTTAGTGTGGGTGTATAAAAACACTGTATATTATTTATTACTTACAGGGCTGAAGAAGAACTAAAATTTGGCCTATGCCCAAAGTTGACCTTGTTCCACATCTCTGTACCCAAATCCCTTGGCCAAGAGAGCTGGACTCTCAAAAGTGCAGAGAATCCTGAGAGCTCAGGGGAGACCACTACTTCTGCTATGTTCCTGGCCCAAAAAGAGCACAACTAGAGTACTCTGGACACAGGAATCTAGGAGCAGTCAACAAGAAGATCCTCCTGGTCACTGTCTGTTCTCAGAGGTGACCAGTTCCCACAGCTTTCTGTACCCAGATAGAGCTTGGAGAAAGGAAGTCCCCAGAAGTGCTGACAAACAGGATTTCAGGAGGGAGGGTCAAGCCATATCAGCAAGTAATCTAACACCAGATATAATCAGATGGAGAAAGGCAACTGCAAGAATTTAAGCAATAGAAACCAAGACTATTTGGCATCATCAGAGCCTAGTTCTCCCACCAAAGCAAATACTGGATATCCCATCACAACACAAAAGAAAGATTCGTATTTAAAATCACAACTAATAATAATGATAGAGAACATTAAGAAGGAAATAAATAATGCCCTTAAAGAAATACAGGACAAAACAGGTACACAAGTAGAAGCCTTAAAGAGGAAACCCAAATTCCCTAAAAGAGAGTTAGAAGAAAACACAACCAAACAGGTGAAGGAATTGAACAAAACCATCCAGAATCAAAAAGTGGAAATAGAAATGATAAAGAAATCACAAAGGGAGACAACCCAGGAGATAGAACCTAAGAAAGAGATCAGGAGTCATAGATTTAAGCATCACCAACAGAATACAAGACAAAGAAACTCAGTGGAAGAGGATACAAAGGATACCATAGAAAACATTGATATAACAATAAAAAAAAAAGTCTAACCAAAAACATCCAGGAAATCAAGGATACAATAAGAGATCAAACTGAAGGATAATAAGTATAGACAAAAACAAAAATTCCCAAATTAAAGGGCCAGTAAACATCTTCATCAAAATTATAGAAGAAACTTCCCTAACCTAAAGAAGGAGACGCCCATAAACATACAAGAATTCTACGAAACTCCAAATAGATTGAACCAGAAAAGAAAGTCCTCCTGTCACAAAATAGTCAAAACAACAAATTCACAAAACAAAGAAAGAATATTAAAAGCAGTAAGGGAAAAAGGTCAAGTAACATATAAAGGCAGAACTATCAGAATTGTACCACATTTCCCACCAGAGACTATGAAAGCCAGAAGATCCTGGACAGATAACCTACAGATGCTAAGAGAACACAAATGCCAGTCCAGGGTACTATATCCAGGAAAACTCTTAATTAATATAGATGGAGAAACCATGGTAATCCATGAGAAAACCAAATTTACAAAATAACTTTCCACAAATCAAGCCTTACAAAGAATAATAGATGGAAAACTCCAACAGAAGGAGGGAAACTATGTCCTATAAAAAGCAAGAAAGTGATCTTGCAGCAAACTCAAAGGGAGAGAGTCACACAAACATAATTCTATCTCTAACCAAAAAAAAAAAAAAACAGGAAACTACAACCACTATTCCTTAATATCTCTTAACATCAATGGACTTAATTCCCAAATAAAAAGACATAGACTAACAGATTGGATATGTAAAGAGGACCCAGCATTGTGTTGCATACAGAAAACACATTTTGGTGAAAAAGACAGACACTACCTTAGGGTCAAATGTTGGAAAACAAATTTCGAAGCTAATGGTCTGAAGGCACAAGTTGGAATACCCATTCTAATAGTGAATGAAATCTACTTTCAACCAAATGTTATCAAAATGTAAGAAAGAACACTTAATATTTGTTAAAGGAAATAGCCACAAGATGAACTCTCAATCCTGAATATCTATGTTCCATGGTCACCTACATTCATAAAAGAAACCTCACTAAAGCTCAAAGCACACACTATAACTCCCACAATAATAGTGGGAGCTTTCAATACCCAACTCTCATCAAACAACAGACTATGGAAACTAAGACAAAACAGAGACATGGAGAAACTAAGGTAAGTTATGAATGAAATGAATTGAAGATATATTTATAGAACATTTCATCTTAATACAAAAGAATATAACTTCTTCTCAGCACCTCATGGTACCTTCTCCAAAATTGATCTTAAATTTGGTCACAAAACAGGCCTTAACTAACACAAGAAATAATCCAATGCATCCTGTCAGATCAGCAGAACCTAAGACTGAACCTCAATAATAATAAGAACAACAGAAAGGCCACATACAAGTGGAAGTTGAATGACTCCCTACGCAATGATAACTTGACCGAGAAAGAAAGAAAGTAACTAAAGATATTTTAGAACCATAGGAAAATGAATGCACAATATGAAAGCTTAACAGCATACCTAAAGCTCTAGAAGAAAAAAAAAGGAAGAAATACATTCAAGAGGGGTAGATGGCAGGAAATAATCAAATAATGAAATCCACTAAGTAGAAACAAAAAGAACTATACAAAGAATCAGCAAAACATGGAGCTGGTTCTGGAGAAAATCAACAAGACAGAAAAACCCTTAGCTAGACTAAGCAGAGGGCATAAAGAGAGTATCCAAATTAGCAAAATCAGAAAAGAAAAGGTAGCAATAATAACAGATTCTGAAGAAATTCAAAAACATCATCAGAACCTACTAAAAAGTCTATATTCTAGGAAACTGGAAAAACTGCAGGATATGGACAATTTTCTATCTTGGTACAGATACCATGTACCAAAGTAAAATCAGGATCAGATAAACTATCTAGACTGTCCTATAATGCCTAAAAAAATAGAAGCAGTTATTAAAAGTCTCCCAACCAAAAACAGCCCAGGACCAGATAGGTTTATTAGAGAATTTTATCTGATATTCATAGAAGACCTAATGCTAATACTGTCCAAAGTATTTCACAAAATAGTAACAGAAGGAATACTACCCAATTACTTCTATGAAGCCACAATTATAACCTAAATCGCACAAAGACCCAATAAAGAAGGAGAACTTCAGGCTAATTATCCTTACGAATATTGAAACAAAAATAATCAATAAAATTTTCCCAAACCAAACCAAAAACACATCAAAATGATCATCCATCATGATCACTGTAGGCTTCATCCCACAGATGGTTGGTTCAATATACCAAAAGCCATCAAAGTATCCACTATATAAACAAACTCAAAGGGAGGGGGGACATGATAATCTCATTAGATGCTGAGAAAGAGTTTGTCAAGTTTCAACACCCCTTCATGTTAAATGTCTTGGAAAGATCAGGACTTTAAGGCCCATATCCAAACATAGTAAAAGCAATATACAACAAACCAGTAGCCAATATCAAACTAAATAGAAAGAAACTTGAAACAATCCCACTAAAATCAGTGACTAAACAAGGCTGCTCACACTCTTTCTATTTCTTCAATATAATAATCGAAGTGCCAGTCAGAGCAATGAGACAACAAATGGAAGTCAAAAGATACAAATTGGAAAGTCTAAAATCTAAATATCACTATTTGCAGATGATATCCTAGTATATTTAAGTGACCCCAAAAATTCCACTGGAGAAGTACTAAACCCAATAAACAACTTCAGAAAAGTGGCTGATATAAAATTAATTCAAACAAATCAGTAAGTTTCCTCTAGTCAAAGAATAAACAGGCTGAGAAAGAAATTAGAGAAATGACACCCATCACATAGTTACTAATATCGTAAAATACCTAGGTGTGACTCTAAGCAAGCAAGTAAACAATCTGTATGACAATTACTTCTAGTCAGTGAAGAAAGAAATTAAAGAAGATCTCAAGACATGGAAAGATCTCCCATGCTCATGGATTGGCAGGATTAATATAGTAAAAATGGGACACTGTCATTAGAGCAAAATGGCAACCAACAGATTGGGAAAAGATCTTGACCAATCCATCAACTGATAGAGGGCTAATATCCAAAATATATAGAGAACTCATGAAGTTAGACTCCAGAGAGCCAAATATCATTATTAAAATATGGGGTACAGAGCTAGACAAAGAATTCACAAATGAGGAATATCAAAGGGCTGAGAAGCACCTAAAAAAAGGTTCACCATCCTTAGTCATCAGGGGGCTGCAAATCAAAACAACCCTGAGATTCCAGAATAGATAAATCAAAAACTCAGGCAACAGCAGATGCTGGCAAGGAAGTGGAGAAAGAGGAACATTCCTCCATTGTTGGTGGGATTGCAAACTGGTACAACCTCTCTGGAAATCAGTCTAGATTCCCATGTCAAATACAGAGGCAAATGCCAGAATTGAACTGAGAATGTGACTTCTGTTGGAGGAATTAGAGAAAGGACTGAAAGAGCTGAAGGGGTTTGTGACCCCATAAGGACAATGCCAACCAACCACACCTTCCAGGGACTAAACCACCACCCCTGGACTGAATCTGCGCTCCAACTTCACAGGAAACAGTGAATAGTCTTGTTGGGGCACCAGTGGAAGGGGAGCCCTTGATCCTGCCAAGGGTAGACCCCCAAGTCTAGGGGATTGTTGGGGAGTGGTAACGGTGGGTGGATGGGGAGGGGAGCACCCATACAGAAGGGAAGGTGGAGGTGTTAGTAGACTGATGGACAGGAAACCAGGAAAGGAAATAACATTTAAAATGTCAATATGGAATATCCAATTTAATAAAATTAGAAGAAAAAAAAAAGACCATGGTATTATATATATGGTCAAAGGAATTTTAACATTATTATGAAGTAAACAAGCAAACAAATTCAGTATATCAAGACATAAATATTTTGGCACCAGTGTATATATAGAAACTAAAAGTTAAACATTTCCTCCTAATATTAATTTTCTATTGTAGTTGCATTGCTAAAAGGATAGTTCCTTAACATGTATGCAAAATAGAGTCAGAAATTGTAGACAAATATTCAATTGGAAAATGAATGATTAAACATTGAATAGAGCTGTCAAAATATAGTAAAAATGGCCATATTGCCAAAATCAATATACAGATTCAATGCAATCTCCAACAAAATTCCAACTCAATTCTTCATTAATTTAGAAAGAGCAATTTGCAAATTCCTGGAATTAAAAAAAAAGCAACCGGGATAGCAAAACCTGTCTTTAACAATAAAAGGACTCCTGGGGGATTCACCATCTTTGACTTCAAGCTCTATTACAGAGTAAAATTAAAAACTGTATTGTATAGATACAGAGACAGGAAGGTAGTTCAATGGAATAAAATTGACCCAGAAATGAACCATACATGTATGGTCACTTAATCTTTAACAAAGGAGCTAAAACCATCCAGTGGAAAAAAAAGAGCATTTTCAACAAATCGTGCTCATCCTACTGGAGTTCAGTGTGCAGAAGAATGCAAATCGATCCATTCATATTGTCCTGAACAAGGCTCAATTCCAAGTGGATCAAGGACCTCCACTTAAAACCGGATATACTCAACGTAATAGAATAAAAATGTGTTCGTGGAAGAGCCTCGAACACATAGCTACTGGTGGAAACTCCTGAATTGAACAACAATGGTTTATGCTCTAAGGTCAAGAATCAAAAATTTGGACTTCACAAAATTGCAAAGCTTCTGTAAGGAAAAGGACCCTGTCATTAGGACAAAACAGCAACCAACTGATTGGGAAAGATCTTTATCAATACTACATTGGATAAAGAGCTAATATCCTATATATATATATATATATATATATATATATATATATATATATATATATATATATCAAGAAGTTAGACTCCAGAAAATTAAATTACCCTATTACAAAATGGGGTATAGAGTTAAACTAAGAATTTTCAGCTGAGGGATATTGAATGGCTGAGAAGTACCTAAAGAAATGTTCAACTTCCTTAATCATCAGGGAAATGCAAATCAAAACAACCCTGAGTTTCTCACACCATTCAGAATGGATACTATAAAAATCTCAGGTGACAACAAATGGTGGCCAGAAAGTGGAGAAAGAGGAATACCCCTCCACTATTGGGATTGCAAGCTGGTACAACCACTCTGGATATAGTAGTACATGAAGACCCAGCTATACCACTCCTGTACATATACCCCAAAGATGCTCCAATATATAACAATAACAAATAGTCCACTGTGTCCATAGAAACCTTATTTATAATAGCCAGAGGCTGGAAGCAATGCAGATGTCCTTCAATAGAGGAATGGATACAGAAAATTTGCTATACCTACACAATGAAGTACTACTCATCCCTGAAAAACAATGACTTAATAAAATTTATAGACAAATGCATGGAACTAGAAAATATTATCCTGAATGAGGTAACTCAATCACAAAAATACAGACATTATATGCATTCAGTGATAAGCGGATATGAGCCCAAAACCTCAAAATATCCAAGATACAATCCACAGATCATATGAAGCTCAAGAAATATGATGACCAATAAGCATATGCTTCAGTCCTCCCTAAAGGGGAGAACAAAAATGTTCATATTAGCAAATATGGAGGAAAAATTTGGAGAAGAGACTGAAGGGATGCCAATTCAGAGCCTGACCCTCTTGGTGTTCCAGCCCATACACATGCATTCACCAAACCATTCAATATTGCTGATGTCAAGAAATGCATGCTGACAGGAGCTTGGTATAGCTGAGGGTCTCTACCAGAGAATGACAAATACAGAGAAAAATACTGGTAGCTAACCACTGAACTGAGAATGGGTCCATGTTGCAGGAGTTAGACAAAGGATTGAAAGAGCTGAAGGAACTGCAAGCCCATAAGAACAATCATACCAACCAACCAGAGCAGCCAGGGACAACAACCACTACCCAAAGAGTACACATGGACAGACTCATAACTCCAGTTGCATATGATGCAAAGGATGGCTTGTTGGGCACCAATGGGAAGAGAAGTCCTTTCAGGACCCCCTGCCCCCAGTGTAGCGGAATGTCAAGATGGGGAGTAGGAAGTGGTTGGGGAGGGGGAACATCCTCATAGAAGAAGGGAATGGGGGATGGGATGAGAGTTTATCGACAGGAAACCTGAAAAGGGGATAGCATTTGAAATGTAAATTTTAAAAGTCCAATAAAAAAGAACTAGAATTTATGCTCTATTATGGCCTCTTTACTCAATGATTGTTATTTCATGCACATATATATATCTAACAGACAATATTTAGAAATAAAATATATACCATATATATATATATATATATATATATATATATATATATATTTGTAAGCCCAAATGTTTACCACTAGAATACCTGTCCCCAAATGATCCGAACAAAAATTTCAAAGGTCATATTAAACTGGACAGTAAAACGTCTAAAAGACTTTAAGGGTTTAAGGAACTGTAAGGTAACTCAGGAAAACTGAGAGCATGAGTGGGTCTCCTACTGAGTTTTCTTTATTTTTTTTTCTGAGAAGAACCTAACAATTGGTTTCCATATATTTTATTTTAAAGGAAAGACTACCTATATCAGACTGGCAAGTGCTTTTCCTCTAATACCACGTAAAATTGATGTAATCACTTAAAATGGTACAAAGTTAAAGGAATTTCTTATAAAAAGAATATGAAAAAACTGCTGGATATTAAAGATTCTATAATAAAGTAATTGAAAATTAAAGATACTTCATTATTTTATAATTTTTTTCATAAATTAAGATGTATTATAGTACATAAAATACTTTTGACTGAGCTATAAAATATATGTAGAAGAGAATAGAGAGGTTACTCTGACGCAGGAAGCACCTGC
Organism: Rattus norvegicus; assembly: GCF_021556685.1. Taxonomy (NCBI): domain Eukaryota; kingdom Metazoa; phylum Chordata; class Mammalia; order Rodentia; family Muridae; genus Rattus; species Rattus norvegicus. Next base: position 8,294,773 of record NC_141539.1, on the reverse strand, counting down.
TAAGTAATTCACTCTAAGTAATTCACAGTCCACTTTACACCTGAGATCTTCACCTGTCTCTCACCTCCTCTGAATTCAATAACACAATCTTATTTCTACATCTGCAGCAGACCACTTGCAAAGATTCCCTGGATCAACAGTTTTCTTGCTACACTATATTCATAGTAATTCTTTTAATTGAAAACATTTAACTAAGAGTGGTTTACAGTTTCAGATGTCCATTATTATCTTGGTGTGAAATATGGTGATATGCATATAAACATGATTCTGGAGTAGCTGAGATTTCTATGTCTTGATCTAAGCTAGCAGCAGTAGTTCTTGTGCCACACTTGTCATTGCTTATAAGAGGAAACAACACTGTCTGTTCCCACAGTGACACACTTACTCCAACAAGTCCGTATTTTCTAATATTGTCACTTGCTATGGGCCAAGCATTCAAACATAAGTCTAGTGGGGTCATTCCTATTTAAACTATCATATTCCACTACAGTCTCCCATAGACTTGTAGTCATTCCATAATGCAAAAATGAAGTCAGTCCAACTTGAAATTTACCCATAGTCATACACTGTCTCAAACCTGCTTAAAAGATAAAAGTTCAACGTCTCTTAAGATATGCATGCAATCTATTAACTCGATCCTCTATAATATCTAAATACAAAAAAGATCACATATTTTCAACATATAATTGCACAGAATATACATTACCAGTCCAAATGGTAGGAAAAGGAGCATTGTGAGTAAATATAGGACAAAAGCAACATTAAAAAACAGCTGAGCAACTCCAAACTCTGCTTTTCCATATTTGATATCAACGTGCTCTTCAGATAGCCAACTCCTTTCAGTTTTAGTGATTGTAACACACTTCTTTCTCTTGGGCAGTTTCTAGCATCTTGGGATCCTCAAGGCAATACAAGTTTCATCTTCACAGCTTCATACAATGGCCTCTCTGGGCCTCCAAAGAGAGACAACCCTTCCCAACACCTGGACTCATTGTCTTTTCTTAGTCTATGGCAATTTCATAACCTTTTCTTCAGTCCTTGACTCTAAAGTCAGAATTACATGGACAAAGGTGCAAATTTCTGCTCCTTGCTGGCACTGGAACATGATACCTTTGTTCCTTCACTGCCCCCTCCCCATTCTTCATGGCTGAAGTAGAAGGTAGAATGGACAACATGGCACAATTCCTGCCTGTGGAGTCAAAACAGCAGAGTGTGGGCTGTCATGAGTGTTCATGATTGTTAGGTTGTAAGACTTGTTTATTTAATAATGTACATAATTTACTTTGTGTTCCTCCTTCAGGGAATGTTCTCCCTGCCAAGATTAATGACTCCATGATAATTAGAAGCAAAAAGAGTCCAGGAGGTAAGAGTTTGTCTAATGTCCTAAGCAAAATGATAAACATTGTGACCTGTAGAACAGCCTTTAAATCTACATATAGGAATTCTAAAAACATGAGTTTAAAAATGTATATGCAGGATTTTTCTACTATGCAAAATATAAGAGTGCCACATGAAATATATGCGGGACTTCATGAGCCTCAAATAATAGAGGCAGCTGAACTAAGAGCCAGCTTGTCAGAAAAATATTTGAAAAGGCAATAAAGAGATCTGGGGAGTAATGATCACAGGGCAAGATCCCATCCAGGTTAGTTTATTGTTTGTGCTTAAAAGGCAGGCAAATTCTTGAGTTTAAGGTCAATCTGGAATAGGGCTTATTTTGGACCAATTGAGGTAGAAAGGAGGTGGAAAATAGTTATCTCAGACCTGGATCCCATCCAGCTAGTTTGTTGTCTGTGCTGACAAAGGCAGGAAGATCTCTGAAATCATTTCCATTCTTTTACTCTTTTTAATGTACTTGCTGTCCTTTTCTAAGAATTAAGGTTCTAAGGTCTTGAAATGCTGATTTTATTAGATTATCAAAAAGGAATCTAGGTTAAAGAATTGAAATGATATGTAAATAAAATACTGGGATTTTTAGTCTGTAAGAGATGAGGTAGTGGGTTGGGGATTTAGCTCAGTGGTAGAGTGCTTGCCTAGCAAGCAAAAGGCCCTGGATTTGGTCCCCAGCTCCGAAAGAAAAAAAAAGAAAAAAGAAAAAAAAAAAGAAAAAAAAAGTGATGAGGTAGCAGAGAACTATTGAAGTTTTCTTTTTGGAATTGTCTGGTAGACTGTCTGGCTTTGGATAGAAAACCCAGTGATTTTTTTTTCTAGCAGCTTTTCTGACTTTTAGAAGAAAAGAGAGCTTTTAGATTTTTTTCTAGCAAATAGAGATGTTTCTATCAGAGTCCTATCTCTACCATAGAGCTGTTTCTAGCAGAGAACAGGCTGTAGAGCCATCTCTTGCAGAGGAAAAAGTTGTTAACCTGTAACCATGATTGACTTCCAGTCACTTATGAACTTCTGGATATATTACTATCCCTGACTTCAAGCTGTACTACAGAGAAATAGCAACAAAACTGCATTGCACTGGTACAGAAATAGACTGGTCAATCAAAGGAATTGAGTCAAGGACCTAGAAATAAACTCACTCAAAATAGACACCTGACTTTTGACAAAGAAAAATAAAGGCCAAACCACACAGGGGAAAGTAAGAACACTTTCAACAAATGCTGCTTGCTTTATTTAGGATTTCTATTACTGTGAAGGGACAACATGATCAAGACAACTCTTATAGAGCACAACATTTAATTTTGACTAGTTCATACATTCAAAGTTTCAGTCCATTATAATCAAGGCAAGTAGCATGGCAGCATATAGGCAGGCATGGAGTTGGAGAAATAGCTAAGAGCTCTATGTCTAATTCTGAAGTAAATCAGGAGAAAATTCTCTATGATCTGGGCATCCAGGAGGAGGGTCTCAAAATCCAATCTTTACAGTGACACACTTCCTCCATCATGCCCACCCCTACTCCAACAAATCATTCCTTCTTAATATTGACACACAGATGGTCCCCAACACCATCACCCACCACAGTACCAAGAACAAGGCATAGGCCTGGGGGATTTGACAGAAGACAGACTTGGGTCATGTGTGATATGAGAATGACAAGTCCCTCTTTTTTATTTTTTAAAGTAGCACCTGTCTTAGGTCACTCAGGGAAAACCAATATGTTTACCTGCCAATGGGAGTCTCTGCCAGTCTCAGAGTCCCTGTTTTATGTGGGTGAGGATCCCAAAGGGTTGCCCATCGTAGGCTAACTACTTTTAAAGGCTGAGCCAGATTTGGGCATAGAGATTGTCTCCTGACAAGGAGAGCAACACTTCCTTAGTCACTGCCTGGGACTGGTAATGTTGTCTGTGCATGTCACAAAAGAAGTAAAAGGCCAACTGCTTCAGTGCCGAGGGCCATAACACCGAGAGCCACAGTAAAGTTTTGAACTCTAGCTGGAGTCACACAAACATGCGTAAAAATAGGAGAACTGGATATGAGATCCAGCTGTTCCTATAAAAGTGCTGTTTATTAATTCAAATTTACAATTTCTAATTGTCAGCAACTTTCCTTTAAGTTTACCTACTGTGCTTACCTTAACAACAGACTGGGAGAGGGCAATACCAGACACTGAAGCTGCAGTGGTTGCAGTGGAAATGGCTGTTACAAATGTAGGATGATATCAAAGTCTCTCCCATGATGGTTCAGGGTCAGCCGACCCTCTCCTGAATGGAGAGGCAAAAGAATCATGCCTTGTATCTGCAAAACCAGGACAGAGTCCTTTGGTCCCCAACAGATTCACATATTCCTGCAAAGAATAGTCAAGACTATCTGGATCTCATATCCAGTTCTCCTATTTTTACGCATGTTTGTGTGACTCCAGCTAGAGTTCAAAACTTTACTGTGGCTCTCGGTGTTATGGCCCTCGGCACTGAAGCAGTTGGCCTTTTACTTCTTTTGTGACATGCACAGACAACATTACCAGTCCCAGGCAGTGACTAAGGAAGTGTTGCTCTCCTTGTCAGGAGACAATCTCTATGCCCAAATCTGGCTCAGCCTTTAAAAGAAGTAGTTAGCCTACGATGGGCAACCCTTTGGGATCCTCACCCACATAAAACAGGGACTCTGAGACTGGCAGAGACTCCCATTGGCAGGTAAACATATTGGTATTAGTATTATTCCAAACCACAAAGCATTAGTATCATTCCAAACCACAAAGAAAAGTGGAGGAAATGCACAGGTGAAGGAAGAGTTATTAAATTTTTTACTAAACTTACTATTTTCAATTTTTTTCTTAGATTATTTACTAGTTATTAAAATGGGAACTTGAGCTTATATTTCATCATCTGGTTATAAACCATCATGGCCCATCAATCAAACTTAAGTTACAAATAGCAGAAGACCCTGGGGGCAACTACTTTTTATGTGAGAACCTTCAAATGTGATAGACATTCCAAGAGGCAGTAGAAGTAAAAGCTACAGATCCTGGTCATTCATGCTTCAAGAATGCCAAAGCTTTACTGAGGTTCACAGAATATATACACCAAGTCAACTGGTTGGAAAAAAAACCCTGGAACCACAAGGGAAAAACAAGTTTACCTTCTCAGGATAAAAACAGGAACTGACTCAATGGCATTACCACCCATCGGCCAAACAGCAAAAGCCAAGATGTTCTTTTCTTAAAAAAAAAAACAAAAGTTTCCACATGTATCAGTAAGGCTCAGCATGGGGCAAACACTGAGGGAGCCCAGGGGGGTCTGACAACACAATCAGGGCCAGGCATATTAAAACCACCACATTTTACTTCCTGTCCCCCAAAAACTGCTTCAAACACATGAGACTAATGGAGCCCTATCTACCCATAGCATAATGCAAAATACATTTAGTCCAATTTGAAAGGTCAAATAAGTCTATAATAGTCTCAACAATGTTAAAAGTCCAAAAATTCAAAGTCTCTTCTGAGATTCAGTCAATCACTTAACTGGCACCCCCATAAAATCAAAATCAAAAAGCACATCACTGTACCTCAAATATCTCAGGATATATGCTACCATTCCAAAATATCATAGTGAGAAAACAGTGGACCAAAGAAGACCAAAATCCAGCTGGGTGAACTCCAAACTCTGCATCTCCATGTCAGAAGTCAAAGCACTCCTCAGATCTGCAAGTGCCTTTATCCTTGTTGATTGCAGTTAGCAAAACTGGCCTTCAGTAGCAACAGACTTTGCTTTCTTGGGCTGGTTCCACTCTGTGTTGGCAGCATTCCTCAGCATGTATCCCATGGCTCTGGCATCTCAAATATCTTGGGACATTTTTTGGTTTGTATATGCTTAGCCCAGGGAGTGGAAGTATTAGAATGCGTGGTCCTGTTGAGATATGTGTGGCCCTGTTGGAGTAGCACTGTGTAGTATGGGTTTCAAGACCCTCCTTCTAGCTTCCTAGAAGACGGTATTGTGCTAGCAGCCTTCAGATGAAGATGTAGAACTCTTCAGCTTTTCCTGCACCATGCTTGCCCAGATGCTGCCATGTTCCTGCCTTGGTGATAATGGACTAAGCCTTTGAACCTATAAGCCAGCCCCAATTGAATGTTCTTTATAAGAGTTGCCTTTGTCATGGTATCTGTTCACAGCAGTAAAACCCTAAATAAAACAGTGCATCTAAGGCAACTTTGACTTTCCAACTTCTTGTTCCAATGTCTGGGATCCACATATAAACTTCCCAGCTCCTCCCAAGGTCTTGGGTAGCTTTTCTAGTTCTGCTGATTGTAGCTTTATAGTATTCCATTGACTCTTCTTTACTGCTACTGCTATTCTTGGTGATCATCTCAGGGTATTAGTATCCACAATTTGCTGGAGATTTCTGCTGCAACTAGATCCCACCAATAGACTCTCATAGATTCTCTTTGTGAGGCCGAGTCTTAGCTTCTTTGCAAAACCCTATCAATATTGAGCCAATAACTGTAAATAATATTGTACCTTCATCACTGGACTTCCATACCATCTCACAGTACCAAGCCTTAGTTGCTTTCTAGGACCACTTCATCCCTTCAAAACTAGTACTATTTGGTTGATAATTTGAAGCCCAGCTGCAGCATGAGGTACAACCTTAGCTATCTCTAGAACACAACCCTCTTGTGCTGTCAGAAAACACTTTCCAGAAGTTTTAACCTTGGTGATGCTACCCTTTTCTTAATCATAGCTAATTTCTTAACTCCAACTAACCAGCATCAATTGTTCTAGTAGTAGGACTTCTAGTCCTGACTCAAAATCCACAGCAGCTTGGCAGAGTTCTCCTGCTTGCTACAGCTAGAATATGGCCTCATTTTTCTATTATTAATAACTTTCTGTTTTCAAACTCCTTCACTACCTAAACTTCCTTTGCTTTCCTGGGACTTGCTTTCTAGATTGACCTTGAACTTAGATATCTGCATGGCTTTGTCTCCTGAATACTGAGTTGTAACCTGCTCAGTACCAATTTGGCCTTGAACTCAAGGATCATCTTGCCTCTGTCTCCTGGGATTAAAGATTTGTGTTTTACTCTCAGTGTAAAATTCCCAAAGAGACCACCATACAAACACATGGCAGCCTTTAATCAAGCTTGAAATGGGCCATAAACCTTCCTGATGTGGCAGAAAAGGAGAGCAGTCCAAAGTTGAGAGGTAGGGAAATTATAAAGGAAAAACAAACAAACAAACAAACAAACAAACAAAGCAAAACAAAACAAAAACCCTAAGCAAGGGTTTCCAAGCCTTGGTGTTACATGAAAGGATAAAGGAATGTTGGCCTTTAAACTAATTGGTTTACTGCAAAAGATTAAAACATGAGAAGGGAGCATCTTGCCCTGAGGACTTATGTTTTGTTAGTCTACTCTCCTTTTTTTTACTGTGTATATTTTGCAACTGCCAGGGACATATCGTGATTATTTTTCAGAACTCAACAGTGGGGGCTATGCATCTCTTAGGGCAAGTTAGCTTAGAATGGAGTTTTAAAGACAAAATAGAGGGTTTTGTTTGTTTGTTTGTTTGTTTTTTTGTTTGTTTGTTTCTGCTACTCTAATCCCTACACTTGTCTCTCAAGAACCAGATCAAAAGTTTGTGTCTTCTAGCACCAAGACCTGGATTCACACGTGTGCCCTCAATTTCTGGAGTGTACTTCATTTGAAGTTAAAAGTCTAAACTATTCCTTGTTCAACTGCAAACACAAACAACATGTTTGGTTGGATAGGAACTTGCCCTGAGATCACCACTCCCTTAACATGTTTTTCTCCTTGATAACATGATTTAATTTCATTTCACTTCCTGGTCCTCCTTTATTATTTAAACTATACATTTTAATTCTTTTTCTTTTTAAACTTGCTATGCTTGATGAAAATACTCTTCCTGAGACTAAAGCAGAGAACAAAGTCTTTGCTGAACCTTTTTGAGTCTTCTGTTGTCAATGCAATTAATATAAAGCTCTGCTGTAGCCTTAGGTAGACTCTTTCAACAAGGACAAAAAAGCAGCCACTTTCTTCACTAAAATACAACATCCTGAACAGAACACCAATGGTTCAGGTACTAAAATCAAGAATTAATAAATGTGACATCACAAAACTGAAAAGCCACTGTATATCATTAAGAAAAACAAAACAAAACAAAATAAAACATAATGACAGCTTATAGATTAAGAAAAGATCTTCACTCACCCTACATCTGGCAGAGGACTGATATATAAAATATATTAACAACTCAAGAAATTAGATGTTAGTAATCCAAATAACCCAAATAAAAATAGGGTAAAGAGTTAAACAGAATTCTTAAGAAAGGAATTTTGAATGGCTGAGGAACAAATAAGGACATGTTTGACGTCGTTAGTCTTCAGGGAAATGCAAGCCAAAACAACTCTGGGATTCCATCTTATACCCATAAAAATGGTTAAGATCAAAAACTCAAAGGGCAGCACATGCTGACGTATTTTCAGAGCAAAGGGAACACTCCACCCACTGCTGGTGGGAGTAAAGGTTGTACACAAACTCTCAAAATCTATTCAGCAGTTTTTCAGAAGATTGAGAATACTTCTAACACAAGACTCAGCAATACCACTCCTGGATATATACCCATAAGACTCTCCACCACACCATAAGGATACATGCTAATCTATGTTCATAACAGCTTTGTTAATATTAACCAGAAGCTGGGAAAAAAAAACCCTAGATGTCCCTCAACTGAAGAATGGATAAAGAAAATATGGTTTATTTACACAATGGCATACTAATTGGACATTAAAAACAAGAATTTCATGAATTTTTCAGTGAAATGGATGGAACCAGAAAAATAATGATCCTTAGTAAGTTAACTCAGACCCCAAAGGAAATGAATGGTATTCACTCACTTATAACTTGATATTAGCTATAAAACACAGGATAACTATGCTATAATGAAGAGACTCAAAGAAGAAAAATATCAGAGAAAGCCCCTAGCTGAATCTTTCTTAGAAGGGGAAACAATAGATATCAGAGGTTGATGGAGGGAGGGACCTGAGTGAAAATGTGTAAGAATGGGGAGTAGAGGGGCGAGGAGATCTTATCTAAGGAGAGCAAGGAGAGAGAATAGAGATCTGCAATAGAGAAAGGACAATTCCTAGGACCTGCAGGGACCTGGGGTAGGGAAGGCCTCAGTGGTCTATGGGGGTGACTCTTTTTGAGAATCCTAGTAGTAGGCAAAAGGGAGCCTGAAGTAGCCACTCCATGTAGCCTGTGCCAAATTGATATTCATTCCCAGGTATAAGACCCCATCCCTGACACTATTAACTATACCCTGTTTTCCTTGCAGACCTATCGTAACTGTCCTCTGAGAGGCTCAAATCAGTATCCAATGGAAGGAAGTGCAGAGACCCACCCCAAACATTAAATGGGGCTTGGGGAGTCTTATGAATGAGGTGACAGAAGAATTGAAGGACCCAAAGAGGACAGGGACTACATAAGAAAATCAAAAGTGACTACCACAGACTGAAGCCCCAAAGAGTGAACTTGGGCTAGACCTAGGCCCCTGCACATATGTAGCAAAAGAATAGCAAGTCCTCAAACAACTGAATTAGTGGCTGTCCCTGATCCTGTTCCTTGCTGGCATGTGGATCCTGAACCCCGAAATGTACCTCCTGTCGGGTCTCAGTGGGCATGGATGTGCCTAGTCCTGCAGTGATGTGTTATGGTGGTGATGGTGGTGTGACTGGGATGGTGGTTTTAGTGTGTATGGGATGATACTCAGAGGGCAGTTAAGAGACGGGGAAGGTGGAATACATGAAGGATTTGAGTGAAGGGGTACTGATAGGGATGAGAGGATGATATTGAGTTGTAAAGTGGTATTTTGTCTGCATGTAAATCTCTGTAACATACACAGGTGTAGTCACAGAAGATTCAAGACCACAAGAGAGTATTGGATCCCCTGGATTGGAGTTTGATTCTTTAAAGCTAATTGGTACAAAATTATGTAAGCATAAACATACATTTTAAATGTATATGGAAATCAATTGGCTAGTCGAAAGTTTTTATGAAATCATCTAATTTTCTTTGTTACTTTTGTACATTTCTTATTAAACCTATTCCTTGTGAATATGAAACTTTTCTTAAGATTTTTAGAGGACCTCCTGTAATTTCAAATGTGTAGTACATTGTATGTGCAAGCACTATGTGTTGATCTACTTCTTTAAATTGCATTAAAGTTTAACTTACATGCAGTTAATATATTTTACTGTCCTTTTTATTACTTTTTTCATTTTTTGAGAATATATCATTGCATCAATTCTTCCTCCCACTTACTTCCTCCAACATAAGTAATATATCCTTTCATATAGAATTCCATGCTCTCTTGAAATTCATGACCTGTTTACTCATGAACTATCATCCATGCATATATGTATATTTAAAATGTATACTCCTAAATAAAGCCTGTTAAGTATGTATAGTTTTTATTCCATTTGCTTTTTTATTAATTAATATATTCATTCGCTTTACATCTAATTAAAGTCCTCTCTTGTGCCAGTCCCACTAAAAGTCAGCCCCTACCCATCTCCCCTCCACATCTCCTCCTTGGGTATCAACTCACCCTAGCACATGAAATCACTGCAGGAATAGGCAGATCCTCTCCACTGAAGCCAGACAAAGTGGTGCAGTTAGGGACCAGCGCATGTACACTCCTTGGTTGATAGTTCAGTCTTCTAGAGACTCCAGGGATCCAGGTTAGTTGAATCTGTTGTGGTGGTTTGCTTGTGCAATCCCTCTCTGCTCTGGGCATCTCAAACTTTCTTCCAACTCTTCCTACCCTCTCTGCCCCACTCTCCCTACACCTAAACCAGACCTGCTACATTCCCCTAACCATCCTCTCTCCCACCCAGAAGTCTCCCTCCATCCACATCTGATGACTATCTTATTTTGCTTTCTGATGAGATTTAGGCATCTTCCCTTGGGCTCTCCTTATTTAGCTTGTTAAGGTCTGTGGATTGTCCTGTAGGTATCCTGTACATCCTGACTAATATATACTTAAAAGTGAGTACATAACTTGCATATTCTTTTAGGTGTGGGTCAGCTTATTCAGGATGATATTTTCTAGTACCATCTATTTGCCTACAAAATTCATGATGCTTGGCTTTTAATAGCTATTACTCCATTGTATTTATGAACCATATTTTCACTATCCATTCTTCAGTTGAGGGGTATCTAGGTTTTTTTTTCAGTTTCTAGTTATTACTAATAGAATTACTGTAAACATTGTTGAACAAGTGTCTGTGTGCGATAGTAGCATATGTTTTGGGTATATACCCATGTGTAGTATAACTGGGTCTTAAGGTAGAGCAGTTCCCAGTTTTCTGAGAAACCATCTAATTATTTCTAAAAGGATTGTACAATTTGAAATTCAAGGCAATGGAAGAATGTTCCCCTTGCTGCACATCCTTGCAGTTATATTATCGCTTGAGGGTTTTTTTTTTTATCTTAGCCATTCTGGTGGGTGTAAGATAGAATTGCAGAGGCATTTTGACTTGCATTTTCTTTATGAATAAGGATGATGAACATTTATTTACATGTTTATTGGTTATTAGAGATTTTCTATTTAGTCCTGTGCCCCATTTTTAAATTGGGTTATTTGGTTTACTGGTTTCTAACATCTTGATTGTTTTATATATTTTGTATACTATGTCTCTGTCACTTGCAGGGTTGGTTAAATCATTTCCCAACCTGCACCCTACTATTCTGTTCTACTGAAAGTGTCCTTCATCTTACAGTAGCTATTCAGTTTCAGTAGGGCTCATTTATTAATTGTTGAACTTAGTGCCTGAGCTATTGGTCTTATGTTCAGGAAGTTTTCCCTTTACCACTTCTCTTCTATTAGGTTTTAGTATATCTGGTTGTATGCTGAGGGTCAAAGCCTCTTGGGCATGAATTTTGAGCAGGGTAATGAATATGGTTCTATTTGCATTCTTCTACATGCCAACAACTAGATAGCCCAGTACCAGGTATTGAAGATGCTTTCTTTCCTGTTGTATGGTTTTTGGATTCTTTATCAAATTTCAAGCGTCTGTGTATGTGTTGATTTAACTTTTAGTCTTTGATTCAACTTCTCTGATAAAATTCTCTACTTTTATAAAAATACCATGAAGTTTTTCTTACTATTACTCTGTAATACAGCTTGAAGTCAGGGATGATGATACCTCCAGAAGCTCTTTTATCATACAGGATGGTTTTAATTATGTTAACTATTTTGTTTTTCCATATGAAGTTGAATATTTTTTCTTTCAAGGTCTGTGAAAAGTTGTGTTAGGATATTGATGGGAATTACATTGAATCTGTAGATTGCTTTGGTAAGATGGCCATTTTTTTCAATTAATACTACTGATCCAAAAGCATGGAAAACCTTTCCATGTTCTGTTATATTATTCAATTTGTTTCTTCAGAGACTAGAATTTCTTGTTATACAAGTCTTTGACTTGCTTTGCTAGTTATGCAAGGATATTTTATTTTATTTGTGGCTATTGTGAGGGATGTTTTTTTCATAATTTCTTCCTCAGCCCATTTATCATTTATAAATAGAAAGGCTATTGAATTTTTTTGAGCTGATTTTCTATCAGCCACTTTGCTTCAGTTGTTTGTTTATAAGCTGTAGGAGGTCTCTGATCAAATTTGGAGGATCACTTGTGTATATCATGTATAAATACCAATATTTTTGAAATCTTTTCTAACTTGCATCCCCTTGATCTCCTTTAGTTGTCATATTGTTCTGGTTTGAATGTCACATACTATATTTAAAGATACATAGAAAGAGAATGAACAGCCTTCTATTTTCCTGGATATTAGTGGAATTGTTTTAAGATTCTCCCTTTAATAAGATGCTGATTATTAATTTGCTGGATATTGTCTTTAGTGTATGTAGTTATATGCCTTGTACCTCTGTTCTGTCCAGGACTTTTAACATGAAGAAGTTTTGGATTTTGTCAAAGAAGTTTGCAGCATCTAATGATCATGATTTTTTTTCACTTTGTTTATATAGTCAATTACGCTGATGAATTTCACAAAATGAACCATCCCTGTATCCCTATGATGAGGTCTACTTCATGGTAAAAGTCTTGGAATGATCAGAAATTCAAGGCCTATTCCTAAACATAGTAAATGCAATATATAGCAAACCAGTAGACATCAAACTAAATGGAGAAAAACTAGAAGCAATCCCATTAAAATCAAGGACTAGACAATGCTGTCTACTCTCTCCCTACCCATTCAATACAGTACTTGGAATCCTAGCCATAGCAATCAGACAACAAAATACGCCAATGGGATACAACTTGGAAAGGAAGTAGTGAAAATATAAATATTTGCAGATGATATATTTTATTTTTGTGACCACAAAATTCCAACAGAGTATATCTAAAGATGATAAACAACTTCAACTAAGTGGCTGGTTATAAAATTAACTCAAACAAATCAGTAGCCTTCCTCTACTCAAAGGATAAAAAGGCTGAGAAAGAAAGTAGGAAAATGACACCCTTAACAATAGTAATAAATAATATAAAATGCCTTGCTGTGACTCTAACCAAGCAAGTGAAAGGTCTGTATGACAAGAACTTCAAGTCTCTGAAGAAATAAATTGAAGAATATCTCAGAAGATAGAAAGATCTCACAAACTCATGGATTGGCAGTATTAATATTGTAAAAATGGCCATATTGTCAAAAGCAATTGACAGATTCAATGCAATCCCCATCAAAATCCTAACTCAATTCTTCATAGAGTTAGAAAGAGCAATTTGTGAATTAATTTGAATAACAACAAAAACAGGATAGTGAAAGCTAGCCTCAACAAAGAAAGAACTATTGGGGGAATCAGCATCTATAACCCGCAGCTGTATTATAGAGCAATTGTGATAAAAACTGCATGGTACAGAGACAGACAGGTAGATCAATGGAATAGAATTGAAAAATCAGAAACGAACCAACATACCTAAGATCTTTCATCTTTGAAAAGGAGCTAAAAACATCCAGTGTGGGGGGTGGGAACCAGCATTTTCAACAAATGGTACTGGTTCAACTGGAGGTCAGCATGTAGAAGAATGCAACTTGATCCATTATTATCTCCTTGTTCAATGCTCAACTCTAAGTGAAACAAGGACATCAAAATAAAACCAAATACAATGTAACTAATAGAAGATAAAGTGGGAAGATTCTTGGACTCAGGGGCACAGGGGAAATTTTCCTAAACAGAATACAAATTGCTCATGCTCTAAGATTAAGATTCAACAAGTGTGATCTCATAAAATTGCAAAGCTTCTGTAAAGCAAAGGACATTGTCATTAGGAAAAAACATCTCTCAATACAATGGAAAAAATCTTTACCCATCCTACATCTAAAAGAGGACAAATAGACATTATATATAAAGACCTCAGGAAGTAAGACTCCAGAAAAATCAAGTAAGCTTATCAAAAATGGGCTACAGAGCTAAACTCAAATGGGGAGTTTCGAATAGCTGAAAAGCACCTAAAGAAATGTTCAACATTCTTATTCATCAGGGAAATGCAAATCAAAACAACTGTGGGATTCCATCCCATACAATACTGAAGGGTTAAGATAAATATATTCAGGTGGCAGTAGATGCTGTTAAGGGTGTGATCAAATAATGACACTCCTCCATTTTTGGTGGAATTGTAAGCTGTTATGCCAATTACTCTGGAATTCATGGTGGCAGTTCCTCAGAAAATTGGACATATCACTGCCTGAGGATTCATCTTGACCACTGTATACAGAAAAAGTGGTATATTTACACAACGGAATACTACTCAGCTATCAAAAATAAAATGACATCATGAAATTCTTTGGCAAATGGATAGAACTAGAGAATATCATCCTGAGTGAGGCTACCCAATCACAAAAGAACACACATAGTATGTACTCACTCATAAGCAGGTATTAGCCCAAAAGCTCCAAATACCCAAGTTACAATTCACAGTTGACATTAAACTTAAAAAGACGGAAGACCAATGTGTGTATGTTTCAGTCCTTCTTGGAAGGGGGAACAAAAATACTCACAGGAGGAAATATGGCAACAAAGTTTGGAGCAGAGACTGAATGAAAGGCTATCCCGAGACTGCTCTACCTAGGGGTCCATTCCTTGTACATCCACCAAACTCAGACAATATTGAAGATGCCAAGAAGTGCATGCTGACAGGAGCCTGATATAGCTGTCTCTATGATGCTCGGCTAGAGCCTGACAAATAGAGAGGTGGATTCTTGCAATGAACCATTGAACAGAGAATGGGCTTCCCAATGGAGGAGTAAGAGAAAGGACTGAATGAGCTGAAGGGGTTTACAACCCCATAAGAACAACAACAATATCAAACAATCAGATACCCCAGAGATCCTAGGGACTTAAACACCATCCCAAGAGTATGGAAAGATATAACTTTGTCTCCAGCAGCATATATAGTAGAGGATGGCCTTGTAGGGCAACAATAGGAGGAGAGGCCCTTGGTCCTATACTCGATTGCCCAGTATAGGAGAGTGCCAGTTTGGGGAGTTGGGAGGGAGTGGGTTGGTCTGTGGTAGAGCACCATTAAAGAAGCAGGACAAGTAAAACCAGGAAATATGTTAACATTTAATATATTATTAAATATATTAATATATATTGAATTAAATTATTAAATATATATTAATATAATATATTGAATTGATATAAAACAACGGAAATGCAGGGACAGAGTAGAGCAGAAAGTTAAGGAAACCCCATCCAGAGACTGCCCCAAATAGGGATCCATCCCTTCTACTGACAACAAACCTAGAGACTATTGCTGATGCCAAGAAGTGTTTAGTGACAGGAGTCAGGTATCGCTTTCCCCTGTGAGGGTCTGCCTAATCTGGAGCAATACAGTTGTAGATATACACAAACACTGGACTGTGTATGGGGACTACAATAGGGAAGTTAGGTCAAGGACACTAGGAGCTGAAGGGATTTGTAATCTCATAGGAATAATAACCATAGCAACAATCTACCCCCTCCCCAGTGTGACCAGGGATTAAATCACCAAACAACATGCACCCATGACTCCAGCTGCATATGTAGCAGAGGATTGCCTTATCACTGGGAAAGGATCCACTTGTTCCTGTGTATGCTTGATGACCAAGGATAAGGGAAATCTAGGCTGCTGAGGCACGAGTGGGTGGGTAGGTAGTGGAACACTATCACAGGTGCAGGGGAAGGGGATGGGGGCTTGTGGAGGGGAAACTGGGAAGGGAGATATTTGAAGTGTAAATAACTCAAATAACCAAGAAAAATAAAAACAAAATAAGAATACACTTTCTTATCCTGTGCCTTTTTATCATTTAATTGAGGCTATTGATATTGAGAAATATTAATTATTCTGTTATTCTCTCATTCCTGGTATTTTAATGTTGATGGTGATGTGTGTGTGTGTGTGTGTGTGTGTGTGGGGGGGGGGTGATTTTCTTCTTTTGATTTTTCTGGTATGAAATTATTTTTGTTCTTGTTATCTTGTGTGCCATCACCTCTGGTGTGTCAGAATTTTCCTTCTAGTTTCCTTTGCATGACTGGATTAGAGGAAAGATATTGTGTAAATATGGTTTTGTTATGAGGTATCTTGGTTGCTCAGTCTATGATGATTTGAAATTTTGCTAGGTATAGTAGTATTACCTGATATCTGTGTTCTCTTAGGGTACAAAGTACAATTTTTCATGTCTTTTGGCTTTTAAAATCGATTTTGAAAAGATAGGTTTAATTCTGATAGGTCTTCCTTTATATGTTACTTGGCCTTTTCCCCCTGCAACTTTTAATATTCTTTCTGTATTCTGTATGTTTAGTGTTTTGATGATTATGTTGTTTTGTTTTGTTTGTTTTTTTCTTCTGGCTCAATCTGTTTGGAGTTCTGTAAACTTCTTTTACATTTATAGTCACTTTTTTGTTAGTTTAGAGAAATTTTGTTCTATGATTTTGTTGAAGAAATTTTCTGGGCCTTTTAGCTGGCAATCTTATTCTTCTATTCTATTAATAATTCCTTTTGTAGGCTTGCTACCTGCCTCAATGGTTTACATTTCAAATTGAAAGACACACACACAAACACACACAAACACACACACACACACATACACACACAGTGTTTATATGCTAATATGCCTTAAATAGCACAATAGCTGGGTAACTGCCTATCATCCATAATTTTGATTTACCTCCCATTGATAATCCCAAGTTTTTACTTAATAAATGCTATATTCTATCTTGGCTGCTCTAAACCCAGTTGACCGGACCTCTAGGCCATGTTCTTCTGTCTCCTTTACATGGTGGTGGTGCTTCTCTTTCCTTCACAGCTCATGTTCTCTGGCATGGTATCTCTTATCTCCATACTCTCTTTGCATGGTATATCTACTCCTTCTATGCAGTGGTCCCAAGCCCAAAAAAATTCTTAACTCCTGCCTCTATCTGTGTTCCACAACTATTGTCATGTTCACAGAAGCTACATGCAGACACTGTCATGAAGCAGGTTTTTGGGGGGAACATAAACAAACAGGTACATTTCCCCTTTTTCATCCAATTAAAATTTTTCTTTTCCCTCAGATATCCTTTGAACATAATTTTAACAATTATGTAAATTATAAAGTATGATATACACATATAACATCTAGTCCATTACAGTTGGATATATATATATATATATATATATATATATGCATTCTATCATCTATCCTAACATAAAGAGTTATAATTCTGTACCACAATTAGTTTTGATTTAACTTGCAATACCATAAGAAAGCTATACTTCCAAATCTAGAACATCTTCTGTAATGGTAAACAACTTAAGTTCAATTATGAGACAATAACTAGTCATCAACACTGTCAGAGATCGATAAAGGAGTTAAATATTACCAGAATATGTAGGCAGCACAGACACATAGCTTCCAAAACTTTTACAATTTGTAGAGACAGTTGACTGCCTGGACAGTCTCCAACATTTCTTAGAATGTTGGAGCATCTGTCTTCAAAGACAGAAATTAAGTAAATAAGGAACTATGAAGGAGTAGCTTACCATATCTTGGCAGAGCTTAGTCATTGAATATGCCACATATGTATGTCCTTTTTTGGACAGTATTTTCTATGGAAATGAGATTACGATATTTCTTACTCCATGACTACCTTGCTACATTTGAAGTGATTCCTATTGGAGATAATGCTTCTTTGTATCTTCTTTGATATGTTACATGTCAGCAGACATGTCACCCAGTCAAAATATCTATTAATAATGAAATGGTTTTAAGTGTTATATTATGTGGATTTCTGATGCTTTGAAGAGCAACTGAGTTGTTACTCTCATTGATTACTCTTAGCTCTTTCTTATTTGAATAATCTTGAAAACCATTTATGATAATTAAATCAGAATCAATATTACTGTGAGTTTACTGTCTGACCTTTAACTTGCATTATTTAATGATCCTAACAGTTTGTAATATCAGCTATTAGAAGGACTGGGTCTAAGCCTTATATTCTTAAATGAGCCATATAGGCACAGTGTCTAAGGGTGAAGATAATAATTTTAAGTTTTGTATGAATATTCAAAGATTCTGCACCAATGTAAGAAAGTAGAATTTCAACTCTGCATCAAAATGTAAAGGTTATGGCTAAAAATGTTTTGTTTAAGAATAAATTTAGTAATTCGACACCATTTATCTAATTTCTTATATTACTCTACCCTGTTTTTCTTTTTAACCCTCTTCCCTTTACTTAAGAAAGAAATGATAGAGAAGAGGAAAGAAAAATAAAGATCCTTGAGTTTAAGTTTTTTATTTAGTTTTTTCTCTGTCCAAACTTATCACCATTTCCAAATTATCCCTTAAAATGTGAACCTATCTGTGGTTTATATTAAAAAAAAACCATAACTGGATACTCAAACCCAAGGAATTTGGATGACAACTTTCCATAACTTCTTCCTGATTAATTCAGGCAATTATTATTTTTAAGGGGTGGGATGAGGTAGGAAAATTGGGAAAAAATTGGTTAGACTTAAGAAAGATAGCTTTAGCATTTATTATCGGGTTTCTATTTGCTTAGGAAGTTCAGGGTTTAACTGAAGTTCTAATTGGACCTGTCTGATAAAACTGGATAAGCTGAGTTATTTAGCATTTTCTTTGACCAATGTATTAAAATGTATTCCTTTTACAGTATCTTCTTTGCCTGAGGTTCTCACTTCCATCTCTTATATTCATTTGGTGATATTCACATATGTAGTTCCTGCTCTTTCATAGTTTCCCATCTCCATGGTTGCCTCATTTTGTCTTTTCTTTATTTCTTCTATTTCTTGCATTTCCATTTTCCAATAGGCCTTGAACTATTTTATTCATTGGCTTCACTTCTTTAATTGTAATTTCTTGTATGCCTTTCAGGGATATATTCACCTCCTCTTTAAAGGCCTCTAGCATCATTATAGGATTAGTTTAACCTTGTTGTCTGTTGTCAGTGTTAGGGTATCCAGGGCTTACTGTTATTTGATAGCTGTGCCCTGGTATTACACAGTTTATACCCTGAGTCTTGTTGATTATGTTTTTTAAGCTGGCTTTGGTTGCATGCAATTTTAAAAGCATGTTTGCTCTGGCTAGGCTCGGGGAATAGTAGCCTCTCATTTGCTGTCTAGTCAGTTAACATTTTCCTGAGATCATGGCTATGCCCCTAGAAGAGTCGCAGACTGTATTCCTAAGAGTGCCGCCCATTCCTTTTTGCCTAGTGCCACCACGGCTGACTTGTTAAGCCACAATAATCGTCTCTCCTGAGAATACCTGAGAACACCACCCACTATCCACCAGCAAACCTCCCTGGTTGGCTCTGAGGATTGCCTATCATGGCCTCTATCTTGTGCCCTCTCTCTTACACACCTGAGTCATAGATGGAAAACATTAAACAATCCTACTCTTTTAAAATCATCCAGATGATCAGCTAGTCTCGAAATCTATTTGTACCACAGCTAGGCTGTGAACCTCTCTATCTTCACCCAGTAATTCTCCTCTGCCATCTTTATTTACCCAATCAAGTGACAATTAGGGAACATCTGCCTGCGTACCTTTAGCTATCTCTTTGTCCCTTGTATTTGCTGAATGTTTCTGAGGAGCTAGCATGATTCCTCAGGGTGGAAGGCTGAGCAATGTGCCTGACAAAGTAATTTAGTAAACAGCATGCTGCTAACCACTGATGTATGCTTTTTCATTCTGTAGATTATTATTGATCAGGTTAGCAATTTGTAAACAATAAAAGTGAAAATACTGAGAATAATTTCAAGCCAGTATACATTTCTCTTGCTGAGATTGTTGGAGGTGAAATTTCTAGGACAAAGGCTATGCATATTTTAAGCATCTGTAGATTCTATCAAGTTGTTTTTTTACAAAGAAGTATACCACTTTACATTTGATACAATCATGTGAAAATATTAGGTCTTTTATATCCAAATTATTAAATTGTCAATGTTTTTTGAATATTTTACTTTGTTTTAATATTTGACAGTATTATTAATGTATATTTTATTTAAGATTCTAATTTCTGCTAAAGTCTTTTTATTGTTTATGAATGTTTTTGTTATAAATTAGTAGTAATATTTTTCCAGTGATTTTTATGCTTTGTTTCTACTTTTTGTCTATTAATGTATTAAATTATACTTAATAATATTTTCCATCTTTATGAAATTGGGTATTTCTTATTTACGTTTCAAATATTATTCCCTTTCCCGGTTTCCAGGCCAACATCCTGCTACACCTCCCCCTCTCCTTCTACATGGGTGTTCCCCTCCTCATCTTCCCCCCACTATACCACTCCCCCTAAGAATTCTGTTCATTGGGGGTCCAGCCTTGACAGAACCAAAGGTTTTCCCTTCCACTGGTGCCCTTACTAAGCTATTCAATGCTACATATGAATTTGGAGCCCAGGGTCAGTCCATGTATAGTCTTTGAGTAGTGGCTTAGTCCCTGGAAGCTCTAGTTGGTTAGCACTGTTGTTCATATGGGGACTCAAGCCCCTTAAACTCTTTCAGTCCTTTCTCTGAATCCTTCAACGGGGGTCCCATTCTCATTTCAGTGGTGTGCTTCTGGCATTTACCTATGTATTTGCCATAATCTGGCTGTGTCACTCAGGGGAGATCTACATCTGGTTTCTGTCAGCCTGCACTTCTTTGCTTCATCCATCTTATCTAGTTTGGTGAGTGTATATGTATGGGCAACGTGTGGGGCAGGCTCTGAATGGCCGTTCCTTCACCTCTGCTCTAATCTTTGCCTTCCTATCCCCTCCTAAAGGTATTCTTGTTACTATTTAAAAGAAGGAGTGAAGCATCCACATTTTGGTCATCCTGCTTGAGTTTCATGTTTTCTGTGCATCTTAGGTAATACAAGCTTTGGGGCTAATATCCACTTATCAATGAGTGCCTACCATGTGTGTTTTTCTGTGATCGGGTTACCTCACTCAGGATGATATTTTCCAGTTCCCTCCATTTGCCTATGAATTTCATAAAGTCATTGTTTTTGATAGCTGACTAATATTCCATGGTGTAGATGTACCACATTTTCTGTATCCATTCCTCTGTTGAAGGGCATCGGGATTCTTTCCAGATTCTGGCTATTATAAATAAGGCTGCTATGAATATAGTGGAGCATGTGTCTTTTTTACATGTTGGAGCACCTTTTGGGTATATGCCCAAGAGGGGTATAGCTATGTCCTCAGGTAGTGCAATGTCCAATTTTCTGAGGAATCTCCAGACTGATTTCCAGAAGAGTTGTACCAGTCTGCATTCCCACCAATTGAGGAGTGTTCCAATTTCTCGATATTGTCACCATCAACTACTGTCTCCAGAGTTTTTGATCTTAGCTATTCTTACTGGTATGAGGTAAAATCTCAGAGTTGTTTTGATTTGCATTTCCCTTATGACTAAAAATGTTGAACATTTCTTTAGTTACTTCTCAGCCATTCGATATTCCTCAGCTGTGAATTCTTTGTTTAGCTCTAAAACCCATTTTTTAATAGGGTTATTTGTCTCCCTACAGTCTAACTTCTTGAGTTCTTTGTATGATTTATATATAAGGCCTCTATCTGTTGTAGGATTGGTACAGATCTTTTCCCAATCTGTTGGTTGCTGTCTTGTCCTAACAACATTGTCCTTTTCCTTACAGAAGCTTTGTAGTTTTATTAGATCCCATTTGTCGATTCTTTGTCTTAGAGCAGAAGCCAGTGGTTTTTTGATCAGGAAAATTTCCCCAGTGCTCATGTGTTCGAGACTCTTCCCCACTTTTTCTTCTATTAGTTTGAGTGTATATGTGAGTGTATATGTGTATATGTTGATGTGGAGGTCCTCGATATGTTTGGACTTAAGCTTTATACATGGTAATAAGAATGGATCAATCTGCATTCTTCTACATGCTGAACTCCAGTTGAACCAGCACAATTTGATGAAAATGCTTTTTTTTTCCATTGGATGCTTTTGGTTCCTTTGTCAAAGGTCAAGTGACCATAGGTGTATGGATTCATTTCTTGGTCTTAAATTCTTCTACACTGGTCCATCTGCTTGTCTCTGTACCAATACAATAGTTTTTATCACTATTGCTCTGTAATACTGCTTGAGTTCAGGGATAGTGATTCTCCCAGTAGTCCTTTTATTATTGAGGATAGTTTTAACTATCCTGGGGTTTTTGTTATTCCAGATGAATTTGCAAATTGTTCAATGAAGAATTGGGTTGGCATTTTGATGGGGATTACATTGTATCTATAGATCACTTTTGCTAAAATGGCCATTTTTACTATATTAATCCTGCCAATCCATGAGCATGGGAATCTTTCCATCTTCTGAGATCTTCTTCAATTTCTTTTCAGAGGCTTGAAGTTCTTATTATATAGATCTTTCACGAACTTAGTTCAAGTCACACCAAGTTATTTTATATTATTTGGGACTATTGTGAAGGGTCTCATTTCCCTAATTTCTTTCTCAGCTTGTTTCTCTTTTGTGTAGAGAAAGACTACTGATTGATTTGAGTTAATTTTATACCCAGCCATTTTGTTGAAGGTGTTTATCAGGTTTAGTATTTCTCTGGTGGGACTCTTGGGATCACTTAAATATACTATTTTATCATCTGCAAATAATGATATTTTAACTTCTTCCATTCCAGTCTGTATCTTTTTGATCTCCTTTGTTGTTTGATTGCTCTGGCTAGGAATTCAAGAACTATACTGAATAAGTAGACAGAGAGTGGGCAACGTTTTCTAGTCCCTGATTTTAGTGGGATTGCTTCAAGTTTCTCTCCATATAGTTTAATGTTAGCTGCCGGTTTGCTGTATATGGCTTTTACTATGTTTAGGTATAGGCATTGAATTCCTGTTCTTTCCAGGATTTTTATCACGAAGGGGTGTTGAATTTTGTCAAATGCTTTTGCAGTATCTAATGAAATGATCGCGTGGTTTTTTTTTTCTTTCAGTTTGTCATACAGAGGATTGCGTTGATGGTTTTCTGTACATTAAAACATCCCTGCATGCCTGGGATAAAGCCTATTTTATCATGATGGATGATGGTTTTGATGTGTTCTTGGGTTCATTTTGCAAGAATTTTATTTTCGCGACAATATTCATAAGCGAAATTGGTCTGAAGTTCTCTTTCTTTGTTGAGTCTTTGTGTGGTTTAGGTAATTGTGACTTCATAGAAGCAATTCGGTAGGGATCCATTTGTTTCAATTTTGTGGAATAGTTTGGATAGTATTTGTATGAGGTCTTCTAGAAGGTCTGATAGAATTCTGCACTGAACCCATTTGGACCTGGGCTCTTTTTGGTTGGGAGACTTTTAATGACTGCTTCTATTTCTTTAGGAGTTATTGGGTTGTTTAAATGGTTTATTTGTTTGTGATTTAACTTCAGTACCTGGTATCTGTCTAGGAAATTGTCCATTTCTTGCAGATTTTCAAGTTTGGTTGAATATAGACTTTTGATGATTTCTGATGATTTTTTTAATATCCTCTGATTCTGTTGTTATGTCTCCCTTATCATTTCTGATTTTTTAGTTTGGACACCTTCTCAGTGTCCTCTGGTTAGTGTGGCTAAAGGTTGACTAAAAATCAAAAAATCAAGAAAATCTTGTTGATTTTCTCAAAGAACCATTTTTGGTTCTGTTGATTATTTGTGTAGTACTTTTTGTTTCTACTTGGTTGATTTCACCTCTGAGTTCGATTATTTCCTGCCTTCTACTCCTCCTGGGTATATTTGCTTCTTTTTCTACTAGACATTTTAGGTGTGCTGTCAAGCTATTATATATGCTCTCTCCTATTTCTTTCTGCAGGCACCCAGAGCTATGAGTTTTCCTCTAAGCACAGCTTTCATTGTGTCCCATAAGTTTGGGTATGTTGCGGATAAACAGTTCTCTGAACCCAAATCCCATGTGAGGGAGAGCTAAACCCTCAGAGAGGCAGACACGCCTGGGAAAACAGAAGAGACTGCAGTCTGCACACACATCTCGGATGCCAGAGGAAAACCCCAAACGCTGTCTGGAACCCTGGTGCACTGAAGCTCCCGGAAACAGCTGCGCAGATCTTCCTGGTTGCTGCCTCCGCAGAGAGCTCGAGGGCAGCACCCCGCAAGCAAACTTGAGCCTCAGGATCACAGGTAAGACCAAGTTTTCTGCTGCAAGTGACCTGCCTGGTGAACTCAAGACACAGGCCCACAGGAAGAGCTGAAGACCTGTAGACAGGAAAAACTACACGCCCGAAAGCAGAACACTCTGTCGCCATAACAGGCTGAAAGAAAACAGGAAAACAGGTCTACAGCACTCCTGACACACAGGCTTATAGGGCAGTCTAGTCACTGTCAGAAATAGCAAACAAAGTAATACTAGAGATAATCATATGGCGAGAGGCAAGCGCAGGAACCCAAGCAACAGAAACCAAGAATACATGGCACCATCGGAGCCCAATTCTCCCACCAAAACAAACATGGATTATCCAAACACACCAGAAAATCAAGATCTAGTTTCAAAATCATATTTGATCATGATGCTGGAGGACTTCAAAAAAGACGTGAAGAACGCCCTTAGAGAACAAGTAGAAGCCTACAGAGAGGAATCACAAAATGCCTGAAAGAATTCCAGGAAAATATAAATAAACAAGTAGAAGCCCATAAAGAGGAGTCACAAAAATCCGTGGAAGAATTCCAGGAAAACACAATCAAACAGTTGAAGGAATTAAAAATGGAAATAGAAGCAATCAAGAAAGAACACATGGAAACAACT
Source organism: Rattus norvegicus (assembly GCF_021556685.1). Lineage (NCBI taxonomy): Eukaryota > Metazoa > Chordata > Mammalia > Rodentia > Muridae > Rattus > Rattus norvegicus. The sequence continues at coordinate 8,270,093 of NC_141539.1, read as the reverse complement.
CTGGATATAGAAAACCAAAAGAAGAGACAAGGAGCTGTAGATACAAGCTTCACCAACAGAATACAGGATATGGAAGAGAGAATCTCAGGAGCAGGAGATTCCATAGAAATCATTGACTCAACTGTCAAAGATAATGTAAAGCGGAAAAAGCTACTGGTCCAAAACATACAGGAAATCCAGGACTCAATGAGAAGATCAAACCTAAGGATAATAGGTATAGAAGAGAGTGAAGACTCCCAGCTCAAAGGACCAGTAAATATCTTCTACAAAATCATAGAAGAAAACTTCACTAACCTAAAAAAAGAGATACCCATAGGCATACAAGAAGCCTACAGAACTCCAAATAGATTGGACCAGAAAAGAAACACCTCCTGTCACATAATAGTCAAAACACCAAATGCACAAAATAAAGAAAGAATATTAAAAGCAGTAAGGGAAAAAGGACAAGTAACATATAAAGGCAGACCTATCAGAATCACACCAGACTTTACGCCAGAAACTATGAAGGCCAGAAGATCCTGGACTGATGTCATACAGACTCTAAGAGAACACAAATGCCAGCCCAGGTTACTGTATCCTGCAAAACTCTCAATTAACATAGATGGAGAAACCAAGATATTCCATGACAAAACCAAATTTACACAATATCTTTCTACAAATCTAGCACTACAAAGGATAATAAATGGTAAAGTCCAACATACGGAGGGAAGATATACCCTAGAAGAAGCAAGAAACTAATCGTCTTGGCAACTAAACAAAGAGAATGAAAGCACACAAACATAAACTCACATCCAAATATGAATATAACAGGAAGCAATAATCACTATTCCTTAATATCTCTCAACATCAATGGCCTCAACTCCCCAATAAAAAGAAATAGATTAACAAACTGGATACGCAACGAGGACCCTGCATTCTGCTGCCTACAGGAAACACACCTCAGAGACAAAGACAGATACTACCTCAGAGTGAAAGGCTGGAAAACAACTTTCCAAGCAAATGGTCAGAAGAAGCAAGTTGGAGTAGCCATTCTAATATCAGATAAAATCAATTTTCAACTAGAAGTCATCAAAAAAGTTAAGGAAGGACACTTCATATTCATCAAAGGAAAAATCCACCAAGATGAACTCTCAATCCTAAATATCTATGCCCCAAATGCAAGTGCACCTACATATGTAAAAGAAACCTTACTAAAGCTCAAAACACACATTGCACCTCACACAATAATAGTAGGAGATTTCAACACCCCACTCTCATCAATGGACAGATCATGGAAACAGAAATTAAACAGAGATGTAGACAGACTAAGAGAAGTCATGAACCAAATGGACTTAATGGATATTTATAGAACATTCTATCCTAAAGCAAAAGGATATACGTTCTTCTCAGCTCCTCATGGTACTTTCTCCAAAATTGACCATATAATTGGTCAAAAAACGGGCCTCAACAGGTACAGAAAGATAGAAATAATCCCATGCGTGCTATCGGACCACCGCAGCCTAAAACTGGTCTTCAATAAAAATAAGGGAAGAATACCCACATATATGTGGAAATTGAACAATGCTCTACTCAATGATAACCTGGTCAAGGAAGAAATAAAGAAAGAAATTAAAGACTTCTTAGAATATAATGAAAATGAAGGTACAACATACCCAAACTTATGGGACACAATGAAAGCTGTGCTAAGAGGAAAATTCATAGCGCTGAGTGCCTGCAGAAAGAAACAGGAAAGGGCATATGTCAGCAGCTTGACAGCACACCTAAAACCTCTAGAACAAAAAGAAACAAATACACCCAGGAGGAGTAGAAGGCAGGAAATAATCAAACTCCGAGCTGAAATTAACCAAGTAGAAAAAAAAAAAAAGGACCGTAGAAAGAATCAAGAGAACCAAAAGTTGGTTCTTTGAGAAAATCAACAAGATAGATAAACCCTTAGCCAGAGTAACGAGAGGACACAAAGAGTGTGTCCAAATTAACAAAATCAGAAATGAAAAGGGAGACAACTACAGATTCAGAGGAAATTCAAAAACATCAGATCTTACTATAAAAGCCTATATTCAACAAAACTTGAAAATCTGCAGGAAATGGACAATTTCCTAGACAGATACCGGGTACCCAAGTTAAATCAGGAACAGATAAACCAGTTAAACAACCCCATAACTCCTAAGGAAATAGAAGAAGTCCTTAAAGTTCTCCCAACCAAAAAGAGCCCAGGTTCAGACGGGTTTAGTGCAGAATTCTATCAGACCTTCATAGAAGACCTCATACCAATATTATCCAAAATATTTCACAAAATTGAAACAGATGGAGCACTACCGAATTCCTTCTATGAAGCCACAATTACTCTTGTACCTAAACCACACAAAGACCCAACAAGGAAAGAGAACTTCAGACCAATTTCCCTTATGAATATCGACGCAAAAATACTCAATAAAATTCTGGCAAACCGAATCCAAGAGCACATCAAAACAATCATCCACCATGATCAAGTACGCTTCATCCCAGGCATGCAGGGATGGTTTAATATACAGAAAACCATCAACGTGATACATTATATAAACAAACTGAAAGAACAAAACCACATGATCATTTAATGAGATGCTGAGAAAGCATTTGACAGAATTCAACACCCCTTCATGATAAAAGTCCTGGAAAGAATAGGAATTCAAGGCCCATACCTAAACATAGTAAAAGCCATATACAGCAAACCAGTTGCCAACATTAAACTATATGGAGAGAAACTTGAAGCAATCCCACTAAAATCAGGGATTAGACAAGGCTGCCCACTCTCTCCCTACTTATTCAATATAGTTCTTGAAGTTCTAGCCAGAGCAATCAGACAACAAAGGAGGTCAAGGGGATACAGATCGGAAAAGAAGAAGTCAAAATATCACTATTTGCAGATGATATGATAGTATATTTAAGTGAACCCAAAAGTTCCACCAGAGAACTACTATAGCTGATAAACAACTTCAGCAATGTGGCTGGGTATAAAATTAACTCTAATAAATCAGTAGCCTTCCTCTACACAAAAGAGAAACAAGCCGAGAAAGAAATTAGGCAAACGACACCCTTGATAATAGACCCAAATAATATAAAGTAACTCGGTGTGACTTTAACCAAGCAAGTAAAAGATCTGTACAATAAGAACTTCAAGACACTGAAGAAAAAAATTGAAGAAGTCCTCAGAAGATGGAAATATCTCTCATGCTCATGGATTGGCAGGATTAATATAGTAAAAATGGCCATTTTACCAAAAGCTATCTACAGATTCTATGCAATCCCCATCAAAATACCAATCCAATTCTTCAAAGAGTTAGACAGAACAATTTGCAAATTCATCTGGAATAACAAAAAACCCAGGATAGCTAAAACTATCCTCAACAATAATAGGACTTCAGGGGGAATCACTATCCCTGAACTCAAGCAGTATTACAGAGCAATAGTGATAAAAACAACATGGTATTGGTACAGAGACAGACAGATAGACCAATGGAATAGAATTGAAGACCCAGATATGAACCCACACACCTATGGTCACTTGATTTTTGACAAAGGAGCCAAAACCATCCAATGGAAAAAAGATAGCATTTTCAGCAAATGGTGCTGGTTCAACTGGAGGGCAACATGTAGAAGAATGCAGATCGATCCATGCTTATCACCCTGTACAAAGGTTAAGTCCAAGTGGATCAAGGACCTCCACATCAAACCAGACACACTCAAACTAATAGAAGAAAAACTAGGGAAGCAGCTGGAACACATGGGCACTGGAAAAAATTTCCTGAACAAAACACCAATGGCTTATGCTCTAAGATCAAGAATCAACAAATGGGATCTTATAAAACTGCAAAGCTTCTGTAAGGCAAAGGACACTGTGGTTAGGACAAAACGGCAACCAACAGATTGGGAAAAGATCTTTACTAATCCTACAACAGGTAAACGCCTTATATCCAAAATATACAAAGAACTCAAGAAGTTAGACCGCAGGGAGACAAATAACCCTATTAAAAAATGGGGTTCAGAGCTGAACAAAGAATTCACAGCTGAGGAATGCCGAATGGCTGAGAAACACCTAAAGAAATGTTCAACATCTTTAGTCATAAGGGAAATGCAAATCAAAACCACCCTGAGATTTCACCTCACACCAGTGAGAATGGCTAAGATCAAAAACACAGGTGACAGCAGATGCTGGCGAGGATGCGGAGAAAGAGGAACACTCCTCCATTGTTGGTGGGATTGCCGACTAGTACAACCATTCTGGAAATCTGTCTGGAGGTTCCTCAGAAAATTGGATATTGAACTGCCTGAGGATCCAGCTATACCTCTCTTGGGCATATACCCAAAAGATGCCCCAACATATAAAAAAGACACATGCTCCACTATGTTCATCGCAGCCTTATTTATAATAGCCAGAAGCTGGAAAGAACCCAGATGCCCTTCAACAGAGGAATGGATACAGAAAATGTGTTACACTTACACAATGGAATATTACTCAGCTATCAAAAACAACGACTTTATGGAATTCCTAGGCAAATGGTTGGAACTGGAAAATATCATTCTGATTGAGCTAACCCAATCACAGAAAGACATACATGGTATCCACTCATTGATAAGTGGCTATTAGCCCAAATGCTTGAATTACCCTAGATGCCTAGAACAGATGAAACTCAAGACTGATGATCAAAATGTGAATGTTTCACGCCTTCTTTAAAAGGGGAACAAGAATACCCTTGGCAGGGAAGAGAGAGGCAAAGATTAAAACAGAGACTGAAGGAACACCCATTCAGAGCCTGCCCCACATGTGGCCCATACATATATAGCCACCCAATTAGACAAGATGGATGAAGCCAAGAAGTGCAGACTGACAGGAGCCGGATGTAGATCGCTCCTGAGAGACACAGCCAGAATACAGCAAATACAGAGGCGAATGCCAGCAGCAAACCACTGAACTGAGAATAGAGCCCCCGTTGAAGGAATCAGAGAAAGAACTGGAAGAGCTTGAAGGGGCTTGAGACCCCATATGTACAACAATGCCAAGCAACCAGAGCTTCCAGGGACTAAGCCACTACCTAATGACTACCCATGGACTGACCCTGGACTCTGACCTCATAGGTAGCAATGAATATCCTAGTAAGAGCACCAGTGGAAGGGGAAGCCCTGGGTCCTGCTAAGACTGAACCCCCAGTGAACTAGACTGTTGGGGGGAGGGCGGCAATGGGGGGAGGGTTGGGACGGGAATACCCATAAGGAAGGGGAGGGGGGAGGGGAATGTTTGCCCTGAAACCGGGAAAGGGAATAACACTCGAAATGTATATAAGAAATACTCAAGTTAATAAAAAAAAATTAAAAAAATAAAAAAAAAGAAAGAGAAAAAAAAAGAAATGATAACATGTAGCTGTTGGATATTGATACTAAGAAACCAAAACCCAAGGATTATCGCTGGAGGCACAAGCTGGAAGAAATTGCTAAGGAACAGATAGTTGCTTCAGAAACTGGCAGTCTAGGGCTGGAAGGGACCTGCTGTTTCCATCTGGACCAGATGAGTCTTGTGTTATTAGTGCTCAACTACGGATTAAGCAAAGCTAGTGCATTATTTTGGTGCAATTTCTTAATGAATTGAAATGCAATCATTCTAAAAACCATAGACATTTTGTTAGACATTTTTACTTGTCCAGACCTCTGAGACAGAGCCTGTGCTCCACTCCAGATCAGGAAAAGTGAGATGGCAGAGGGTATGTGCCATCTCTTGGGTGGAAGGAAGGTTGAGATTTGTTGCGAACTGGAAGACTGGGTCAAGGAGGAGCTGTAAAAGCAAGGGCTGTTTGGGATTGGTGGGGCGTCGAGACTTACTAGCCTGGGATTTGTGGAAACAGCAAGGTGAGGATTTTGTGATGAATTCTGAGGTTTCTTGGCCTGCACACTTTATGCTACTTCCTTGGAAAATTGATTAGTCTTCTGGAAAGTTCCCCAGATGAGCCATCTGCGTGTCTTGTCTATACCTGAAGTACATTGGCCCATACTTTGGAATAAAATGAGCAGTATAATAAAGTGTTATTAATGGAATTGTTGATTACACTCTGAAAAAAAAAAGTTTGGGTATGTTATACCTTCATTTGCATTAAATTCTAAGAAGTCTTTAATTTCTTTCTTTATTTCTTCCTTAACAAGGTTATCATTAAGTAGATCATTGTTCAACTGCCATGTATATGTGAGTTTTCTTTCCTTATTTTTATTGAAGACCAGCTTTAACCTGTGGTGGTCTTATAGGACACATGGGATTATTTCTATCTTTCTGTATCTGTTGAGGCATGTTTTGTACCCAATTATATGGTCAATTTTGAAGAAATTACCAGGAGGTGTTGAGAAAAAGGTATATCAGAATGGAAAGTTCTATCTGTTAGTCTGTCCATGTCTCTGCTTAATTTCTGTTTGCATGATCTGTCCATTGGTAAGAGTGGGTTGTTGAAATCTATTACTGTGAGGTGCAATGTGTGCTTTGAGCTTTAGTAAGGTTTCTTTTTTGCGTGTAGGTGCTCTTGTATTTGGAGCATAGATATTTAGGATTAAGAGTTCATCTTGGTGGATTTTTCCTTTAATGAATATGAAGTGTTCTTCCTTATGTTATTTGATGACTTTTGTTTGAAAATTGATTTTATTCAATATTAGAATGGCTATTCCAGCCTACTTCTTCAGACCATTAGCTTGGAAAGTTGTTTTCCAGCCTTTTACTCTGAGGTAGTGCTTATCTTTGTCTCTGAGGTGTGTTTCCTATAGGCAGCAAAATCCTAGGTCCTCATTATGTATCCATAATGTTAATCTGTGTTTTTTATTGGGGAATTGAGTCCATTGATGCTGAGAGATACTAAGGAATAGTGCTTGTTGCTTCCTGTTATCTTCATACTTGGAGGAGGGACTATGTTTGTGTGCTTCTCTTCTCTTTGCTTTTTTGCAAAATAATTAGTTTCTTGCTTTTTATATGGTGTATCTTGCCTACTCTTGTTGGACTTTACCATTTATTATCTTTGGTAGGGTTTGATTTGTAGAAAGATATTGTGTAACTTTGGTTTTTCATGGAATATCTTGGTTTCTACATATATGTGGTTTCTACATCTATCTACAGATTTTTCTGGACAGTAACCTGGGCTGGAACTTTTGTTCTCTTAGGATCTGTATGACATATGTCCAGGATCTTCTAACTTTCATAGTCTTTGGTGGGAAGTATGGTACAATTCTGATAGTTCTTCCTTTATATGTTACTTGACCTTTTTCCCCTTACTGCTTTTAACATTCTTTATTTGTTTTGTGCATTTGGTGTTTTGATTATTTTGTGACTTACAGAGTTTCTTTTCTGGTCCAAGCTATTTGGAATTCTGTAGGCTTCTTGTATGTTTATGGGCATCTCTTTCTTTAGATTAAGGAAGTTTTCTTCTATGATTTTGTTGAATATATTTACTGGTCCTTTGAGATGGGTGTCTTCCCTCTCTTCTATACCTATTATCCTTAGATTTGATCCTTTCATTTTGTCCTGGATTTCCTGTAAGTTTTGGGCTAGTTGCTTTTTCCGTTTTACACTCGCTTTGACAGTTGTGTCAATAATTTCTATGGAATCTTCTGCTCCTGAGATTCTCTCTTCTGTCTCTTGTATTCTGTTTGTGATGATCACATCTGTGACTCCTGATCTCTTCCCTAGGTTTTCTATCTTCAGGGTTGTCTCCCTTTGTGCTTTATTTATTGTTTCTATTTCCATTTTTAACTCCTGGATGGTTTTGTTCATTTCCTTCTGCTCTTGTTTTTTTCAATAGTTCTTAAAGGATATTTGTGTTTCCTTTTTAAGAGCTTCTAGTTGTTTACCTGTATTGTCCTGTATTTCCTTAAGGGAGTTATTTATGACCTTCTTAAAGTACTCCATCCTCATTATAAAATGTGATTTTGAATCTAGATCTTGCTTTTCTGGTGTGTTTAGATATTCAGTGTTTGCTTTGATGAGAGAATTAGGCTCTAATGATGCCATGTAGTCTTGGTTTTTTGTTGCTTCTGTTCCTGTGCTTGCCTCTCACAATTAGTTTGTCTCCAGTGTTACCTTGTTTTGTTATTTCTGACAGTGGCTTGACTGTCCTATAGGCCTGTGTGTCAGGAGTGCTATAGACCTGTTTTCCTGTTTTCTTTCAGTCAGTTATGGGTACAGAGTGTTCTGCTCTCAGGCGTGTACTCATTTCTGTTCATTGGCTTCAGCTGTCCCTGTGGGCAGCAACCAGAAGGGCCTGCCCCTATTTCTCCTGTGTCCCTGTGCACAATGGGCCCAGATAGCACTAGGTGTTTTCCTCTACAGTCAGAAATGTGGGCAAAGTGTAGTCTCCTCTGGTTTCCCAGGTATGTCTGCCCCTCTGAAGGTCTAACCCTCCCAGACCCCTCATGGGATTTTGGTGCAGGGAGCTGTTTGACCAGGTCTGTTCAGATCTTGGCACAGTCTGGACTCCAGGGCTCCTGCAGCTTGAATGCTTCTATCTTTCTGTGCCCAGAGGCACAATACAGTTGGGTCAGGGATGTGGGCAAAGGTGGCCAGAAGTGGTTATCTCTCCTGCCCTGCAGTCTCAGGATTACCCACACTTCTGGGTGATCAGCTCTCTCTCTGACGGAATTTGGGAGTGGGGAGCTGTGGGCAAGGATTAGTGAGGTTCGGGGGCCAGCTAGAAACTGGAAGTGTCTGGTCCCAGTGGAATTTTTCTTTTGAGTGTCCTGATCATACCAGGCATGTCACTTGGAGCAGAAAAGTTGGTCTCCCCTCTTGTCTGGGACCTGAAGTCACTCCTTGCAGTTAGGTTTCAGCTCTCCAGGAGGGCAGCAACCAGAAGGGCCTTCCACTACTTCTTCTTGGTCCCTGTGTGCAGCAGGCCCAAATATCACTTGGCGTTTTCTTCTAGAGACAGAAATGTGAGCAGAGGGTAGTCTCCTCTGGTTTTCCAGGTGTTCCAACCCCTCTGAAGGTCTAGCTCTCCCTCCAACAGGATTTGGGTGCAGGGAGATGTTTGACCAGGTCCATTCAGATCCAGTCACAGTCTGGACCACCTGGCTCCTACAGCTTGATTACTCCTATCTTTCTGTGCCCAGAGGCACAATACAGTTTCCTCTTGGGCAAGGGATGTGGGCAAAGGTGAGCAGAAGCGATGGTGGAACATACATTAAACCTCCATACCAGTTCTCAAGTCTATTACCAAGGGAGGACAATGAGGATGTAGTTATGATTGAATGTCCTAGCAAATGCCATTATTAAATAATTTTAACCCTCTATTTTTACCCTGAGAATTATGTAAACTATTATATGCAAATAAGAATGTTTTGTTTATCATGTTCTGAGTACAATTTTCCTTTGTATTCTAGTGAGACAAACAATAGTTTACTGTTAATGATATTACTGCTTATTAGGCCAGAGTATATAGGCTTCATCCTGCAGAAAGTAGCATTGTGCCCTATGGAGAATATATGTATTTCTGGTCCTCATATCTGCCACTGTATATTTAACCCTTAGATCTGGACTGGTAATCATACAATGATTATAATCATATAATCATGGGTGTTCATTTTAGTGAATTCTCTCTCTTAGTAGCTTTTTTATTTGGGAGTTTCATTATATTAACCTCACCCACCATCTCCAATGGTTTTAATCATTCACTAGACAACCTGTCCTGTTGGATGAAGCTCAGGTGTGAATGAATTTCACTTCATTTTAATGTAGAAATCTGTCTGTGGTTGAAGTGCATTTGGCCTACATCCTTGATAATTCTAATTATCTGTCAATTTGTTTCCTTTTGACCTTGTTACTTTGTTCAAATCAACATTATTTTGACCTATTAAATGTGTTAGAAAATATGTCATCATAATTGTAGAACTCCCCATATATATGTATGCACAACACAAGAAATGTTTCATTATACTTCTGGATGTAGTTACATTCACTTGAATGTGGTTGACCCACCAAGAGCTATTCAGTAGTTATTTCTAGTGACTATGATTGAATTCTATGCACAAAATCAAGTCATAGAAGAGGGTTTATTTTAGCTTGAGGTTCCAATAAGACAGTCAATAATAGCAGGGGAGGCATGGAAGCAAGTGACTAGTATAGGTGTATTAGCGATTGGATCTTCAAAAACAAACATGTAGTGGCGAAAGTGAATGGAAAATGAGGTGAAGATATAAACGCTCAAATACTTCCACTAATGATATTCTTTTTATCGTAAGTCTTCTCCCCTGGCTTCCATAGTATTCTCAGTGTCACCAGTGAGGAACAAATGTGCTAAATGTGAGTGACTTGTGGTCATTCCTCATTCAAACCACTATATTACATTCCTTGACACCTATTGGCTCATGGTTATATCATCTTTCAAAATGCATACAGTCTAATTTTTAAAGTCCCCAAAGAATTTAAGTCTCACAACTGGTAACATCCAAAGTCTCTTCTGACTCATTGTCCTTTAACTGTAATAACTTGTAAAATAAAAAAAAGTTACATAATTACAACATACAATCTTACATAGTATGTATTCCCATTTCAAAAGGGCAAAATGTAGATCTAATTAGGACATACTGTACAAAAGAAAAAGAAAAAGATGAAAAGACATTAAAGCAAATATCAAGTCCTATGGCTCCTTAGGACTGGTATCCGGGGCTTTAGATTTTACATGAACACACTCCATTCCCTACCAGATTTGTTATTGGTGACATATATTTCTTCTTTGTGGCTCATCCCACTCTTACACATCTCTTTGTGGAAGGTGTACCATGGCTTTAGAATCACAAACATTGTGGGGTATCCTGTCCAATTTAGGCTTTATTTTCATAGCTTCATAAAGTGGCTTCTCAGGTCACCGTGGACTCTAAGTTGTTCTTGGGTTGTCAGGGATTTTCTTTTTGAAATGACCCTAGAATTCTCATCTATCACCTGATCTTAGTGGCTCCCTGAGTTTGCAGAAGAAGAATGAATGATTCAGTTACTATTGGATTAGCCATGCCCTTTAAGCCAGCACCATGTAGATTGTACTCCAAATGGGAGTTCCAGTTTAGGCAGAATCTCTGACACTTTTGATCACATTAGCATCAGTTTTGCATATTGAAACAATTGTTGTTAAAGAAATATGCAACTTCTTAGGATTTTCTCTTTTTGTTGGAAGCCTATCTCAGTGAAGAACAAAAAGTCTTGCCTTAATGGTGCCAATCTCCTGAATGATTACAGCTCCCATTTGAGGAAATGCCTAGATGGTAAATTGAAGCTTCTTAAAACAGTTTTATTTTTTTTTCTACCTAAAGCTGGACATTTTGTATTTCTTTCTCTTTGACAAAATATGACACAAATGTTGTCTACCTTACTTGTTAATAGTTTTTTTTTTCTTTTCTCACCTGAACTCTCATAAGTCTCGCTTCCACTTTATATATGTTACACATCTCTACTGTAATCTATCTTCAGATTCTGGCTTAGAGTGACCCATTGTAACCCATTTATACTTATGAAATGATGTTTTAGTTCAGAGTTCCAGAGAATTTCACATTTGTCAAGGAACAACATTGTCAGGTTCATCATAGCAACAGCCCAATTTTTAGTATGAGCTTATTTTTGTGGGGAGATACTTCACATCTATAATTGGGCTTTATATTTGGCAATGTATGGCTTCTGGTATGAACATAATTTCCTTCACAGAGTAACACCAACTAAACTGTTTTATTTCAATTATAAGACTATATTTATCTAAAAAATATATGAATATATTATTATGTTTTTATTATTTCATAAGTATTATTTATATACAGCTATTAAAAATATTAGATTTCAATGAGATTTTTTAAAAGTCCACTTAAAGTTATTAATCCCTTCCTTAACAGCCACCCACCTCTGCCCTACCCTTTCATCCCTGTCTCCACTAATTGCACTCCTCAATATGTTCCTTTTTCTCTTTATAATGCCTGTATCCTACCACTTCATGCCTTGGTCTTCAGGTTTTTCTATGAATCATGGAACCCTCCACAATTCTGTGACTCTTACTGTCAGGCAATTTTCTATGTTGGTTTGTAAGCTAACCCTGAGAGCTTGTCAGCTTCTTAAATATGTGGCAATTCCAAAGGACCCATGATCACAAACAAATATTAGATTAATTCCTTCCTCTGAAGCCTCTACCAGAAATGACTTAGTGAATTAACTTTTATTCCAACCTCTTCTTTATTTTTTAGATTGAAATACTGGCACAGATTCCCACATTTTGTTTGGCTACTGCATGCTTTAATAGTTTTAAATTATTTTCAAAAACTATATTAAACTTATATAATATGCATTTTAATATGAGAAATTATCACACACAAACACACACACAGTTGTTACATACTGTCAAATAGTTTAGATTTGTTGTTTTTAATTTTTAAAGAAATTTCTATGCTAATTCTAGTGTGGAGAAGGAAAAAATATTGTGTAGTTTGCAAGAAAATTGCTGAAATTTGTCTTGAACCAAAAATAATCAATTTTGAAATATTCTGTGACTTTATAATTATGAAAATTCTCAAAGTGTTGAAATCATATTTTCTATTGCTTGCCATTTTCTTTGTGCATTAATAATTCTGGTCTTCCATTTCTACGTGCTGTATTTGTATTCATCAAATATTGAAAGACCTATTGTAAAACCTAAAAGCATTTTTTGGACATATGTAGAACTATGAGATTTTAGAGTACATAGGCACAACGAGATTTTATTAACCATGCAAAAAGTTTGCTTTGACATAGTTTTTTCTAATGTTAGCAATTTCTTTTTTTTTAAAGATTTACTTAATTATTTTATGTGAGTACACTGTTGCTCTCCTCAAATCCACCAGAAAAGCACATCAGATACCATTACAGATGATTGTGAACCACCATATGGCTTCTGGGAATTGAACTCAGGACTTCCAGAAGAGCCGTCAGTGCTCTTAACCACTGAGCCACCTCTCCAGTCCTGTTAGCATTTTCATACTTATAGCTCTTCTGATGGTAACTCATCATGCTTTAAAGACCACCAGTTTATTTTTTTAAAATGTATAAAATTTTACACCTCATAGCTCATACTGTCCCTCTCTTCAAACTTTAAAAGGTGACTCTCATTGTCAGCTAGATGAGCTACATTTTTCTTTTATTTTTGTCTGACACATTTTCTTCTGTCTCTAGTGTTTAAGATTTGCCATACTTATGTCTAATGTAATTATTGATTCATTGGAGTTAAATGCAAAAACTTATTCTTTATTATCTTTCTTTTTTTGAATTGGATATTTTTTATTTACATTTCAAATCTTATCCCCTTTCCCGGGTTTTCAGTACATAAACCCCTTATTTCATTCCCCTCCTCTTTCCTCTATGAAGGTGTTCCAATACCCATCAAACACCCCCTCCTGCCTCCCCGCGCTGACATCCCCCTACACCAAGGCCATACTCTGCTACCACGGGTCTGTGTATATGTACTCTTTAGATTGTGGTACAGTCCCTCAGAGCACTGGTTGATTGATATTGTTGTTCTTATTAGGTTATAAACCCCTTCACCTCCTTCAAACCTTTCTCAAACTCCTCCAGTAGGGACCCTATTCTCAGTTCAATGGTTGGCTGTTAGCATTCTCCTCTGTATTTGTGATGCTGTAGCAGAGCCTCTCAGGTGACAGCTGTATCAGGCTCTTATCAGCATGAACTTTTGGGCATCAACAATAATGTCTGGGTTTGGTGGCTGTATGTATATGGACTGTATCCCCAGGTGGTGCAGAAACTGAATGACTGAATGACTTCAGTCTCTGCTCCATACTCAATCTCCATATTTCCTCCTATGAATATTTTCATTATCCCTTTTAAGAAGGACTGAAGCATCTGCACATTGGTCGTCCTTCTTCTTGAGCTTCATGTGGTCTGGATATTCCAAGCTTTTGGGCTAATATCCACTTATCAGTGAGTGCATTCCATCTGTATTAGGTGTGTGGGTTCATTTCTGTGTCTTCAATTCTATTCCATTCATCTACTTGACTGTCTCTATACTAATACCATGCAGATTTTATCACTAATGCCCTATGATACAGCTTAATGTTAGGAATAATGATTCCCACAGAAGTTCTTTTCGCTGAGTATAGTTTTTGCTATCCATTTTTTTTGTTATTCTAAATGAATTTGCACTTTTTTCTTTCTAACTCAATAACGAATTGAATTGGAATATTGTTGGGGATTGCATTGAAGCTGTATATTCCTTTTGGCAAGTTGGCCATTTTTTTCATTTTTTTATTTGTTTTTTCCATTTCTTTTAAATTGGATATTTCATAATTACATTTCGAATGTTATTCTCTTTCCTAGTTTCCTGTCCATTAGCGCATATCCCCTCCCCCTTGCCTTCTATAAGGGTGTTCCCCTCCCCATCCACTCCCCATTACTACCCTGCCCCCCACAATTCCCTACACTGGTGATCCAACCTTGGCAGGACCAAGGGCTTTTCCTTCCAATGTTGCCCAGCAAGGCCATCCATAGCTACATATGCAGTTGGAGACATGGGCCAGTCCATGTATAGTCTTTGGGTAGTGCTTTAGTTCTTCGGAGCTCTGGTTGGTAGGCACTCTTGTTCTTATGGGGTTGCAAGCCCTTTCAGCTCTTTCAGTCCTTTCTCTAATTCCTCCAAGAGGGGTACTGTTCTCTGTTCAGTGGTTTGTTGCTAGCATTTGCACCTGTTTTAACATGTTCTGGCTGTGTCTCTTAGGAGAGAATTATAGCCTGTTCCTGTCAGCATGCACTTCTTAGCTTCATCCATTTTATCTAGTTTTGGTGGCTGTATATACAAGGGCCACATGTGGGGCAGGCTCTGAATGGCTGCTCCTTCAGTCTCTGCTCTAAACTTTGTCTCCTTATCCCCTCCTATGGATATTTTTGTTCTCCTTTTTAGGAAGGGGTGAACCTTCCTCATTTTGGTCATCCTTCTTGAGTTTTATGTGGTCTGTGAATTTCATTTTGGGTAATTTGAGCTTTTGGGGTAATATCCACTTATCAGTGACTGCATACTATTTGTGTTTTTCTGTGATTGGGTTACCTCACACAGGATGATATTTTCTAGTTCCATCCATTTGCCTAAGTATTTCATGAAGCCCTTTTATTGTTTGCTTAATAGCTAAGTAGTACTCCATTGTGTAGATGAACCACATTCTCTGTATACATTTCTCTTTTGAAGGCCATCTTGGATCTTTCCAGCTTTACTATAAATAAAACTGCTATGAACATAGTAGAACATGTGTTTTTGTTGTATATTGGAGCATCTTTTGGGTATATGCCCAGAAGAAGTCCTCAGGTAGTACAATGTCGAAATTTTGAGGAACCTCCAGACTGATTTCCAGAGTGGTTGTACCAGTTTGCAATCCCACCAACAATGGAAAAGTGTTCATTTTTCACCAGCATCTCTTCTCATCTGAGTTTTTGATCTTAGCTTTTCTGACTGCTGTGAGGTGGAGTCTCAGGGATGTGTTGATTTACATTTCCCTGATGACTAAGGTTGATGAAGATTTCTTTAGGTAATTCTTAGTCATTAGCTATGCCTCATCTGAGAGTTCTTTGTCTAGCTCTGTACTGCCTTTTTTTAGGGTTTTTTTCCATCTTTATTAACTTGAGTATTTCTTATTTACATTTCGATTGCTATTCCCCTTCCTGGTTTCCGGGCCAATATTCCCCTAGCCCCTCCCCCTCCCCTTCTATATGGATGTTACCCTCCACATCCTCCCGCCATTACCACCCTCTCCCCAACAATCATGTTCACTGGGGGTTCAGTCTTGGCAGGACCAAGGGCTTCCCTTTCCACTGGTGCTCTTACTAGGCTATTCATTGCTACCTATGAGGTTGGAGCCCAGGGTCAGTCCATGTATATTCTTTGGGTAGTGGCTTAGTCCCTGGAAGCTCTGGTTGGTTGGCATTGTTGTTCATATGGGTCTCAAGCCCCTTCAAGCTCTATCAGTCCTTTCTAAGATTCCTTCAACTGGAGTCCCATTCTCAGTTCAATGGTTTGCTGCTGGCATTAGCCTATGTACTGCATTTTATAATAGGGTAATTTAGCTCTCTGGAATCTAACTCCTTTTATATATTGGACAATAGTCCTCTATCAGATGTCAGATTGGTAAAGATCTTTTCCAAATCTGTTGGTTACCCTATTGTCCTAAGGAGAATGCCTTTGCCTTACAGAAGTTTTGTGGTTTTATGAGCTGCCATTTGTTGATTCTTCATCTTAGAGCATAAGCCATTGGTGTTTTGTTCAGGAAAGTTGTCCCATGGCCCATGTGTTCAAGGCTCTTTCCCACTTTTTCTTCTGTTAGTTTGAGCATATCTGGCTTTATGTGGAGGTTCTTGATCCACTTAGACTTAATCTTTGTACAAGATGATAAGAATGCATCTATTTGCATTCTTCTACATGCTGACCTCCAGTTGAACTAGCACCATTTGTTGAAAATGGTATAATTTTTCCAGTGGATGATTTTAGTTCCTTTGCCAAAGATCAAATGACCGTAGGTGTGTGGGTTCATTTCTGGGTCTTCGATTCTATTCCACTGATCTACCCTCCTTTTTCTGTACCAATCACTATCGCTCTGTAATACAGCTTGAGGTCAGTGATGTTGATTCCCCCAGAAGTTCTTTTATTGTAGAGGATAGTGTTTGCTTTCCTGGGTTTTTTGTTAGTCCAAATGAATTTGCAAATTGCTGTATCTAACTCTATGAAGAATTGAGTTAGAATTTTGATGAGGATTGCATTGAATCTGTAGATTACCTTTGGTAAAATGAACATTTTTACTATATTAATCCTGTCGATCCATGAGCACGGGAGTTTTTCCATCTTCAGAGATCTTCTTTAATTTCTTTCTACAGAGATTTGAAATTCTTTTCATACAGATCTTTCACTTTCTTGTTTAGGGTCACACTGAGGTATTTTATGTTATTTGTGACTATTGTGAAGGGTGTCATTTCTCTAATTACTTACTCAGCCTGTTTAACCTTTGGGTAGAGGAAAACTATTGATTTGTTTGTTTTAATTTTATATGGAGTCACTTTGCTGAAGCTGTTTATCGGGATTAAGTTTTCTCTGGTTGAACTTTTAGGGTAATGTAACTATACTATTACATGATCTGCAAATAATGATATTGTGATTTCTTCCTTTCCAATTTGAATCCACTTTACCTCCTTTCATTGTCTTATTGCTCTGCCTAGGACTTTCCGGTACTATACTGAATAAGTAGCGAGAGAGTGGACAGCCTTTTCTAGTCCCTATTTTTGTGTAATTGTTTCAAGTTTCTCTACATTTAGTTTAATGTTGGCTACTGGTTTGTTCCATATTACTTTTACTATGTTTAAATATGGGCCTTGAATTCCTGATCTTTTCAGGACTTTTATCATGAAGGGGTTTTGAATTTTGTCAAATGCTTTCTCTGCATCTAATGAAAGGATCAAGTGGATATTTTCTTTGAGCTTAATTACGTAGTGGATTATACTGATGGATTTCTGTATATTGAAATATCCCTCTTTCCCTAGAATGACACATACTTGATCATGGTGGATGATTATTTGATGTATTCTTGGATTTGGTTTAAGAGAATTTTATTAAGTACTTTTGTGTTCATTTTCATAAAGGAAATTGGTTTGAAGTCCTCTTCTTATTTTGGGTCTTTTTCTCATTTAGTTACAATTGTAATTGTGGCTTCATAGAAAGAATTGGGTAGTTTTCCTTCTGTTTCTATTTTGTTGGATAGTTTTCATAATATTCTACAAAGATCTGATAGAATTCCACAATAAACTCATCTGGTCCTGGGCTTATATGGGGGGGCGACTTTTAAAAATTGCTTCTGTTTCTTAAGGACTTATGATACTGTTTGGATTGTTTCTCAGATCCTGATTAAATTTGGTACCTGGTATCTGTGTAGAAAATTGTCCATTTCATGTAGATTTTACAGTTTTATTGAGTGTAGACAGTTGCAGTAGGATCTGATGAATTTTTGAATTTCCTTGGTTTCTGTTGTTATGACTCCGTTTTCATTTCTGATTTTGTTATTTTGGATAATCTCTCTGTAACTTCTGGTTACTCTAGCTAAGGGTTTTTCTATATCATTGATTTTCTCAAAGAACAAGCTCCTGGTTTTGTTGATATTTGTTTTGTTGTTCTTTTGGTTTCTACTTGGTGGATTTCAGCCCTGAATTTGATTATTTCCTGTTGTCTACTACCATTGGCTGTATTTTCTTCTTTTTGTTCTAGACCTTTTTGGTGTCCTATCAAGCTGCTAGTGTATACTCCTTCCCGTTTCTATTTTGAGGCATTCAGAGCTATGATGTTTCCTCTTTGTACTGTTTTCATTGTGTCACATGAGTTTGGGTATGCTGTTCATTCGTTTTCTTTAAGTTGTAAAAACTCTTTAATTTCTTTCTTTATTTCTTCATTATACAAATTATCATTGAGTAGAACATTGTTGAACTTCCATGGTTATGTGGGCTCTCTGTCATTTTTGTTGTTATGGAAGACAAACATAATTCTGTTATGATTTGATTATTGTTCTGGGATTATTTCAAAATTCTTGAATCTGTTGAGGATTGTTTTCTGTCTGATTATATGTCCAATTTTAGAGAAGGTTCCATCAGGAGCTGAGAAGAAGCTATATTCTTTTGTTTTAAGATGAAATGTTCTACACATATCTGTTGAATCAATTTGATTCAGCTTCTGTTAGATTACCTGTCTCTGTTTAGTTTCTGTTTCCATGATCAGTCCATTGATGAGAGTCGGATATTGAAGTTACCAACTATTATTTTGCGAGTTGCAATGTGTGCTTTGAACTTTAGTAAGGATTCTTTTATTTATTTGTTTGTTTGTTTGTTTATTTATTTATTTATTTGTTTATTTATTTATTAACTTGAGTATTTCTTATATACATTTCGAGTGTTATTCCCTTTCCCGGTTTCCGGGCAAACATCCTCCTCACCCCTCCCCTTCTTTATGGGTGTTCTCCTCCCCATCTTCCCCCTTGACGCCCTCCCCCAAAAATCTAGTTCACTGGGGGTTCAGTCTTAGCAGGACCCAGGGCTACCCCTTCCACTGGTGCTCTTACTAGGATATTCATTGCTACCTATGAGGTCAGAGTCCAGGGTCAGTCCATGGATAGTCTTTAGGTAGTGGCTTAGTCCCTGGAAGCTCTGGTTGCTTGGCATTGTTGTACATATGGGGTCTCGAGCCCCTTCAAGCTCTTCCAGTTCTTTCTCTGATTCCTTCAATGGGGGCTCTATTCTCAGTTCAGTGGTTTGCTGCTGGCATTCGCCTCTGTATTTGCTGTATTCTGGCTGTGTCTCTCAGGAGCGATCTACATCCGGCTCCTGTCGGTCTGCACTTTTTTGCTTCATCCATCTTGTCTAATTGGATGACTGTATATGCATGGGCCACATGTGGGGCAGGCTCTGAATGGGTGTTCCTTCTGTCTGTTTGAATCTTTGCCTCTCTATTCCCTGCCAAGGGTATTCTTCTTCCCCTTTTAAAGAAGGAGTGAAACATTCACATTTTGATCATCCATCTTGAGTTTCATATGTTCTAGGCATCTAGGGTAATTCAAGCATTTGGGCTAATAGCCACTTATCAATGAGTGCATACCATGTGTGTTTTTCTGTGATTGGGTTATCTCACTCAGGATGATATTGTCCAGTTCCAACCATTTGCCTAGGAATTTCATAAAGTCATTGTTTTTGATAGCTGAGTAATATTCCATTGTGTAGATGCACTACATTTTCTGTATCCATTCCTCTGTTGAAGGGCATCTGGGTTCTTTCCACCTTCTGGCTATTATAAATAAAGCTGCGATGAACATAGTGGAGCACGTGTCTTTTTTATATGTTGGGGCAACTTTTGGGTATATGCCCAAGAGAGGTATAGCTGGATCCTCAGGCAGTTCAATGTCCAATTTTCTGAGGAAACTCCAAACTGATTTCCAGAATGGCTGTACCAGTCTGCAACCCGAACAACAATGGAGGAGTGTTCTTCTTTCTCCGCATTCTCGCCAGCATCTGCTGTCACCTGAGTTTTGATCTTCGCCATTCTCACTGGTGTGAGGTGAAATTTCAGGGTTGTTTTGATTCGCATTTCCATTATGACTAAAGATGGTGAACATTTCTTTAGAGGTTTCTCAGCAATTCGGCATTCCTCAGCTGTGAATTCTTGTTTAGCTCTGAACCCCATTTTTTAATAGGGTTATTTGTCTCCCTGCGGTCTAACTTCTTGAGTTCTTTGTATATTTTGGATATAAGGCCTCTATCTGTTGTAGGATTGGTAAAGATCTTTTGCCAATCTGTTGGTTGCCGTTTTGTCCTAACCACAGTGTCCTTTGCCTTACAGAAGCTTTGCAGTTTTATGAGATCCCATTTGTCGATTCTTGATCTTAGAGCATAAGCCATTAGTGTTTTGTTCAGGAATTTTTTTCCAGTGCCTATGTGTTCCAGGTGCTTCCCTAGTTTTTCTCCAATTAGTTTCAGTGTATCTGGTTTGATGTGAAGGTCCTTGATGCACTTGGACTTAAGCTTTGTACAGGGTGATAAGCATGGATCGATCTGCATTCTTCTACATGTTGACCTCCAGTTGAACCAGCACCATTTGCTGAAAATGCTATCTTTTTTCCATTTGATGGTTTTGGCTCCTTTGTCAAAATCAAGTGCCCATAGGTGTGTGGGTTCATTTCTGGGTCTTCAATTCTGTTCCATTGGTCTATCTGTCTGTCTCTGTACCAATACCATGCAGTTTTTATCACTATTGCTCTGTAATACTGCTTGAGTTCAGGGATAGTG
Source organism: Rattus norvegicus (assembly GCF_021556685.1). Classification (NCBI taxonomy): domain Eukaryota; kingdom Metazoa; phylum Chordata; class Mammalia; order Rodentia; family Muridae; genus Rattus; species Rattus norvegicus. The sequence goes on along the minus strand of NC_141539.1, from coordinate 8,249,281 downwards.
ATTCCCCCTGAAGTCCTTTTATTGTTGAGGATAGTTTTAGCTGTCCTGGGTTTTTTGTTATTCCAGATGAATTTGCAAATTGTTCTGTCTAACTCTTTAAAGAATTGGATTGGTATTTTGATGGGGATTGCATTGAATCTGTAGATCGCTTTTGGTAAAATGGCCAGTTTTACTATATTTATCCTGGCAATCCATGAGAATGGGAGATCTTTCCATCTTCTGAAGACTTCTTCCATTTCTTTCTTCAGAGTCTTGAAGTTCTTACTGTACAAATCTTATACTTGCTTGGTTAAAGTCACACCAAGGTACTTTATATTATTTGGGTCTATTATGAAGGGTGTCGTTTCCCTAATTTCTTTCTCGGCTTGTTTCTCTTTTGTGTAGAGGAAGGCAACTGATTTATTTGACTTAATTTTATACCCAGGCATTTTACTGAAGTTGTTTATCAGCTTTAGTAGTTCTCTGGTGGAACTTTTGTTATCACTTAAATATACTATCATATCATCTGCAAATAGTGATATCTTGACTTCTTCTTTTCCGTTCTGTATCCCCTTGACCTCCTTTTGTTGTCTGATTGCTCTGGCTAGAACTTCAAGAACTATATTGAATAAGTAGGAAGAGAGGGGGATAGCCTCAAGCCTTGATTTTAGTGGGATTGCTTCAAGTTTCTGTCCATTTAATTTAATGTTAGCAACTGGTTTGCTGTATATGGCTTTTACTATATTTAGTTATGGGCCTTGAATTCCTATTCTTTCCAGGACTTTTATCATGAAAGGGTGTTGAATTTTGTCAAATGCTTTCTCAGCATCTAATGAAATGATCATGTGGTTTTGTTCTTTCAGTTTGTTTATATAATGGATCACGTTGATTGTTTCCCGTATATTAAACCATCCCTGCATGCCTGGGATGAAGCATACTTGATCATGGTGGTTGATTGTTTTGATGTGCTCTTATATTCGGTTTGCCAGAATTTTATTGAGTATTTTTGTGTCGATATTCATAAAGGAAATTGGTCTGAAGTTCTCTTTCTTTGCTGGGTCTTTGTGTGGTTTAGGTATAAGAGTAATTGTGGCTTCATAGAAGGAATTCGGTAGCGCTCCATCTGTTTAAATTTTGTGGAATATTTTGGATAATATTAGTACGAAGTCTTCTATGAAGGTCTGATAGAATTCTGCACTAAACCCATCTGGACCTGGGCTCTTTTTGGTTGGGAGACCTTTAATGACTGCTTCTATTTCCTTAGGAGTTATGGGGTGGTTTAACTGATTTATCTGTTCCTGATTTAACTTTGGTACCTGGTATCTGTCTGGGAATTTGTTCATTTCCAGGAGATTTTCAAGTTTTGTTGAATATAGGCTTTTATAGTAAGATCTGATGATTTTTTGAATTTCCTCTGAATCTGTATATATGTCTCCCTTTTCATTTCTGATTTTGTTAATTTGGATACACTCTCTGTGTTCTCTCATTATTCTGGCTAAGGGTTTATCTATCTTGTTGATTTTCTCAAAGAACCAACTTTTGGTTCTGTTGATTCTTTCTATGGTCCTTTTTCTTTCTACTTGGTTGATTTCAGCATTGAGTTTGATTATTTCCTGCCTTCTACTCCTCCTGGATGTATTTACTTCTTTTTGTTCTAGAGCTTTTAGGTGTGTTGTTAATGTTCTGACCTATGCTCTTTCCTGTTTCTTTCTGCAGGCACTCAGCGCTATGAGTTTTCCTGTTAGCACAGCTTTCATTGTGTCCCATAACTTTGGGTATGTTGTACCTTCATTTTCATTAATTTCATTCTTTATTTCTTCCTTGACCAGGTTATCATTGAGTAGAGCATTGTTCAATTTCCACGTAGAGGTGGGCATTCTTCCCTTATTGTTATTGAAGACCAGTTTTAGGCCGTGGTGGTCCGATAGCACGCATGGGATTATTTCTATCTTTCTGTACCTATTGAGGCCCGTCTTTTGACCAATTATATGGTCAATTTTTGGAGAAAGTACCACGAAGAGCTGAGAAGAAGGTATATCCTTTTGCTTTAGGATAGAATGTTCTATAAATATCCGTTAAGTCCATTTGGCTCATGACTTCTCTTAGTCTGTCTATGTCTCTGTTTAATTTCTGTTCACATGACCTGTCCATTGATGAGAGTGGGGTGTTGAAATCTCCGACTATTATTGTGTGAGGTGCAATGTGTTTTTTGACCTTTAGTAAGGTTTCTTTTATGTATGTAGGTGCCCTTGTATTTGGGGCATAGATATTTAGGATTGAGAGTTCACCTTGGTGGATTTTTCCTTTGATGAATATGAAGTGTCCTTCCTTATCTTTTTTGATGACTTCTAGTTGAAAATTGATTTTATCTGATATTAGAATGGCTACTCCAGCTTGCTTCTTCCGACCATTTGCTTGGAAAGTTGTTTTCCAGCCTTTCACTCTGAGGTAGTGTCTGTCTTTGTCTCTGAGGTCTGTTTCCTGTAGGAAGCAGAATGTAGGGTCCTCGTTGCGTATCCAGTTTGTTAATGTATGTCTTTTTATTGGGGACTTGAAGCCATTGATGTTGAGAGAGATTAAGGAATAGTGATTATTGCATCCTCTTATATTCATATTTGGATGTGAGCTTATGTTTGTGTGCTTTTCTTCTCTTTGTTTTGTTGCCAAGATGATTAGTTTCTCGCTTCTTCTAGGGTATAGCTTGCCTCCTTATGTTGGACTTTACCATTTATTATCCTTTGTAGTGCTGGATTTGTAGAAAGATATTGTGTAGTTTGGTTTTGTCATGGAATATCTTGGTTTCTCCATCTATGTTAATTGAGAGTTTTGCAGGATACAGTAACCTGGCTGGCATCTGTGTTCTCTTAGGGTCTGTATGACATCTGTCCAGGATCTTCTGGCTTTCATAGTCTCTAGCGAAAAGTCTGGTGTGATTCTGATAGGTCTGCCTTTATATGTTACTTGACCTTTTTCCCTTACTGCTTTTAATATTCTTTCTTTATTTTGTGCGTTTGGTGTTTTGACTATTATGTGACGGGAGGTGTTTCTTTTCTGGTCCAATCTATTTGGAGTTCTGTATTCTTCTTGTATGCCTATAGGTATCTCTTTTTTTAGGTTAGGGAAGTTTTCTTCTATGATTTTGTTGAAGATATTTACTGGTCCTTTGAGCTGGGAGTCTTCACTCTCTTCTATACCTATTATCCTTAGGTTTGATCTTCTCATTGAGTCCTGGATTTCCTGTATGTTTTGGACCAGTAGCTTATTCCGCTTTACATTATCTTTGACAGTTGAGTCAATGATTTCTATGGAATCTTCTGCTCCTGAGATTCTCTCTTCCATTTCTTGTATTCTTTGGTGAAGCTCGTATGTACAGCTCCTTGTCTCTTCTTTTGGTTTTCTATATCCAGGGTTGTTTCCATGTGTTCTTTCTTGATTGCTTCTATTTCCATTTTTCATTCCTTCAACTGTTTGATTGTGTTTTCCTGGAATTCTTTCAGGGATTTTTGTGACTCCTCTCTATGGGCTTCTACTTGTTTATTTATGATTTTCTGGAATTCTTCAGGGATTTTTGCGATTCCTCTCTGTAGGTTTCTACTTGTTCTCTAAGGGAGTTCTTCACATCTTTCTCGAAGTCCTCCAGCATCCTGATCAAATATGATTTTGAAACTAGATCTTGCTTTTCTGGTGTGTTTGGATATTCTGTGTTTGCTTTGGTGGTAGAATTGGGCTCTGATGATGCCATGTAGTCTTGGTTTCTATTGCTTGGGTTCCTGCGCTTGCCTCTCGCCATCAGATTATCTCTAGTGTTACTTTGTTCTGCTATTTCTGACTGTGGCTAGACTGTCCAATAAGCCTGTGTGTCAGGAGTGCTGTAGACCTGTTTTCCTGTTTTCTTTCAGCAAGTTATGGGGACAGAGTGTTCTGCTTTCGGGCGTGTAGTTTTTCCTATCTACAGGCCTTCAGCTGTTCCTGTGGGCCTGTGTCTGTTGTTCACCAGGCAGGTCACTTGCAGCAGAAAAATTGGTCTTACCTGTGGTCCCAAGGCTCATGTTTGCTCGTGGGGTGCTGCCTACGAGCTCTCTGTGGCGGCAGCAACCAGGAAGATCTTCGCCGCCGTTTCTGGGAGGCTCCATGCACCAGGGTTCCAGATGGCGTTTGGTGTTTTCCTCTGGCATCAGAGATGTGTGTAGAGTGCAGTCTCTTCTGGTTTCCCAGGCGTGTCTGCCTCTCTGTAGGTTTAGCTCTCCCTCCCACGGGATTTGGGTGCAGAGAACTTTTTATCCGGTCTGTCCCTTCATGTTTCGGTGGTGTCTCAGGTGCAGGGGTCCTGCTGCTCCTGGGCCCTCCCCCACGGGACCCAGAGGCCATTTACAGTTTCCTCTTGGGCCAGGGATATGGGCAGGGGTGGGCAGTGTTGGTGGTCTCTTCCGCTCTGCAGCCTCAGGAGTGCCCACCTGACCAGGCGGTGAGGTCTCTCTCCCATGGGGTTTGGGAGCAGAGAGCTGCTGCGGATTGGGATCCGTGGGTTTGGGACTCCAGGTAAACACAGGAAGTGCCCGGTCCTAGATCAGGATTCTTTTATATATGTAGGTGCCCTTACATTTAGGGTATAGATTCAGGATTGAGGTTTCATCTTGGTGGGTTTTTCCTTTAATGAATAAGAACTGTCCTTTCTTATCATTTTAGATAACTTTGGTTGAAACTTGATTTTTTTGATATTAGATTGGCTACACCAGCTCCTTTCCTTGCATACTTGCTTGGAAAATTGTTTTCCAGGCTTTTACTCTGAGGTAGTATCTGTGTTTGTCTCTGAGGTGTGTTTTCTTTACACAGCAAAATGCCTGGTTCTCTTTCCATATCCAGTCTGTCAGTCTATGTCTTTTCAATGAGGATTTGAGTCCATTGTTGTTAAAAGATTTTGAGGAATAATGATTGTTGTTTCCTGATATTTTTCTTGTTAGAGGTGGAATTATGTTTGCATGGCTCTCTTTTATTGGTTTATTGCAAGAAGTTTGCTTTTTTTTTTTTTTTTTGCTGTTTTTAGAATGTAATTTCCCTTCCAGTGTTGGAGCTTTCCATTCATTGTTCTTTGTAGGGCAGAATGTGTACAAAGATATTGTGTAAATTTGGTTTTGTCATGGAATATCTTGCTTTCTCCACGTATTTTAATTGAGAGTTTTGCTGGATATAGTTTTCTGGTGTTTCTGTTCTCTTAGAGTCTATATCACATCATCGCAAGAATTTCTGGCTTTCACAGTCTCTGGTGAGAAGTATGCTGTAATTCTGATAGGTCTGCCTTTATATGTTACTTGACAATTTTCCCTTCCTGGTTTTAATATTATTTCTTTGTTTTGTGCTTTTGCTGTCTTAATTACAATGTGACAGGAAGAATTTCTTTTTGGGTGCAATCTTTTTGGAGTTCGGTAGACATCTTATAATTTTATGGGTATCACTTCCTTTAGGCTAGGGACATTTTCTTCTATAATTTTGTTGAAGACATTTACTGGCCCTTTAATTGGGAATCTTCACCCTTTCCTCTACCTATTATCCTTTCATTTGATCTTCTCATTGTGTCCTGTATTTACTGAATGTTTTGGGTTAGGAGCTTTTTGCATTTTACATTTTCTTTGATTGTTGTGTCAATGTTTTCTATGGTCCCTTGGCCTCTGAAATTCTCTCTTGTATTTTTTTGGTGATGCTTGTGTCTATGTCTCTTGATCTCTTTCCTAAGCTGTCTATTTCTGGTGTTTTCTCCCGTTGTAATTTCTTCATTGTTTTTTTTTTTCTTTTTCCATTTTTGTATCATGGATGATTTTGTTTAATTTCTTCACCTCTTTGGTTGTGTTTTTCTATAATTCTTTAATGAATTTTTGTGTTTCTTCTTTAATGGCTTCAATTTTTTTTACCATTGTTGTCCTTTATTTTTTAAAGGTGTTAGTTATACCCTTCTAAATGTCCTCTATCATCATCATGATAGTCTTGGTTTCTGTTGCTTAGTTTCCTGAACTTGCCTCTTGCCATCTGGTTGTCTCTGGTGTTAGCTGGTCTTGCTGTCTCTGACAATGGCTTGACCCTTCTGTAAGCCTGTGTGTGAGCACTCCCTTTCTCCAAGAGGGATCTGGATACAGTGAGTTATGTCACAGTGTCAGCTCCAGGCACATGTGGAAACCAAATGGATCCTGTCCCAGACTGTTCCTGAGTTCTAGTGTTCTGCAGGCTCCAAGAGAACCTCTGCTCTCAGGTGTCTCAGAGCTCCTGGAAACTGGCTTTTAGCCCTGGGCACAGGCAGAGACCAGAAGGATCATGTTCTTGACTACTCTTATGTCCTGTGTCCAGAGGTTTCCTAGCATGTTCCTTGGTCCAGTTATATGAGCAGAAGTGATGGTCTCCCTGAGCTCCCAGGATTGTCTGCACATTTGAGATCCAAGTTCTCTCTGCCATGGAATTTTAGTACAGAGATCTGTGGAACTATGTCAGCTCTGAGCACAGGCAGAAACTGGAATGATCCTGTACCAGACTGCTCCTGGGTTCCTGTGTCCTGAGTTTTCCAGGCAGGTCCTTTGGAGCAAAGGTGCTCTTCCCTCTGGTTTCAGGTGTATCAATACTCCTCTTGACTGACTTTCAGCTCTGTGCACATGCAGAAAGGCAATTTAGTTTCTAAATGCTTCATTTGTTTTCTAAACTTTGTATTCTTTTCTGCTTTGGTGTCAGTTAACTGACCACATGTACTATATATAGTTTGTTAAGTTTTTTTAGGATAAAAAGGGAAAATGAACTCAGCACCAGCATTCATTATGTGGACAGAACTCACTCTCTGTTTCATGCTTTGTTGCCATGGATTCTATCATATCTTCAAACGATGAACCCCAGAAAATACTTCCTTTCTCAAACTGCTGCTGTAAAGTATTCTGTCAAAGCAATGAGAAAAGTAACTGACATTCTACTTATGTAGTAACTGCCAAAGTAAGCAAGCAACTATTGCTAACATGGCCAGCTCTGTAACAGTTGTCATGCAACATAAATCCAATATTTCTCTCTACCGTTGATCTGTATTTAGTCCGATTTATTATTGCTGATTTTCTTGTTTTGTTTCGATTTATATATTTTTCACTTCTATAACATATTTATTTTATTTTTCAAGATTATGACATAATTACATCAATTCCTTGTCCAAAATTATTTTGTGTAATTCTTTCAGCTCTCTTTCAAATCCATGGGCTTGTTGTTTTAATTGTTTATATATTCATATGTACTTACCTATTTTTAAAAACATAATGTGTACATAATATGTACATAATGTGTACATAAGGTATACAATAATGTGTCAATTTTTATGTTTGAATGTTTGGAACTGTTTTAAATACAATTATATAGCCAAACAGCTCTTCCTGTCTTCTAATGTCTAGTTACACCTTATTTTATTTCCCACGATAGTGTGATAGTATGTGTATGTGTGTGTGCATTTGTGCAAATAATTTCATTTTATTTTACTTCTAAAATTTCTGAATTTTAACTTTTACTGGTTCTTGGCCATGCATTTCTTACATAAATGTACTTCTGTGCTAACTCATATAACTGTGTAATAACTGCAAGAAGTCAATTTACACTTTCTCAATAGTCATGTATATACAACTTCTTGGTTGCTCAGTCTTTTAATTTTTAATTTTAGATTTTCATAATTCTATTTCTGTACACATACTTTGCCATTTTGGTAAATGTTTGTTATATTTCCATTTGTTAAACAAATAATTATAAAATTTGTATCTCAGTTCTCAAGCTACCTTTTCTCCTTTTTTAAAATTTTTTGGTTTAGTATTGATTTATCAGGGGTGTTTATAAAAATAAGTTTTAGTCCCAATTCCTTTTTTTTTGTTATTGTTGTTGTGATGTATGCTGTGATTGTTTTGTGATGTATGCTGTAAGTCTACATTTTGCTTTGTTTTTGATTTTTAGGTTTAGTCTGAGTTTCCTCACCACCATTTATTGAATAGACTTTCTTTTCCTATTGTGTGGTATCAGTACAGCTAACAATCATTGTATGAATATGTCTGTATTATTTCTCAAAAACAGCCAATTTTATAAAACGTACATATTCTATACGTGTCTTATTACAAATGAAATGGGCAAAATGAGTATTTCAGAAAAGTATGTTCTTTACTCCATTATTTTTATATTATTTTGAGATAGCGCTCCATTTCATGTTTGCCCTTATGCTATGGCTCTTCCTGTTGGATGGTCCAACTCCGTTGAAATGCTCTAACTCTCTTAATGAATTTCTTACTCTAGAAGCTGTGGTCTCTGTACAGTGTCAAAACTGTGTAGGCTATCGCTAGGCTTTACCTCAACAATATCAAGAGACCACATCCTCTTCCAATTAGTTCTTTAGTACATTATTGAATTTCTACATTCATTTCTTTGGTTTATAGTAGATTGACCCAGAGCAAATACAGTTTATATGTCTGTTAATGTTTTAATTTTAAACTACATTCATAGTCTCATGTCTCTGGGTCCCTTCTTGCAGTGTCTTAACCTTCATAGAATTCTCTCATTTTTTCACTTTTTTATTCATTCTTTGGATATTTCACATTATGCAAACCAATTCCATTACACTCCCATCCCATCTTATCCATCCTCCATTCTTGTACCCTCTCCAACAGAGAAAAGAAAAAAATCTTTTTTTTTCTTTTCTTCGGAGCTGGGGACCGAACCCAGGGCCTCGTGCTTGCTAGGCAAGTGCTCTACCACTGAGCTAAATCCCCAACCCCAAGAAAAAAATCTGATTGAGGAATCTGTAGTGTGTCATAGTGTGTTCCACAGTATTTTGCCGACACATATTTCATTCTAAATGTTCATAACAAAGATGCTTTGGTCTAGTTCAAAGTGTATAGATTCTGCTATCAATATTGGGACTTTTCTTGGCTGGCTTGTGTCACAAGGATCCTGTAGATCTGGATATGAAGGATGAGTCCTTCATATGCTCCAGTAGTTCTTCAGTGGGATAGATGTTGAAGTGGACCAAAGAACTACATCAGGATCTGAGAGGTATCTGAGCTTTTGAGCCTCCTGGCTTTCCCCTTTCATGAACTTAAAGTCAGCTCAACACCAAACCTCTCCCTCTCTTCAACAAAGGCAATCTTTAACTTTAACTTGCTGCCAAGGCAAGGTTCATGGGCTCCTATCTCTAGCGCTGCAGCTGGCAAAGGACATGGCCAGTTTCTTTCTCATGACAACAGGGCCTGCTCTACTGCTTGAGAAAGGTGGTAACAAACAATGGAATAGAGAAGTGTATATATACCTTCTTCATCCCTATCACCAGACAAAAGGCAGGCTGGCTCACCGGTAATGATCACATCTAGGGCCAACTCTACTGTGCTTCACAGGTGAAGTTCAGAGCCTAGCTTCCCAAGGAGTGCAGTGGTGATAAATAGTGACAGTCCTGAACTCAGGACGACAGGGACAATTCTCCTACCTCCCATAGGTAGTAAGAGATAAGAGTAGTGGAGTGCATCTCTCCTTTGCCTATGGCACATAGAACAAATTTATTTGGAGGGACAGGTCTCCCACACTTACACTCTCAGGGTCAGCTCACTCACACACCCCTAAGGTGTAGCTCCTCTGTATTGTTCAAGTGTGGTGCAGAACTTGATCTCTTGAGTGTTCTTATGGCAATTGCAGGTCCAGCTACTGATCTCATGACCCCAGGGTCATGTCTCCCTCATGCTATAGGTGGTAAGGGAATGAGGGGAGAAGGGTGCATTTGTCCCTTGTCCATGACACCACAAGGGAGGCTAGTAGCCGGTCCAACTCTCACATGCTTGTATTCACACTTACAATTATCAAAATGTGTGTGGCCTACTTTTCTATGCTCTGCAGCTGGCTAGGGGTGAGGTAACCACTTCTGCTCTTATTTGCCAGGGCCAGCTCTCTCATGGTGAAGTTTAGAGTAAGTTCTTTATAGCCTTCAGACATCAACATGTACCCTGGTGGCAGTCAAGACCTGCAACATCCACCTGATTTTTGTTGGTAACAGACTCCTCTTGCTACATGGCCCACAGATACAGTCATTGCCCCTAGTAGTGCTATAGGCTAGTACCCCATGATTGTCAGAGGTGGCATCACTGGCTACTCATTTCAAGTGGCATCACTGGCTACTCATTTCAAACTATTCCTCACTACCTTGAATTCTTTACTTCCACCTATGTTCATTGTGTCCACATTTTTTGTTTCATTTTCTTCAATTTCTCTATAACCTGCTTGATCCTCTTAGTGGTATCTGGGGTCTCTAAATGTCTGGGATCGTTGAAAGAGTAGTCTAAAGAGTGATATATGACACTTGTGCATTATGGTACAGTGCAGAGCTTACATGTTCTAGCAGAAACTGCCAGGCTTCAACCATATTATCACAAGTGAATGTGATCATCTGGGGCAAGGAAGCTAGAAGTTCTCTGCTGTGATTCTCTCAATGAAGCAAAGTTCAGTGAAGAAAATGAAAAAGACAGGAGATCAATAACGTGTTAGAAAGCTAGGTATGCAAGTGCACCATCACTCTTCATGGAGTCCTATTTATATTTTCTCCAAAAATAATATATCCTCCATTGAGTCTTGCCTGAGCAAAACAACACATAAGTCAACCACAACAAAATACCATATGATTCTGCCTTATCAGATGATTCTGCATTACAGGAGTAAAGGAGGAACTTGCACTTCATCCTGGCATAGGACTAGTAATCCTCTCAGGTTCATTTTGCATTTCTACCTCCAGGTAAATGCTTTGTGGCTAGGCAGACACTGGGCAGGAACTGCCTGTTTCAACTACAGACTAATACTATCCACAAAGGGACAAATTATAAAGAATAGTTGTCTGATAATTTCTGCCAACATAGGGTAATCAACCCTTCAAATTTCTGCATTTCAAGAGTATGTCAGTTGATTCTAGGCCAGAAGGCTGAAAAGTTGAGATAACAAGTTACTAACCAGGACTGGGCTAGTAGAGATTTGACTCTACAACCTCTCAGTTCTGGAAGCGGTGTTGGTCATTCTCAGATTTCTGATGGGTTTGAAGACTGATTATAGTCTCATAGCTTATTGGGTGATTTAACTGTAAAATACATATTTTGTTAGATAGTTATCATATACTATACAAGCTAGCCAGGATATAACATAGACTTTAAGCCTTTCTTAAACTGGAATGGATAAATAAATGTTAAACAACTGGTAAAGTGTTGGGCTGTGTGTCAGGTATATTTTATGCTTTTAAGATACAAAATAATAATAGTTGTCCTCAGCTTATATTTGAGAGAAAAATTTTTTAATTAGACAGAAAGGGTGATATGTAGGATGATGTCATTATGAAATGAAGGCAGGTGTAAGAGAGGCCTGTCATTGGACAAGAAGGAAGAGTGGGCAGGAGAAAAGTTTTAGAGAAGGGAGGAAACTGGAATGAGGGAGGAGAAGCAGCAGAGAAAGCATGGAGGCAGATGTTAATATTCCTGTCTGCACACTTACAGGCTGTTATAAATATTGTCAAGGGATGGATGTGTACAGGGCTTTGTATGTCTAGCTGGGCAATTATATCTTATCAATTGTATCAGAGATTATTGTGTTGTATATTCTTTCGTTTGGCAATTTAATTAAATTCAAGAGAGTGTGTGGTGACTGGAAACACTGGGCCACCACGGATTTAGTATGCCTATATCTGGCATTGTGCCAACCTGCTTTGGGACTAGATGGGTAGAAAGATTGTTGCCAGGCTCAGCGAGTAACCATCACCATCAGCAATGTGTTATATGAGACGGAAAAAAAAATCAAGTGAGACACTTTGTTAACTGAGACAAAAACATCCAACAGATGTCACACTAAAGTGCTGGAGTTCGTGTGTGATAAAAGAAAACCCTATTTTAATTTTACAGAAATGGGGGCATGATCACAAGAAAGCAGGCATGTTATTAAACATATATATGGATATACTTCATTCAACAAATAATGAACCAGCATTCCTCCATCTTCAGCTTAAAATCTATCTTATAGTAAAAAAACTAGGGTCTAGGGTCCTGAGGACAGGTTACTGTTGAGATCCAGCATGTTTTTTTCTCATCACCAACAATCAAGGCATAGGGAACTGCACCTGATCAATTTTGGCTGTGTCCACGTTAGACCAGAGCCACCAGTTCTTTTGTTAATTTTCCATGGGACCCTGAGCATTCTCTGGTAAGAATAAGAGTGGAAAACTCAGAAAGGCCTGGCACATGAGTATATATTAGCAAGGTTTCAATGCTTAGGCTGTACCACAGAGTCAAGGAACTCTGGTAATTTTTTGAGATATTGGAGACCAAGAGATGGATAGAACTAGCATAAAATGCCAGGCACTTTTAGGAGTTGAGATAGAAGTCAGAGAGACCTGATTAAACTGAAACAGGGAAATGTGACTCTTGGAGAGCCTTAAGTAAATTCTAGGTCCCCAGGTTGATAAGGGAGGAAATTGAGAAAAGGGTTCATCTTTGTTTCTTTTTAAAAAAAAAATATCTGGTGTAACTGGTGAACATTTGACAACATCATTGTCATTTTTTAATTGATTCTATATATTGTGTATTGTTGTGTACTCTTGATGTGACAGAAATAGATCATCAAGGCCTCAATTTCATTTTTCGTTCTCTCCATCCCTTATGTGTTTTTAGTTGTGCTTATTAATCTTTTCTAGTTGTAAGAAGATATGGAAATCTGACTAAGCTCTAGCTGTTCTCGATCCCATACTGCTAAGATGAGGTAAGGTTGACAATCCTGCTTCCGAGAATGCCACTTAGGCAACTTTTGCCCTTCCACAGTCCAAGCTAACATCTGCTGCTACTGCTATTTACTATGGCTATGTTGATAGACAAGGTTCAAACAGTCTTTCTAAACATGGGATTCAATTTACCTTGGATTAAATATTTTGGGGGTATAAGTAATTTTGAAATATATTTTTAAAATTCTGTTCTGTTGTATGAAAAAATGGCTCTGAAGTTACAAAGTTTTTATCCTATGTCAGGGAATTTATGTGATTTTTCTGTCAAAAAAATCAAGGTTGGAAAGCTTAAAAAAAGTGTTTGTTGCAGTAAAAGAGGAAAAGGTGCAACTATTTCTTGTGTATACCGGGAGGTTTCTCTCTCTCACTAGTTCCAGCTCTGGTAGGCCATAGGAACTAGTGATAATTTTTGTCATTGGTTTAATGCTGGACCCCATGGTATTCTCTAACCTAGTAACTCTGCTAGCTGTTCTAGCATGGCACCTTGCCGTGCTTCATTTCTTTCATTTACAGTTCCCCTGGAAGATTGTGACCACACTAGGCATACACATCTCAATTCTCTGGTGGGCTTGGTGTCACTCACCATTGTATCTTCTTTTGAACTCAATTAAATATGACATGAAAGAACACACAACACAATAACCTCTGATTCAATTGATATGATATAATTTCCACATCTAGACAACACAAAATCCTATACAAACCCATCCCTTAAACATATTCATATCAACCTGTATCTATGCACAAAGAATATTTTTTTCTTTCTTTTAAATTGGATATTTGTTTATTTACATGACAAATGTTATTTCCTTTCCCGGGTTCCTGGACATAAGTCCCCTATCCCTTCTTCTATAAGGGTGTTTCCCTCCCCTTCCAACCTCCCATCATGCCCCCCACACACCTACATTTCCCTACACTGGGAGTCCAACCTTGGGAGGACCAAGGGCTTCTTTTTCCATTGATGCCCAACAAGGTCATCCTCTGCTATATATGAAGCTGGAGTCATGGGTCAGATCATGTATAGTCTTTGGGTAGTGGCTTAGTCCTTGGGAGCTCTGGTTGGTTGGCATTGTAATTCTTATGGGGTTGCAAGTTCCTTCAGCTCTTTAAATCCTTTCTCTAATTCCTTTAATGGCAATCCCACACTCAGTTCAATGGTTTGCTGCTAGCATTTTCCTCTGTATTTGACATCCTTTGGCTATGTCTCTCAGGAGACATCTATATCCAGTTCCTGTCAACATGTACTTCTTAGCTTCATCAGTAGTATCTAGCTTTGGTGACTGTATCTATAAAAATGGGTCACAGGTGGGGCAAGTTCTGAATGGCCGTTTCTTCAGTCTCTGCACCAACCTTTGCCTCCACATCTGCTCCTATGAATATTTATGTTCCCCCTCTTATGAGGTAGTGAAGAATCCACACTTTGGTCATCCTTTTTGAGCTTCATGTGGTTTGTGGACTGTATCTTGGGTAATTCGAGCTTTTGGGCTAATATCTACTTATCAGTCAGTGTATCCTATGTGTGTTTTTCTGTTACCTCATTGAGAATGATATTTTCTAGTTCAATCAATTTGCCTATGTATGTCATTAAGTCATTGTTTTTAATAGCTGAGTAGTACTCCATTGTGTAGATGTAACATTTCTGTATCCATTCTTCTGGTGAAGGCCATCTGAATTCTTTCCAGCTTCCAGTTATTACAGATAAGGCTGCTATGAATGTAGTAGAGCACGCGTCTTTTTTGTGTGTTGGAGCATCATTCGTGTATATGCCCAGGAGAGGTACAGCTTGGTTCTCAAGTAGTGCAATATCCAGTTTATGGAGGACCCTCCAGACTGATTTCCAGAGTGGTTGTACCACTTTACAATCCCACCAACAATGGAGGAGTGTTCCTTTTTCTCCACATCCTTGTCAGTATGTGTTGTCATCTGACATTTTGATCTTAGCCTTTCTGACTGCTGTGAGGTGGACTCTCAGGGTTGTTTTGACTTGCATTTCCCTCATTATTAAGGATGTTAAACATTTCTTTAGGTACTTCTCAGTCTTTCACTATTCCTCAGCTGTGAATTCTTTGTTTAGCACTGTACCACATTTTTAAATAGGGTCCTTTGACTCATTGGAATCTAACTTCTTGAGTTCTTTGTATATTTTGGATAATATCCCTCTTTCTTTCTTTCTTTCTTTCTTTCTTTCTTTCTTTCTTTCTTTCTTTCTTTCTTTCTTTTTTATTAACTTGAGTATTTCTTACTTACATTTCGAATGTTATTCCCTTTCCCGGTTTCCGGGCAAACATCCCCCTAATCCCTCCTCCTCCCCTTCTTAATGGGTGTTCCCCTCCCCACGCTTCCCCCAATGCCGCCTCCCCCCAACAATCACGTTCACTGGGGGTTCAGTCTTAGCAGGACCAAGGGCTTCCCCTTCCACTGGTGGTCTTCCTAGGATATTCATTGCTACCTATGAGGTCAGAGTCCAGGGTCAGTCCATGTATAGTCTTTAGGTAGTGGCTTAGTCCCTGGAAGCTCTAGTTGCTTGGCATTGTTGTTCATAAGGGGTCTCGAGCCCCTTCAAGCTCTTCCAGGTCTTTCTCTGATTCCTTCAACGGGGGTCCTATTCTCAGTTTAGTGGTTTGCTGCTGGCATTCGCCTCTGTATTTGCTGTATTCTGGCTGTGCCTCTCAGGAGAGATCTACATCCGGCTCCTGTCAGCTTGCACTTCTTTGCTTCATCCATCTTGTCTAATTGGGTGGCTGTATATGTATGGGCCACATGTGGGGCAGGCTCTGAATGGGTGTTCCTTCTGTCTCTGTTTTAATCTTTACCTCTCTATTCCCTGCCAAGGATATTCTTGTTCCCCCTTTTAAAGGAGTAAAGCATTCACAATTTGATCATCCGTCTTGAGTTTCATTTGTTCTAGGCATCTAGGGTAATTCAAGCATTTGGGCTAATAGCCACTTATCAATGAGTGCATACCATATGTGTTTTTCTGTGATTGGGTTACCTCACTCAGGATGATATTTTCCAGTTCTGACCATTTGCCTACGAATTTCATAAAGTCATTGTTTTTGATAGCTGAGTAATATTCCATTGTATAGATGTACCACATTTTCTGTATCCATTCCTCTGTTGAAGGGCATCTGGGTTCTTTCCAGCTTCTGGCTATTATAAATAAGGCTGCTATGAACATAGTGGAGGACGTGTCCTTTTTATATGTTGTGGCATCTTATGGGTATATGCCCAAGAGAGGTATAGCTGAATATCCCTCTTTCAGATGTAGGATTGGTAAAGATCTTTTCCTGATCTGTTGGTTGCCATTTTGTCCTAATGAGAATGTCCTTTGCATTAGAGAAGTATTGGGGTTTTATGAGATTTCTTTTGTTGATTCTTGATCTTCGAGCATAAGCCATTGGTGTTTTATTGAGGAAATTTTCCCCAGTGCCCATGTGTTCGAGATTCTTCCTCACTTTTTCTTCTATTAGCTTGAATGTAACTGATTTGATGTGGAGGTCTTTGATCTACTTGCACTTAATCTTTGTACAGGGCAATAAGAATGGGTAAATTTCCATTCTTGTCCATGCTGACCTCCAGTTGAACAAGCACCATTTGTTGAAACTGCTATCTTTTTTGCATTGGATGGCTTTAGGTCCTTTGTCAAATATCAAGAATCTTAATCAACTGACATATTCTCCCATCTCCTTCTCTCCTGCTTCCCCCTCTCCTTCTTCATCATCTGGTCCTGCCTCCCTTACTTCTAGTCCAATGACAGACTTCATTTTATCTGGTTCTCCTTCACTTGCACAATGACATCAACCAACAAATATTGGTTTTATTTAACTAATATGAAATGTATCTTCAGATATGTAAGACTTTTTTTTTTACATTTTTTTTATTAACTTGAGTATTTCTTATATACATTTCAAGTGTTATTCCCTTTCCCGGTTTCAGGGCAAACATACCCCTCCCCCCTCCCCTTCCTTATGGGTGTTCCCCTCCCAACCCTCTCCCCAATGACGCCCTCCCCCCCATAGTCTAGTTCACTGGGGGTTCAGTCTTAGCAGGACCCAGGGCTTCCCCTTCCACTGGTGCTCTTACTAGGATATTCATTGCTATCTATGGGGTCAGAGGCCAGGGTCAGTCCATGTATAGTATTTAGGTAGTGGCTTAGTCCCTGGAAGCTCTGGTTGCTTGGCATTGTTGTACTTTTGAGGTCTCAAGACCCTTCAAGCTCTTCCAGTTCTTTCTCTGATTCCTTCAACGGGGGACCTATTCTCAGTTCAGTGGTTTGCTGCTGGAATTCGCCTCTGTATTTGCTGTATTCTGGCTGTGTCTCTCAGGAGCGATCTACATCCGGCTCCTCTCGGTCTGCACTTCTTTGCTTCATCCATCTTGTCTAATTGGGTGGCTGTATATGTATGGGCCACATGTGGGGCAGGCTCTGAATGGGTGTTCCTTCAGTCTCTGTTTTAATATTTGCCTATCCCTTCCCTGCCAAGGGTATTCTTTTTCCTCATTTAAAGAAGGAGTGAAGCATTCACATTTTGATCATCCGTCTTGAGTTTCGTTTGTTCTAGGGATCTAGGGTAATTCAAGCATTTGGGCTAATAGCCACTTATCAATGAGTGCATACCATGTATGTCTTTCTGTGATTGGGTTAGCTCATTCAGGATGATATTTTCCAGTTCCAACCATTTGCCTACGAATTTCATAAACTCGTTGTTTTTGATAGCTGAGTAATATTCCATTGTGTAGATGTACCATATTTTCTGTATCCATTCCTCTGTTGAAGGGCATCTGGGTTCTTTCCAGTTTCTGTATATTATAAATAAGGCTGCGATGAACATAGTGGAGCACGTGTCTCTTTTATATGTTGAGGCATCTTTTGGGTATATGCCCAAGAGAGGTATAGATGGATCCTCAGGCAGTTCAATGTCCAATTTTCTGAGGAACCTCCAGACTGATTTCCAGAATGGTTTTACCAGTCTGCAATCCCACCAACAATGGAGGAGTGTTCCTCTTTCTCCACATCCTTGACAGCATCTGCTGTCACCTGAGTTTTTGATCTTAGCCATTCTCACTGGTGTGAGGTGAAATCTCAGGGTTGTTTTGATTTGCATTTCCCTTATGACTAAAGATGTTGAACATTTCTTTAGGTGTTTCTCAGCCATTCGGCATTCCTCAGCTGTGAATTCTTTGTTTACTCTGAACCCCATTTTTAAATAGGGTTATTTGTTTCCCTGCGGTCTAACTTCTTGAGTTCTTTGTATATTTTGGATATAAGGCCTCTATCTGTTGTAGGTTTGGTAAAGATCTTTTGCCAATCTGTTGGTTGCCGTTTTGTCCTAACCACAGTGTCCTTTGCCTTACAGAAGCTTTGCAGTTTTATGAGATCCCATTTGTCGATTCTTGATCTTAGAGCATAAGCCATTGGTGTTTTGTTCAGGAAATTTTTTCCAGTGCCCATGTGTTCCAGATGCTTCCCCACTTTTTCTTCTATTAGTTTGAGTGTGTCTGGTTTGATGTGGAGGTCCTTGATCCACTTGAACTTAAGCTTTGTACAGGGTGATAAGGATGGATCGATCTGCATTCTTCTACATGTTGCCCTCCATTTGAACCAGCACCATTTGCTGAAAATGCTATCTTTTTTCCATTGGATGGTTTTGGCTCCTTTGTCAAAAATCAAGTGACCATAGGTGTGTGGGTTCATTTCTGGGTCTTCAATTCTATTCCATTGGTCTATCTGTCTGTCTCTGTACCAATACCATGCAGTTTTTATCACTATTGCTCTGTAATACTGCTTGAGTTCAGGGATAGTGATTCCCCCTGAAGTCCTTTTATTGTTGAGGATAGCTTTAGCTATCCTGTGTTTTTTGTTATTCCAGGTGAATTTGCAAATTGTTCTGTCTAACTCTTTGAAGAATTGGATTGGTATTTTGATGGGGATTGCATTGAATCTGTAGATTGCTTTTGGTAAAATGGCCATTTTTACTATATTAATCCTGCCAATCCATGAGCATGGGAGATCTTTCCATCTTCAGAGGTCTTCTTCAATTTCTTTCCTCAGTGTCTTGAAGTTCTTATTGTACAGATCTTTTACTTGCTTGGTTAAAGTCACACCGAGGTACTTTATATTATTTGGGTCTATTATGAAGGGTGTTGTTTCCCTAATTTCTTTCTCGGCTTGCTTCTCTTTTGTATAGAAGAAGGCAACTGATTTATTTGAGTTAATTTTATAGCCAGCCACTTTGCTGAAGTTGTTTATCAGCTTTAGTAGTTCTCTGGTGGAACTTTTGGGATCACTTAAATATACTATCATGTCATCTGCAAATAGTGATATTTTGACCTCTTCTTTTCCGATCTGTATCCCCTTGATCTCCTTTTGTTGTCTGATTGCTCTGGCTAGAACTTCAAGAACTATATTGAATAAGTAGGGAGAGAATGGGCAGCCTTGTCTAGTCCCTGATTTTAGTGGGATTGCTTCAAGTTTCTCTCCATTTAGTTTAATGTTAGCAACTGGTTTGCTGTATATGGCTTTTACTATGTTTAGGTATGGGCCTTGAATTCCTATTCTTTCCAGGACTTTTATCATGAAGGGGTGTTGAATTTTGTCAAATGCTTTCTCAGCATCTAATGAAATGATCATGTGGTTTTGTTCTTTCAGTTTGTTTATATAATGGATCACGTTGATGGTTTTCCGTATATTAAACCATCCCTGCATGCCTGGGATGAAGCCTACATGATGATGGTGGATGATTGTTTTGATGTGCTCTTGAATTTGGTTTGCCAGAATTTTATTGAGTATTTTTGCGTCGATATTCATAAGGGAAATTGGTCTGAAGTTCTCTTTCTTTGTTGTGTCTTTGTGTGGTTTAGTTATAAGAGTAATTGTGGCTTCGTAGAAGGAATTCGATAGTGCTCCATCTGTTTCAATTTTGTGGAATAGTTTGGATAATATTGGTATGAGGTCTTCTATGAAGGTTTGATAGAATTCTGCACTAAACCCGTCTGGACCTGGGCTCTTTTTGGTTGGGAGACCTTTAATGACTGCTTCTATTTCCTTAGGAGTTATGGGGTTGTTTAACTGGTTTATCTGTTCCAGATTTAACTTCGATACCTGGTATCTGTCTAGGAAATTGTCCATTTCCTGAAGATTTTCAAGTTTTGTTGAATATAGGTTTTTATAGTAAGATCTGATGATTTTTTGAATTTCCTCTGAATCTGTAGTTATGTCTCCCTTTTCATTTCTAATTTTGTTAATTTGGACACACTCTCTGTGTCCTCTCGTTAGTCTGGCTAAGGGTTTATCTATCTTGTTGATTTTCTCAAAGAACCAACTTTTGGTTCTGTTGATTCTTTCTATGGTCCTTTTTGTTTCTACTTGGTTGATTTCAGCTCTGATTTTGATTATTTCCTGCCTTCTACTCCTCCTGGGTGTATTTGCTTCTTTTTGTTCTAGAGCTTTTAGGTGTGCTGTCAAGCTGCTGACATATGCTCTTTCCTGTTTCTTTCTGCAGGCACTCAGCGCTATGAGTTTTCCTGTTAGCACAGCTTTCATTGTGTCCCATAAGTTTGGGTATGTTGTATCTTCATTTTCATTAAATTCTAAAAAGTTTCTAATTTCTTTCTTTATTTCTTCCTTGACAAGGTTATCGTTGAGTAGAGCATTGTTCAATTTCCACGTATAAGTGGGCATTCTTCCCTTATTGTTATTGAAGACCAGTTTTAGGCCGTGGTGGTCCGATAGCACACATGGGATTATTTCTATCTTTCTGTACCTGTTGAGGCCCGTTTTTTGACCAATTATATGGTCAATTTTGGACAAAGTACCATGAGGAGCTGAGAAGAAGGTATTTCCTTTTGCTTTAGGATAGAATGTTCTATAAATATCCATTAAGTCCATTTGGCTCATGTCTTCTCTTAGCCTGTCGACATCACTGTTTAATTTCTGTTTCCATGATCTGTCCATTGATGAGAGTGGGGTGTTGAAATCTCCCACTATTATTGTGTGAGGTGCAATGTGTGTTTTGAGCTTTAGTAAGGTTTCTTTTACGTATGTAGGTGCCCTTGTATTTGGGGCATAGATATTTAGGATTGAGAGTTCATCTTGGTGGATTTTTCCTTTGATGAATATGAAGTGTCCTTCCTTCTCTTTTTTGATAACTTTTAGTTGGAAATTGATTTTATTTGATATTAGAATGGCTACTCCAGCTTGCTTCTTCTGACCATTTGCTTGGAAAGTTGTTTTCCAGCCTTTCACTCTGAGGTAGTGTCTGTCTTTGTCTCTGAGGTCTGTTTCCTGTAGGCAGCATAATGCAGGGTCCTCGTTGCGTATCCAGTTTGTTAATCTATGTCTTTTTATTGGGGAGTTGAGGCCATTGATATTGAGAGATATTAAGGAATAGTGATTATTGCTTCCCGTTATATTCATATTTGGATGTGAGATTATGTTTGTGTGCTTTTTTTCTCTTTGTTTTGTTGCCAAGACGATTAGTTTCTTGCTTCTTCTAGGGTATAGCTTGCCTCCTTATGTTGGGCTTTACCATTTATTATCTTTTGTAGTGATGGATTTGTAGAAAGATATTGTGTAAATTTGGTTTTGTCATGGAATATCTTGGTTTCTCCATCAATGTTAATTGAGAGTTTTGCTGGATACAGTAACCTGGGCTGGCAGTTGTGTTCTCTTAGGGTCTGTATGACATCAGTCCAGGATCTTCTGGCCTTCATAGTTTCTGGCGAGAAGTCTGGTGTGATTCTGATAGGTCTCCCTTTATATGTTACTTGACCTTTTTCCCTTACTGCTTTTAATATTCTTTCTTTATTTTGTGCGTTTTGTGTTTTGACAATTATGTGACGGGAGGTGTTTCTTTTCTGGTCCAATCTATTTGGAGTTCTGTAGGCTTCTTGTATGTCTATGGGTATCTCTTTTTTTAGGTTAGGGAAGTTTTCTTCTATGATTTTGTTGAAGATATTTAGTGGTCCTTTGAGCTGGGAGTCTTCACTCTCTTCTATACCTATTATCCTTAGGTTTGATCTTCTCATTGAGTCCTGGATTTCCTGTATGTTTTGGACCAGTAGCTTTTTCCGCTTTACATTATCTTTGACAGTTGAGTCAATGATTTCTATGGAATCTTCTGCTCCTGAGATTCTCTCTTCCATCTCTTGTATTCTGTTGGTGAAGCTTGTATCTACAGCTCCTTGTCTCTTCTTTTGGTTTTCTATATCCAGGGTTGTTTCCATGTGTTCTTTCTTGATTGCTTCTATTTCCATTTTTAATTCCTTCAACTGTTTGATTGTGTTTTCCTGGAATTCTTTCAGGGATTTTTGTGTCTCCTCTCTATGGGCTTCTACTTTTTTATTTATGTTTTCCTGGAATTCTTTCAGGGATTTTTGTGTCTCCTCTCTATGGGCTTCTACTTGTTTATTTATGTTTTCCTGGAATTCTTTCAGGGATTTTTGCGATTTTTTCAGGCATTTTTGCGATTCCTCTCTGTAGGCTTCTACTTGTTCTCTAAGGGAGTTCTTCACGTCTTTCTTGAAGTCCTCCCGCATCATGATCAAAAATGATTTTGAAACTAGATCTTGCTTTTCTGGTGTGTTTGGATATTCCATGTTTGTTTTGATGGGAGAATTGGGCTCCGATGGTGCCATGTAGTCTTGGTTTCTGTTGCTTGGGTTCCTGCGCTTGCCTCTTGCCCTCAGATTATCTCTAGTGTTACTTTGTTCTGCTATTTCTGACAGTGGCTAGACTGTCCTATAAGCCTGTGTGTCAGGAGTGTTGTAGACCTGTTTTCCTCTCTTTCAGTCAGTTATGGGGACAGAGTGTTCTGCTTTCCGGTGTGTAGTTTTTCCTCTCTACAAGTCTTCAGCTGTTCCTGTGGGCCTGTGTCTTGAGTTCCTTCAGGTTCTGGTGGTGTCTCCGGCACAGGGGTCCTGCCACTCCTGGGCCCTCCCCCACGGGAGCCCAGAGGCCTTATACAGTTTCCTCTTGGGCCAGGGATGTGGGCAGCGGTGAGCAGTGTTGGTGGTCTCTTCCGCTCTGCAGCCTCAGGAGTGCCCACCTGACCAGGCGGTTGGGTCTCTCTCTCACAGGGTCTGGGGGCAGAGAGCTGCTGCGGGCCGGGATCCGTGGGTGTGGGACTTCCGGTAAACACAGAACGTGCCCGGTCCTAGAGGAATTCTGCTTCCGTGTGTCCCAAGCTCACCAGGCAGCTTTCTTGCAGCAGAAAAGATGGTCTTACCTGTGGTCCCGGGGCTCAAGTTCGCTCGTGGGGTGCTGCCCACGGGCTCTCTGCAGCGGCAGCAACCAGGAAGACCTGTGCCGCCGCTTCCGGGAGCTTCAGTGCACCAGGGTTCCAGATGGTCTTTGGCTTTTTCCTCTGGCGTCCGAGATGTGTGTGCAGAGAGCAGTCTCTTCTGGTTTCCCAGGCTTGTCTGCCTCTCTGAAGGTTCAGCTCTCCCTCCCACGGGATTTGGGTGCAGAGAACTGTTTATCTGGTCTGTTTCCCTCAAGTTCCGGCGGTGTCTCAGGCAGGGGTCCTGCCGCTCCTGGGCCCTCCCCCACGGGAGCCCAGAGGCCTTATACAGTTTCCTCTTGGGCCAGGGATGTGGGCAGGGGTGAGCAGTGTTGGTGGTCTCTTCTGCTCTGCAGCCTCAGGAGTGCCCACCTGACCAGGCGGTTGGGTCTCTCTCTCACAGGGTCTGGGGGCAGAGAGCTGCTGCGGGCCGGGATCCGCGGGTGTGGATAGATATGTAAGACTTTTAAGTGAACTTTCTATACCTTGGAGTTTATAGGTTTAATTGATATGGTTTAAATGTCTGTAAAATCTTTTGCAAAAATTGACTTAAAACTTACTACACAGGTTTAATAATTAGAAATCTACATGGATAATCTTTAAACAATGATCTGTTCCATCAATGTCTACAGTTCTGGGAATTCTCCAAACTACTCTAAACTTTCTTTTAATTTAATTTATTACATCCCAAGTGTTATTCTCCTTCCCAAGTGCCTCACACAATCTTGACACAAATCACCTCTCCCCTTCTCCTCTGAGATAGGGCTATAGGAATCCCACTCACCCAGGCATATCAAGTCGCTGCCAGATTAGGCACATATTCTTCAACTGAGGATAGACAAGGTAGTCATGAAGAGTGTGCTGCCTGTCATCTACATAGGTGCTGGGGGCCTTTCTGCACTTCCTTTGAGTATTCTTAGGGGTCCAGGTCTTTTGACACTGTTATTGCTCCTGTGGGGTTTCCATATGATTCAGAGCCTTCAATTCTTTCCCCAACTCTTCCATAAACGTCTCTGATGTCCTTCGAATGTTTGGTTGTGGGAATTTGCACCTATTTCATTTAGCTGCTGGGTAGCACCAATCAAATGATAGTTATGCTAGGTTCCTAACTGTAAGTGTAACAAAGTATCATCAATAATGTCAGTGATTGTTGCTTGCCCATACTTTAGGTTTTGAGTTGGTACTAGTTGACCTTTGGTTTCTGCTTCACCTTCACATTTCTTTTAGAGTGGACAAATTTGGGGTTGACAGTTTTGTGGGTAGGTAGGTGTCAATATCCCTCTGCTGGCAGTTCCACCTGGCTACAGAAAGTGACTTCTTCAGGTTCCATATCCCTACTATTAGGCATCAGTTTGGTTATCCATACTTACTCCTGCGAGCTTACCTTGCCCTCAGTCTCTAGATGCTCCTAGAGATTCACCTCTAGCCCAACCACAGGCAGATTTCCATTCATCTTCCTGGCCCCCTAGGCTTCTCTTCTGTCTCTCTTCATGTCCTGCTTCCCAATTCCTCTTCCCTCGCCCTCTCCAAAACTGTTTCATCACCGCCCCCCCCCCCAAGAAAAATCCAAAAAAATTATTTTCCAGAAACATGATAGCTGGGTCTTAAGGAAGAACTATCATCAATTTTCTAAAAAATAACAAGATTGATTTCCAAACAGGTTGTAGAAGTTTGTACTCCCACTAGGAGTGGAGTAGTGCTCCTTGTTCTTCAAATCCTTGCCGGCATATACCGTTCCTTGAGTTTTTGATCTTAGCTACAGAATCATCACAAAGTGATAGTTTTTTAAGCTTTCATGCTTTAATCCCATGGCAGACTGAGTTAAAATGAGTTGTGAAGGCACAATCATTAGAATCACAGTAAGTGTTATCTCCTTTTTAAATATCACAAAGTTCTAGTATGTATTTTCTTTCCTTATTCCCTATATTTGACTTTCCTTCTATCCAAGATAGATCATCTAGTACTTACATCTTCCTTTATAAAGATGAACGAAAGTACCAAGTATATAGCTGTATTTTGAGGTGACTGACTTGTAAAACACTGGGACTTAGGAGGATAGAATAAGAAATATTTTAAAATTCTAGGAACTGGTTGATGACTCTTCTGTGCAAGGATGAGCACTGAAGAAAGACTCACCAATCTCTCAGTGTGGAAGGCCAGAGCTCAAATATGGGATAATTTTGTATTCTTTACATGATGGCCCTGGTTAATTTAGATGACTGAATATCTGCACAGCAGTCATGCTTGGTTAGAGAAAGTTTCATAAGAGTTTTCAAGTGAACATCCAGATTTCAGCAGTCAGGAACAAAGTGAAAATGAGGTCACTGTATGAATTTGGACTTTTGTCAAATCAGAAACATCACTTCATCATGAACATTTTTAAGAGTTTCATTCTGAAAAAAAATTGTTTCTGTTGTTAATTATTTACACTTCTTTGTTTAGTCAGTGTTTTCTTTCCAATCAGTGTATTTAGTAGAAATAACCTTTTAAATAGTTTGTCATTTATTGCCTAGAGTTCTGCCATATTTTATTTTACAAATCTCAATGCCATTTTGTAAGTTATACAGGTCATGATTTTTATATACTTGTGCTAAATTCTTCTGCAAAGAATAATCAGTCTTCCCTTAATTGTTTTCACTTTGTGTTCTACCACCCACCCCTTTTATTGCAATGCTAGCAATTGAACCTAAAACCATGTTCTTGTTAGTCAAATGCTCTCCCACTGAGCTGTTACATGCCCTGCTCTATTTTACATTCTAATAGTCTGATCCTTGCAAAGTAATATTAGATTTAATTTTATTTGATTAGATTTTATAAGTTTGTATGACTATATTTTATGCATGTCTCTAGCAATAAAACATACATTAGAATTAGAATTGCTATTAATAAGACAATGGAATATGTTTGATATATTGGATTTTCTGGCATGTTCAGATTTAATTATACTGTTTTATTTTGTAAACTTCTGATTGGCATAATTTCCATTAGTTTTGTTACTGGGTGGTCTCCTTCACAAGACTGAACTCACTCTGCTTATATTAATTTAGTTTTTTTCTTCCTTAGTTTGAGTGCTGAGTATTTTATTTTTATTGTTTATTAAATATATATATATATATATTTGTATTATATACATATATGTCATATATGTATAATATATGTACATGTAATTAGATATATAGTTAGGCATTGTTCAGAGACTCTCTTGTAAGTCTATGAAAGTTAAGAGTATCCAAGAGCTTATGAAAATAGTAAGTCATTAGTTTCCTTTCAAAGAAATTTAATGTATCTCTCTTCTCTTGTGAAAGTAATTGTAAAGGACTTATGTCTTACATAGCATGGGTTCAAGATTCAAGAGAATTGTTATTAGAATATGCTTAAGTATAAAAGAAATTCAATTGCTAAGCTGCATATAGCTCAGAGTTTTCTGTAGCAGCATTCGCAAATTACTTTACATTTTTCTGAAAGCTCTTAGATGTAGCCATTTGCTTTGCAACACCCACCCCTTGTCTTTTGCTATAAATCCTTGTTTTTTGTTGTAAGTCTCCGTATTTTTCATTTTACTTTTAATCTCTCAATTTTATTTATAGCATATTATGATCACTTCCATAAAGTTCTAATAATATCTAATAACTGTTTAATTAATCTTATAATACTTAAAAGTGTACATTGCTCTTGCTAATATCCCTCATATCTGTCTTATACTTCTAGGTTTATTTTCCTTATTGCTCATGAGACATTTTTATAGTTCTTTCAGTAATATTTAATGAGTTTTAATATTTTAGTCTTTGAATAAATTAGCATACTTTGTGGAATTGAATAACAAGAGCATGTACATTATTTTATTGGTTTTTGAAGTACAACTTTTTTTCCATTATTTCTGTGTTTCACATATTCCGCAAGTAGTAAATATTTCAGAAGATAAACTTTGTTTTCCAATAGCTAGAATTTCAGTTAATCCCTTGAAATTTGGTCAGTTTTGATTCACCTGCATGTCAGTCTACTTCACTACTGAAGATATTTGGTCCTGGCACCATACATAGATTATGATTTCTGAAGGCAAAAAAATGTCCCCATTCCTGTAAACACAATAAAATATGTTCATAATCAATGACCCAGGTTTCATGCAGAGCTACTTATTTCAGATGAACTCCGTGTTTTTCTCTTCTGAGATTAAGCCCATAGTTTGCCTCTTCTTAATCTCTCTACTTTTCATGTATCCATCATTCTAAAAGCCAGTCTAGCTACCAAAGTTCCAATTACAGTACCTAAATTCTCTGCTTGCTAAAACTTCCTTTTCCAACAAAGCAATTTCATTATTTCAGTGTCATATGTTTATCTTTAAACAATAATATGTTTTAATTTGTGTTTAAAAAGTTTAATTGCTCATAGTAGTTAAATATTACTATTGTTAACATCACAAATATTTTACAATAGAAAAGAGTAACAAAAATTTCCTTAAATTTGTTTCCAGAATTAATAATTTAGATTTGGAATTTTTCTTCTATGTTCATCATGTCCCCTGAAATTGAGTTTATTTTTAATCACTTTTAATAATATAGGACCATTTATTCATTTTTTTCTGTATGCAAACTCTGTGTACACAACCATTTAAGATCAGTACTACGAAAATTTCAGAAAATCTTTAATTTACAGATAAAATGTAAACTTACTTCCAATTTTAGGAGTTGCTTTTGAAGGACTAATACCTATGACAGAGATGTGGATGAGTTGTTGTTTCTGGGTTCGCGATATCTTTTACAATTTGACATTTGTTTCACACTTACTTAGCAAGAAAAGCACCTATTCCATGAGTTGATCAAGGCATGCCAATGGAGTTTTGTTGTTTTGGGCTGCAGATAAAGTAGCAGTAGCCTTCTCGGTATTTTGATTGTTTATTTATGTAAGTGCTGTACTGTAAACAAGAAAAGAAGAATGGATTCCAGACTCCCAGACTATGTTCTCCACACAAGACATAACCTGGCTTAAGAGTGCATGCACTTCTTTTGTTCTTCTTCTAAGAACTAAGTATCAAGTAATATAAAGTTTTGTCTACCTAACTTTCCCTTCTCCCAAATAACCAAATATGGCCAAATTATAAAAAATAGATCAGGTCTATCTCACTGAAAGTCACATCTTCCAAATGTAACTGCCAGTGACTTCAGATGAAATGTGAGGAACCAGATTGTGATGAATGTAGTCCATGACACACTTCTAAACTTTCCTATGAAATTAAATAGCTGTCACTACTCAATTTTAGACTAATAATTTTCATAATTATGCTATAATTCTTTCCTAGTACTTCATCAGTGTCAATGCAGATACCATCTATGAGTCAGAGTTAAAACTTATTCTAAGAGAAAACTAGTTAGCAATTTGTTTTTACTTCATAATCATGTTATGTACCTTAATACTCTATATATGATTCTATTTCCTCTTTGTATAAACATTCAAACAAGTATTACTTCTTGAATTATCTTATCCCTTTTTTGTTTCTTAGTAGAGATACAAATAGCCTGATGGAAGAGGCTGCCAAAATCACTGTCAGAGTTCTGTATTACTCTAAAAGTTCAACAGTTTTCTTAGTTTCTCTGCTTGAGGCATTTTGAAATAGGCAGGCAAAATGTTTAGTTTTCAGTGAACAATGTGTTGTAGCAAGAAATGAAGAGCCATTTTCTTTTAGGCAAAAAGATGTTATCTCTGAAATGTTGAAAGTTTCACTTAGCAGACTTCCAATTTTCAGGAAACAGCATGCTGCAGGTCTACATAAACACTTAGAATTTAATGTTTTGTCTTTAAACATATGGGCTTCACTTAATGTCTACAGCTTTCCTCTACTGTGGAATATTAGTGGAAGAAAAGTAACTTTTCTGCCGTCATGATAAAATAAATATGGTTAGCAAGCAAAAATATTTGATAAACAGAAAATTGTAAGAAACAATAAATGTTGAAGACAAAACAAAGACTCTTCATTTGGAACAATTTTCTGTTGTATTTGTTTACCAGGCTCAATACATATATCTGTTTAAATTATGAAACTTGAGTATGTGTATCTCCATAGGATCACATTTTACTTATCATAGTTATTGCTTCAAATCAGCACAGTGTTCGAAGTTCTGGATAACTACTATTCTAAAGCAACATATTCAATTTTTCAGACATGCCCTCGGATGCGCTAGAAAGATAACAATTTTCACTTATGTTTATATCTTCCATATTCCTCATATGGAATACATACATATGTAAGGTAGAATTTGTATGAAGTTTCAAAAATTGATTACCCTGTCATTCTTTAAGGAATGTACTAATATATAAACCTCTCTATATCATTTGTTATTTGTATTAAATCTCAAAGACTATGTTCCTTACCGCTAATGTTCTAATATTTGATGGTGATCTTCATACAATTTTAATCTTGCATATGTTCTTATGTTACTTTTTTTAGTTTTAATTTGTTTATCTTTATTTTTTTGTTTTTGTTTCTCTGCACCATTTTTCCAGTTTCAGTCTTCTAGGTTTCCAGTGAAAGCTCAGTTAATTTCAAATTGTGTATTTGTGTGATTTTCACAGTTAGAAAAATATTTCTATGTTTATGTTTCAATATTTTTATTTTTGTTATATCTCTGAAATTAAAGAGAAAGGTTATAGGCAAAACATGGTTTCACCACATAAATATATTTACTTTCACTAAATATGTCTTGTTTAGAAATATTCTGCTTACTAGTGAGTATATACCATGCATACCCATTTGGGTGTGTCTGGGTTACCTCACTTAGGATGATGTTTTCTAGTTCCATCTATTTCCCTCCAAACTTCAGGATGTCCTTGTTTTAATATCTGAATAGTATTTCATTGTACAACATTTATGTATTCATTTTTTGGTTGAGAGACATCTGGGTTCTTTCCAGCTTCTGGTTATTATAAATGAGTCTGCTATGAACAGAGTGGAGTATGGATCCTTGTAGTATGGTGGATCATCTTTTTGGTATATTTCCAGGGGCAGTATATCTAGGTTTTCAGTAAAAGTATTTCCAGTTTTGTGAAGAACCACCAGATTGATTTCCAGAGTGGTCGTATCAGTTTGTATCCCCAACACACTCGTGTCAGTATCTGTTGTCTCTTGAGATTTCAACCTTAGCCATTCTGATTGGTGTCAGGGTTGTTTTGATTTGCATTTGCCCGATGATTAAGGATGTTGAACATTTCATCAGTGCATCTCAGTCATTTGAGATTCCTGTGTTGAGGATTCTCTGTTTACCTCTGCACCCCATTTTATTTCTTTTTTCCTTTTTATTAATTATTTTATTCATTTACATTTCCAATGATATCTCTCAGCCCAGTTACCCCTCTGCAAACCCCTCCATTCTATCCCCCATCTCCCTCTCCCCTTTGCATCTATGATTGTGC
The DNA here is from genome assembly GCF_021556685.1 of Rattus norvegicus. Taxonomy (NCBI): domain Eukaryota; kingdom Metazoa; phylum Chordata; class Mammalia; order Rodentia; family Muridae; genus Rattus; species Rattus norvegicus. The sequence goes on along the minus strand of NC_141539.1, from coordinate 8,218,837 downwards.
TTCTTCACCAATTCACTCATTCCTGCCTTACCATGCTAGATGGGTACATCTAGCATCTCCTTATGATGGGGCATAAAGCCTTCCTCCCCTCCCACAGATGTAAAGTATGGTTATTTGATTTTTTTAGAGTCTAACATTTTCATTAATTTATATATTTTGGATATTAGGCCTGTATTGGAAGTAGGATTAGTAAAGATCTTTTTTTAGTCTGTAGGTTGCCCTTTTGTCCTATTGACAGTGTCCTTTGCCTTAGAGAAGCTTTTCATTTCCATGAAGTCTCATTTGTCAATTGTTGATAGCATGAGCTATGTACTGTTCAGGAAATTTTCCCTTGTGCAAAGTTTTTGAAGCTATTTCACACTTCTATTAGATTCAGTGTTATATATCACCCTGAGTGAGGTCACTCAGACCCCAAAGGACATGCATAGCACATAATCACTGATAAGTTAATATTAGACAAAAAATTTAGAATACCCATGATAGAACTTACAGCCCTTAAGAAGTTTAACAAGAAGGAAGGCCCAAGTGTGAATACCTGAAACCTACTCAGAGGGGGAGCAAAAGAGTCATGGAGACAAAGGGAAAGAAGAAACTGGGTGGAAGAGGAAAGGGGGAAGCATAAAGGGAGGCTACAGCAAAATATGGGGTGAGACAGGAGAGATGCCCAGAAGGCCAAGAAAATGCAAGAGAATGCATGGAAATGTGCTGCAGAAATGGGATATGAGACAAGAGGAACCTCTAAAAGTCACAGAGACCTCGAGGTGACAGACGACCAGCACTCAATGTGATGACATTAGCCAAAAAGCCCAGTAGCAGGGAGATGGAACCAGAAGAGACTACCTCCAGAAGAAAGACATGGCCCTGAGTTGAGGCATGGGGCTTCCCCATTACCTTTAAATTTTTAACCCAGAATTATTCCTGTCCAAATGAAATGCAGGGGGAAAATGGAGCAGAGATTGAAAAAAAGGCCCCCTTTATTTTGTAGTTTTCTTTTCTCCTTTTGCTTTTGCTGTCAGATTTAGGATCATTAGACTAGCTACTTATTAAAAATACAAATAATACGGATATGCCTATCTGTATAGGTTTGTGTATGTTTGCTAATATATGTGCGCACGCACGTGTGTGTGTGTGTGTGTGTGTTGTATGTATACTGTACACAATTACTTTTTTTTCTTTTTTTGTAGCAATCGTTTCTTTTTTATTTTTTATTTATTTTTTTATTAACTTGAGTATTTCTTATATGCAATTCGAGTGTTATTCCCTTTCCCGGTTTCCGATCAAAGATACCCCTCCCCCTTCCCCTTCTTTATGGCCGTTGCCCTCCCCATCATCCCCCCCTTCCCGCCCTCCCCCCAACAATCTAGTTCACTGGGGGTTCAGTCTGAGCAGGACCTAGGGCTACCCCTTCCACTGGTGCTCTTACTAGGATATTCATTGCTACCTATGAGGTCAGAGTCCAGGGTCAGTCCATGTTTAGTCTCTAGGTAGTGGCTTAGTCCCTGGAAGCTCTGGTTGCTTGGCATTGTTGTACCTATGGGGTCTCGAGCCCTTTCAAGCTCTTCCACTTCTTTCTCTGATTCCTTCAACGGGGGTCCTATTCTCAGTTCAGTGGTTTGCTGCTGGCATACGCCTCTGTGTTTGCTATATTCTGGCTATGTCTCTCAGGAGAGATCTACATCCGACTCCTCTCGGCCTGCACTTCTTTGCTTCATCCATCTTGTCTAATTGGATGACTGTATATGCATGGGCCACATGTGGGGCAGGCTCTGAATGGGTGTTCCTTCTGTGTCTGTTTTAATCTTTGCCTCTCTCTTCCATGCCAAGGGTATTCTTCTTCCCCTTTTAAAGAAGGAGTGAAGCATTCACATTTTGATCATCCATCTTGAGTTCCATTTGTTCTAGGCATCTAGGGTAATTCAAGCATTTGGGCTAATAGCCACTTATCAGTGAGTGCATACCATGTGTGTTTTTCTGTGACTGGGTTACCTCACTCAGGATGATAATTTCCAGTTCTGACCATTTGCCTATGAATTTCATAAAGTCATTGTTTTTGATAGCTGAGTAATATTCCATTGTGTAGATGTACCACATTTTCTGTATCCATTCCTCTGTTGAAGGGCATCTGGGTTCTTTATAGCTTCTGGTTATTATAAATAAGGCTGCGATGAACATAGTGGAGCACGTGTCTTTTTTATATGTTGGGGCATCTTTTGGGTATATGCCCAAGAGAGGTATAGCTGGATCCTCAGGTAATTCAATGTCCAATTTTCTGAGGAATCTCCAGACTGATTTCCAGAATGGTTGTACCAGTCGCAATCCCACCAAAAATGGAGAAATGTTCCTCTTTCTCCACATCCTCGCCAGCATCTGCTGTCACCTGAGTTTTTGATCTTAGCCATTCTCACTGGTGTGAGGTGAAATCTCAGGGTTGTTTTGATTTGCATTTCCCTTATGACTAAAGATGTTGAACATATCTTTAGGTGTTTCTCAGCCATTCGGCATTCCTCAGCTGTGAATTCTTTGTTTAGCTCTGAACCCCATTTTTAATAGGGTTATTTGTCTCCCTGCGGTCTAACTTCTTGAGTTCTTTGTATATTTTGGATATAAGGCCTCTATCTGTTGTAGGATTGGTAAAGATCTTTTCCCAATCTGTTGGTTGCCGTTTTGTCCTAACCACAGTGTCCTTTGCCTTACAGAAGCTTTGCAGTTTTATGAGATCCCATTTGTAGATACTTGATCTTAGAGCATAAGCCATTGGTGTTTTGTTCAGGAATTTTTTTCCAGTGCCCATGTGTTCCAGATGCTTCCCTAGTTTTTCTCCAATTATTTTCAGTGTATCTGGTTTGATGTGGAGGTCCTTGATCCACTTGGACTTAAGCTTTGTACAGGGTGATAAGCATGGATCGATCTGCATTCTTCTACATGTTGACCTCCAGTTGAACCAGCACCATTTGCTGAAAAGGCTATCTTTTTTCCATTTGATGGTTTTGGCTCCTTTGTCAAAAATCAAGTGCCCATAAGTGTGTGGGTTCATTTCTGGGTCTTCAATTCTGTTCCATTGGTCTATCTGTCTCTCTCTGTACCAATACCATGCAGTTTTTATCACTATTGCTCTGTAATACTGCTTGAGTTCAGGGATAGTGATTCCCTCTGAAGTCCTTTTATTGTTGAGGATAGTTTTAGCTATCCTGGGTTTTTTGTTATTCCAGATGAATTTGTAAATTGTTCTGTTTAACTCTTTGAAGAATTGGGTTAGTATTTTGATGGGGATTGCATTGAAACTGTAGATCGCTTTTGGTAAAATGGCCATTTTTACTATATTAATCCTGCCAATCCATGAGCATGGAAAATCTTTCCATCTTCTGAGGACTTCTTCAATTTCTTTCTTCAGAATCTTGAAGTTCCTATTGTACAAATCTTTTACTTGCTTGGTTAAAGTCACACCGAGGTATTTTATATTATTTGGGTCTATTATCAAGGGTGTCATTTCCCTAATTTCTTTCTCGGCTTGTTTCTCTTTTGTGTAGAGGAAGGCAACTGATTTATTTGACTTAATTTTATAGCCAGCCACTTTGCCGAAGTTGTTTATCAGCTTTAGTAGTTTTCTAGTGGAACTTTCAGGATCACTTAAATATAGTATCATATCATCTGCAAATAGTGATATTTTGACCTCTTCTTTTCCGATCAGTATCCCTTTGACCTCCTTTTGTTGTCTGATTGCTCTGGCTAGAACTTCAAGAACTATATTGAGTAAGTAGGGAGAGAATGGGCAGCCTTGTCTAGTCCCTGATTTTAATGGGATTGCCTCAAGTTTCTCTCCATTTAGTTTAATGTTAGCACCTGGTTTGCTGTATATGGCTTTTACTATGTTTAGGTATGGGCCTTGAATTCCTATTCTTTCCAGGACTTTTATCATGAAGGGGTGTTGAATTTTGTCAAATGCTTTCTCAGCATCTATTGAAATGATCATGTGGTTTTGTTATTTCAGTTTCTTTATATAATGGATCACGTTAACTGTTTTCCGTATATTAAACCATCCCTGCATGCCTGGGATGAAGCCTACCTGATCATGGTGGATGATTGTTTTGAGGTGCTCTTGGATTCGGTTTGCCAGAATTTTATTGAGTATTTTTGCATCGATATTCATAAGGGAAATTGGTGTGAAGTTCTCTTTCTTTGTTGTGTCTTTGTGTGGTTTAGGTATAAGAATAATTGTGGCTTCATAGAAGGAATTCCGTAGTGCTCCATCTGTTTCAATTTTGTGGAATAGTTTGGATTTTATTGGTATGAGGTCTTCTATGAAGGTCTGATAGAATTCCGCACTAAACCCGTCTGGACCTGGGCTCCTTTTGGTTGGGAGACCTTTAATGACTGCTTCTATTTCCTTAGGAGTTATGGGGGTGTTTAACTGGTTTATCTGTTCCTGATTTAACTTGGGTACCTGGTATCTGTCTAGGACATTGTTCATTTCCTGCAGATTTTCAAGTGTTGTTGAATATAGGCTTTTATAGTAAGATCTGATGATTTTTTGAATATCCTCTGAATCTGTAGTAATGTCTCCCTTTTCATTTCTGATTTTGTTAATTTGGATACACTCTCTGTGTCCTCTCGTTATTCTGGCTAAGGGTTTAATCTATCTTGTTGATTTTCTCAAAGAACCAACTTTTGGTTCTGTTGATGCTTTCTATGTTCTTTTTTGTTTCTACTTGTTTGATTTCAGCTCTGAGTTTGATTATTTCCTGCCTTCTACGCCTCCTGGGTGTATTTGCTTCTTTTTGTTCTAGAGATTTTATGTGTTTTGTCAAGCTGCTGACATATGCTCTTTCCTGTTTCTTTCTGCAGGCACTCAGCGCTATGAGTTTTACTCTTAGCACAGCTTTCATTGTGTCCCATATGTTTGGGTATGTTGTACCTTCATTTTCATTAAATTCTAAAAAGTTTTTCATTTCTTTCTTTATTTCTTCCTTGACCAGTTTATCATTAGTAGAGCATTGTTCAATTTCCACGTACGTGTGGGCATTCTTCCCTTATTGTTATTGAAGAACAGTTTTAGGCCGTGGTGGTCCGATAGCACGCATGGGATTATTTCTATGTTTCTGTACCTGTTGAGGCCCGTTTTTTGAACAATTATATGGTCAATTTTGGACAAAGTACCATGAGGAGCTGAGAAGAAGGTATATCCTTTTGCTTTAGGGTAGAATGTTCTATAAACATCTTTTAAGTCCATTTGGCTCATGACTTCTCTTTGTCTGTCTACGTCTTTGTTTAATTTCTGTTTAAATGATCTGTCCATTGATGAGAGTGGGGTGTTGAAGTCTCCTACTATTATTGTGTGAAGTGCAATGTGTGTTTTGAGCTTTAGTAAGGTTTCTTTTACGTATGTAGGTGCCCTTGTATTTGGGGCATAGATATTTAGGATTGAGAGTTCATCTTGGTGGATTTTTCCTTTGATGAATATGAAGTGTCCTTCCTTATCTTTTTTGATGACTTTTAGTTGAAAATTGATTTTATTTGATATTGGAATGGCTACTCCAGCTTGCTTCTTCTGACCATTTGCTTGGAAAGTTGTTTTCCAGCCTTTCACTCTGAGGTAGTGTCTTTCTTTGTCTCTGAGGTGTGTTTCCTGTAGGCAGCAGAATGCAGGGTCCTCGTTGCATATCCAGTTTGTTAATCTATGTCTTTTTATTGGGGAGTTCAGGACATTGATGTTGAGAGATATTAAGGAATAGTGATTATTGCTTCCTGTTATATTCATATTTGAATGTGAGGTCATGTTTGTGTGCTTTTCTTCTCTTTGTTTTGTTGCCAAGACGATTAGTTTCTTGCTTCTTCTAGGGTATAGCTTGCCTCCTTGTGTTGGGCTTTACCATTTATTATCCTTTGTAGTGCTGGATTTGTAGAAAGATATTGTGTAAATTTGGTTTTGTCATGGAATATCTTGGTTTCTCCATCTATGTTAATTGAGAGTTTTTCAGGATACAGTAACCTGGGCTGGCATTTGTGTTCTCTTAGGGTCTGTATTACATCTCTCCAGGATCTTTTGGCTTTCATAGTTTCTGGCGAAAAGTCTCGTATAATTCTGATAGGTCTCCCTTTATATGTTACTTGACCTTTTTCCCTTAGTGCTTTTAATATTCTTTCTTTATTTTGTGCATTTTGTGTTTTGACAATTATGTGACGGGAGGTGTTTCTTTTCTTGTCCAATCTCTTTGGAGTTCTGTAGGCTTCTGTTATGCCTATAGGTATCTCTTTTTTTTTTTTTTTTGGTTCTTTTTTTTCGGAGCTGGGGACCTAACCCAGGGCCTTGTGCTTCCTAGGTAAGCGCTCTACCACTGAGCTTAATCCCCAGCCCCTCTTTTTTTAGGTTAGGGAAGTTTTCTTCTATGATTTTGTTGAAGATATTTACGGGTCCTTTGAGCTGGGAGTCTTCACTCTCTTCTATACCTATTATCCTTAGGTTTGATCTTCTCATTGAGTCCTGGATTTCCTGTATGTTTTGGACCAGTAGCTTTTTCTGCTTTACATTATCTTTGACAGTTGAGTCAATGATTTCTATGGAATCTTCTGCTCCTGAGATTCTCTCTTCCATCTCTTGTATTCTGTTGGTGAAGCTCGTATGTACAGCTCCTTGTCTCTTCTTTTGTTTTTCTATATCCAGGGTTGTTTCCATGTGTTCTTTCTTGATTGCTTCTATTTCCATTTTTAATTCCTTCAACTTTTTGATTGTGTTTTCCTGGAATTCTTTCAGGGATTTTTGTGACTCCTCAATGGGCTTCTACTTGTTTATTTATGATTTCCTGGAATTCTTTCAGGGATTTTTGTGACTCCTCTCTATGGGCTTCTACTTGTTTATTTATGATTTCCTGGAATTCTTTCAGGGATTTTTGCGATTCCTCTCTGTGGGCTTCTACTTGTTTTCTAAAGGAGTTCTTCACATCTTTCTTGAAGTCCTCCAGCATCCTGATCAAATATGAATTTGAAACTAGATCTTGCTTTTCTGGTGTGTTTGGATATTCCGTGTTTGCTTTGGTGGTAGATTTGGTCTCTGATGATGCCATGTAGTCTTGGTTTCTGTTGCTTGGGTTCCTGCGCTTGCCTCTAGCCATCAGATTATCTCTAGTGTTACTTTGTTCTGCTATTTCTGACAGTTGCTAGATTGTCCTATAAGCCTGTGTGTCAGGAGTGCTGTAGACCTGTTTTCCTGTTTTTCTTTCAGCCAGTTATGGGGACAGAGTGTTCTGCTTTCAGGCATGTAGTTTTTCCTATCTACAGGCCTTCAGCTGTTCCTGTGGGCCTGTGTCTGGTGTTCACCAGGCAGGTCACTTGCAGCAGAAAAGTTGGTCTTACCTGTGGTCCCGAGGCTCAAGTTTGCTTGTGGGGTGCTGCCTACGAGCTCTCCATGGCGGCAGCAACCAGGAAGATCTGTGCCACCATTTCCGGGAGCCTCTGTGCACCAGTGTTCCAGATGGCGTTTGGTGTTTTCCTCTGGCATCAGAGATGTGTGTAGAGTGCAGTCTCTTCTGGTTTCCCAGGCGTGTCTGCCTCTCTGTAGGTTTAGCTCTCCCTCCCACGGGTTTTGGGTCAGAGAACTTGTTATTCCGTCTGTCCCTTCAGGTACCGGTGGTGTCTCAAGTACAGGGGTCCTGCTGGTCCTGGGCCCTCCCGCAGGGGAACCCAGAGGCCGTATCCAGTTTCTTCTTGGGCCAGGGATGTGGGCAGGGGTGGGCAGTGTTGGTGGTCTCTTCCGCTCTGCAGCCTCAGGAGTGCCCACCTGACCAGGCTGTGAGGTCTCTCTCCCATGGGGTTTGGGAGCAGAGAGCTGCTGAGGGCTGCTCTTTTTTAATTTAATATACTTTAGGAAACACTATACAAAGCTGAGCTTTCCTGTTGTTTCGGTTAACAGCAGGAAATTCAATGACACACACTGTTTGTGATGCTAAGAACAACAGTCAGCACCAGACTTGAAAAGTTAGGTACAACACAGACATCCTTCAAAATGAAGTGTCAGAATAGGAAGACAAGTAAACCAAGTTGAACAAATGACACCACTTGGGAAGTGACTCCTCATTCTTGTTGAATTTCACATTCATTTAGTATCTTTTACACAATTTATTGTTAGTGCTTTGAACAAAACCTCCATATAAGGAATTTTTACTTGTAATAATATATAAATATTCAACAAGAATAGTTTTGATAAAGAACCTCATGTAGTTCAAATTTATTATGTACTGACCGAAGGAAAAAAAAGTAACGAACTGTGTTTGTTTAAACATGTTTATTACAACAGATACAATTCACATCTGACTAGCTTTGTTTCTCCTTTCCCTTCCCACAACCATGTTCATTGGGCCACTTCCTTGTATTTGAGCAGTCAATGTACTTCCAGCACACTTGCCCAGCAGTACTTTAAGTCCATTCTTACAGGGTGAAAATGGATTTCAATAATTTATACAAACGTGGGTTATGCTCGATCACTGCAACTCCAGCTACTGTACACAGGAATGAGAAGGTTATAGAAAAGTGCCACAGCAACAGTGCCCCAAGAAAGGAAAGAGGGCACCTTTAAAAAAATGGATAAAATCAGGCCAAGGGACTTCAGAGGGAATGGAACATACAGGAAATGAAAACTTTTCTTTGCAAAACAAATGGAGCAGCACTGCTTTTGATCAGGTGCAAGTGCTGATCAGTTGTCTCATGATATTTGTACACTGCTCATAAGGTTTAAAATTGTATCCTCACACACAGATCACCTGGCGCTTGCACTGGATTTTTGAAAATGCAAGATTTCTGAATGATAAATTAACCCCCCAAATTTTTTCGTTTTTTTAAAAAAACCTAATTTTGCAGACAGGTTTCCATGTAAAAGGCTAGGTATTTAGCCACCTCAGCATTGATTAGTTTCAGATGTCTAAGCTCTGTTACACATGGCTTCCCATGGCTTCACTCTACAAAACATATTTACAACGTGAAGATACATCTACAAGAAATCTACATTTCAAGGGTTTTACAAATCAATCTTGTATCTTTCCCCTCAATTGACTATCACAGACCCCGTCCCCTTGTCAATTCATTTGCCCAGCTTAACGGTCCATGGTCTACTGAAATGCAGCTCAAAATGTTATGACTGGGCAACAGATTTACAGTTCCTCTATGAGATCATGTGCAATTATTCACATCTTCAAACCATGAAGGAATTCTGATTTTTTAGCTTTTCGAGTTCCTTAATTTGTTGTCTCAAAAAGAGTATCTCTGCTCTCGCAAAGTTGCTTGAATTTCACATACTCGAACTAATGATCTCAAATTTTTTATCTCAGTACATATTTCTGACATATGAACACTTCCCATATTATGGGCTTCTTCACGCAATCTTGATGCCTCTTTCTCTGCATGGTCTGTAGGCCACCCTTGAACATGTTTATGAGATTATCATTGAAGTGTGCTGCTAGAGTAGGTGTTAATGAGCATGCAGGCCTAGCAGATGTGTTCTGTGGTACAACAGCTCCAGTTGATTCATTACTACTACAAGTATGATTTGGACCAGGTGATGGACTTCTCTGGCTGCTTAAGCGCTGAAGACTTCGTGGAGAGACAGGGTCATGGCCCTGCTGCTTGTCAGCAGTCACAGGCTGCTGTGTAGCCGAATGTGACACTGGTCCTGGCTTAACTACTGGAGTACTAAACTTTGGCTGTGATGAGACAGGCAGAGTACTAATCAAAGGTTTAATGGGGACTGTGTTAGTCTGAGGTGTGCTTATTCTTGGAGACACATAGGATCTTGGGGATGAAGCATCAGACATTAGAGACATTGGAGACTGATTAGATGGCTGGGCTTGTGTAGAAAGCTGGGCAGCTTGAGAAATCAGAGAGGTGATGTTGAAAGCAGATGGTCCAGCAGTAAGAAACTTGTGGATGATAGACTGCAGGGAAGCTTGTGTTACAGCTGCTGTAAGAACTTCATTTATTTTGGATATGTCCACATTAGAATTATTAAGCTGTAGCGTGGCTTGCAAAGCAAAAAGCAACTGTCTAAAAAGGTTTGGGTCCTGAAGTAATGGAGGTATTGTTGACTGTGGGACGGGAGAAACAGGTACGGCTGAAGCAGATGTTGGGGGCGCAGATGTAGGATTCAGGCCAGAGGCTGAAGATGTGGAAGGAGTTGTGCAAGAGTGTGATACTGACTTGTCTCCTGGACCAGATTCTTTTCTCTCTGTTTTCTGTGCAGGGAGAGAAGCTGTGGGTGTAAGCAGTTTTGATAAAGTAGATGCTCCATTAACATCAAATGATTTCTTTGGCTGGTGATCAGACTGAAGCGTAAATGGACTAGAAGGAACAGTGCTTGGGGTAGCGGTTGGAGGAACCACTGGTTTGATGGGGTGCTGTACTGGCGTAGAGCTACTGTGAGTCTCTGCTCTTGGCAGTCTGTAGTCTTTGTCATTGTGTCTGCTTGTTTGAGACAAAATATTCTGTGGGAGCAAACTACTGGCATCGCTGGAATGCTTGTCTTCCATTCCACTGGTGAACCCACTAGTGGCTGCTGCTTGCATCACCTCTCTTCTGTAATCCCTGTCTTTTGGGAAACTATTAACTGCCAACTTATTTGCTTCTTTTTGTCTCTGTTCTCTTTCAAGCCACTCTTTTGGTTTCTCCCACTGTGAAACTTCTGTGCGACAATTGTAGTAGTATTTTTTTCCAGATGAGCTAATGTGCTCAGACCAATCATCTGCAGAATCATAAGGTGCATCGGAAGCTTTGCTCGGATTATTGCTTGGATTAGAATAATGTGAATTTGAACTATGAAGAGCACTGTGGTTGTGTGAGTTTTCTTGTGGAGAGTAACTGGTCCCACCTTCCCTTTCTCTAACTCATTGAGTATGCACATTTTTGGCCTTATTGTGACCTGTGTTGTCACTGTATTTGTTTTCAGGACTATTAGATCTCCGCAACATTTTGTTTGGTGGTGAAGGATCTGCGGTGTCTCGCATCTTTTCATGTCTGTGATCACCACTGCTGGGGTGACTCTTTGAGGAATACTTAAGTGTCTGGAAAGGCTGAGAGTCCCCCCTCCGGTCCTGACAGCCATCACTGAGTCTCTGCTGTTTCCTCGCATACATTACCATCAATGCCCGGCTGTGTGTGTATGTGTCGGGGAGGGGGAGAGCGGCCGCGAGGCGGGCGGGCGCGCGCGCGGGCGGCGGGCGGGCGGCGGGCGGCGGGCGGCGGGCAGCTCCGGCACCAGGACTTGGCGTACCCTCGGCGGTTCGCGGCACCTCCCCGTTATTGGCGCCGGCGGTCCCCGGTCATCTCCCTCTGTCATCACCACTTAGGGTCAGCCGGGACAGAGGTGCCAACTACAGGGCGGCAGCGCGAGACGGGGGGAGGAGGGCGAGAGGCGGTGTTCCGGTCCCCGCGGAGAGTGAACGCCTCCAGCACCTTCCCTCCTCCTGCTCCGCCGCCGCCTGCCCCCCCCCCCCCCCCCCCCCCCCCCCCCCCGCCGCCGAGTCCTTCTCGCCGCCTCCTGCCGCTACTACAGCCGCCGCCGCTCCACCAACTACATCCGGGCAACTCGGACGCCCACAATTACTTTTTAATTATGAAAATGTTTTGAAAATATATTTTCAGTCTGCAAGTCCATTGTAATTTAAACGTTGACTGTGCCCTTTCTAAGAGGCTATTATTCTCTAATTTCTTTTTCTACCAATTGTCTAAAATTCTGCCTGCAGAATCACAAATGTCACCTTTTTATATAGATGGATTTCATGTTTTACGTAGTTAAACATCTTTGGGGTTCCATGAGGTACATAGTCTTGCTTATAACTTTTTCCTTCTGTTAGCATGACTTCATGTACTTTCTGATTACTCAGTCTGATTCTCTTTAGAGTCTGATTTGCAAGTTCTAAGACTATTTGGCTGGCATCTATTTTCTTCTAATATGTGGCTTAGAAGAGTTTCCATTTTAATAGTCATGAGAAAATTACAACTAAAAACTGATGTATTTTGCTAATAAGAGAAGTTCCACATCCATTCTTATGTATAATCCATATATTAGTGAGTTTGTATTAACTTGTTTTTAGTATTTTTTATGCTAACCTCAAGGAACTTAGTTCTTAGTTTAGAGCAACATAGCCCATGCTCCCAGAGCTCCCAGGGACCAAAGAGTATATACATGGGCAGGTCCTTGGCTCTGGCTACATATGCAACAGAGATCTGCCTTGTATGGCTTCAGTAAGAGGGGAGTCACTTTGTTCTGTGGAGGCTTGATGCACAAGAGAAGTGGGATGGTAGAGGAGTGAGGTGGAAGTGGATGAGTGGGTGGGGGAGTACCCACTAAGAGGCAAAGTTTAGCAGGATGGGGTGCAGTATTTATGGAGGGGAGGCCTGGAAGGAGGACAATATTTCAAATGTAAACAAATGAAAGAATTATTAATAAAATATTTGAATATATATCGATATAGTTTCTTTCCTCTATTGGGCCAAGGAAAGGTGCTTGCCTCTCATGGTATAATTCAGTGGCCTTCAGTTAACTATTGAAGGGAATCATCAGCATTTCCATGTACCTGATCTGACATCCCAAGTTACTTGAATGTGCAAAATTTGGTGGGTACTTCAGGTTATATATTTATCAGGTATCCAATCTTTTAGAGCTAGTACCCAGTTGTGATAATTTCAGAAATACCTTTTCCTACTGTTTAGTCTGTCTTTTATATCTCACATGAGCTGCTTAAAAGTCATGAGCACAAATAAAATTAACAGCAACAAATTCCATATTCCATTAACATGTTGGCAATTTAAGTCTATGGTACTTTAAATTATAATGGAAAGATTTATGTTTAGAATTGCATGTGTCTGTGTGAAAAAGAAATCTCACACACACACACACACACACACACAGAGAGAGAGAGAGAGAGAGAGAGAGAGAGAGAGAGAGAGAGAGAAAAGCAGAGAGAGAGAGAGAGAGAGTGAGAGGCAGAGACAGACACAGAGAGACAGAGTTGTGGAATCCCAAGGTTTTACATGGATTCATCATGTTCTAGTCTTTGATACCTGAAGTAATGTCTCTCTTCTTACTCCTTTTCTCTTCTCTTCTTTTCTCTTCTCTTCTCTTCTTTTCTCTCCTCTTCTCTTCTTTTCTCTTCTCTTCTCTTCTCTTCTCCCCCTGCTCTTCCTCTTGCTCCCACTCCTGCTCCCGCTCCTTTTCCTCCTCCTCCTTTTCCTCCTCCTCCTTTCCTCCTCCTCCTTTTCCTCCCCCTTCTCTTCTCCCCCCCATGTTTTTCTGTCTCTCTCCATATATATATATATATATATATATATATGTATGTATGTATATAAAGATTGTTAAACATTTCTTACGCTCCTTTCCTCCAATATACTCTCTGTGATGGTTTGTATATGCTTGGCTCAGGGAGTGGCCCTATTAGGAGGTGTGGCCCTGTTGGAGTAGGTGTGTTGCTGTGGGTATTAGCTTAAGACCCTTTCTCTAGCTTTCTGGAAAGGAGAATTCTTCTAGCAGCCTTCAGATGAAGATGTAGAACTCTCAGCCCTGACTGAACCAGGCCTGCCTTGATGTTGCCATGTTCCTGCCTTGATGATAAAGGAATAAATCTCTGAGACTCTAAGCAGCCCCAATTAAATGTTGTTCTTGTAAGAGTTGCCTTGGTCATGTTTTCTGTTCACAGAAGTAAAACACTAAGACAGTCTCTCATATACACCTTCACTTCAATTTCATGGCCATGTTACTCATATGTCTGTTTACAGGGCTGACCTTTCGGCACTGGCAAAACAATTTGTATGCTCATCCATGTGGAAGGCTGAACCTCACATTAACATTTATCCTTAATTCCCTATAGTTATTTTGCAGGGTTGCATCTACAAGGAGTTTTCCCATTCACTTTGGCATGTCAATTGATGTTGTTGTTGTTCAGTTCACATTGGGGCAGTAGGTTGGCAAATTTTTTTTTTTATTAACTTGAGTATTTCTTATATACATTTCGAGTGTTATTCCCTTTCCCGGTCTCCGGGCAAACATACCCCTCCCCCCTCCCTTCCTTATGGGTGTTCCCCTCCCAACCCTCCCCCCATTGCCGCCCTCCCCCCCATAGTCTAGTTCACTGGGGGTTCAGTCTTAGCAGGACCCAGGGCTTCCCCTTCCACTAGTGCACTTACTAGGATATTCATTGCTACCTAGGGGGTCAGAGTCCAGGGTCAGTCCATGTATAGTCTTTAGGTAGTGGCTTAGTCCCTGGAAGCTCTGGTTGCTTGACATTGTTGTACATATGGGGTCTCGAACCCTTCAAGCTCTTCCAGTTCTTTCTGTGATTCCTTCAACGGGGGAACCTATTCTCAGTTCAGTGGTTTGCTGCTGGAATTCGCCTCTGTATTTGCTGTATTCTGGCTGTGTCTCTCAGGAGCGATCTACATCCGGCTCCTGTCGGTCTGTCAGTCTCTGTTTTAATCTTTGCCTCTCCCTTCCCTGCCAAGGGTATTCTTTTTCCCCTTTTAGAGAGGAGTGAAGCATTCACATTTTGATCATCCGTCTTGAGTTTTGTTTGTTCTAGGGATCTAGGGTAATTCAAGCATTTGGGCTAATAGCCACTTATCAATGAGTGCACACCATGTATGTCTTTCTGTGATTGGGTTATCTCACTCAGGATTATATTTTCCAGTTCCAACCATTTGCCTACGAATTTCATAAACTCGTTGTTTTTGATAGCTGAGTAATATTCCATTGTGTAGATGTACCACATTTTCTGTATCCATTCCTCTGTTGAAGGGCATCTGGGTTCTTTCCAGTTTCTGGCTATTATAAATAAGGCTGCAATGAACAAAGTGGAACACCTGTCTCTTTTATATGTTGAGGCATCTTCTGGGTATATGCCCAAGAGAGTTACAGCTGGATCCTCAGGCAGTTCAATGTCCAATTTTCTGAGGAACCTCCAGACTGATTTCCAGAATGGTTTTACCAGTCTGCAATCCCACCAACAATGGAGGAGTGTTCCTCTTTCTCCACATCCTCGCCAGCATCTGCTGTCACCTGAGTTTTTGATCTTAGCCATTCTCACTGGTGTGAGGTGAAATCTCAGGGTTGTTTTGATTTGCATTTCCCGTATGACTAAAGATGTTGAACATTTCTTTAGGTGTCTCGGCATTCCTCAGCTGTGAATTGTTTGTTTAGCTCTGAACCCCATTTTTTAATAGGGTTATTTGTTTCCCTGCGGTCTAACTTCTTGAGTTCTTTGTATATTTTGGACATAAGGCCTCTATGTGTTGTAGGATTGGTAAAGATCTTTTCCCAATCTGTTGGTTGCTGTTTTGTCCTAACCACAGTGTTCTTTGCCTTACAGAAGCTTTGCAGTTTTATGAGATCCCATTTGTCGATTCTTGATCTTAGAGCATAAGCCATTGGTGTTTTGTTCAGGAAATTTTTTCCAGTGCCCATGTGTTCCAGATGCTTCCCTAGTTTTTCTTCTATTAGTTTGGGTGTGTCTGGTTTGATGTGGAGGTCCTTGACACCCTTGGACTTCAGTTTTGTAAAGGGTGATAAGCATGGATCGATCTGCATTCTTCTACATGTTGCCCTCCAGTTGAACCAGCACCATTTGCTGAAAATGCTATCTTTTTTCCATTGGATGGTTTTGGCTCCTTTGTCAAAAATCAAGTGACCATAGGTGTGTGGGTTCATTTCTGGGTCTTCAATTCTATTCCATTGGTCTATCTGTCTGTCTCTGTACCAATACCATGCAGTTTTTATCACTATTGCTCTGTAATACTGCTTGAGTTCAGGGATAGTGATTCCCCCTGAAGTCCTTTTATTGTTGAGGATAGCTTTAGCTATCCTGGGTTTTTTGTTATTCCAGATGAATTTGCAAATTGTTCTGTCTAACTCTTTGAAGAATTGGATTGGTATTTTGATGGGGATTGCATTGAATCTGTAGATCGCTTTTGGTAAAATGGCCATTTTTACTATATTAATCCTGCCAATCCATGAGCATGGGAGATCTTTCCATCTTCTGAGGTCTTCTTCAATTTTTTTCTTCAGTGTCTAGAAGTTCTTATTGTACAGATCTTTTACTTGCTTGGTTAAAGTCACACCGAGGTATTTTATATTATTTGGGTCTATTATGAAGGGTGTCATTTCCCTAATTTCTTTCTCGGCTTGTTTCTCTTTTGTATAGAGGAAGGCAACTGATTTATTTGAGTTAATTTTATAGCCAGCCACTTTGCTGAAGTTGTTTATCAGCTTTAGTAGTTCTCTGGTGGAACTTTCAGGATCACTTAAATATAGTATCATATCATCTGCAAATAGTGATATTTTGACCTCTTCTTTTCCGATCTGTATCCCCTTGATCTCCTTTTATTGTCTGATTGCTCTGGAAAGAACTTCAAGAACTATATTGAATAAGTAGGGAGAGAGTGGGCAGCCTTGTCTAGTCCCTGATTTTAGTGGGATTGCTTCAAGTTTCTCTCCATTTAGTTTAATGTTAGCAACTGGTTTGCTGTATATGGCTTTTACTATGTTTAGGTATGGGCCTTGAATTCCTATTCTTTCCAGGACTTTTATCATGAAGGGGTGTTGAATTTTGTCAAATGCTTTCTCAGCATCTAATGAAATGATCATGTGGTTTTGTTCTTTCAGTTTGTTTATATAATGGATCACGTTGATGGTTTTCCATATATTAAACCATCCCTGCATGCCTGGGATGAAGCCTACTTGATCATGGTGGATGATTGTTATGATGTGCTCTTGGATTCAGTTTGCCAGAATTTTATTGAGTATTTTTGCTTCGATATTCATAAGGAAAATTGGTGTGAAGTTCTCTTTCTTTGTTGTGTCTTTGTGTGGTTTAGGTATAAGAGTAATTGTGGCTTCGTAGAAGGTATTCTGTAGTGATCCATCTGTTTCAATTTTGTGGAATATTTTGGATAATATTGGTATGAGGTCTTCTATGAAGGTTTGATAGAATTCTGCACTAAACCCGTCTGGACCTTGGCTCTTTTTGGTTGGGAGACCTTTAATGACTGCTTCTATTTCCTTAGGAGTTATGGGGTTGTTTAACTGCTTTATCTGTTCCTGATTTAACTTTGATACCTGGTATCTGTCTAGGAAATTGTCCATTTCCTGAAGATTTTCAACTTTTGTTGAATATAGGTTTTTATAGTAAGATCTGATGATTTTATGAATTTCCTCTGAGTCTGCAGTTATGTCTCCCTTTTTATTTCTGACTTTGTTAATTTGGACGCACTCTCTGTGTCCTCTCGTTAGTCTGGCTAAGGGTTTATCTATCTTGTTGATTTTGTCAAAGAACCAACTTTTGGTTCAGTTGATTCTTTCTATGGTCCTTTTTGTTTCTACTTGGTTGATTTCAGCTCTGAGTTTGATTATTTCCTGCCTTCTACTCCTCCTGGGTGTATTTTCTTCTTTTGTTCTAGAGCTTTTAGGTGTGCTGTCAAGCTGCTGACATATGCTCTGTCCTGTTTTTTTCTGCAGGCACTCAGCGCTATGAGTTTTCCTCTTAGCACAGCTTTCATTGTGTTCCATATGTTTGGGTATGTTGTACCTTCATTTTCATTAAATTCTAAAAAGTTTTTAATTTCCTTCTTTCTTTCTTCTTTGACCAGGTTATCATTGAGTAGAGCATTGTTCAATTTCCACGTATATGTGTGCATTCTTCCCTTATTGTTATTGAAGACCAGTTTTAGGCCGTGGTGGTCCGATAGCAGGCATGGGATTATTTCTATCTTTCTGTACCTGTTGAGGCCCGTTTTTTGAACAATTATATGGTCAATTTTGGACAAAGTACCATGAGGAGCTGAGAAGAAGGTATATCCTTTTGCTTTAGGATAGAATGTTCTATAAATATCCGTTAATCCATTTGGCTCATGACTTCTCTTAGTCTGTCAACATCACTGTTTAATTTGTGTTTCCATGATCTGTCCATGGATGAACGTGGGGTGTTGAAATCTCCTACCTTTATTGTGTGAGGTGCAATGTGTGTTTTGAGCTTTAGTAAGTTTTCTTTTACGTATGTAGATGCCCTTGTATTTGGGGCATAGATATTTAGGATTGAGAGTTCATCTTGGTGGATTTTTCCTTTGATGAATTATGAAGTGTCCTTCCTTATCTTTTTTGATGCCTTTATTTGAAAATTGATTTTATTTGATATTAGAATGGATACTCCAGCTTGCTTCTTCTGACCATTTGCTTGGAAAGTTGTTTTCCAGCCTTTCACTCTGAGGTAGTGTCTGTCTTTGTCTCTGAGGTGTGTTTCTTGTAGGCAGCAGAATGCAGGGTCCTCGTTGCATATCCAGTTTGTTAATCTATTTCTTTTTATTGGGGAGTTGAGGCCATTGATGTTGAGAGATATTAAGGAATAGTGATTATTGCTTCCCGTTATATTCATACTTGGATGTGAGGTTATGTTTGTTTGCTTTTCTTCTCTTTGTTTTGTTGCCAAGACGATTAGTTTCTTGCTACTTCTAGGGTATAGCTTGCCTCCTTATGTTGGGCTTTACCATTTATTATCCTTTGTAGTGCTGGATTTGTAGAAAGATATTGTGTAAATTTGGTTTTGTCATGGAATATCTTTGTTTCTCCATCTATGTTAATTGAGAGTTTTGCAGGATACAGTAACATGGGCTGGCATTTATCTTCTCTGAGGGTCTGTATGACATCAGTCCAGGATCTTCTGGCCTTCATAGTTTCTGGCAAGAAGTCTGGTGTGATTCTGATAGGTCTGTCTTTATATGTTACTTGACCTTTTTCCCTTACTGCTTTTAATATTCTTTCTTTATTTTGTGTGTTTGGTGTTTTGACTATTATGTGACAGGAGGTGTTTCTTTTCTGGTCCAATCTATTTGGATTTCTGTAGGCTTCTTTTATGTCTATGGGTATCTCTTTTTTTAGGTTAGGGAAGTTTTCTTCTATGATTTTGTTGAAGATATTTACTGGTCCTTTGAGCTGGGAGTCTTCACTCTCTTCTATACCTATTATCCTTAGGTTTGATCTTCTCATTGAGTCCTGGATTTCCTGTATGTTTTGGACCAGTAGCTTTTTCTGCTTTACATTATCTTTGACAGTTGAGTCAATGATTTCTATGGAAACTTCTGCTCCTGAGATTCTCTCTTCCATCTCTTGTATTCTGTTGGTGAAGCTTGTATCTACAGCTCTTGTCTCTTCTTTTGGTTTTCTATATCCAGGGTTGTTTCCATGTGTTCTTTCTTGATTGCTTCTATTTCCATTTTCAATTCCTTCAACTGTTTCATTGTGTTTTCCTGGAATTCTTTCAGGGATTTTTGCGATTCCTCTCTGTAGGCTTCTACTTGTTTATTAATATTTTCCTGTTTTTCCCTAAGGGAGTTCTTCACGTCTTTCTTGAAGTCCTCCAGCATCATGATCATATATGATTTTGAAACTAGATCTTGCTTTTCTGGTGTGTTTGGATAATCCATGTTTGTTTTGGTGGGAGAATTGGGCTCTGATGATGCCATGTAGTCTTGGTTTCTGTTTCGGGTTCCTGCGCTTGCCTCTCGCCATCAGATTATCTCTAGTGTTACTTTGTTCTGCTATTTCTGACAGTGGCTAGACTGTCCTCTAAGCCTGTGTGTCAGGAGTGCTGTAGACCTGTTTTACTGTTTTCTTTCAGCCAGTTATGGGGATAGAGTGTTCTGCTTTCGTGCGTGTAGTTTTTCCTCTGTACAGGTCTTCAGCTGTTCCTGTGGGCCTGTGTCTTGTGTTTACCAGGCAGGTCACTTGCAGCATACAAGTTGGTCTTACCTGTGGTCCCGAGGCTCAAGTTCGCTCGTGGGGTGCTGCCCACGGGCTCTCTGCAGCGGCAGCAACCAGGAAGATATGTGCCGCCCCTTCCGGGAGCTTCAGTGCACCAGGGTTCCAGATGGCCTTTGGTGTTTTCCTCTGGCATCTGAGATGTGTGTGCAGAGAGCAGTCTCTTCTGGTTTCCCAGGCTTGTCTGCCTCTCTGAAGGTTTAGCTCTCCCTCTCATGGAATTTGGGTGCAGAGAACTGTTTAGCCTGTCTGTTTCCTTCATGTTCTGGCGGTGTCTCAGGCAGGGGTCCTGCCGCTCCTGGGCCCTCCCCCACGGGAGCCCAGAGGCCTTATACAGTTTCCTCTTGGGCCAGGGATGTGGGCAGGGATGGGCAGTGTTGGTGGTCTCTTCCTCTCTGCAGCCTCAGGAGTGCCCACCTGACCAGGCATTTGGGTCTCTCTCTCACGGGGTCTGGGAGCAGAGAGCTGCTGCGGGCCGGGATCCGCGGGTGTGGGACTTCCGGTAAACACAGGACGTGCCCGGTCCTAGAGGAATTTTGCCTCCGTGTGTCCCGAGCTCACCAGGCAGCTTTCTTGCAGCAGAAAATTTGGTCTTACCTGTGTTCCCGAGGCTCAATTTCGCTCATTGGGTGCTGCCCACGGGCTCTCTGCAGTGGCAGCAACCAGGAAGATATGCGCCGCCTCTTCCGGGAGCTTCAGTGCACCAGGGTTCCAGATGGATTTTGGCGTTTTCCTCTGGCGTCCGAGATGTGTGTGCAGAGAGCAGTCTCTTCTGGTTTCCCAGGCTTGTCTGCCTCTCTGAAGGTTTAGCTCTCCCTCCCACCGGATTTGGGTGCAGAGAACTGTTTATCTGGTCTGTTTCCTTCAGGTTCTGGCCGTGTCTCAGGCAGTGGTCCTGCCGCTCCTGGGCCCTCCCCCACGGGAGCCCAGAGGCCTTATACAGTTTCCTCTTGGGCCAGGGATGTGGGCAGGGGTGGGCAGTGTTGGTGGTCTCTTCCTCTCTGCAGCCTCAGGAGTGCCCACCTGACCAGGCGGTTGGGTCTCTCTCTCACGGGGTCTCGGTTGGCAAAATTTTATAGGTATGTATTTTGGCATTAGAAGAACCAATTTCCTAAAAACTGCTCTGGCTCGTACAATCATTATATATTTTTAAAATATATATATATATATATATAAAATTAATTAGAAATGAATTAATTTTATTAGTGAAAATCTAAACAAAAAATTGATGATTAAGATAATGTTAAATTACATTCAGTTTAATCTTTGTTTACCCATTGTTTGTTTTCTTAATTTAGTCTCATAACTTCTTTCTAATCACATTAATATCTTTAAACAATAATTTTCTCACACAAATATAGTTACTACTATCAGCAGATATGAATATGTCAAGAGAAACACAAAATCTTGAAGAGATGTATTCGTATACACAATATGCAACACAAACTTGAAATTGCAATGATCCTTGGCTAGTTGTATGTAAATATTAACTACACATATATTTAAGAAGTTGAAGAAGAAAATAATGATGAAGACTCTGCATAAGCATACGTATGGAAACTACATTCAATCTAAGAATTATGATGATGGTGAACTAAAAATGCTGAAAATATTTTCCCCTGTGTTACAATACTGCATTCATATTTTCTTTAAACTGACAAAGGTTTTGTTTTTTAACTGTCCCCATTGTTTTCTGAAATGGAGTATCATGATTCAGTTTATTCATATGATAGAATTCTCCTCCATGTAATCATAAGTATAATGAATAATTCTACATCTGGATAATTTCTTAGTGACTTTTTTGTATGACTCTCTGCCATTAATTTCAAAGAAGCCATTTCAACACTGCATGTTTCTTCATTTTGTCATAGAACATTCAAATATATACTGAGATAAAGACTTTCCACCAGTCAGAAAGAGTAGATTAAAATCAACACTTTCAGCTCCCTGAATATTCCCTGCTCACAATAATTCACCTTGAACTATCCCTGAATTTCTCTGAATGGTCAATATGGAAGACATTGACATATGCTTCTTTTCTGGAGTATCTCCTTGCTGTACATCCTCTTTAAGACTTAAAATAATCCTATAGATTAATCACTTCCACTCAAAATCATCACCAATTTTTTTTTACTTTTATGGAATATCATTATAGTTAGTAGAGGCTAAACAGCAAGCACTTTCCCAGCATGCTCTGGACTAAGTCTGTAAAAGCCCTGAAACCTAGAATTTAGAAACATAGTAGATTGAATTTGCCCCCATCTTTTTCTAATTACACTAATTTAGCTCTGTTTTTTGTTTGTTTGTTTGTTTGTTTGTTTGTTTGTTTTTGGCCGGCAAGGACACTCCTGCAGCCTTCTTGATGCAGAATTGTAGAAGAAATTTAGTCAGGTAACATGGCTCCTTTGTGTGTGCATTTATAGCAGTTTTAACATGAAAGTTTCACAGGGATGGGTATCAGGGAGAGCAAGGAATACTCAGGTGAAGACAGAGCAAGTGAGAGAATGAGAAGGACCCAGAAAATTAGAAAATGTTGCCAAAGTTAGTATGAAACCAAGAAGAGTAATTTAGTCAGAAGTACTAAGAAGTTAAATTGAATCAGTAGTCAGCTTTTATGTATGCTAGAATTTGCTAAGATTAGGGCAAGAGATAGTTAAAACAAAACAAAACAAAGTGTTTTGGGCTTAGAACAAGCCATACATTCACACGGCTTGGGCACAGCTTTCATTTCATCCATTCATCTAAGGAAATAAAGTCATTTGAGAAAATAAAATCATAATTTACACAGCCTAAATAGGGTATCTCATTTTTTCCCAATTGTAATGGAAATCCTTAGTCTGTCTTTACACATTTGAGGAACTGAGCCCCCTTCCATCATAGTCCTACATGAGCAGAGTCACTAATGCTTCTATGAGGTGAAATATATTAAAGATTTTCTTTTTTTTCCCGTTTATCCCAAAGTGATATCCAATTATTCTTATTGGCCAAAATGTACAAAGAATTAAAGACAAGATTATCCGTGTAAAATACTATGTAGTACAAAATCCCTTATATTCTAGTAGTTGATATGCTAACCAGTAGGACTCCATCTAAATACAATAATAAATGAATAATTCAGTTTACTTGGGTGGAATGGCATGCTCGGTTCTATAATGTTTTTGTTGTTGTTTGTTTGCAACTGTAGTTTTGAGTTTTCACCCAACACTTGTACTGCTAGGCAAACAGTTTCCTACTACACAGATCCATCTTTTGCCTTAATTTTATCTTTCAGAATGAAGTCTGATTATCACAGTTTTGGCATCCACTGAATGGCATCAAAACATGAACTTGATGACACCTTGTAACTATGTCAAATTACAATTCAGTGATTACATTTTAAGTAATCCATTAAAATACTTACTATATTTAGTAACTGCCAAGTATTCTTCAAATATTACTATCACTACAGATGTTTTTGGAGACTGTTGAATTGACAGATATGAATCTGTGTTTCTTTACAAGTATTTACTTATCCACAGATGAAGTGTAATGTTGTAGCCTAGAATAGTCACATAGAGAAGAGCTTCCAGAGAGCAGCTTTGTCCATGGAATAGAAGAAGTATGTGATATCAAGACAACTGGTTAAGTGAGAGGTTAGATTAAAAATTTTCTGGGCAAATGAATGGAACTAGAAAAATATCATCTTGTATGAAGTAACCCACCCAGAAGCACACTTGCTATGTATTCACTGATAAGTGGATATTAGCCCAAAATCTCACATTACCCAAAATAATACAATACATCAACAACGTGAAGCTCAAGAAGGATGACCAACATGTGGATACTTCAGTCCTTCTTAGAAGGGGGAACAAAAATATTCACAGGGGTAAATACAGAGACAAATTTTGGAGCAGAGACTAAAGGAAACAAAGGCCATCCAGAGACAGTCCGACCTGGGAATCCAGCCCATATACAGCCACCAAATCCAGACAATATTGCTGATGCAAAGAAGTACATGATGACAGGAGCCTGGTATAGCTGTCTTCCGAGAGGCTCTGCCAGAGCGTGACAAACACGGAGGCAAATGATTCAGCCAACCATTGAACTGAGAACTGAGTTCCCAATGGAGGACTTAGAGAAAGATTTAAAGGAGATGAAGGGCTATGCAACCTCATCAGAACAACAATACCAACCAACCAGAGCTCTCAGGTATTAAAGCACCATCCAAAGAGTACACATGGACAGACCGATGGCTCAAGTTACACATGCAGCAGAGGATGGCCTTGTTGTCATCAATTTAAGGAGAAGCCCTTGATGCTACCAAGGCCTGATACTCCAGTGTAGGGGAATGTCCGGTGGGGAAGAAGGAAGGGGAGGGTGGGTGAGGGAAGACCCTCAAAGAAGAGGAGGAGATAGCACAGTGGGTTTATGGATAGGAAACCGGGAAAGGGGATAATATTTGAAACATAAATAAAAATTATCCAATAAAAAATAAAGAAAACTAAAATAAAAATAAATAAAAATTGCTATGAACATTAATAAGCATTTTTAAAAATAATGCAAGGTTATAAGGTCTGTTCTACATCTGCTGACAAAGCAATCCAAGAAAACACATGAATTCAGAGTGTACTGAAAAATTGAAAATTATTTAAGTTACAAAATAAAAATTAAGGAAGAGAGTTATTCTGAGCCTTATCATTGACAAATTCAATTTATATTATATAACAAATTTTTATTGCATATTTTATTTTATTTTTTTTATGTTTAGTTTAATTTTTTTTATTAACTTGAGTGTTTCTTATTTACATTTCGAGTGTTATTCCCTTTACCGGTTTCCGGGCAATCATCCCCCTAATCCCTCCCCCTCCTCCCCCCATTGCCGCGCTCCTCCCAACAATCTAGTTCACTGGGGGTTCAGTCTATTTTTTTTTTTTTATTAACTTGAGTATTTCTTATATACATTTCAAGTGTTATTCCCTTTCCCGGTTTCCTGGCAAACATCCCCCTCCCCCCTCCCCTTCCTTATGGGTGTTCCCCTCCCAACCCTCCCCCCATTGACGCCCTCCCCCCATAGTCTAGTTCACTGGGGGTTCAGTCTTAGCGGGACCCAGGGCTTCCCCTTCCACTGGTGCTCTTACTAGGATATTCATTGCTACCTATGGGGTCAGAGTCCAGGGTCAGTCCATGTATAGTCTTTAGGTAGTGGCTTAGTCCCTGGAAGCTCTGGTTGCTTTACATTGTTGTACTTTTGGGGTCTCGAGCACCTTCAAGCTCTTCCAGTTCTTTCTCTGATTCCTTCAACGGGGGACCTATTCTCAGTTCAGTGGTTTGCTGCTGGCATTCCCCTCTGTATTTGCTGTATTCTGGCTGTGTCTCTCAGGAGCGATCTACATCCGGCTCCTCTCGGTCTGCACTTCTTTGCTTCATCCATCTTGTCTAATTGGGTGGCTGTATATGTATGGGCCCCATGTGGGGCAGGCTCTGAATGGGTGTTCCTTCAGTCTCTGTTTTAATCTTTGCCTCTCCCTTCCCTGCCAAGGGTATTCTTTTTCCTCATTTAAAGAAGGAGTGAAGCATTCACATTTTGATCATCCGTCTTGAGTTTCGTTTGTTCTAGGGATCTAGGGTAATTCAAGCATTTGGGCTAATAGCCACTTATCAATGAGTGCATACCATGTGTGTCTTTCTGTGATTGGGTTAGCTCACTCAGGATGATATTTTCCAGTTCCAACCATTTGCCTACGAATTTCATAAACTCGTTGTTTTGATAGCTGAGTAATATTCCATTATGTAGATGTACCACATTTTCTGTATCCATTCCTCTGTTGAAGGGCATCTGGGTTCTTTCCAGTTTCTGGCTATTATAAATAAGGCTGCAATGAACATAGTGGAGCACGTGTCTCTTTTATATGTTGAGGCATCTTTTGGGTATATGCCCAAGAGAGGTATAGCTGGATCCTCAGGCAGTTCAATGTCCAATTTTCTGAGGAACCTCCAGACTGATTTCCAGAATGGTTTTACCAGTCTGCAATCCCACCAACAATGGAGGAGTGTTTCTCTTTCTCCACATCCTCACCAGCATCTGCTGTCACCTGAGTTTTTGATCTTAGCTATTCTCACTGGTGTGAGGTGAAATCTCAGGGTTGTTTTGATTTGCATTTCCCTTATGACTAAAGATGTTGAACATTTCTTTAGGTGTTTCTGAGCCATTCAGCATTCCTCAGCTGTGAATTCTTTGTTTAGCTCTGAACCCCATTTTTTAATAGGGTTATTTGTTTCCCTGCGGTCTAACTTCTTGAGTTCTTTGTATATTTTGGATATAAGGCCTCTATCTGTTGTAGGATTGGTAAAGATCTTTTCCCAATCTGTTGGTTGCCGTTTTGTTCTAACCACAGTGTTCTTTGCCTTACAGAAGCTTTGCAGTTTTATGAGATCCCATTTGTCGATTCTTGATCTTAGAGCATAAGCCATTGGTGTTTTGTTCAGGAAATTTTTTCCAGTGCCCATGTGTTCCAGATGCTTCCCTAGTTTTTCTTCTATTAGTTTGAGTGTGTCTGGTTTGATGTGGAGGTCCTTGATCCACTTGGACTTAAGCTTTGTACAGGGTGATAAGCATGGATCGATCTGCATTCTTCTACATGTTGCCCTCCAGTTGAACCAGCACCATTTGCTGAAAATGCTATCTTTTTTCCATTGGATGGTTTTGGCTCCTTTGTCAAAAATCAAGTGACCATAGGTGTGTGGGTTCATTTCTGGGTCTTCAATTCTATTCCATTGGTCTATCTGTCTGTCTCTGTACCAATACCATGCAGTTTTTCTCACTATTGCTCTGTAATACTGCTTGAGTTCAGGGATAGTGATTCCCCCTGAAGTCCTTTTATTGTTGAGGATAGCTTTAGCTATCCTGGGTTTTTTGTTATTCCAGATGAATTTGCAAATTGTTCTGTCTAACTCTTTGAAGAATTGGATTGGTATTTTGATGGGGATTGCATTGAATCTGTAGATCGCTTTTGGTAAAATGGCCATTTTTACTATATTAATCCTGCCAATCCATGAGCATGGGAGATCTTTCCATCTTCTGAGGTCTTCTTCAATTTCCTTCTTCAGTGTCTTGAAGTTCTTATTGTACAGATCTTTTACTTGCTTGGTTAAAGTCACACCGAGGTACTTTATATTATTTGGGTCTATTATGAAGGGTGTCGTTTCCCTAATTTCTTTCTCGGCTTGTTTCTCTTTTGTGTAGAGGAAGGCTACTGATTTATTTGAGTTAATTTTATACCCAGCCACTTTGCTGAAGTTGTTTATCAGCTTTAGTAGTTCTCTGGTGGAACTTTTGGGATCACTGAAATATACTATCATATCATCTGCAAACAGTGATATTTTGACTTCTTCTTTTCCGTTCTGTATCCCCTTGACCTCCTTTTGTTGTCTGATTGCTCTGGCTAGAACTTCAAGAACTATATTTAATAAGTAGGGAGAGAGGGCAGCCTTGTCTAGTCCCAAGGGCTTCCCCTTCCACTGGTGATCTTACTAGAATATTCATTGCTACCTATGAGGTCAGAGTCCAGAGTCCAGGGTCAGTCCCTGTATAGTCTTTAGGTAGTGGAATACTTACATTTCAAATGTTACCTGCCTTCCCAGTTTCCTCTTGCAAGACCCCTTTTCCATCCTCCCTCTCCCTTGCCTCTATGAGGGTGATACCCCACTTGCCCACTCTTTCCTACTTCCTGGGTCATCAAGCCTCCACAGGAACAAGGGGCTCTCCTACCAGTCATGCCAGATAATGTATTTCTCTGTTATGTTTCCAGCTGGAGTCATGGATAGCCCCTGTGTACTATTTGATTGGTGGCTTAGTCCCTCGAAGCATTGGGAGGTCTGTTGGTTGATATTGTTGTTCTACCTGTGAGGTTGCAAATCCCTTCAAATGCTACAGTCCTTGCTCTAACTTCCCGTTCCCCCCGGCCCCCCTTCTCAGTTCAATACTTGGCTATGTAGATCCACATCTATATTGGTACAGCTGTGGCAGAGCCTCTCAGAGAACAGCTATACAGGGCTCCCATCAGCAAGCATTATTGGAATCAGCAATAGTGTCTAGGTTTGTTGTCAGCAGATGGGATGGATCACTAGGTGGGGAGTCTCTGGATGGGCTTTCCTTCAGTTTCTCCATCCTTTGTCTCAGCATTTTTTCTTGGAATGGAATAATTCTGGATTAATATATTTGAGGTTGGTGGGTGGCCCCATCCCTCATCTGGGGGCCATGCCTATCCACTAGATATGGATTCTACAGGTTCTATATCCACTTTGTTGGGTATTTTGGCTAAAGTCCTCCTAACTGGGTCCTGGGAACCTCTTGGGTCCCTAGCATCTGGGACTTTCTAGTGGCTACCCTCAGTTTCCTGCCCCCACTGCTACATACCTCTTTTCAAATTCATGATCCTCTGTATTTCTCCCCCATCTTCTCTCATATATGAACTATCACCTGTTATTACCTTTGCCTTCTCTTCCCCTCACCTACTCTTCTCTCTAGCTACTTTCCAGAGATTATTCTCTTTCCCCTACTGAGTAGAACTATAGTATTCACACTTTGGTGTGATCGTTCTTCTTGAGTTTCATATGGTCTATGAGTTGAATTGTCCATATTCAGAACTTCTACTTGGTTAATATCTATGTATAAGTGAATACATACCATGTATGTTGTTTTGTGACTGGATTACCTCACTAAGGATGATATTTTTAAGTTCCATTTCATTAAATCATTGTTCTTAATAGCTGTTTTGCCTTTAATTACTGTTTTGTCCTAATGACAATGTCCTTTGACTTACAGAAGTTTGCAATATTATGAGGTCCCATTTCTCAATTGCTCTTGATTTTAGAGCATAATCCGTTGGTAATCTGTTTAGGAAGTTTTCTGCAGTGCCCATGTGTTTGAGGATTTTTCACTGTGTTTATTCTATTAGTTAGAGTGTATCTGGTTTTATGTGGAGGTTCTCGATCAACTGGAACTTGAGCTTTGTACAGGGTGATAAGAATATATTGATTTGCATTCTTCTACATACTGACCTCCAGGTGAACCAGAATCATTTATGAAAATGCTATCTTTTTTCCACTGGATAGTTTTAGCTCCTTTGTCAAAGATCAAGTGACCATTGGTGTGTGGGCTCATTTCTGGATCTTCAATTCTATTTCACTTATGTACCTGCCTGCATCTCTGTACCAATACCATAAAGTTTATATCACTATTGCTGTGTAATACAGCTTGAGGTCAGGGATGGTGATTACCCCAGAAGCTCTTTTATTGTGTGGATAATTTTTGCTTGCCTTTTGTTGTTGTTGTTGTTGTTTATTTTGTTTTTTTAAATGAATTTGCAAATTCGCTCTTTCTAACTTCTTAAGAAATTGTGTTGGAATTTTGATGGGGATTGCATTGAATTTGTAGATTAATTTTGGCAAGATGGCTGTTTTTATAATATTAATACTACCAATCCATGAGCATGGGAGTTCCTTCCATTTTCTGAGACCTTCTTTGATTTCATTCTTCAGTGACCTGAAGTTCTTGTCATAAAGATCTTTCATGTGCTTGGCTAGTGTTATACTGAGGTGTTTTATATTATTTGTAACTTTTGTAAAGGGTTTTGATTCTGTAATTTCTTTCTTAGCATGTTTATCTTTTGAGTAGAGCAAGGCTACTGATTTGTTTGAGTTAATTTTATATCCAGCCACTCTGCAGAAGCTGTTTATTGTACATAGTAGTTCTCTGGTGGATCTTTTGGGGTCACTTAAGAATACTATCTTATCTTCTGAAATAGTGATATTTTGACTTAATACTTTTCAATTGGTATGCTTTGACCTCCTATTGTTGTCTGATTTTTCCAGCTAGGACTTTGAGTACTATATTGAATAAGGAGGGAAAGAATGGACAGCCTTCTCTAGTCTCTGATTTTATTGGGATTGCTTCAAGATTCTCCATTTAATTTGATGTTGGCTACTGTTTGCTGTATATTGTTTTTAGTATGTTTAGGTATGGACCTTGAGTTCCTGATCTTTCCAGAACTTTTATCATGAAGGGGCATTGAATTTTGTCAAATGCTTTCTCAAAACCTAATGAGATGATCATGTGTTTTGTTCTTTGAGTTTGTTTATATAGTGGATTATGTTAATGGATTTCTCTATATTGAACAATCCCTGAATCTCTGGTGTAAAGCCTAAGCGAGCATGGTGAATGTTAGTTTTGATGTGTTCTTAGATTCAGTTTATGAGACTTTTATTGAGTATTTTTGCATCGATATCCATGAGGGAAATTGATCTGAAGCTCTCTTTCTTTATTGGATCTTTGCGTGGTATAGGTATAAGTGTAACTGTAGCTTCATAGAATGAATTAGGTAGGGTTCCTTCTGCTTTGACTTTGTGGAGTAGTTTGGACAGTATTGGTATTAAGTCTTCTATGAAGTTCTGATAGAATTATACACTAAACCCATCTGATCCCTGGCTTCTTTTTGGTTGGGAGACTTTTAATAACTGCTTCTATTTCTTTGGGAGTCATAGGACTGTTTAGATGGTTTCTCTGATCCTGATTTAATCTTGGTAACTGGTACTTGTCTAGAAAATTCTCAACTTCATCTGGATTTTCTGGTTATGTTGAATATAGGCTTTTGTAGTAGGATCTGATGATTTTTGGAATTTTCTCAGATTCTGTTGTATGTCTCCCTTTTCATTTCTGATGTTGTTAATTTGGATCATCTCTCTGTGTTCTCTGGTTAGTCTGGCTAACAGTTTATTTATCTTGTTTATTTTCTCAAAGAACTAGCTACTGGTTTTGGTATTCTTTGTAAGTAATGTTCTAAGAAGAATCCCAAAAGAAGAGAGCCACACAAACATAATTCCTCGTCTAACAACAAAAGTAAGAGGAAACAACAATAACTAGTCTTTAGTGTCTCTTAACATGAATGGATGTAATTCCCCCAAAAAGTACATAGAATTACAGACTGGATATGTAAAAAGGACCAGAATTTTGCTTCATGCTGGAAACACACCTCAGTGACAAAGAAAGCTACTACCTCAGAATACAAGGATGGAAATCAATTTTCTAAGCAAATGGTCCCCCCCCCAAAATAAAACAACCTGCAGTAGCTATTATAATATCAAATAAAATCAACTTTCAATCAAAAGTTATCAAAAATATAAGGGAGGCCACTTCTTATTTATAAAAGGAAAAATCCACCAAAATGAACTGTCAATCCTGAATATCTATGGTACAAATGCAAGAGTCCCTACAGTCATAAAAGAAACCTTTCAAAAGCTCACAGCACACATTATTCCTCACACTATAATGGTGGGAGACTTCAGCACCTCACTTTCAGCAATGGACAGATCATGGAAACAAATTAAACAGTGACAGAGAGAAAGTAACAGATGTTATGAACCAAATGATTTTAACAGATATCTATAGAACTTTTCATTCTAAAACAAAAGAATATACCTTCTTCTCAGCACCTCATGGTACCTTCTCCAAAACTGACCATATAATTGATAATAAAACTTATCTCAACATATACAAGAAAATTGAAATAATCCCATGCATCCTACCAGAGCACTACAGACTAAGGCCGATTTTCAATAAAAACAAATATGCAGAAAGCCCACATGGCCATGGAAACTGAACAATGTTCTACTCGATAATAATTTGGTCAAGGAAAAAATAAAAAAGAAATTAAAGACATTTTAGAATTTAATGAAAATGAATGTTTAATACGCAAACTTATGGGAATCAATGAAATTTGTTCTAATAGGAAAAGTCATAGTTCTGAGTGCCTCCAAAAAGAAACTGGAGAAAGCATACACTAGCATCTTGACATCACTCCCAAATCCTCTAGAACAAATACACCCAAGAGTAGTAGATGGCAGAAAATATTCAAACTCAGGGCGATAGTCAACCAAGTAGAAACAAAAAGAACTATATATGCAGTGGTATATCCTAAAGCTTACTAACACAAACAATTTTTTAGTATGTATAAGTATTTATAGAATTATATCAATTTATTCTTTTAAATTATATATCCTCAGTACATCCCTATAATTGTTATGTATAAAAATATGAAGTATATCAATATTTAATGGGATATTGTGATTAAATCAATTTCTCTGATCTTTCCTTTTTAAATGATTTTTCTTATTTACTTCCCAACTATTACTCCACTTCCCAGATTTGTGTACCTATTCACCCCTCTCCTTTGTTTCTGATATGGTGCTACCAATCCTCCAAAACCCCCAACCCCTCACATACAACCTCACGTCCACCTTCTCTACGGTATTGATTCTACAGTGTTATATACTTCCTCTCATACTGAGGTCAGATCAAGCAGTCATTCCTCTGTTTCATATGTTCCAGGGGGCTTTGGACCAGTCCCTGTATGCTCTTTGGTTGGTGGCTTAGTCTCCAATAGCTCACAGGGTTGCCAGTTAGTTGAAATTGTCCTATGGCGTTTTCATTCCCTTCAGTTTTTTTTTTTTTTTAATCTTTGCCTATCTCTTCCATTGCAGTCCCTGACATCAGTCCAATGACTGGCTATAAGAATCTACATATGAGCTCAGTGGAGTCTCTCACATAACAGCCATGATAGGACATATCTGGAAGCACAGTATAGCATCAGTAATAGTGTATGGGTTTGGTGCCTGCATAAGTTATGCTGGTCACTGCATGGCCATTATTCCTTTTCTGCTCTATTTTGTTCCTGCATTTTTTAATACAGAAAAGAGTAAAATTTTTGGAAGTGACTTAGTGTTGCCATTCCTCCACTGGGGACCTGTCTAACTATTAGAGTTGGGTTGGAAATGAAAAGATGACTCAAGGTTAAGAGCACTTACTGCTCTTCCAGAAGTCCTGAGGTGACCTGTTCAGGTTCATATTCCTTACAGTTATTCATTTTGGTTAAGGTCACCCACTTGAATTCTAGGTGCTTCTCACATGCTAGGTCTCTGCAAATTTCTGGAGGTTCCTTCTGCCATATTCCCACTACTCTTGGCAGCCCCACATTTCCCTTCAATCTCCTGGCCCTCCAGGCTTCTCTTCTGTGTCTTCACCCATATCAAATCCTCCCCCATTTTGCATTCCTTACTAACCACTCAGGGCCCTCATGCTGACTGCCTCCCATGATTATTTTGTGTCTCTTTCTAAGTGGGGTTGAAGCATCCTCACTTGGCCTTTCCTTCTAGTTTAACTTCATATATTCTGTGGGTTGTCTTAAGGGCATTCTGTACTTTTTGGCTACTATCAACTTATCAGAGAGTACACTTATCATGCGTGTCACTTTGGATCTTAGTTACTTTACTTAGGATGCTATTTTCTAGTTCTATACATTTTCTTGCAAAATCCATGATGTTCTCATTTTTAATAACTGAATATTTTTCTGTTCTGTAAATAAATCACATTTTCTGTATCTATTCTTCAGTTGAGGGACATCTGTGTTGCTTCCAATTTCTGGCTATTATGAATAAGGCTGTTATGAACATAGCAGTTCATGTTTCCTTGTGCTATGCTAAAGCATCTTTTGGGTATATGCTCAAGAGAATTTACCTGAGTATATGCTATTCCTGGTATAGCTGGTATAGATAAGTCTTCAGGTAGGATTATTTCTAATTTTCAGAGAAACCACCAGATTGATTTCCAGAGTAAGCCATGAGAGATGTCTCTCTGATTCTTAAAGAAAGTCCTTAGAGATTTAAAAACACATATTACAAAATTTAAGGCCCAATCTATCTATAACTCAAAAACTAATATTTAGTATATAAGTAGAATTGGTAGGAGAAACTCACATACCAATATTGAAAAATATGACTGGGTATCTTCTCAGAGAATTTAAAATGGTTTTATACGAAGGAAAAAAAGATGACCAAAAAAGCAAGACTTTGACTCAGTGAGGTCTTAATTTTCCACTGTGTATATTCTATTTCTTTTTTTTTAAATTTTTTTGGGGGGTTCTTCTTTTCAGAGCTGGGGACCGAAGCCAGGGCCTTGTGCTTCCTAGGCAAGCGCTCTACCACTGAGCTAAATCCCCAACCCCTTTTTAAAATTTTTACACATAACATAATATTAAAAAAATGTATGAAGAAACCACATAAATACTAAGCATGTGCTACGGTTCTTGTCAGTAAATAGCATCATGATCTTGGAGAGGTAACATATTATGAGACTGAGAAACGAAGTGATCTTAGACTAATCTGATCATTAAGATTTAGTTATTATCAACTTCTGTATCCGACTTATTATCCTTGTAAACAAGTTAACCTTTGCTATATATTCTTATTCCAGTAGACATGATTTCTTTAAATAACTCTTCAAACCTCTAGAGAAAATTTCCACTCTGCTGTTCCCTCCTGATACTTATACTATTATGTTTGCCAAATTGATTTTATGATTTTCTTCTATTCTGAGGATAGAAGAAAGATAGAAAATAGAATTTGCCTCTATCACTCCCCTCTGTATTTGACATGTTCTGGATGTGTCTCTCAGGAGAGATCTATATCAGTCCCATTTCATCATGCACTTTTTTAGCCACATCAATCTTATATAGTTTTGGTGGATATATATATATATATATATATATATATATATATATATATATATATATATATATATATATATAATGGAATATCCAGTTTTATGAGGAACCTCCATACTGATTTCCAGAGTGGTACCAGTTTGCAGTCCCACCAACAATGGAGGAGTGTTCCTCTTTCTCCACATCCTCTCTAGCATCTGTTGTCACTTGATCTTTGACAAAGGAGCTAAAACCATCCAATGGAAGAAAGATAGAATTTTCAACAAATGGTTCTGGTTCAACTGGAGGTCAGAATGTAGAAGACAGCAAATTGATCCATTCTTATCACCCTGTACAAAGCTTACATCTATGTGGATCAAGGACCTCCATATCAATCCAGATACATTCAAACTAAAAGCAAAAGAAGTGGGGAAGAGTCTCGAATACATGGGCACTGGGGAAAATTTCCTGAAGATAACAAAAATGGTTTATGCTCTAAGATCAAGAATCAACAATTGGGGCCTCATAAAACTACAAAGCTTCTGTAAGGTGAAGGACACTGTCATTAGGACATCATGGCAAACATCAGATTTGGAAAAGATCTTTATTAATCTTACATCTGATAGATGGCTAATATCCAAAATATACAAAGAACTCAAGAAGTTAGACTCCAGAGAGCCAAATAACCCTATTTAAAATGGGGTCCAGAGCTAAACAAAACATTTTCAGCTGAGGAATATCAAATGGCCAAAAAAGCACCTAAAGCAATGTTCAACATCATTTCCTTAGTCATCAGGGAAATGCAAATGAAAACAACCCTGAGATTCCATTTCATAACACTCAGAATGGCTAAGATTAAAACTTAGGTGACAGCAAATGCTGGCAAGGATGTCAAAAAGGAGGAACATTCCTCCATTTCTGGTGGGATTACAAGGTAGTAAAACCACTCTGTAAAGCAGTCTGGCAGTTCCTCCGAAAATTGGACAAAGCACTACCTGAAAGGATTATTTCTAACGATAAAAAATGAAACTGAGAGACACCGCCGGAACCTGAAAGAAACAGACCGGATAAACAGTTCTCTGCACCCAAATCCCGTGGGAGGGAGAGCTAAACCTTCAGAGAGGCAGACAAGCCTGGGAAACCAGAAGTGACTGCTCCCTGCACACACATCTCGGACGCCAGAGGAAAAAGCCAAAGACCATCTGGAACCCTGGTGCACTGAAGCTCCCGGAAGGGGCAGCACAGGTCTTCCTGGTTGCTGCCGCTGCAGAGAGCCCGTGGGGAGCACCCCACGAGCGAACCTGAGCCTCGGGACCACAGGTGAGACCAAATTTTCTGCTGCAAGAAAGCTGCCTGGTGAGCTTGGAACACAGGAAAGCAGAATTTCTCTAGGACCAGGCACGTTCTGTGTTTACCGGAAGTCCCACACCCGCGGATCCCGGCCCGCAGCAGCTCTCTGCTCCCAGACCCGGTGAGAGAGAGACCCAACCGCCTGGTCAGGTGGGCACTCCTGAGGCTGCAGAGCAGAAGAGACCACCAACTCTGCTCACCCCTGCCCACATCCCTGGCCCAAGAGGAAACTGTATAAGGCCTCTGGGCTCCCGTGGGGAAGGGCCCAGGAGCGGCAGGACCCCTGTGCCTGAGACACCGCCGGAACCTGAAAGAAACAGACCGGATAAACAGTTCTCTGCACCCAAATCCCGTGGGAGGGAGAGCTAAACCTTCAGAGAGGCAGACAAGCCTGGGAAACCAGAAGTGACTGCTCCCTGCACACACATCTCGGACGCCAGAGGAAAAAGCCAAGACCATCTGGAACCCTGGTGCACTGAAGTTCCCGGAAGGGGCAGCACAGGTCTTCCTGGTTGCTGCCGCTGCAGAGAGCCCGTGGGCAGCACCACACGAGCGAACCTGAGCCTCGGGACCACAGGTAAGAACAAATTTTCTGCTGCAAGAAAGCTGCCTGGTGAACTCAAGACACAGGCCCACAGGAACAGCTGAAGACCTGTAGAGAGGAAAAACTACACGCCAGAAAGCAGAACACTCTGTCCCCATAACTGACTGAAAGAGAGGAAAACAGGTCTACAGCACTCCTGTCACATAGGCTTATAGGACAGTCTAGCCACTGTCAGAAATAGCAGAACAAAGTAACACTAGAGATAATCTGATGGCGAGAGGCAAGCGCAGGAACCCAAGCAACAGAAACCAAGACTACATGCCATCATCGGAGCCAAATTCTCCCACCAAAACAAACATGGAATATCCAAACACACCAGAAAAGCAAGATCTAGTTACAAAATCATATTTGATCATGATGCTGGAGGACTTCAAGAAAGACATGAACACACTTAGGGAAGCACAGGAAAACATTAATAAACAAGTAAAAGCCTACAGAGAGGAATCCCAAAAATCCCTGAAAGAATTCCAGGAAAACATAAATAAACAAGTAGAAGCCCATAGAGAGGAGACACAAAAATCCCTGAAAGAATTCCAGGAAAACACAATCAAACAGTTGAAGGAATTAAAAATGGAAATAGAAGCAATCAAGAAAGAACACATGGAAACAACCCTGGATATAGAAAACCAAAAGAAGAGACAAGGAGCTGTAGATACAAGCCTCACCAACAGAATTCAAGAGATGGAAGAGAGAATCTCAGGAGCAGAAGATTCCATAGAAATCATTGACTCAACTGTCAAAGATAATGTAAAGCGGAAAAAGCTACTGGTCCAAAACATACAGGAAATCCAGGACTCAATGAGAAGATCAAACCTAAGGATAATAGGTATAGAAGAGAGTGAAGACTCCCAGCTCAAAGGACCTGTAAATATCTTCAACAAAATCATAGAAGAAAACTTCCCTAACCTAAAAAAAGAGATACCCATAGACATACAAGAAGCCTACAGAACTCCAAATAGATTGGACCAGAAAAGAAACACCTCCCGTCACATAATTGTCAAAACACCAAACGCACAAAATAAAGAAAGAATATTAAAAGCAGTAAGGGAAAAAGGTCAAGTAACATATAAAGGGAGACCTATCAGAATCACACCAGACTTCTCGCCAGAAACTATGAAGGCCAGAAGATCCTGGACTGATGTCATACAGACCCTAAGAGAACACAAATGCCAGCCCAGGTTACTGTATCCAGCAAAACTCTCAATTAACATTGATGGAGAAACCAAGATATTCCATGACAAAACCAAATTTACACAATATCTTTCTACAAATCCAGCACTACAAAGGATAATAAATGGTAAAGCCCAACATAAGGAGGCAAGCTATACCCTAGAAGAAGCAAGAAACTAATCGTCTTGGCAACAAAACAAAGAGAATGAAAGCACACAAACATAACTTCACATCCAAATATGAATATAAAGGGAAGCAATAATCACTATTCCTTAATATCTCTCAATATCAATGGCCTCAACTCCCCAATAAAAAGACATAGATTAACAAACTGGATACGCAATGAGGACCCTGCATTCTGCTGCCTACAGGAATCACACCTCAGAGACAAAGACAGACACTACCTCAGAGTGAAAGGCTGGAAAACAACTTTCCAAGCAAATGGTCAGAAGAAGCAAGCTGGAGTAGCCATTCTAATATCAAATAAAATCAATTTCCAACTAAAAGTCATCAAAAAAGATAAGGAAGGACACTTCATATTCATCAAAGGAAAAATCCACCAAGATGAACTCTCAATCCTAAATATCTATGCCCCAAATACAAGGGCACCTACATACGTAAAAGAAACCTTACTAAAGCTCAAAACACACATTGCACCTCACACAATAATAGTGGGAGACTTCAAAACCCCACTCTCATCAATGGACAGATCATGGAAACAGAAATTAAACAGTGATGTTGACAGACTAAGAGAAGTCATGAGCCAAATGGACTTAACGGATATTTATAGAACATTCTATCCTAAAGCAAAAGGATATACCTTCTTCTCAGCTCCTCATGGTACTTTCTCCAAAATTGACCATATAATTGGTCAAAAAACGGGCCTCAACAGGTACAGAAAGATAGAGATAATCCCATGCATGCTATCCGACCACCACGGCCTAAAACTGGTCTTCAATAACAATAAGGGAAGAATGCCCACATATACGTGGAAATTGAACAATGCTCTACTCAATGATAACCTGGTCAAGGAAGAAATAAAGAAAGAAATTAAAAACTTTTTAGAATTTAATGAAAATGAAGATACAACATACCCAAACTTATGGGACACAATGAAAGCTGTGCTAAGAGGAAAACTCATAGCGCTGAGTGCCTGCAGAAAGAAACAGGAAAGAGCATATGTCAGCAGCTTGACAGCACACCTAAAAGCTCTAGAACAAAAAGGAGCAAATACACCCAGGAGGAGTAGAAGGCAGGAAATAATCAAACTCAGAGCTGAAATCAACCAAGTAGAAACAAAAAGGACCATAGAAAGAATCAACAGAACCAAAAGTTGGTTCTTTGAGAAAATCAACAAGATAGATAAACCCTTAGCCAGACTAACGAGAGGACACAGAGAGTGCGTCCAAATTAACAAAATTAGAAATGAAAAGGGAGACATAACTACAGATTCAGAGGAAATTCAAAAAATCATCAGATCTTACTATAAAAACCTATATTCAACAAAATTTGAAAATCTTCAGGAAATGGACAATTTCCTAGACAGATACCAGGTATCGAAGTTAAATCAGGAACAGATAAACCAGTTAAACAACCCCATAACTCCTAAGGAAATAGAAGCAGTCATTAAAGGTCTTCCAACCAAAAAGAGCCCAGGTCCAGACGGGTTTAGTGCAGAATTCTATCAAACCTTCATAGAAGACCTCATACCAATATTATCCAAACTATTCCACAAAATTGAAACAGATGGAGCACTACCGAATTCCTTCTACGAAGCCACAATTACTCTTATACCTAAACCACACAAAGACACAACAAAGAAAGAGAACTTCAGACCAATTTCCCTTATGAATATCGACGCAAAAATACTCAATAAAGTTCTGGCAAACCGAATTCAAGAGCACATCAAAACAATCATCCACCATGATCAAGTAGGCTTCATCCCAGGCATGCAGGGATGGTTTAATATACGGAAAACCATCAACGTGATCCATCATATAAACAAACTGAAAGAACAAAACCACATGATCATTTCATTAGATGCTGAGAAAGCATTTGACAAAATTCAACACCCCTTCATGATAAAAGTCCTGGAAAGAATAGGAATTCAAGGCCCATACCTAAACATAGTAAAAGCCATATACAGCAAACCAGTTGCTAACATTAAACTAAATGGAGAAAAACTCGAAGCAATCCCACTAAAATCAGGGACTAGACAAGGCTGCCCACTCTCTCCCTACTTATTCAATATAGTTCTTGAAGTTCTAGCCAGAGCAATCAGACAACAAATGGAGATCAAGGGGATACAGATCGGAAAAGAAGAAGTCAAAATATCACTATTTGCAGATGACATGATAGTATATTTAAGTGATCCCAAAAGTTCAACCAGAGAACTTCTAAAGCTGATAAACAACTTCAGCAAAGTGGCTGGGTATAAAATTAACTCAAATAGATCAGTTGCCTTCCTCTATACAAAAGAGAAACAAGCCGAGAAAGAAATTAGGGAAACGACACCCTTCATAATAGACCCAAATAATATAAAGTACCTCGGTGTGACTTTAACCAAGCAAGTAAAAGATCTGTACAATAAGAACTTCAAGACACTGAGGAAAGAAATTGAAGAAGACCTCTGAAGATGGAAAGATCTCCCATGCTCATGGATTGGCAGGATTAATATAGTAAAAATGGCCATTTTACCAAAAGCAATCTACAGATTCAATGCAATCCCCATCAAAATACCAATCCAATTCTTCAAAGAGTTAGACAGAACAATTTGCAAATTCATCTGGAATAACAAAAAACCCAGGATAGCTAAAGCTATCCTCAACTATAAAAGGACTTCAGGGGGAATCACTATCCCTGAACTCAAGCAGTATTACAGAGCAATAGTGATAAAAACTGCATGGTATTGGTACAGAGACAGACAGATAGACCAATGGAATAGAATTGAAGACCCAGAAATGAACCCAAACACCTATGGTCACTTGATTTTTGACAAAGGAGCCAAAACCATCCAATGGAAAAAAGATAGCATTTTCAGCAAATGGTGCTGGTTCAACTGGAGGGCAACATGTAGAAGAATGCAGATCGATCCATGCTTATCACCCTGTACAAAGCTTAAGTCCAAGTGGATCAAGGACCTCCACATCAAACCAGACACACTCAAACTAATAGAAGAAAAACTAGGGAAGCATCTGGAACACATGGGCACTGGAAAAAATTTCCTGAACAAAACACCAATGGCTTATGCTCTAAGATCAAGAATCGACAAATGGCATCTCATAAAACTGCAAAGCTTCTGTAAGGCAAAGGACACGGTGGTTAGGACAAAACGGCATCCAACAGATTGGGAAAAGATCTTTACCAATCCTACAACAGATAGAGGCCTTATATCCAAAATATACAAAGAACTCAAGAAGTTAGACCGCAGGGAAACAAATAACCCTATTAAAAAATGGGGTTCAGAGCTAAACAAAGAATTCACAGCTGAGGAATGCCGAATGGCTGAGAAACACCTAAAGAAATGTTCAACATCTTTAGTCATAAGGGAAATGCAAATCAAAACAACCCTGAGATTTCACCTCACACCAGTGAGAATGGCTAAGATCAAAAACTCAGGTGACAGCAGATGCTGGCGAGGATGTGGAGAAAGAGGAACACTCCTCCATTGTTGGTGGGATTGCAGACTGGTAAAACCATTCTGGAAATCAGTCTGGAGGTTCCTCAGAAAATTGGACATTGAACTGCCTGAGGATCCAGCTATACCTCTCTTGGGCATATACCCAAAAGATGCCTCAACATATAAAAGAGACACGTGCTCCACTATGTTCATCGCAGCCTTATTTATAATAGCCAGAAGCTGGAAAGAACCGAGATGCCCTTCAACAGAGGAATGGATACAGAAAATGTGGTACATCTACACAATGGAATATTACTCAGCTATCAAAAACAACGAGTCTATGAAATTCGTAGGCAAATGGTTGGAACTGGAAAATATCATCCTGAGTGAGCTAACCCAATCACAGAAAGACATACATGGTATGCACTCATTGATAAGTGGCTATTAGCCCAAATGCTTGAATTACCCTAGATCCCTAGAACAAACGAAACTCAAGACGGATGATCAAAATGTGAATGCTTCACTCCTTCTTTAAATGAGTAAAAAGAATACCCTTGGCTGGGAAGGGAGAGGCAAAGATTAAAACAGAGACTGAAGGAACACCCATTCAAGCCTGCCCCACATGTGGCCCATACATATAAAGCCACCCAATTGGACAAGATGGATGAAGCAAAGAAGTGCAGACCGACAGGAGCCGGATGTAGATCGCTCCTGAGAGACACAGCCAGAATACAGCAAATACAGAGGCGAATGCCAGCAGCAAACCACTGAGCTGAGAATAGGTCCCCCGTTGAAGGAATCAGAGAAAGAACTGGAAGAGCTTGAAGGGGCTCGAGACCCCAAAAGTACAACAATGTCAAGCAACCAGAGCTTCCAGGGACTAAGCCACTACCTAAAGACTATATATGGACTGACCCTGGACTCTGACCCCATAGGTAGCAATGAATATCCTAGTAAGAGC
Organism: Rattus norvegicus; assembly: GCF_021556685.1. NCBI lineage: Eukaryota > Metazoa > Chordata > Mammalia > Rodentia > Muridae > Rattus > Rattus norvegicus. The sequence continues at coordinate 8,176,843 of NC_141539.1, read as the reverse complement.
ACCAGTGGAAGGGGAAGCCCTGGGTCCTGCTAAGACTGAACCCCCAGTGATCTAGACTATGGGGGGAGGGCGGCAATGGGGGGAGGGTTGGGAGGGGAACACCCATAAGGAAGGGGAGGGGGGAGGGGGATTTTGCCCGGAAACCGGGAAAGGGAATAACACTTGAAATGTATATAAGAAATACTCAAGTTAATAAATAAAAAAAAAAATGAAACTGAGTATCCAAATACATTAGCTTAAAGATTCACAGACTACTTATTCTATCAAATTACATACAAATGTCAATAAAGTAAATAATAAATAAATAATACATTTTAATATCATTTAAAACTTAAAAATGCAGTTTATGTAATTATTTATTATATTTTGTTATTTCTACATGTGCTTATAAACTTTACATATTTCTTAGTCTGCTCAGGCCAGAATTACAAAACATCATAGAATTATTTAATTTTACCCAGTGAAATTTTTTTTTTATTGGGGAGGTAGATAGTTTGACATATATTTTCATTTTATTATATGAGTTGTCTTGGAATTCACTAGGTATCCCTTACTTGCTTTGAACTCAAACTTTTTGATCTTTTTCTCTTCAATTTTGGGACCAAAGGCATGTATCATTACATCCAATATGAAACATTAATTTGCTGTTAGTTCTCAAGGTCACAAGTTAGGTCTCAAGGTACCATCAATGTATCAAGGATTAGCTCAGAGTTCACAGGGTTTTCACTCTCTCTTGAATGTAGGTGTCTTCCCATTAATTGTACACTCAGAGATTGCAAGTTTCAATGAAAATTCTTTAGTAAATAAAGGTTAAATGATTTAAAAGTCTGACTTTCAAGATGGTTCAGTTGATGAGTGTGTGTACCATTAAAACTGATGGCTTTACTTTTGTTTTTGGAACTCACATGTTAGAAGAAAATAATATAATACCAACCAAACTGTACTCTAATTTCTACTTGTTCTCAGTGACATACATGTACCTACCTGTACAAACATATAAAGATGTAGTCACAAATAAATGAAATGCAAATATAACTATTGATTTAAAGTTTATTATGGGCATACCCTAGTGACTCAGCTGATAGGATTACCACCCTGGTGAGCATGCTATATGAACTTATGTTCAATAGTTTCAGATGAAAAATGTGAGTTTTAATAGACCATTTATATGTTATGGGGAAACAGAAACATATTCACTAATGTTAATGTGCTATCACTGGAAATTCTAATATCTAAAAAAAAAACTTCAAATATTCATGGTGTATTTGGCTAAGAAAGTGGTAAGATTAGGTTTACCTCCCTGAATATCTATTTTGTGGGACCCAAAGTTCATTCTGGATGACATATGCATATTGATTTTCACTTTTTCCAAATTTGTGAATTCTTCAATATAATCTTTTAGACAAGAAATTTCTCCAAGTATTCATTTTTTGATGACTGGGTTCTCTAATTGTGCCCAAGCCAGCAATTTCTTATTTCTATAAAACTAGATGCCTGATATATAAGCTGTTTACTGAGGTAGGCACATTGCTTTGAAAGTAATCAAGTACTAATTAAATGTAGCCATTTTTATACTTAGTTGATGTAAACATATTAATGCTGTTAACTTTTACAGGGACAAAAATTATTAAGCATTCTGACTTCTAATTATACTATATTTTTCACTGAAATACTTTTAAGACAAAAATAATATTCCTAAATATTGCTTGTGTGAGGAAACCCACTTGTTCTAAACCCTTAAGAAAAGTAGTTTCTGCAGAGTGATGCCTAATGCAAGCCTACTAATGAGCTTCTCTGAACACAGCACATATAGACAGCACTTTTTAACTTACCTATAGCTAATTATATGTAGTTGTCCATGCTCTGTAATTTTAGTATGATCGCAATATAAGTTTATTAATTATTTATATATTAGGCAACTCATTTTAGCCACTTGTATATTTTTCTCTAGACACACTTTGCCTCCTCATTGATTAATCAAGAAAAAATATATTACTCAAAAAAGTATCTAGTTAACATCAAAAATTATAAAATAAAGCATATTTAGATAGCATGGAAAACACAAATGTTGTAATCATCCACACATTGATGATACCAAAGGAACTTACAATTGAATCAATTTCAGTATTCATGTCAATGACATTGGTTATCTTGGTGGTATTGGAATGGTGCTGCACATGATGCAGATCTTTAAAATATTACACAAGTATTGCTTGAACTTTCCAAATTTAGACAAAAACAATTGTTGTTGAGTAATCTGTTATACAGTTAAGCTACTCATTATATTGTAGAGCAAAGGGTCCATAGCAATACTAATTTGGCTTTACAATAAATCTTTGGAGTCCAAGAGAAGATGTAAAGGACGTTCATGCATAGAATAATTTATGAGCACTGTAAATAAGTTGGTTGCATTGACATTGAATGTCATAAAATGCAGCATTTATTTAGGAAATATTATTTATTTATTTATTTCCTTGACTATTTCTTGAGAATGCTATAAATGTGTTTTGATCATATTGACCTTTATTTCCACAACCTTTCTAAGATCCAACATCTTTCCTCTCCATTCAAGTTGTGATTCCATTTTTTTCCTCACAATTATTACCATAAACCCTCACCTAATGCTCAGAGATTATTGGAGAAGCAGAAGCAGAAGCAGAGTGAGTTTAAGTGCCAGAGGTAGGTGATAAAAACAAAGCAAGTATATCTTCTAAACAACTGCATGTGTGGACTAACCATGGTTGCTAATAGTGTGCACATTATATCTAGCCAATGCACATATGATCAAATCAGAGCTTGGAGAAGGAATGTGATGCTTCCTGGCTCAGCTAAGAAGATATTGGCAATTGCCATTAGCTAGGTGATAGATGGCTAGCTTTATCTAGAGTATAGACTCCAATTAAGTCTACTTTTCTTATGAAATAACTGAGATTATTTGGACATCTAAAGATATATAAATAAAATATACACATTTGGGCCCATTTTCTTCCATATGCAATCCCATATTTGTACTTGTTTCCCTAGGACACAGTTCTGTATAAGTACCCTGAGGCCTACTCCTATCTGGGATGACCAAGTTTGTCTGCTTCTGTGAAAGCCTTTTTCCACCTAAGGACAACCAGAGGTCTGTTACTATTAAGAATTACCATGACAGTTAACACTATGGGCATAAACATGACTAAAGGGCACCTTAAAAGCATAATCCACAAAATCCAGGACAATTTTTAACCACCAGACCTTTCTATCATACTACATCAAGCCCCAAATCTCCTAACACACCTAAAGAACAAGAAAATGACCTTAAATCTAATATTATAAAGATGATAGAGGCTTTTAAAGAGAAAATAAACACATTTGTAAAATACAGAAAAATATAATCAAACAGATGAAGAAAATGAATAAACTTGTTCAAGACCTGAAAATATAAATAGAAATGATAAAAATACAGGGAACTGGGACTATAGACACAATAATCGCCACCAGTAAACAAGAGATAGAAAGTGAATCTCAAGGCATAGAGTATACAACAGAAAAAAAATACATCTATACAAGAAAAAAGTTAAATCTAAAAAAAATCTAAAAACAAAAGATAAAAGATACAGGAAATATGGGATACTATGAAAACACTAACCTGAAGAATAGAAGAAGAAGAAGAAGAAGAAGAAGAAGAAGAAGAAGAAGAAGAAGAAGAAGAAGAAGAAGAAGAAGAAGAAGAAGAAGAAGAAGAAGACGAGGAGGAGAAGGAGGAGGAGGAGGAGGAGGAGGAGGAGGAGGAGGAGGAGGAAGAAGAAGAAGAAGAAGAAGAAGAAGAAGAAGAAGAAGAAGAAGAAGAAGAAGAAGAAGAAGAAGAAACAGCAGCAGCAGCAGCTTCTTAAATGTCCAGAAAATATCATGAAATATCTTCATAGAAGAAAAATTTCCTAACCTAAGAAATGAAATGCCTATAAACATACACAAACCTCACAAAACAACAAATATATTGGTCCAGAAAAGAAAATCATCCACATGCATAATAATCAGAACACTAAATGTACAGAACAAAGAAATAATTTAAAATGTTCAAGGGAAAAGCCTGAAAATTCACATATAAAAACAGAACTATCAGAATAATGACTTCTCAACAACACTCTAAATGGAAGAAGGTCTAGGACAAATTTCTTGCAGACCCTTAGAGACCACAGATACCAGCCCATGCTATTATACCCATCAACACTTTCAGTCATCATAGATGGAGAAACCAATACATTTCCTAACAAAAAGAAATATAAACAATATCTTTCCTCTAATACAGTCATACAAAGATAGTAGAAGAAAAATTCCACAATAAGAAGGTAACTAAACCCAAGGAAACAAAACAATGTCATTTCTGTCTCTGTCTCTGTCTCTGTCTCTCTTTCTCTTTCTCTCTCTCTTAAACACACACACACACACACACACACACACACACAAACTATAATACCACTGACATCAAAATAACAATGATTGTAATTCAATCATTCAACATTAATATCTCTCAACACCAATGTATTAAATTCCAGAATAAATGGGCAAAGGATAAATGCAGAAAGCATGTCTGTCATTCTGCTCTGAACAAGAAGCACACCTCAGCAACAAAGATAGTCAATACTTCAAAATACAGGGTTTTAAAAAGATTTTGCAAGCAAAAGTACCAAAGAAAGAAGCTGGAATATGAATTCTAGTAATAAAATCTAATATTAATGCTTCCATTGGAGAGTCATTGTAATATTAATATATAATAAAAATATTTTCTACAAAAATTATCAAGAGAAGGGAAGAGACACTTCATATTCTTCACAAGAAAAAACTCAACTCTGAACACCTATGCCTCAGATGTGCACACATTCATAAGAGAAATATTAAAAAAAGATTAATTCACACACTGAAACAAAGAAAGAAATCAAAGACTTTCTAGAAGTCAATGAAAATAAAGGTATAACATACCCAAACCTATGTAACTCAAAAACAGAAATGTGAGGAAGAAAGCTCATAGCAGTAATTATCTCCATGAAGAAATTAATGTTCTCATACCAGTATTTTACACATACATCTGAAATCTCTAAAAAGAAAAGGAACAAATACACCCAAGAAGAGTAGACAGCATGGAATAATCAAACACAGGACTGAATTCAATTAATTACAAATAAAGAGGAAAGTACAAAAAAATCAATGAACTCAAGAGCTGGTTCTTTGAGAAAATCAATAAAATAAACAGACCCTTAGCCAAAACAATTAAATGTCAGAGAGACAGTATCCAAATTAACAAAATCAGAAATGAAGAGGAGACATAACAACAGAAATGGGGTAGTTCAAAGAAACACTGAATCTTATTTACTTCAAAAGCCTGCATTCTACAACATTTGAAAATCTAAATGAAATAGAAAAAAATTAGATCAACATCAATTACAAAATTTAAATAAATATCACACAAATTATGTGAATAGTACTATAAATTCTAATGAAATAGAAGCAGTCATTAAAAGTCCCTGGCCACAAAAAAGCACAGGGTCAGATGGTTTTAGTATAGAGTTCTACCAGATTTTGCAAGATATCTGGCTCCAATACTCCTTGTAGTACTCCACAAAACTGAAATGGAAGCATTATTGCTGAACTCATTTTCTGAGGCCACAGCCACCATGAAAACTAAACCACAAACTCAACAAAGAAAAATAAAAGATAATTTTAGACCTATTTCCCTTATGAACATTGACGTAAATATCTTTAATAACATACTTGCATATTGAATCTAAGAATGCAACAAAACATCATCCACCATGATCAGGTAGCCTTCAAATCAGAGGTGCAGGGGTCATTCAATACATGAAAATCCATTAATCTAATCCACTGTATAAAAATTGACAGAAAACACACACACACACACACACACACACACACACACACACACACACACACACACACACACAGGATCATTCAGTAGATCCTGAAATAGCCTTTGACAAAATCCAATACATGTTGAGGTGTTTTTTGTCTTCGAGAGGTAAGGATTGTAATGCATATAACTAAATACTATTGACATTTGGTCCTTACTCTCTATTCTCATGTTAAGTGAGGTTCCCTCAGACCCAGGGTCTGCACATAAAGCCCCCCATGACTCTATCCCTAAGTTAATTCAGATTGCTAAGTAAAGATGCAAACAACCAATCAACTGGGCAGAAAAGATATAGTTGGGGTTTAGGTTTCCTGGGATTTGAGGAAAAGGAGGACCATAAGAAAAAAGAAGAGTAAAGGAAGAGGAGGGAAAACTGGCCATGAGTTAAGATTTCAGAGAGCACGGATGTCAGAGCTGCCCAATTGCAGGTAAGAGCAATCCAGAAGAAACATTGTAAGTAGTAACTTGGGGTTATCAATAGGAAAATAAATTCTAACAACACTGGGGTAGACAGCTGTCTATCTCTTCTGTTGTTTAAGGAATATATAAGTATAAAGGCTATGAGTGCTTCCTTCATCTGGGAACTTAAATGCCAAGGAATGGGAAGAAACCTCAGGCTGGGATTAAATAATTTCTACTACAAAATAGAACAATATATAGCAAACTGATGGGCAGCATATACTTAAATAGAGAAAATTTTAAATCAATTCCACTAAAAGCAGGGACAAAGAAAGGATGTTTCTTCTCTCCCTGTCTCTTTAATATAGTACTTGAAGTCCTAGCTAGAGCAACAAGATAATGAAAGATGATATAGATTGGTAAGGTAGAAATTAATGTATCACTATTCACAGATGAATAATAGCATAATATATATCAGTGAACACCAGAACTTTACCATAGGATCCTGTATCTGAAAAAACCTTCAAAGTGGGTGAATATAAGGTTAACTCAAATATCAGTATCCTTCCTCCATCAAAATGGTAAGTTTTCTAAGAAATGAATCGGGGAAACACCATTCATAATAGCCACAAATAATACAAAATATCATTTTTATATTTTATATAACTCTAAGTGTAACAAAAAAAAGTGAAAAACCTGTATGACAAGAACTTCAAGTTTCTGAAGGAAGAAATTGTGGAAGACATCAGAAGATGGAAAGAGCTTCCATTCTTATGGATCACCATGATTAACATAGTAAAAATGACTATATTATTGAAATCAATTTACATATTCATTGAAATCCCATCAACATTCCAATATATGGAAAATCAAAAGCAACTGGATAGCTAAAACTATCTTGTACAATCAAAAATCTTTTGGATAGGGGCTGGGGATTTAGCTCAGTGGTAGAGCGCTTACCTAGGAAGCACAAGGCCCTGGGTTCGGTCCCCAGCTCCGGAAAAAAAAGAACCAAAAAAAAAAAAAAAGAAAAAAATCTTTTGGATATATCACCAGTCCTCATTTCAAACTTTACTACAGAGCAATTGTAATAAAAAAAAAAAAAACTTCAGTGTATTGGTATAGAAACAGACAAGTTGATCAGTGGAATCAAACCAAAGATTAAGAAGTAAGCCTACATACTTGAGGACACTTGATATCTCACAAAAACCCCAAAACCATACAATGGAAAAAAGAAAGCATGTTCAAGTAGTGCTGGTCTGACTGGATACATGATGTAGAAGAATTTAAATAGATCCATATTTATCACTCTGTACAAAGCTCAAGTCCAAATAGATCAATGACTTCAACATAAAACTGGATACATTAAATGTGATAGGAGAGAAAGTGGGAAATTGAAATGATACACGAGACAACTTTTTAAATAGAATATCAATGGCTCAGGTTCTAAGATTAACAAATGATAAATGAAATATTGTGAAATTGAAAAGCTTCTGTAAGGCAAAGAATTCAGTCAATATTATAAAACACCAGCCTTCAGATTGGGGAAATCTTTACCAACTTTACATCCTACAGAGAGGTAATATCCAAAACACAAAAATAAGTCAAGTCCTTAGACATCATCAAACCAAATAATCCTATTAAAAGTGTAGTATGGAACTATACAGAATTCTCGAGAAATATTGAATGACTTAAAGCACTTAAAGTAGTGTTCAATGTCCTTAGTCATCAGAGAAATGCAAATCATAACGACTCTTGAGATTCTAATTTACATCGGCCAAAGTGGCTAAGATAATAAACTCAAGTGATAGTACATGCAGTTATGGATGTGGCACAAGGTACACACTCTTCCATTGCTAGTTGAATGTAAAATTGTACAATTACTCTAGAAATCAATATTTATTCCACCCTTGTTCATCAACCCCAAAATGAACCCCACTATACTGTAGGGAACCCTGGTCACCTATGTTCATAGTAGCATTTATTGTAATAGATAGAAACTGGAAACAACCTACGGAAGGATGGATAATGAAAATGTGGACCTTCTATAAAACAAAATACTATTTAGGTATTAAGCACAAAGATTTCCAGAATTTTGTAGGCATAATTGATGGAACTTGATAATATCATATTGCCTTAGATAACTCAGAGCCAGAAGAAACCTATGGTATGCAATCACTTGTTAGTAGATATTAGCTATAAAGAACATAGATTTGGTAACAAGGAGTTCCCAAATGAAGATTGCTGAGTCTCACTCAAATTGGAACATACGTGGAAATTGAACAATGCTCTACTCAATGATAACCTGGTCAAGGAAGAAATAAAGAAAGAAATTAAAAACTTTTTAGAATTTAATGAAAATGAAGATACAACATACCCAAACTTATGGGACACAATGAAAGCTGTGCTAAAGGAAAACTCATAGCGCTGAGTGCCTGCAGAAAGAAACAGGAAAGAGCGTATGTCAGAAACTTGACAGCACACCTAAAATCTCTAGAGCAAAAAGAAGCAAATACAACAAGGAGGAGTGGAAGGCAGGAAATAATCAAACTCAGAGCAGAAATCAACCAAGTAGAAACAAAAAGGACCATAGAAAGAATCAACAGAACCAAAAGTTGGTTCTTTGAGAAAATCAACAAGATAGATAAACCCTTAGCCAAACTAACAAGAGGACACAGAGAGTGCGTCCAAATTAACAAAATCAGAAATGAAAAGGGAGACATAACAACAAATTCAGAGGAAATTCAAAAAATCATCAGATCTTACTATAAAAACCTATATTCAACAAAACTTGAAAATCTTCAGGAAATGGACAATTTCCTAGACACATACCAGGTACTAAAGTTAAATCAGGAACAGATAAACCAGTTAAACAACCCCATAACTCCTAAGGAAATAGAAGCAGTCATTAAAGGTCTCCCAACCAAAAAGAGCCCAGGTCCAGATGGGTTTAGTGCAGAATTCTAGCAAACCTTCATAGAAGACCTCATACCAATATTATCCAAACTATTCCACAAAATTGAAACAGATGGATCACTACCAAATACCTTCTATGAAGCCACAATTACTCTATACCTAAACCACACAAAGACACAACAAAGAAAGAGAACTTCAGACCAATTTCCCATATGAATATCGACGCAAAAATACTCAACAAAATTCTGGCAAACCGAATCCAAGAGCACATCAAAACAATCATCCACCATGACCAAGTAGGCATCATCCCAGGCATGCAGGGATGGTTTAATATACGGAAAACCATCAACGTGATCCATTATATAAACAAACTGAAAGAACAAAACCACATGATCATTTCATTAGATGCTGAGAAAGCATTTGACAAAATTCAACACCCTTTCATGATAAAATTCCTGGAAAGAATAGGAATTCAAGGCCCATACCTGAACATAGTAAAAGCCATGTACAGCAAACCAGTTGCTAACATTAAACTAAATGGAGAGAAACTTGAAGCAATCCCACTAAAATCAGGGACTAGACAAGGCTGCCCACTCTCTCCCTACTTATTCAATATAGTTCTTGAAGTTCTAGCCAGAGCAATCAGACAACAAAAGGAGGTCAATGGGATACTGATCTGAAAAGAAGAAGTCAAAATATCACTATTTGCAGATGATATGATAGTATATTTAAGTGATCCCAAAAGTTCCACCAGAGAACTACTAAAGCTGATAAACAACTTCAGCAAAGTGGCTGGGTATACAATTAACTCAAATAAATCAGTTGCCTTCCTCTATACAAAAGAGAAACAAGCTGAGAAAGAAATTAGGGAAACGACACCCTTCATAATAGACCCAAATAATATAAAGTACCTCGGTGTGACTTTAACAAAGCAAGTAAAAGATCTGTACAATAAATACTTCAAGACACTGAAGAAGGAAATTGAAGAAGACCTCAGAAGATGGAAAGATCTCCCATGCTCATTGATTGGCAGGATTAATATAATAAAAATGTCCATTCTACCAAAAGCAATCTACAGATTCAATGCAATCCCCATCAAAATACCAATCCAATTCTTCAAAGAGTTAGACAGAACAATTTGCAAATTCATCTGGAATAACAAAAAACCCAGGATAGCTAAAGCTATCCTCAACAATAAAAGGACTTCAGGGGGAATCACTATCCCTGAACTCAAGCAGTATTACAGAGCAATAGTGATAAAAACTGCATGGTATTGGTACAGAGACAGACAGATAGACCAATGGAATAGAATTGAAGACCCAGAAATGAACCTACACACCTATGGTCACTTGATTTTTGACAAAGGAGCCAAAACCTTCCAATGGAAAAAAGATAGCATTTTCAGCAAATGGTGCTGGTTCAACTGGAGGGCAACATGTAGTAGAATGCAGATCGATCCATGCTTATCACCCTGTACAAAGCTTAAGTCCAAGTGGATCAAGGACTTCCACATCAAACCAGACACACTCAAACTAATAGAAGAAAAACAAGGGAAGCATCTGGAACACAAGGGCACTGGAAAAAATTTCCTAAACAAAACAGCAGTGGCTTATGCTCTAAGATCAAGAATCGACCAATGGGATCTCATAAAACTGCAAAGCTTCTGTAAGGCAAAGGACACTGTGGTTAGGACAAAACGGCAACCAACAGATTGGGAAAAGATCTTTTCTAATCCTACAACAGATAGAGGCCTTATATCCAAAATATACAAAGAACTCAAGAAGTTAGACCGCAGGGAAACAAATAACCCTATTAAAAAATGGGGTTCAGAGCTAAACAGAGAATTCACAGCTGAGGAATGCCAAATGGCTGAGAAACACCTAAAGAAATGTTCAACAACTTTAGTCATAAGGGAAATGCAAATCAAAACAACCCTGAGATTTCACCTCACACCAGTGAGAATGGCTAAGATTACAAACTCAGGGGACAGCAGATGCTGGCGAGGATGTGGAGAAAGAGGAACACTCCTCCATTGTTGGTGGGATTGCATACTGGTACAACCATTCTGGAAATCAGTCTGGAGGATCCTCAGAAAATTGGACATTGAACTGCCTGAGGATCCAGCTATACCTCTCTTGGGCATATACCCAAAAGATGCCTCAACATATAGAAAAGACACGGGCTCCACTATGTTCATTGCAGCCTTATTTATAATAGCCAGAAGCTGGAAAGAACCCAGATGCCCTTCAACAGAGGAATGGATACAGAAAATGTGGTACATCTACACAATGGAATATTACTCAGCTATCAAAAACAACGAGTTTATGAAATTCGTAGGCAAATGGTTGGAACTGGAAAATATCATCCTGAGTGAGCTAACCCAATCACAGAAAGACATACATGGTATGCACTCATTGATAAGTGGCTATTAGCCCAAATGCTTGAATTACCCTAGATGCCTAGAACAAATGAAACTCAAGACGGATGATCAAAATGTGAATGCTTCACTCCTCTCTAAAAGGGGAAAAAGAATACCCTTGGCAGAGAAGGGAGAGGCAAAGATTAAAACAGAGACTGAAGGAACACCCATTCAGAGCCTGCCCCACATGTGGCACATACATACACAGACACCCTATTAGACAAGATGGATGAAGCAAAGAGTGCAGACCGACAGGAGCCGGATGTAGATCGCTCCTGAGAGACACAGCCAGAATACAGCAAATACAGAGGGGAATGCCAGCAGTGAACCACTGAACTGAGAATAGGACCCCCGTTGAAGGAATCAGAGAAAGAACTGGAAGAGCTTGAAGGGGCTCGAGACCCCATATGTACAACAATGCCGAGCAACCAGAGCTTCCAGGGACTAAGCCACTACCTAAAGTCTATACATGGACTGACCCTGGACTCTGACCTCATAGGTAGCAATGAATATCCTAGTAAGAGCACCAGTGGAAGGGGAAGCCCTGGGTCCTGCTAAGACTGAACCCCCAGTGAACTAGACTGTTGGGGGGAGGGCAGCAATGGGGGGAGGGTTGGGAGGGGAACACCCATAAGGAAGGGGAGGGGGGAGGGGGATGTTTGCCCGGATACCGGGAAAGGAAATAACACTCGAAATGTATATAAGAAATACTCAAGTTAATTAAAAAAAAAAAAGAATAGAAGACCCAACTATGGACCTACACGCCTGTGGTCACTTGATTTTTGACAAAGGAGCCAAAACCATGCAATGGAAAAAGGATAGCCTTTTCAGCAAATGGTGCTGGTTCAACTGGAAGTCAGCATGCAGAAGAACACATATCAATCCATTCTTATCACCCTGTACAAAGCTTAAGTCCACGTGGATCACAGACCTCCACATCAAACTAGATACATTCAAACTTATAGAAAAACAAGTGGGGAAGCATCTCGAACATATGGGCATTGGAGAAAACTTCCTGAACAAAACACCAATGGCTAATGCTCTAAGATCAAGAATCAAAAAATGGGGTCTCATAAAACTACAAAGCTTCTGTAAGGCAAAGGATACTGCTGTTAGAACAAAATGGCAAACAACAAATTAGGAAAAGATCTTTAGCAATCCTACAACTGTTAGAGGGCTTAATATCCAAAATGTACAAAGAACTCAAGAAGTTAGACCACAGGGAGAAAAATAACCCTATTAAAAATGTGGTTCAGAGCTAAACAAAGAATTCACAGCTGAGGAGTGCTGAATTTCTGAGAAACACCTAAAGAAAAGTTCAATATCTTTAGTCATAAGGGCAATGAAAATCAAAACGTGTTGTTGAGATTTCACCTCATACCAGTGAGAATGGCTAAGATTAAAAACTCAGGTGAAAGCAAATGCTGGTGAGAATGTAGAGAAAGAGGAACACTCCTCAATTGTTGGTGGAATTGCAGACTGGCACAACTATTCTGGAAATTAGTCTGGAGGTTCCTCAGAAAATTAGACATTGAACTAACTGAGGACCCAGCTATACATCTCTTAGGCATATACCCAAAAGATGCTCCAACATACAACTAAGACACATACTCCATTATGTTCATAGCAGCCTTATTTATAGTAGCCAGAAACTGGAAAGAACCCTGATGCCCTTCAAAAGAGGAATGGATACAGAAAATGTGGTACATCTACACAATGGAATATTACTCAGCTATCAAAAACAATGACTTTATGAAATTCATAGGCAAATGGATGGAACTGGAAAATGTCATCCGGAGTGAGGTAACCCAATCACAGAAAAATCCACATGGTATGCACTCATTGATAAGTGGATATTAGCCCAAATGCTTGAATTGCCCTTGATACACAGAACACATGAAACTCAAGAAGGATGACCAAAATGCGAATGCTTCACTCCTTCTTTAAAAGGGGAACAAGAATACACTTGGGAGGGAATAGGGAGGCAAAGTTTAGAAGAGAGGCAGAAGGAACATCCATTAAGAATGTGCCCCACATGTGGCCCATACATATACAGCCACCAAACTAAATAAGATGGATGAAGCAAAGGAGTGCAGGCTGACAAGAACTGGATGTAGACCTGTCCTGAGAGACACAGCCAGAATAGGGCAAATACATAGGCGAATGCCAACAGCAAACCAGTGAACTGAGAACGGGACCCACGTTGAAGGAATCAGATAAAGGACTGGAAGAGCTTGAAGGTGCTCGAGACCCCATATGAACAACAATGCCAACTAACAAGAGCTTCCAGGGACTAAGCCACTACCGAAAGACTATACATGGACTGACCCTGGGCTCCAACATCATAGGTAGCAATGAATAGCCTAGTAAGAGCACCAGTGGAAGGGGAAGCCCTTGGTCCTGCCAATACTGAACTTCAAATGAACATGATTGTTGGGGGGAGAGTGGTAATGGGGGGTAGAATGGGGAGGGGAAGCTAATAGAGAAGGGGAAAGGGAGGGGTTAGGGGGATGTTGGCCTGGAAACTGGGAAGGGGAGTAACAATCGAAATGTAAATAGGAAATACTCAATTCAATAAAGATAAAAAAGTATGTTTGAACTGAAAACAGGCAAAAAAATGGGGGTCAGAGCTAACCAAAGAATTCCCAGCCAAGGCATGCCGAATGGCTGAGAAACACCTAAAGAAATGTTCAACATCTTTGGTCATAAGGAAAATGCAAATCAAAAAACCCTAAGATTCCAACTCTCACCAGTGAGAATGACTAAGATCAAAAAATCTGGTGACAGCAGATGCTGGCGAGCATTTAGAGAAAGAGGAACACTGCATCACTGTTGGTAGGATGCAGACTGGTACAACCATTCTGGAAATCAGTCTGGATGTTCCTCAGAAAATTGGACTTTGAACTACCTGAGGAGCCTACTATACCTATCTTGGGCATATAACCAAAAGATGCCCAATCATATAACAAAAACACATACTCCACTGTGTTTGTACCAGCCTTATTTATACTAACCAGAAGCTCGAAAGAACCCAGATGCCGTTCAACAGAGGAATGGATACAGAAAATGTGGTACATCTACACAATGGAATACTACTCAGCTGTGAAGAACAATGACTTTATGAAATTAATAGGCAAATGGATGGAATTGGAAAATGTCATCCTGAGTGAGGTAACCCAATCACAGAAAAACACACATGGAATGCCCTCAATGATAAGTTGATATTAGCCCAAATGGTCGAATTACCCTAGATGCATAGAACACATGAAACTCAAGAAGGATGACCAAAGTGTGGATGCTTTACTCCTTCTTTAAAAGGGGAACAAGAATACCCTTGGAAGGGGATAGGGAGGCAAAGTTTAGAACTGAGGCTGAAGGAAAGCCCATTGAGAGCCTGCCCCACACATGGCCCATACATATACAGAAATGCAGGCTGATAGGAAAAGGATGTAGATCTCTCCTGAGAGACACAGCGAGAATAAGGCAAATACATAGGGGAATTCCAGCAGGAAACCATTGAACTGAGAACAGGACCCCCTTTGAAGAAATTAGTGAAAGGACTGAAAGAGCGGAAGGGATTTTCGCCACCATATGAACAACTATGCCAACCAATCAGAGCTTTCAGGGACTAAGCCACTACCCAAAGACTTTACGTGGGCTGACCCTGGGCTCCAACTGCATAGGTAGCAATAAATAGTTTAGTAAGCCCACCAGTGGAAGGGGAATCCCTTGGTCCTACCAAGGTTGCTCCCCCAGTGAATGGGATTCTTGAGGGGAGGGCAGTAATTGTGGGATGATTGTGAGGGGAACTCCCATATGGAATGGGAGGGGAGGGGTTAGAGGGATGTTGGCCTGGAAACCGGGAAAGGGAAAAACATTTGAAAAATAAATAAGAAATATCCAGTTTAATAAAGATGGAAAAAATTAAAAAAAATAATGTTTGTTTGCTTGACTTGGTTATGGTCTTACCATAACCAGGGTGTAAAGAGACATCATGACCAAGGCTAGTCTTACAAAGGACAATATTTAATTTGGTGCTGGATACTGGTTCAGAGGTTCAGTCCCTTATCATCAAGGTAAGAGTATGGCAGCCTCTACCCAGGCATGGTGCAGGCTGAGCTGAGAGTTCTACATCTTTATCTGAAAGCTGCTAGTGAAAGACTGACTTTCTAGGCAGCTAGGAGTAGGGTATTAAAGCCATGAGCACAGTAACACACTTAATCCAACAAGGAAACACCTATTAATAGTGCTACTCCCTGGACCAAACATATACAAACCATTACAATGCTAAAATTAACTTCTAATTCTATAAACAAAATGGTCTCCTGTTGCCTTATTATCTCTGTTAACTGTAAACCATGCATTTTCAAGTTTAGGTTTCTAGTTGACTTGCTTCCAAGCCACAACACAAAACAAATGCAATGCATAAGAAAGAAATCACTTAGCAGAATTAAATATAAAATCTGAAAATAGGTAAGTGAATAGAGTAGCTCAGTAATTCATAAGAGGTTGGTATTAAAATGTGCGTAAAACAAACAGACATTAAGAAATGGTTGTGATGGTGAGCATCAAACTTCCTAAGAAAAATATGCAAAAGTCCTGAGATCATACAAAAATCACATATTTAAAAGGAACAGTACTTGGTTATAAGACCTGAAAATGTAAGTTGGTATATGTTACAAGAGGCGACATTCTCAACAGAATAATTGTAGTAGGGAAATGGCTTGGGTCATAATAAACAAATTATCAGTTTGTGAATAAGTATAAATTATCTAAAGCTCTTGATTCATTTATGGCTTTGTTTCTAAAAGTCTCTTTAATATGTACATTTAGTGGTTTGAAGGAAAGACAAACAAGATCTTACAATATTTGAATTAGAATGCATTTGTTTAAATTTTCCCATGGTACATCCTAAGTGTAGGAGAACATAGCTGCCCCTTTCCATGAAGGAAAATTTTTAATGCCATTCTCATTGTCCACTCCATCAAATTCCTAAAAAGAAGAAAACTTATGTATAATATTATTTTCATGCAATGCAAAGATCATGGTAATGTTTTTAAAAAAATAACAAGTAGCAGAACTCCATTCCCAACTACTCTCTGTGGAAAAAAATCTTGTGGTGCTTCAGTAGTCAGAACTGAAGTTTAATTTAGCACCATATTAGAGCTTAAAAGACACTTTCAATTCTTTAAAGTCTCTGTGTAGTATATTCTATAAAATTAGATATCTTCCACATCTTTTTATAACCTCATTCCCATTTGATGTAGACATTTCTCCTCACTCATTTGATTTCTAGTTCTTACAAGATTACTTTCTTGAATATATGTAAGGACAGAAATAACCTACATGGTTAATAGAAAAGTGAGTCACTCATCCTATAGATTTTTGTTCAAAATAGAACCATATAATTGGTCACAAAACAACTCTCCACCAATATAATAATATTGAAATAATCCCATGCACGCTAACAGATCACCATGACTTCAAGCTAGTCTTCAATAACAGCAAAAACAACATAAAGCCCATATACACTGGGCTGAACAATTATCTACTCTATGATAATTTGGTCAGTGAAGAAATAAAGAATTTAAGGACTTCCTGGAACTTAATGAAAATATTTACACATCATACCTAAATTTATGGAACACAATAAAGGCAGGTGTAAAAGGGAAACTCATAGCACTTAATGCCCTGTAAATAAATAAATAAATAAATAAATAATAAATAAATAATAAATAAATTAACTAACTAACTAACTAACTAACTGGAACGGTCTTATACTAACAACTTAACAGCACACCTGAGGGCTCTATAACCAAATGAAGCAAACTCACCCAAGAGGTGTAGAGGCAGGAAATAGTAAAACTCAGGGCTGAAATCAACCAAATAGAAACAAAGAGAACAATACAAAGAACCAACAAAACAAAAAGCTGGTTCTTCGAGAGAATCAACAAGATAGATAAACTCCTAGCCAAACTAACTAAAGGGCCTAGAGGCAGTATCCAAATTCACAAAATCAGAAATGAAAAGGGAGACAAACAACAGAAACTGAGGAAATTAAAAAAAAATCATCAGGTCCTACTACAAAAGCCTATACTCAACTAAACTGGCAAATCTACCTGACATGGATGGTTTTCTAACAAGCAACACATACAAAAGTTTAATTGAGAGCAGGCAAAACTGTCTAAATATGCCCATAACTCATAAGAAAGTAGAAGTCATTAAAAACCTCCCAACCTTAAAACGCCCAGGGCCAGATGGACTTAGTGAAGAATTCTACCAGACCTTCAAAGAAGACCTGATACCAGTATTCCCCATACTACTCCATAAAGTAAAAAGAAGCAACACTACCTTATTTATTCCACGCAGCTACAATTACTCTGATACCTAAACCACAGAAGCACCCAATCAAAAAAGAGAACTTCAGAATAATTTTGCTCATGAATATCTATTTAAAAATACTCAATAATATTCTTGCAAACAGAATCCAAGAACACATCAAAACCATCATTCACCATGATCAAGGAGGTTTCATCTCAGGGATATAGGGTTCAATATACAAAATCCACTAATGTAATCCACTATATAAACAAACTGAAAGAATAAACATCACATGATCATGTCCTTTGATGCAGAAAAAGCATTTGACAAAATACAACAATACATCATGTTAAAAAGTGTTGGAAAGATAAGGAATTCAAGGCCCATATCTAAATATAATAATAATAATAATAATAATAATAATAATAATAATAATGAGGAGGAGGAGGAGGAGGAGGAGGAGGAGAAGAAGAAGAAGAAGAAGAAGAAGAAGAAGAAGAAGAAGAAGAAGAAGAAGAAGAAGAAGAAGAAGAAGAAGAAGAATAGCAAATTACTGCAACCCTACAGCCAATACCAAATTAAATGGAGAGATACTTGAAGTAGTCCTACTAAAATTAAGGACAGGAAAAGGATGCACATTCTGCCCTTATTTATTCAATATAGTACTCAAAGTGCTAGCTAGAACAAAAAGACAACAAAAAGAGATCAAGAGGATACAAATTGGCAAGGAAGAAGTAAAGTTATCACTATTTGCAGATGATAGGATACTATAAATAAGCAACAACAAAAATTCTTTCAGAGAACTTCTCCAGCTGAAAAAGAGCTTCACCAACGTGTACAAATTAACTCAAACGAATCAGTAGCATTCCTTTATGCAAAAAATACTCAGGCTGAGAAAGAAATTAAGAAAACAATTCCCTTCAAAATAGTCACAATTAATATAAAATACCTTGGGATATCACTAACCAAACAAGTGAAAGATCTGTATGACAACAAAAATTTTGAAACTTCAAGTCTCTCAAGAAAGAAATTAAAGATCTCAGAAAATGGAGAGGTCCCCCATGCTCATGGATTGGAAGAATTAACATAGTAAAAATGGCCATCTTACCAACAGCAATCTACAGATTCAATGCAATCCCCATAAGAATCCCAACCCAATTCTTCAAAAACAGAAATAGCAAATCTCAAATATATCTGGAAAGACAAAAATAAAAAATAAATAAATAAATAAGCATTGTGATGAAATTTTCTCAGCAAACTGAAGAAAGAAAAATACAAACTCCTGTGCTTAATGATACTAAATATAATTAAATGAGTGATAACTTCAGGGAAAATCTCATCCGCCTAAGCCTATTGCTTCCCCTATCCCCATTTTCCAGTCCCTGTTCCCATAGATGCTAAGGGAGATTTGAATGCTGGAGCTCTGGCTAAAACATATCAGACAAAAGGAGTTTTAATATGTTACCTGAAGATTGTTTTTTTACTCCAAAGTTTTGTGAAGAATGTTACTTCTTATTGCCCTTTTCTAAGGAATCTGCCTGAGGGTTAGATGAAGAGAGTCCGATTGGTTGCACTGAAAAAGTAGATCTCAAAAAAAAAAACATATAGACACTGCCTTGTAGTTCACTCTTATGGAAAGCATTGTGATGAACTTTTTTTCAGCAAACCGAGGAAAGAAAAATATAAAATTCTGTGCTTGAAGATATTAAATGGAATATAGGGAGTCATTACCTCAGGACAAAATCTCATCATGTTAATCTTATTGTTAATGTGGTTTTTTGTTGAAGAAGGGATAATTATATCATGTTAAGCATTATTATGACATTATTGATTTCATTTGGAGGTAAGAATATTTGATTATGCATTGAAAGGATTGGATTGGGTTGGCTTTTCTCAATTTTCAATTAGACAATATCTGAAATGAAATATAATCCAGAATTTATAAAGATCTTGTGAGAAAGTAAAGCAAATCTTGGGCCAAGGTGTGGTCTTACTCACCTTTAATCCCAGCACTTAAGAGATAGAAGTATGTAGATCTCTGAATTTAAGTTACATCTACAGAAAATGTCCCAGGATGGTCAAGCTTAGGCTGTGAAGGAGTTGGAAAACAGAAGGTTGATGACAAAGTAACAGAGTAAGCATAACAGCCCCAGCAAGCAGCAAAACTTGGCAGATTCAGTCATGTTGCTCTGGCTTTAGTGTCACGAATAGAAAGGCTTATTGGGACATTTGGTGAAGATTAGCTGGAATTAGTGGTGATAAAGAGACAAGCATTACTGAGATAAGTATTTTTTGGGGGAAGGGGAAGTTTCTTAGAGCAAAAAGAAGTTTAGTCCCAGACAGACATATGCATCATGCTAGCACCTTTACCCAGGAACACTGGTGTTGAAGTCCTGAAGTGGTCACTCATAGAAGCTGAGACTTGTCTACAATATGTCAGGAAAGGCCACTGACAAAGTTTAGCCTTGGTTACAGTTGATAGCCTAGGACTGCAAAACAAGTTCATGCAAAAACGTTTAGGGTTGGCATCATGAGGAGAGCATATGAGATGCAATTTGTGAAGCCTGGTAACAGTGGAAGAACCCAGAGTATTGAAAATGACAGCATTATGTGATGACCAACAGGACCCTAGAGTTCTATAGAGGGCAAGCTATTTTCATGAGTCTAGGAGGTCATGTGTGGATAATGGACTTTGGAACAGGAAACTTTGAAGTTAAGGTTGCCTTGGAGACCCTATGATGGTAGAGATGCCTGAGCCATGGGATACCTGATGAGGAAAGCTGGTCATGGGGAGTCGAACCAGCCCAAAATAAAGAATAGTGCTGCAGTCAATAAAGATGAAAGGAGTTGGACGTCAAACATGGAAATAAAGAGTTTGGAGTTTGACCAGCTGGTTTTTGGTCTTTTTGGTACAGTATGGCATATTGGCAACCCTAAGGCATTTTGGAATTATAATATATATATATATATATATATATATATATATATATATATATATATATATCTGTACCATAATATACTGGAAGAATTTGATCTGCATTTTTATTTCAATTTTATAGGGGATTACAATTATGGCTATAGAATCTACAACTGGCTAGGACTAGTGATTTCTCCTTTGGGATAATGTGAAATCTGATCTTCAGAAATTAGTCTTCTAAGACAGTTTCAGCTGAATTCTTCCTGGTCCTGTGTTCAAAGTATGGTGATTTCACTTTTAAGATTCCCACTGTAAAGTTGTGGAAGTCAATCAAATCCAATGGCAACATCCTATATCACTTTCAGAGTCTCTTAGACAACCCTTGACTAAAAACTCTGAAAGATATTTCCCTTAATTAGTGCTGGATGATTTGTTAGTGTACATATCCTGAGACAGCATTGCCATTCAATGCAATTGTGTAATTACATTAAAGCTACATGTATGTGTACATGCACACACACACACACACACACACACACAAAATGAAGTTTTGCTTACTTCAAATTTTTACTCATGTGTATGTCTGTGTGTGTGCAGGGCATGCTGTGTGTGCAGGGAGCAGAAGAGAGTGCTACAGCTGTTTGTCGGCCACTTGATATGGTTGCTGCAAATTGGACTTGGGTCTTGTGAAAGAGTAGATATTGCTCTTACTAAGAGCCATCTGTTTATCCCCCACACGATTAATTTTTAAGTAAGCTTTCAAAATATTATTTTGTCCCACTGAACCCTTCCTACTTTTCTTGGTTAAGAAGTTACTCAAGATTCTATACTCACATATTAAAATTTGAAGTTGGGTTTCACAAACAAGGATATATGTCTTCGTAGTTCTATGCTACATCAGTCAGTTTAATACTTTATAGTGTCCACCATTTATGTACATATTTTATTTTCTCTTTGCAATTGAATAGAATTCAGTTATGTATACATAACAAATTTCCAGTATCTATTCATCAGTTGAAGGATATCCAGGCTGATTTCTTTCCATTATAGTGTTAATAGAGCAGCAATGAAAATAGCCAATGAAATATATCTCTAGTAGGCTACTATGTGCATTATGTATATGGAAAAGGCATAGTATAGAAGGGTCACATATAGATATTCTTTAATATGTTTAAGGATTTTCAACTCATTTCCTTAGTGACTTTACCAGTTTGTAATCTCTCAAGCACTAATGGGAAGTTCTCATATCCTAATGAAATTACCAGCATTGTGTTCAGTTTTCTTGATATTAACAAATTTAGCCTGGGTAAAACAAAAATCTGAAATTATTCCTCCTCCTCCTCCTCCTCCTCCTCCTCCTCTTCCTCCTTCTCCACTTTCTCTCTTCTTTTTCTTCTTTTCTTTCATTACCATCTTCCTTCTTGTTCTCATTAACATGATTTTTCCCCTTTAATCTTCTTTCTTCTCTTTTCCTACTTGAACATTTTCTATATAACATATTATGATTGTGGTCTTTATGAGTTATTTTATTGCTATGATCCTTTTACAGAAGAGGAGCAATAGAGCAGTATTTGATTTTTCCCCTAGGTCCCTTGTGCACATAGTCTCAGGATATTTATAATACAGGTAATATCATGAAGGGATTCCATCTCATTGAATTCCATCATATATCAGTTGGTTATTCCCACAGGGTTTGTGCCATCATCTCAACAGAATATCTTTTATTTAGGAACTATTGTAGATCATAGGGCTCGTAGAAAGGTAGGGATTTGCCTTTTTAACACCCTCTGGAATCATGCAGAATATATTCCATGGACATGAACACTAGACAGTAATGATAAAGTGTCCCGCGCTACGTCTTGCCAGCAGGAACGACGCGGCACACACAGGATCCTACTGCAGAAAAGCTTTAATGCATCTTGAGAGGGAGAGCATAAGCTTACAATGCGGAGGCGCCGAGTGAGGAATAACCGTCCCTTATATAGGAAACTATCCTCGCCTAGGACGTGTCACTCTCTGACTGGTCGCTGCCAATTATGCCAGATGACGTACCAAAACGTACGTGTCCCTTTGAGTAGGGAAGTTACCAGGCACCTGCGTACTGCCCTTTTTACTAGGTGCGTTCTGCCGGATGCCGGTGCAATCTTGTAATGGAGTTTGTGAGGACAGCTCCTCACATATGTGAGGAAAGCTCCTCGGACAGCTCCTCACATCTCCCCCTTTTCTGTTTTTTTAAGCAAACAGGACACCCAGATATAGGAGGGTGAAGACAGAGGTCATATCCTCGTACAAAGTTGGCGAACCTGTACAAGAGAGATACCCTTAGGCTGTTGTTGGGACCCAGGGCACTCCCGACCCGTCGCACTGCCATTTTTCGAGGGAGGGAAAACTGGGGCAGAAACCCTCATGTAATATGACATGCCTTCCAGGGAGCGTATTTGGTAGAACTTCCCTGTGCGATGCTAAGCTCGTCACCCCTCATGGGCTGCTCAAGCCAGACACTCTAATCCTGTGCAATGAACCGAGGTTCTAGGAGTGTAAGAGCTGTCCAGCCGGCGACCTGTTGCTTGAGCATGGTCAACCAGATATCGGCTGACGCTCCTTGTTCAAGGGCTACAAGTGCCTGGGCGATCACTACTTTGTCCTTTCTTGTTTGAGATCTCAATTTGCAAAGCAACCAGAGGAGTAACACTAATCCACAGCAGAGGATCACTCCAAAAAGTCCCACTCCCACCCATTCCTTGAAATAAGAGACTGCTGAGGTGATCCAGGACAATCCCTCCATCAAAGACAGGTCCAGTCAGGTAGAATTTACTTGAATGATGGTCGCTCTCAGCTCTCAAAGTGTCTGTTCAAACGCCAAGGTCCAATTCTGTAACAGATGCTGTGAAAGACTCTTAGACAGATTAGCAGCTCAGGTAAATTTGTCATATTATATGGAGGTGACACAAAGGCCTGGGAGTTTTTGCTCACAGCCAAGCTGGGCCAGTTGCCATAGAATGTCTAATTGCTCTCGGACCAGATCTATACGTTGGTTGACAAGCATAATGCCTCCCTATATCTGAGTATTGGCCGAGGCCTGTCTGTCCCGAGCCACAGAGACAGTGGCCGATAAATCATTGATAGTTTGGGTTGTCTGTACTGTATTTGACAAGGCCAATGCCGAGGCAGTAACCGAGGCAGCGACTGCTGTCGTAGCAATAATGCCAGCAATAATTGCAGAAGTACCAAAATCTCTTTTTCCTCTAAATAAGGTCATGGTCCCCAGGGTATCAACAGGGATCGGGATAAAGCGAAGCATGCGGGTAACTACTGCGATATTTTATATGAGTAGCTGTCCAGACAGAGGCAGCAGGTTTGATGTTCCCCGTCCAGGAAAATGACAACCGTCCCTTTTCGTCCTTTCCTCCAAGTAGAATCGCCATGGGTGTAAGATCAGTGCAGCTACCATTAATGCAATGTAAGGCCACCACCATAGAGAACTGTGGCGTTAGCCACAATGTCCTCCTCACCAGTTCCCCATGTGGCCTCCCTTAACCAAGCAGAAGATTGATTATATAACATAATGCAAGGGAGATCAAAAGATGTTTTGTTGAATATGCCAAAACAAAGGCTGCCCTTAAGGGGAATAGTCCTATTTTCTTTTAGTCGTTCAACCTGTGGATCCTTAGGTAAATAGGCCAACCCTAAATCCCTGTTAGTGGTACATCACCGGCATCGGGAGTGGAAAGGTGACATTATTCCCCATCGTAGCTCGCCCTGCACCGTTGCTGGCATCCATGGAAGAAGAGTGAGGAGGTGCAGGAGTCCCAGTCCCTTCTTGATCACTTGCTGTGATGCTCTGAGTAAGTCATCCTGGGATCCATATGGGATTTTCATTGTCCTGTGAAAAAACACAGACAGCTCCCCTGGATCTTATTAAAACAGGATCCGGGCCTTTCCATTCATTTGTTAATACATCCTTCCATTTGACTAGTTCTTTTGTCCTCTTGGGCTCTGAGCAATGTCGCTCAGCCGCTGTTTGTCCAGCTTCATCAAGATTTAAAAAATTTAAGGTAAAAAGGGCCAGAGCAGTGGCCACTCGGGGTGTTGGGGGGAGTTCTATCATAATTCCCCTTCTTTGTTTTATTAAATATGATTTGAACGTCCGATGAGCACGCTCTATGATTCCTGTCCTTGAGGGTTGTAGGGCAGGCCGTCAGGTGGGTAACCTGCATCTGAGCACAAAACTGACAGAATTTTTGAGATGTGTAGGCGGGGCCATTGTCAGTTTTTACACATTTTGGCTTTCCCCAAGCACTCCATGCTTCAAGGCAGTGCTGAATGACATGTGTTGTTTTTTCTCCTGTAAGTGGGGTGGCATGTAGAATGCCAGAACATGTGTCTATAGATACATGCACATACTGTAATTTTCCAAAAGTAGAATTATGAGTAACATCCATTTGCCAGATTTGCAATGGCTGTATTCCTCTCGGGTTGACCCCGATGTGAGGAACTGGGAGGAACTGGCAGCACTGTTGGCATTGGGTGACTGTATCACGTGCCTCTTTTCTAGTTATAGAGAAGCGGCGGCGTAAAGTTTCTGAGGTGACATGGAAATTGCCATGAAAGGCTTTAGCGGCCTCTAAAGGAGAGGCCAGGGCCACAGCTATCATTTTTGTGGCTTTGTCAGCCAAATCATTCTCTGAACTCATTGGGCCAGGGAGTCCAGAATGGGCCCATATATGAGTAATGTATACAGGGAATCTTCTATTTAATAGGATAATTTGGATTTTTCGGAAAATATCTGCCACCTTACTAGTGGTTTTAATTATACCGGCGGTTTCAAGAGTACTAACAGCACTAGCTCGGCCTCCTCCTCTGAGTCTAAGGTTTTATTTTCAGAGCTTTCAGAACTGTCGAGGTTCAGCGCTTCTAGCTCTTCCACAGGGTATAGGCTGGCTCCCCCTCCTGGTTTATGTGTAGAGGAGGAAGTGCTGGAAAATTTCAACGCTCCCTTGTCTGCGGACTTACCGGGAGGGCCCTTTTTCTTTCTTAGGACGTCTTTTTTCTTGCGCGCGCCCAACCTCTCACTACGTTCGGTTTCTGACAGACTTTCCCGGACTACCTCGAGAGTGGCCTGTCCTTCTACTACTGCTGCCTTACACGTTTCATCCTTTAAACAATTCTTAACCAGCTTCCATATAGCTTTGGTCCCTAGGCGCAGATCCTCTTCCGCAAATTTTCTGTCAAGGTCTTTTCCAAGTTTGTTCCATGAGGCAATCGTAAACGAGCCTGAACAGGCAAACCAAGGCGCCACCCTCTCCACCTCCTTCACAAAGTTTTTAAGTGTTCCTCCTCCAAGTTTGATGTCCCTCTGCTTTAACACTGTTTCCAAGGCCGTGACCACAGACTGTGAGGATCCCATGATGGGCCAGGAATGCCGGCGACTTATCTACGTCCCTCTGACAAGGCGTGAGGTGAAAGGGTAGAGACGGACACGCTGCTCTCTTATGTACAGGAGTCTTACACGTGCCTCCCCGGACGGTGCCGCTTATCTACGTCGGCCTTATCGGGTCCTTGTTACTCAACAGTCAAAATCGAAGGTAAAAGGGAGCTGCGCGAAGCTCACTTATATACGAGAGACTGAGACGCGCCTTCAGCTGCTGTGATCGTCTTTTTAACAGCGAAAACGGTGAAAACAGAACATAAAGAGTAGGGTGGCTCCCAGGATAAATACTATAGCCTCAACAAATCCTTCCCAAGGTGGTGACAACCCCAGACCAACGTCCAAGAGAGGGCTGCCTCTCCGAACATATCTACCTGCAGTTCTGAATCCTCCTTGTCGCCAAGGGATCTCCGAAGGTGCTGACGATGGCGAGGTCTTTCCTGGGTTTCGGCACCAGATGTCCCATGCTACGTCTCGCCAGCAGGAATGACGCGGCACACACAGGATCCTACTGCAGAAAAGTTTTAATGCATCTTGAGAGGGAGAGCATAAGCTTACAATGCGGAGACGCCGAGTGAGGAATAACCGTCCCTTATATAGGAAACTATCCTCGCCTAGGACGTGTCACTCTCTGACTGGTCGCTGCCAATTATGCCAGATGACGTACCAAAATGTACGTGTCCCTTTGAGTAGGGAAGTTACCAGGCGCCTGCGTATTGCCCTTTTTACTAGGTGCGTTCTGCCGGATGCCGGTGCCATCTTGTAATGGAGTTTGTGAGGACAGCTCCTCACATATGTGAGGACAGCTCCTCGGACAGCTCCTCACATCTCTGTGAGGACAGCTCCTCGGACAGCTCCTCACAATAAAGGCTTTACTTAAGAACAAGATGGACTTCTTCTTGTTCAATGAGCTGTAAAAGGTGTTATCTTCACCAATATGTCCTGACTGTCATTTTGTGGAGGGCAACCAATAGTATTGCAATAGACTAGGTTGCTTGTGAGTCCTCATTGCACTGCTTTGGTCAACTACTCCATAAAATGTAAAACATTGTCTTAATCACAGGATTGTTTTCTTAACCACAGATGTCCCATCAGTGCTCAGTCTTCTCTACCTTTTGGATTTTTGTTTTTTTGCTTTTTGCTTGTTGGTTTTGTCTGAATTTTTTTTTGATGATTGATTTTTATCACATACATATGTACATACTAAATTCTATAGTATTCTACATATGAAGATTTCACATGAACCCTCAAATGGCTCTTGGTTTTAGCTGCCAACCATTATTTCATCTCAAATCACATCCCTTTACCTTCCCATTTAATTCTCCTGTACAGCTTTTAGTCCTTCCATATTTTCTATTTATACCTCCCCTTCCTAGTGCAATTAATTCTATCTCCCCTACCTAGTGAGATACATCCATCTCAACACTTCCTAACTCAATATCTGATTTCTTTGGTTACCTGGATATCATTATGTGTATTGAAAGTTAGACAGCTAATATTCACATATAAAAATATATTCCACAATTTTCCTTTTAGTTAGGAGAATACTTGGGATAATCTTTCTTCCTACTTCATACATTTACCGGTAAATTGCATAATATCATTTTTAACAGATGAATAACACTCCATTTTGTAAGTGTTCAAAATTTTCTGTATTTATTTATTCATAGAATGACATTTAGGTTGTTTTCAACTTCCTGGTATTATAAATAGAATAGAAATGAACATGGTTGAGAAAGTTTATCTCAAGTAGAATGAATCATGCCTTGAGAATATTGCCAAGACTAGTGTATTTGAATAGTGAAGTTTATCTCTTCCCATCTTTTGGAAGAACTGTCAGTTTGATTTCCATAGTGGTTATACAAATATGCACTCTCACCGGCAAGTTATGTGTGTTTCCCTTACTGCATACCCATGCTAGCATGCACTGTCATTTGTTTTATTGATCTAACTCTTCTTACTGATGTAAAATAAAATCTCAAAATAGTTTTGATTTGCATTTCCCTGCTAAAACTGTTGAACATTTCTTTAGATAAATATCAGATATTTCAGTTTCCTTTTGTGCGAATTCAGTTTGGATCTGTATCCTATTTTAAAATTGAGTTATTTTTTCTTCATGTTCAGTTCTTTTTGCTTAAACAGTTTAATAGCTAGGAGATATATATATATATATATATATATATATATATATATATACAAAATTAATTATTGATGGGAAGAATATCTAGAGACAGATACATTGGGATTACCATATTTTGTTACTATTTGATTATGTTATCAAGTATATCAGGTATTTTGATTAAAATTTAAAACTAAGGTATAGTTGAAACTTTTAAATGTACAATAAGTTATTAAAAGATATTGTTAGGGTGGGTGGGAGAGCTAAACCTTCAGAGAGGCAGACAAGCCTGGGAAACCAGAAGAGACTGCTCCCTGCACACACATCTCGGACGCCAGAGGAAAAAGCCAAAGACCATCTGGAACCCTGGTGCACTGAAGCTCCCGGAAAGGGCGGCACGGGTCTTCCTGGTTGCTGCCGCTGCAGAGAGCCCGTGGGCAGCACCCCACGAGCGAACCTGAGCCTCGGGACCACAGGTAAGACCAAATTTTCTGCTGCAAGAAAGCTGCCTGGTGAGCTTGGGACACACGGAAGCAGAATTTCTCTAGGACCAGGCACGTTCTGTGTTTACCGGAAGTCCCACACCCGCGGATCCCGGCCCGCAGCAGCTCTCTGCTCCCCGACCCGGTGAGAGAGAGACCCAACCGCCTGGTCAGGTGGGCACTCCTGAGGCTGCAGAGCGGAAGAGACCACCAACTCTGCTCACCCCTGCCCACATCACTGGCCCAAGAAGAAACTATATAAGGCCTCTGGGCTCCCGTGGGGGAGGGCCCAGGAGCGTCAGGACCCCTGCCAGAGACACCACCGGAACCTGAAAGAAACAGACTGGATAAACAGTTCTCTGCACCCAAATCCCTTGGGAGGGAGAGCTAAACCTTCAGAGAGGCAGACAAGCCTGGGAAACCAGAAGAGACTGCTCCCTGCACACACATCTAGGACGCCAGAGGAAAAAGCCAAAGACCATCTGGAACCCTGGTGCACTGAAGCTCCCGGAAGGGGCGGCACAGGTCTTCCTGGTTCCTGCTGCTGCAGAGAGCCCGTGGGCAGCACCCCACGAGCGACCTTGAGCCTCGGGACCACAGGTAAGACCAAATTTTCTGCTGCAAGAAAGCTGCCTGGAGAACTCAAGACACAGGCCCACAGGAACAGCTGAAGACCTGTAGAGAGGAAAAACTACACGCCCGAAAGCAGAACACTCTGTCCCCATAACTGACTGAAGGAGAGGAAAGCAGGTCTACAGCACTCCTGACACACAGGCTTATAGGACAGTCTAGCCACTGTCAGAAATAGCAGAACAAAGTAACACTAGAGATAATCTGATGGCGAGAGGCAAGCGCAGGAACCCAAGCAACAGAAACCAAGACTACATGACACCATCGGAGCCCAATTCTCCCAACAAAACAAACATGGAATATCCAAACACACCAGAAAAGCAAGATCTAGTTTCAAAATCATATTTGATCATGATGCTAGAGGACTTCAAGAAAGACATGAAGAACTCCCTTAGAGAACAAGTAGAAGCCTACAGAGAGGAATCGCAAAAATGCCTGAAAGAATCGCAAAAATCCCTGAAAGAATTCCAGGAAAACATAAATAAACAAGTAGAAGCCCATAGAGAGGAGACACAAAAATCCCTGAAAGAATTCCAGAAAAACATAAATAAACAAGTAGAAGCCCATAGAGAGGAGTCACAAAAATCCCTGAAAGAATTCCAGGAAAACACAATCAAACAGTTGAAGGAATTAAAAATGGAAATAGAAGCAATCAAGAAAGAACACATGGAGACAACCCTGGATATAGAAAACCAAAAGAAGAGACAAGGAGCTGTAGATACAAGCTTCACCAACAGAATACAAGAGATGGAAGAGAGAATCTCAGGAGCAGAAGATTACATAGAAATCATTGAATCAACTGTCAAAGATAATGTAAAGCAGAAAAAGCTACTGGTCCAAAACATACAGGAAATCCAGGACTCAATGAGAAGATCAAACCTAAGGATAATAGGTATAGAAGAGAGTGAAGACTCCCAGATCAAAGGACCAGTAAATATCTTCAACAAAATCATAGAAGAAAACTTCCCTAACCTAAAAAAAGAGATACCCATAGACATAAAAGAAGCCTACAGAACTCCAAATAGATTGGACCAGAAAAGAAACACCTCCCGTCACATAATTGTCAAAACACCAAACGCACAAAATAAAGAAAGAATATTAAAAGCAGTAAGGGAAAAAGGTCAAGTAACATATAAAGGGAGACCTATCAGAATCACAATAGACTTCTCGCCAGAAACTATGAAGGCCAGAAGATCCTGGACTGATGTCATACAGACCCTAAGAGAACACAAATGCCAGCCCAGGTTACTGTATCCAGTAAAACTCTCAATTAACATTGATGGAGAAACCAAGATATTCCATGACGAAACCAAATTTACACAATATCTTTCTACAAATCCAGCACTACAAAGGATAATAAATGGTAAAGCCCAACATAAGGAGGCAAGCTATACCCTAGAAGAAGCAAGAAACTAATCGTCTTGGCAACAAAACAAAGAGAATGAAAGCACACAAACATAACCTCACATCCAAATATGAATATAAAGGGAAGCAATAATCACTATTCCTTAATATCTCTCAATATCAATGACCTCAACTCCCCAATAAAAAGACATAGATTAACAAACTGGATACGCAACGAGGACCCTGCATTCTGCTGCCTACAGGAAACACACCTCAGAGACAAAGACAGACACTACCTCAGAGTGAAAGGCTGGAAAACAACTTTCCAAACAAATGGTCAGAAGAAGCAAGCTGGAGTAGCCATTCTAATATCAAATAAAATCAATTTCCAACTAAAAGTCATCAAAAAAGATAAGGAAGGACACTTCATATTCATCAAAGGAAAAATCCACCAAGATGAACTCTCAATCCTAAATATCTATGCCCCAAATACAAGGGCACCTACATACGTAAAAGAAACCTTACTAAAGCTCAAAACACACATTGCACCTCACACAATAATAGTGGGAGATTTCAACACACCACTCTCATCAATGGACAGATCATGGAAACAGAAATTAAACAGTTATGTCGACAGACTAAGAGAAGTCATGAGCCAAATGGACTTAACGGATATTTATAGAACATTCTATCCTAAAGCAAAAGGATATACCTTCTTCTCAGCTCCTCATGGTACTTTCTCCAAAACTGACCATATAATTGGTCAAAAAACGGGCCTCAACAGGTACAGAAAAATAGAAATAATCCCATGCGTGCTATCGGACCACCATGGCCTAAAACTTGTCTTCAATAACAATAAGGGAAGAATGCCCACATATACGTGGAAATTGAACAATGCTCTACTCAATGATAAACTGGTCAAGGAAGAAATAAACAAAGAAATTAAAAACTTTTTAGAATTTAATGAAAATGAAGATACAACATACCCAAACTTATGGGACACAATGAAAGCTGTGCTAAGAGGAAAACTCATAGTGCTGAGTGCCTGCAGAAAGAAACAGGAAAGAGCATATGTCAGCAGCTTGACAGCACACCTAAAAGCTCTAGAACAAAAAGAAGCAAATACACACAGGAGGCGTAGAAGGCAGGAAATAATCAAACTCAGAGCTGAAATCAACCAAGTAGAAACAAAAAGGACCATAGAAAGAATCAACAGAACCAAAAGTTGGTTCTTTGAGAAAATCAACAAGATAGATAAACCCTTAGCCAGACTAACGAGAGGACACAGAGAGTGTGTCCAAATTAACAAAATCAGAAATGAAAAGGGAGACATAACTACAGATTCGGAGGAAATTCAAAAAATCATCAGATCTTACTATAAAAACCTATATTCAACAAAATTTGAAAATCTTCAGTAAATGGACAATTTCCTAGACAGATACCAGATATCGAAGTTAAATCAGGAACAGATAAACCAGTTAAACAACCCCATAACTCCTAAGGAAATAGAAGCAGTCATTAAAGGTCTCCCAACCAAAAAGAGCCCAGGTCCAGACGGGTTTAGTGCAGAATTCTATCAAACCTTCATAGAAGACCTCATACCAATATTATCAAAACTATTCCACAAAGTTGAAACAGATGGAGCACTACCGAATTCCTTCTACAAAGCCACAATTACTCTTATACCTAAACCACACAAAGACACAACAAAGAAAGAGAACTTCAGACCAATTTCCCTTATGAATATCGATGCAAAAATACTCAATAAAATTCTGGCAAACCGAAT
Organism: Rattus norvegicus; assembly: GCF_021556685.1. Classification (NCBI taxonomy): domain Eukaryota; kingdom Metazoa; phylum Chordata; class Mammalia; order Rodentia; family Muridae; genus Rattus; species Rattus norvegicus. Next base: position 8,144,174 of record NC_141539.1, on the reverse strand, counting down.
TCAAGAGCACATCAAAACAATCATCCACCATGATCACGTAGGCTTCATCCCAGGCATGCAAGGATGGTTTAATATACGGAAAACCATCAACGTGATCCATTATATAAACAAACTGAAAGAACAAAACCACATGATCATTTCATTAGATGCTGAGAAAGCATTTGACAAAATTCAACACCCCTTCATGATAAAAGTCCTGGAATGAATAGGAACTCAAGGCCCATACCTAAACATAGTAAAAGCCATATACAGCAAACCAGTTGCTAACATTAAACTAAATGGAGAGAAACTTGAAGCAATCCCACTAAAATCAGGGACTAGACAAAGCTGCCCACTCTCTCCCTACTTATTCAATATAGTTCTTGAAGTTCTAGCCAGAGCAATCAGACAACAAAAGGAGATCAAGGGATACAGATCGGAAAAGAAGAGGTCAAAATATCACTATTTGCAGATGACATGATAGTATATTTAAGTGATCCCAAAAGTTCCACCAGAGAACTACTAAAGCTGATAAACAACTTCAGCAAAGTGGCTGGGTATAAAATTAACTCAAATAAATCAGTTGCCTTCCTCTATACAAAAGAGAAACAGGCCGAGAAAGAAATTAGGGAATAAACACCCTTCATAATAGACCCAAATAATATAAAGTACCTCGGTGTGACTTTAACCAAGGAAGTAAAAGATCTGTACAATAAGAACTTCAAGACACTGAGGAAAGAAATTGAAGAAGACCTCAGAAGATGGAAAGATCTCCCATGCTCATGGATTGGCAGGATTAATATAGTAAAAATGGCCATTTTACCAAAAGCAATCTACAGATTCAATGCAATCCCCATCAAAATACCAATCCAATTCTTCAAAGAGTTAGACAGAACAATTTGCAAATTCATCTGGAATAACAAAAAACCCAGGATAGCTAAAGCTATCCTCAACAATAAAAGGACTTCAGGGGGAATCACTATCCCTGAACTCAAGCAGTATTACAGAGCAATAGTGATAAAAACTGCATGGTATTGGTACAGAGACAGACAGACAGACCAATGGAATAGAATTGAAGACCCAGAAATGAACCCACACACCTATGGTCACTTGATTTTTGACAAAGGAGCCAAAACCATCCAATGGAAAAAAGATAGCATTTTCAGCAAATGGTGCTGGTTCAACTGGAGGGCAACATGTAGAAGAATGCAGATCGATCCATGCTTATCACCCTGTACAAAGCTTAAGTCCAAGTGGATCAAGGACCTCCACATCAAACCAGACACACTCAAACTAATAGAAGAAAAACTAGGGAAGCATCTGGAACACATGGGCACTGGAAAAAATTTCCTGAACAAAACACCAATGGCTTATGCTCTAAGATCAAGAATCGACAAATGGGATCTCATAAAACTGCAAAGCTTCTGTAAGGCAAAGGACACTGTGGTTAGGACAAAACGGCCACCAACAGATTGGGAAAAGATCTTTACCAATCCTACAACAGATAGAGGCCTTATATCCAAAATATACAAAGAACTCAAGAAGTTAGAGCGCAGGGAAACAAATAACCCTATTAAAAATGGGGTTCAGAGCTAAACAAAGAATTCACAGCTGAGGAATGCCGAATGGCTGAGAAACACCTAAAGAAATGTTCAACATCTTTAGTCATAAGGGAAATGCAAATCAAAACAACCCTGAGATTTCACCTCACACCAGTGAGAATGGCTAAGATCAAAAACTCAGGTGACAGCAGATGCTGGCGAGGATGTGGAGAAAGAGGAACAGTCCTCCATTTATGGTGGGATCGCAGACTGGTAAAACCATTCTGGAAATCAGTCTGGAGGTTCCTCAGAAAATTGGACATTGAACTGCCTGAGGATCCAGCTATACCTCTCTTGGGCATATACCCAAAAGATGCCTCAACATATAAAAGAGACACGTGTTCCACTATGTTCATCGCAGCCTTATTTATAATAGCCAGAAGCTGGAAAGAACCCAGATGCCCTTCAACAGAGGAATGGATACAGAAAATGTGGTACATCTACACAATGGAATATTACTCAGCTATCAAAAACAACGACTTTATGAAATTCGTAGGCAAATGGTTGGAACTGGAAAATATCATCCTGAGTGAGCAACCCAATCCCAGAAAGACATACATGGTATGCACTCATTGATAAGTGGCTATTAGCCCAAATGCTTGAATTACCCTAGATCCCAGAACAAACGAAACTCAAGATGGATGATCAAAATGTGAATGCTTCACTCCTTCTTTAAATGAGGAAAAAGAATACCCTTGGCAGGGAAGGGAGAGGCAAAGATTAAAACAGAGACTGAAGGAACACCCATTCAGAGCCTGCCCCACATGTGGCCCATACATATACAGCCACCCAATTAGACAAGATGGATGAAGCAAAGAAGTGCAGACCGACAGGAGCCGGATGTAGATCGCTCCTGAGAGACACAGCCAGAATACAGCAAATACACAGGCGAATGCCAGCAGCAAACCACTGAACTGAGAATAGGACCCCCGTTGAAGGAATCAGAGAAAGAACTGGAAGAGCTTGAAGGGGCTCGAGACCCCAAAAGTACAACAATGTCAAGCAACCAGAGCTTCCAGGGACTAAGCCACTACCTAAAGACTATACATGGACTGACCGTGGACTCTGACCCCATAGGTAGCAATGAATATCCTAGTAAGAGCACCAGTGGAAGGGGAAGCCCTGGGTCCTGCTAAGACTGAACCCCCAGTGAACTAGACTATGGGGGGAGGGCGGCAATGGGGGGAGGGTTGGGAGGGGAACACCCATAAGGAAGGGGAGGGGGGAGGGGGATGCTTACCCGGAAACCGGGAAAGGGAATAACACTCGAAATGTATATAAGAAATACTCAAGTTAATAAAAAAAATATATATTGTTAGAAGGAATAAATAGATATATGTTATGTGAAAACTCTCTTCACAATTTTAATGTACATTCTAAACTATTATAAAAATACAGTTGATTTTAAAAGTTCTGAGAAATAAGGAAATGATTATATAATAATCATAGCACATAGCACATTAATATAACAAAAATTTATTGAACATTAGCATGTGTTATATTGTAAATAACATGCACACCTACATTTAACGTTATTCAATATTTCTAATGTCTTTATTTTTCACAGAAACATATGCTTTAAAAATAGTATTTTTTTAATAAATTGGCAGAGATTACTATGGGAGAAATGCAACCTGAAATCATAACTATCAAATGCTATAACAATCACTTCTACTCTAGTGATTTTTTTCTTTTACTTATTCATTTTACTTTCCATTCACTGCCCGCCCTTCCTTTCCGGTCAGCCCCTCCTACAATCCTTCCCCAGTTTTTTTGTGTTACTCCTCTGAGCATCAGAGTACCCCTAATTGTCTCCCAAACCTGGCACATCAAGTATTTATTATGTTAGGCCCTTTTCTCTCCCACAAAGGCCAGACAGAGCAACCCAGCAAGAAGAACATATCTCACATGCATGCAACAGTCTGCTGGATAGCTCCTGCTCCAGTTGTTCAGGACCCACCCACATAAAGATCAAGCTACACATCTGCTACATATGTGCAAGGAGGTTGAGGCTCAGAACAGGAATATTCTTTGGTGGGTATGTAGGTGTCTGAGAACCCCAAGCATACAGGTTAGGTGATTTTGTTGGTCTTACTGAAGAGATCCAATAGGGGCTGCAATCCTTCCTCCTACTTATCCATAAGTGTCCCCAAGCTCACTGTTTGGCTGTGGGTGTCTGCATCTGTAATAGTCAGCTGCTGAGTGTAGCCTCTCCGAATGCAGTCTGTAAACATACCATAGTATCATTAATAGTGTTAGAGATCAGTGCTTACTCATGCGATGAGTCTTAAGTTGGGTTTGTTATTGGTTGATCATTTCCTTAGTCTCTGTTCTTTCCCCCATCCCTGCAATTCTTACAGACAGTATAAATTCTGAATCAAAAGTCATGAGGGTGGGTTGGTGTTCTCTTTAGTGGCCTCTTTATATTCCATACATACAATGCTTTGAGTCAAATCTCTGGAGACCCCATTGATTCTTCAGCACCTCCCATATAACAGGGCTCTGTCTCTTCCTGGAGATGCCTACCACCTATCCACCAAGTCAGTGGATGCTTTCCACTCATTCTCATGGCCATCTGGACATCCAACCCATCCCTCTTTACACCTGATCCTGAAGCTCCCCCCTCATCTCTTTTCTCACCCTGGTCTCTCCCTCCATCTGCCTCTTATTCCTATTTTATTTTGCCTTCTCAGATATATGCAAGTGTACACCTTTGTTCCTTCTTTGGGTCTGTGGAATGTAAAATGGGCATCTTGTATTTTATGAATAATATCAACTTGTAAATGAGGACATACCATGTATGTCTTTTAGGGACTGGATTAATTCACTCAGGATAATATTCTCAAGATCTATCCATTTGCCTGCAAAATTGATGTTGTCTTTGTTTTTAATAGCTGAAGAGTATTCCATTGTTTAGATAAACCATCTTTTCTTTATCTATTTTTCAGTTGGGAGGACATTTATGTTTGTTCTAGTTTCTGACTATTATGAATAATGCTGCTATGTGCATAGTTGAGTAAATGTCTTTGTAGGATGATGGATCATCTTTTGGGTATATCCCCAAGAGGATGATGGATCATCTTCTGGGTATATCCCCAAGTGGTATAGCTGTGTCTTGAGGAAGAACTATTCTCAAATTTCTGAGAAACTGCCAAATTGATTTACAAAGTGGTTCTACAAGTTTACACTCCCACCAGCAATGGGAGTCCATGTCCTTGCCAAGACCTGCTATCACTTGAGATTATGATCTTATTCATTCTGACTAGTGTAAGATGGAGTCTCAGAGTTGTTCCAAATTGCATTTCCCTAATGTATCTAATATAGATACTTAGTTCTATGAACTTTCCTCCTTGAGTCAACTTCATTGTAAATTGGGCTATGTTGCATTTTCGTTCTCATTCATTTTTAAAACTCTTTAAATGTTGTTTTAATTTTAGCTATGGTTTATTTTTCATTCAGTTGTGACTTGTTCAATTTCCACAAATATGTAAGTTTTCTGTTGTTCCTGTCATTATTGATATCCACAATTAGTTTGTAGTGATCAGATAAAATACAGTGTATTCAATATCTTTGTATTTGTAAATGTTACTTTGTGTCCTGTACATGCTATTGTTTTTGTGAACGTTTAAGGAGCTACTGAGAAGTTACTTTTTTTGATTTTTTGTTAAATATTCCATTAATATCTATTAGATTCATTTATTATTTGATCTTATATACATTTTAAGGACCTTGGTGGTAATTTTTTATAGTCTACTTTAGTTTATTTATTATTAGTGTATAGAAAGTATCCCTTTTAACCCAATCACAAAAGAACACATAAGGGTACTCACAGGATAAAATATGGAGGCAACAGGTGGAGACTGAATGAAAGGCCATCCAGAGGCTGCTCCACCTGGCGATCCATCCCATATACAGCCATCAAACCCAGACAATATTGTGGATGTCAAGAAGTGCATGCTGACAAGAGAGTGATATACCTGTCTTCTGAGAGGCTCTACAGAGCCTTCCAAATACAGAAGCAGATGCTTGCAGCTAACTGTTGAACCCAATGGAGGGGTTAGAGAAAGGACTGAAGGAGGTGAATGGTCTTGTAACCCCATAAAAAGAACAATATCAACCAATCAGATGCCCCAGAGCACCCAGAGACTAAACCACCATCCCAAAAATACAGAGGGATGGACCTATGGATCTAGCTGCATATGTAGCAGAGGATGGCCTTATTGGTCATCAATGGGAAAAGAGGCCGTTGGTCCTGTTGCTGTTCCAGTGTACCAGAATGTCAGTGCGGTTAGATAGGAGGGAGTTGGTGAGTAGGTGTAGGGAGCACCCTCATAGAAGCAGGGGGGATATCGGGTATCTTGAGGGGAAACCAGGAAAGTGGATAACATTTGAAATGTAAATAGAAACATCCAGTAAAAAATGAAATGTCAAAATAAAGAAAGTATTCTTTTCTAATTTTAATTTTGTTATTGCTATAATTAGTGTTTTTCTCTGAATGCTAAGAAATAAATTTTTCCCGCAGCAGCTCTCTGCTCCCAGACCCGGTGAGAGAGAGACCCAACCGCCTGGTCAGGTGGGCACTCCTGAGGGTGCAGAGCGGAAGAGACCACCAACACTGCTCACCCCTGCCCACATCCCTGGCCCAAGAGGAAACTGTATAAGGACTCTGGGCTCCCGTGGGAGAGGGCCCAGGAGCAGCAGGACCCCTGCCAGAGACACCGCCGGAACCTGAAGGAAACAGACCGGATAAACAGTTCTCTCCACCCAAATCCCGTGGGAGGGAGAGCTAAACCTTCAGAGAGGCAGACAAGCCTGGGAAACCAGAAGAGACTGCTCCCTGCACACACATCTCGGACGCCAGAGGAAAAAGCCAAAGACCATCTGGAACCCTGGTGCACTGAAGCTCCCGGAAGGGGCGGCACAGGTCTTCCTGGTTGCTGCCGCTGCAGAGAGCCCCTGGGTAGCACCCCACGAGCGAACCTGAGCCTCGGGACCACAGGTAAGACCAAATTTTCTGCTGCAAGAAAGCTGCCTGGTGAGCTTGGGACACACGGAAGCAGAATTTCTCTAGGACCGGGCACGTTCTGTGTTTACCGGAAGTCCCACACCCGCAGATCCCGGCCCGCAGCAGCTCTCTGCTACCAGACCCGGTGAGAGAGAGACCCAACCGCCTGGTCAGGTGGGCACTCCTGAGGGTGCAGAGCGGAAGAACCACCAACACTGCTCACCCCTGCCCACATCCCTGGCCCAAGAGGAAACTGTATAAGGCCTATGGGCTCCCGTGGGGGAGGGCCCAGGAGCGGCAGGACCCCTGCCTGAGACACCGCAGAACCTGAAAGACACAGACTGGATAAACAATTCTCTGCACCCAAATCCCATGGGAGGGAGAGCTAAACCTTCAGAGAGGCAGACAAGCCTGGGAAACCAGAAGAGACTGCTCCCTGCACACACATCTCGGACGCCAGAGGAAAAAGCCAAAGACCATCTGGAACCCTGGTGCACTGAAGCTCCCGGAAGGGGCAGCACAGGTCTTCCTGGTTGCTGCCGCTGCAGAGAGCCCCTGGGCAGCACCCCACGAGCGAACCTGAGCCTCGGGACCACAGGTAAGACCAAATTTTCTGCTGCAAGAAAGCTGCCTGGTGAACTCAAGACACAGGCCCACAGGAACAGCTGAAGACCTGTAGAGAGGAAAAACTACACGCCCAAAAGCAGAACACTCTGTCCCCAGAACTGAGTGAAAGAGAGGAAAACAGGTCTACAGCACTCCTGACACACAGGCTTATAGGACAGTCTAGCCACTGTCAGAAATAGCAGAACAAAGTAACACTAGAGATAATCTGATGGCGAGAGGCAAGCGCAAGAACCCAAGCAACAGAAACCAAGACTACATGCCATCATCGGAGCCCAATTCTCCCACCAAAACAAACATGGAATATCCAAACACACCAGAAAAGCAAGATCTAGTTTCAAAATCATATTTGATCATGATGCTGGAGGACTTCAAGAAAGACATGAACACACTTAGGGAAACACAGGAAAACATTAATAAACAAGTAGAAGCCTACAGAGAGGAATCGCAAAAATCCCTGAAAGAATTCCAGGAAAACACAATCAAACAGTTGAAGGAATTAAAAATGGGAATAGAAGCAATCAAGAAAGAACACATGGAAACAACCCTGGACATAGAAAACCAAAAGAAGAGACAAGGAGCTGTAGATACAAGCTTCACCAACAGAATACAAGAGATGGAAGAGAGAATCTCAGGAGCAGAAGATTCCATAGAAATCATTGACTCAACTGTCAAAGATAATGTAAAGCGGAAAAAGCTACTGGTCCAAAACATACAGGAAATCCAGGACTCAATGAGAAGATCAAACCTAAGGATAATAGGTATAGAAGAGAGTGAAGACTCCCAGCTCAAAGGACCAGTAAATATCTTCAACAAAATCATAGAAGAAAACTTTCCTAACCTAAAAAAAGAGATACCCATAGACATACAAGAAGCCTACAGAACTCCAAATAGATTGGACCAGAAAAGAAACACCTCCCGTCACATAATTGTCAAAACACCAAACGCACAAAATAAAGAAAGAATATTAAAAGCAGTAAGGGAAAAAGGTCAAGTAACATATAAAGGGAGACCTATGAGAATCACACCAGACTTCTCGCCAGAAACTGTGAAGGCCAGAAGATCCTGGACTGATGTCATACAGACCCTTAGTGAACACAAATGCCAGCCCAGGTTACTGTATCCTGCAAAACTCTCAATTAACATTGATGGAGAAACCAAGATATTCCATGACAAAACCAAATTTACACAATATCTTTCTACAAATCCAGCACTACAAAGGATAATAAATGGTAAAGCCCAACATAAGGAGGCAAGCTATACCCTAGAAGAAGCAAGAAACTAATCGTCTTGGCAACAAAACAAAGAGAATGAAAGCACACAAACATAACCTCACATCCAAATATGAATATAACGGGAAGCAATAATCACTATTCCTTAATATCTCTCAAAATCAATGGCCTCAACTCCCCAATAAAAAGACATAGATTAACAAACTGGATACGCAACGAGGACCCTGCATTCTGCTGCCTACAGGAAACACACCTCAGAGACAAAGACAGACACTACCTCAGAGTGAAAGGCTGGAAAACAACTTTCCAAGCAAATGGTCAGAAGAAGCAAGCTGGAGTAGCCATTCTAATATCAAATAAAATCAATTTTCAATTAAAAGTCATCAAAAAAGATAAGAAAGGACACTTCATATTCATCAAAGGAAAAATCAACCAAGATGAACTCTCAATCCTAAATATCTATGCCCCAAATACAAGGGCACCTACATATGTAAAAGAAACCTTACTAAAGCTCAAAACACACATTGCACCTCACACAATAATAGTGGGAGATTTCAACACCCCACTCTCATCAATGGACAGATCATGGAAACAGAAATTAAACAGTGATGTCGACAGACTAAGAGAAGTCATGAGCCAAATGGACTTAATGGATATTTATAGAACATTCTATCCTAAAGCAAAAGGATATACCTTCTTCTCAGCTCCTCATGGTACTTTCTCCAAAATTGACCATATAATTGGTCAAAAAACGGGCCTCAACAGGTACAGAAAGATAGAAATAATCCCATGCGTGCTATCGGACCACCACGGCTTAAAACTGGTCTTCAATAACAATAAGGGAAGAATGCCCACATATACGTGGAAATTGAACAATGCTCTACTCAATGATAACCTGGTCAAGGAAGAAATAAAGAAAGAAATTAAAAACTTTTTAGAATTTAATGAAAATGAAGATACAACAGACTCAAACTTATGGGACACATGAAAGCTGTGCTAAGAGGAAAACACATAGCGCTGAGTGCCTGCAGAAAGAAACAGGAAAGAGCATATGTCAGCAGCTTGACAGCACACCTAAAAGCTCTAGAACAAAAAGAAGCAAATACACCCAGGAGGAGTAGAAGGCAGGAAATAATCAAACTCAGAGCTGAAATCAACCAAGTAGAAACAAAAAGGACCATAGAAAGAATCAACAGAACCAAAAGTTGGTTCTTTGAGAAAATCAACAAGATAGATAAACCCATAGCCAGACTAACGAGAGGACACAGAGAGTGCGTCCAATTAACAAAATCAGAAATGAAAACGGAGACATAACTACAGATTCGGAGGAAATTCAAAAAATCATCAGATCTTACTATAAAAACCTATATTCAACAAAACTTGAAAATCTTCAGGAAATGGACAATTTCCTAGACAGATACCAGGTTTCGAAGTTAAATCAGGAACAGATAAACCAGTTAAACTACCCCATAACTCCTAAGGAAATAAAAGCAGTCATTAAAGGTCTCCCAACCGAAAAGAGCCCAGGTCCAGACGGGTTTAGTGCAGAATTCTATCAAACCTTCATAGAAGACTTCATACCAATGTTATCCAAACTATTCCACAAAATTGAAACAGATGGATCACTACCGAATTCCTTCTATGAAGCCACAATTACTCTTATACCTAAACCACACAAAGACACAACAAAGAAAGAGAACTTCAGACCAATTTCCCTTATGAATATCGACGCAAAAATACTCAATAAAATTCTGGCAAACCGAATTCAAGAGCACATCAAAACAATCATCCACCATGATCATGTAGGCTTCATCCCAGGCATGCAGGGATGGTTTAAAATACGGAAAACCATCAACATGATCCATTATATAAACAAACTGAAAGAACAGAACCACATGATCATTTCATTAGATGCTGAGAAAGCATTTGACAAAATTCAACACCCCTTCATGATAAAAGTCCAGGAAAGAATAGGAATTCAAGGCCCATACCTAAACATAGTAAAAGCCATATACAGCAAACCAGTTGCTAACATTAAACTAAATGGAGAGAAACTTGAAGCAATCCCACTAAAATCAGGGACTAGACAAGGCTGCCCACTCTCTCCCTACTTATTCAATATAGTTCTTGAAGTTCTAGCCAGAGCAATCAGACAACAAAAGGAGATCAAAGGGATACAGATCGGAAAAGAAGAGGTCAAAATATCACTATTTGCAAATGACATAATAGTATATTTAAGTGATCCCAAAAGTTCCACCAGAGAACTACTAAAGCTGATAAACAACTTCAGCAAAGTGGCTGGGTATAAAATTAACTCAAATAAATCAGTTGCCTTCCTCTATACAAAAGAGAAACAAGCCGAGAAAGAAATTAGGGAAACGACACCCTTCATAATAGACCCAAATAATATAAAGTACCTCGGTGTGACTTTAACCAAGCAAGTAAAAGATCTGTACAATAAGAACTTCAAGACATTGAGGAAAGAAATTGAAAAAGACCTCAGAAGATGGAAAGATCTCCCATGCTCATGGATTGGCAGGATTAATATAGTAAAAATGGCCATTTTACCACAAGCAATCTACAGATTCAATGCAATCCCCATCAAAATACCAATCCAATTCTTCAAAGAGTTAGACAGAACAATTTGCAAATTCATCTGGAATAACAAAAAACCCAGGATAGCTAAAGCTATCCTCAACAATAAAAGGACTTCAGGGGGAATCACTATCCCTGAACTCAAGCAGTACTACAGAGCAATAGTGATAAAAACTGCATGGTATTGGTACAGAGACAGACAGATAGACCAATGGAATAGAATTGAAGACCCAGAAATGAACCCACACACCTATGGTCACTTGATTTTTGACAAAGGAGCCAAAACCATCCAATGGAAAAAAGATAGCATTTTCAGCAAATGGTGCTGGTTCAACTGGAGGGCAACATGTAGAAGAATGCAGATCGATCCATGCTTATCACCCTGTACAAAGCTTAAGTCCAAGTGGATCAAGGACCTCCACATCAAACCAGACACACTCAAACTAATAGAAGAAAAACTAGGGAAGCATCTGGAACACATGGGCACTGGAAAAAATTTCCTGAACAAAACATCAATGGCTTATGCTCTAAGATCAAGAATCGACAAATGGGATCTCATAAAACTGCAAAGCTTCTGTAAGGCAAAGGACACTGTGGTTAGGACAAAACGGCCACCAACAGATTGGGAAAAGATCTTTACCAATCCTACAACAGATAGAGGCCTTATATCCAAAATATACAAAGAACTCAAGAAGTTAGACCGCAGGGAAACAAATAACCCTATTAAAAAATGGGGTTCAGAGCTAAACAAAGAATTCCCAGATGAGGAATGCCGAATGGCTGAGAAACACCTAAAGAAATGTTCAACATCTTTAGTCATAAGGGAAATGCAAATCAAAACAACCCTGAGATTTCACCTCACACCAGTGCGATTGGCTAAGATCAAAAACTCAGGTGACAGCAGATGCTGGCGAGGATGTGGAGAAAGAGGAACACTCCTCCATTGTTGGTGGGGTTGCAGACTGGTAAAACCATTCTGGAAATCAGTCTGGAGGTTCCTCAGAAAATTGGACATTGAACTGCCTGAGGATCCAGCTATACCTCTCTTGGGCATATACCCAAAAGATGCCTCAACATATAAAAGAGACACGTGCTCCACTATGTTCATCGCAGCCTTATTTATAATAGCCAGAAAATGGAAAGAACCCAGATGCCCTTCAACAGAGGAATGGATACAGAAAATGTGGTACATCTACACAATGGAATATTACTCAGCTATCAAAAACAACGAGTTTATGAAATTCGTAGGCAAATGGTTGGAACTGGAAAATATCATCCTGAGTGAGCTAACCCAATCACAGAAAGACATACATGGTATGTACTCATTGATAAGTGGCTATTAGCCCAAATGCTTGAATTACCCTAGATCCCTAGAACAAACGAAACTCAAGACGGATGATCAAAATGTGAATGCTTCACTCCTTCTTTAAAAGGGGAACAAGAATACCCTTGGCAGGGAAGGGAGAGGCAAAGATTAAAACAGAGACTGAAGGAACACCCATTCAGAGCCTGCCCCACATGTGGCCCATACATATACAGCCACCCAATTAGACAAGATGGATGAAGCAAAGAAGTGCAGACCGACAGGAGCCGGATGTAGATCGCTCCTGAGAGACACAGCCAGAATACAGCAAATACAGAGGCGAATGCCAGCAGCAAACCACTGAACTGAGAATAGGTCCCCTATTGAAGGAATCAGAGAAAGAACTGGAAGAGCTTGAAGGGGCTCGAGACCCCAAAAGTACAACAATGCCAAGCAACCAGAGCTTCCAGAGACTAAGCCACTACCTAAAGACTATATATGGACTGACCCTGGACTCTGACCCCATAGGTAGCAATGAATATCCTAGTAAGAGCACCAGTGGAAGGGGAAGCCCTGGGTTCTGCTAAGACTGAACACCCAGTGAACTAGTCTATGGGGGGAGGGCGGTAATGGGGGGAGGGTTGGGAGGGGAACAGCAATAAGGAAGGGGAGGGGGGAGGGGGATGTTTGCCCGGAAACCGGGAAAGGGAATAACACTCGAAATGTATATAAGAAATACTCAAGTTAATAATAAAAAAAAAAAAAGATACAAGAGAGAGCAGCTTAGACTTCTTTGCATGTTGAGAGGACATGAGCAGAGGACAATTTAGTGGAAGTATAGCTTCGGTTGCAGTGGAAGCTCCAGGATTAAAGGAATCCTTGAGGAAAAACTGTGACTTGGAACCATGTAGCAATAACAGAGTCCCTGAAGAGAGCTCATGAAAGACTACTGGTGAAAGGACAGGCCAGTTGCAGCAGGACACCACAGTATTTTGGAAATGTCCATACCATGGGATAACCACCCAGGACAGCAGCAGCCATGAAGCTGTGCTAGCCTGAAGGTATGAAAGCAGCTGCCTATGCTATGGATGAGTAAACACAAGAAAAGCAACCAGCCAGTAAGGGCCTTCAGAGCCCAGAGGAACGTGAGTGACTCGCAGACACCAAGCCCTAAACTCTTTTCACTGTTGGACATTGGTTTTGCTTTACCACGATTATTAATCTTTTTCTGGCTCTTTTCCTTTGAAATAAGAAATCATTTATTTTTATCATTTTACAGATGCCTAGAGATAAGAGAATAGAATTACAAAGAGGCTTTGAAATTTGAAAGAGATTTGAGGATAAGTTAAAGAAGTTGAAATACATTCAAAGTATCTGAAATTTAAAGACTTTAGGACTTTAAAAAGTCAAAATGTTTTATATTTTAACATTAATGTTAACATATTACCATAGAGACAAGGAAGGAAAAAACCAACTTGGATAGTAATGAATGTGTTTGTCAAGTTGACAAATGGTTAATTGTGCTGGCTTGTTTAATGTCAACTTGACACCAGTTAATCTGATTTAGGAATAAAGACTCTCAATTGAGATAATGCTCCTATAAGGTTGTCCTATAGAAATATCTGTAGTGTATTTCCTTGATTAATGTTTAAAGTGGGAGGATATGAGCAAGCAGGCTAAGCAAACCACTAAGAGCAAGCCAATAAGCAGTACCCTTCCATAGTCTTTGCTTCAGTTCCTCTTTGCACTTTCCTAACTAAGTTGCTACCCTGACGTGTTTGAATGATGGACTACAAAGCTGTACGATGAAATAAATCCTTTCCTCTCCAAAAAAAAAAAAAAAAGAAATAAATTTTGCTAAAATCACATGATAAATATTTTGTAAAATTTCTTGTGTATCATTAAAATAAAGTGACAAGACTTTCAGTGTCCAAAAAGTAAAAGGACAATGCATTATAAAATTATTTTAAATAGGAAATAGGTAATATAATATATAAGAAACAATTTTATGTACTGGTGAACAAGAAGAATGTATTACCCACAATTACTACAATCATATAAAATTTCTAACTTTAAGTACAAACTAAGAAGAAATAAAAATATGGAAATGTAAAGAAATATACTGAAAAATTAATAGAAACTGTCAGACATTAAAGTTACTAAAATGATAATAAAATAATTTTGCCAATCAATAGTTAAATAAATCATACAAAGAACTAGAAGTCACAAGAAAATTTTCACACCAAACAAAAGAACATAAAGAGATATTAAATGTGGAAAGCAAACATAAATTTTAAATTTAAAAGCTACATCATTTGTTAAATAGATTAAACTTCAGCATGCCAATATTTTATGTCCAAAAATAAAAATAAAATAATTAGTATTTTAATAAATCATGGCTAATAGCTTGCTATTTTTGATAAATGCATTAGCCTGCACATATAATCACTCAGAAAACAAGTAGAATTAGCCTAAAAATATTTGTATACCAGACATAAGAAATGTGTTAAATGAATATTTTTAATGGAGAATCTTAAAGGCATTAATACATACCGATGTGCCCTGGACAAAAATTTTGTAAAAGGAAAGAAAATTATTTTGCTACATTATCTCCAAGCTATCAGTATCAGTTTCCATTCATGAGAGAATATTACTAGGAAAAAAATTATAGTCGTTTGAACACATAGCACCATAATATGACAGTCAGTCTAATGGCTATGATGACTGGAAAGTGATTGAGATTATACAATGCAGATACATAGGACATAAAGGATGATTCATGCCCCAGGAACAGCAGTGAAAGTATTCTTCATGCTATTCAAAATGGAAAGTCTCCTACTTTTGCATGAAATACTAGAAACTGCACCATTTCACGCGACTGCCAGATACTCTGTGGCCCCAGTGGTCTTGCCAATTCCATAGTGAGCACTGTGCATCAACTGCCCATCTCGAGGTTCTCTTGCTGTGGATTCTGCTTACATTCCCAGCCATCTGCCCCCTGTGCTTATAGTCACAAATCCCCGTAGCCCAGTAAAATCAAAACTCTAGAGGGTTGTAATTTATCAACCAGATTTATATTAGTAAATTCTTACCCCACAAAATGTCCACACAGTAAACTCAGAGCCAATTTATGTTGATGTACACTGCCTACCTAGATAAGACACATTTTTCTGTAATTATCCATCCCTTAAAAGATATTCATAGTGCATCCAAATCCCATGGGAGGGAGAGTTAAACCTTCAGAGGGGTAGACATGCCTGGGAAGCCAGAAGAGACTACACTCTACACACATTTCTGACTCCAGAGGAAATCACTTAACACCATCTGAAACCCTGGTACACAGGGCTCCTGGGAAAGGCGGCACAGGCCCTCCTGGTTGCCACCCTCACAGAGAGCTCAAAAGCAACCCCCTACAAGCAAACTTGAGCCATGGGACCACAGGTAAGACCAACTTTTCTGCTCCAAGCAACCTGCCTGGTGGTCTCCAGACACACAAAGACGAAATTCAACTGGCACCAGACACTTCCTGTTTTTAGCTGGAGCTCCAACCTTGCTGATCCTGGCCCACATCTCACTGCTCCCAAACCTATTGGGAGAGAGAGCTAACTGCCCGGACAGGTGGGCACTCTTTAGACTGCAGAGAGGGAGAGACCACCAATGCTGCCCACCTCTGTCCACATCCCTGGCGCAAGAGGAAACTATATACATCCTCTGGGGACCGGAAGGGTGGGCACTCCTGAGACTGCAGAGCGGGAGAGACCACAAATACTGCCCACCCCTGCCCACATTCCTGGCCCAAGAGGAAACTGCATACATCCTCTGGGGAGCAGAAGACAGGGGCACTGGAGCTGCAGGACCCCTGTGCTCCAGACACTGCCCGGACCTGAAGGGACCAGATACAGTTCTCTGTACACAAAATCTGTGGAAGGCAGAGCTAAACCTTCAGAGAGGCAGATGCTCCTGGGAAGCCAGAAGAGACTACACTCTGCCCACATTTCTGACTTCAGAGGAAAACACCTAAGGCCATCTGGGATCCCTGTGCAAGGGGGCTCTGTGAAAAGGCAGCTCAGGCCCTCCTGGTTGCAGCCCTCATGGAGAGCTCAAAAGCAGCCCACCACGAGCAACTTGAGCTGCGGGACCACAGGTAAGACAAACTTTTCTGCTCCAAGCAACCTACCTGGTAGACTCAGGACACAGGACCACAGGAACAGCTGAAGATCAGTAGACAGGAAAGACAACAAGCCTGAAAGCAGAACACTCTGTTCCCATAACTGGCTGAAATAAAACAGGAAAACAGGTCTACAGCACTCTTGACTCACAGTTCTATAGGACGGTCTAGCCACTGTCCGAAATAGCAGAACAAGGTAAGACCAGAAAATCTGATGTCGAGAGGCAAGGGCAGGGAACCAAGCAACAGAAACCAAGAATATATGGCATCACCTGAGCCCAAATCTCCCACCAAAGCAAACACTGAATATCCAAACACACCAGAAAAGCAAGATCTATATTTAAAATCATATTTGATCATGATGTTGGAGGACTTCAAGAAAGACATGAAGAACTCCCTTAGAGAAATGCAGGAAAACATAAATAAACAAGGGGAAACCTATAGAGAGGAATAACAAAAATCCCTGAAATAATTACAGGAAAACAAAATAAAACAGGTAAAAGAATTAAAAATGGAAATAGAAGCAATAAAGAAAGAACACAGGGAAACAATTCTGGATATAGAAAACAAAGGAAGAGACAAGGAGCTGTAGATACAAGCATCACCATCAGAACACAAGAGATAGAATCTCAGGAGCAGAAGATTCCATAGAAATCATCGACACAACTGTCAAAGATAATGTAAAACAGAAAAAGCTACTGGTCCAAAACATACAGGAAATCTAGGACTCAATGAGAAGTTCAAACCTAAAGATAATAGGTGTAGAAGAGAGTGAAGACTCCCAGCTCAGAGGACCAGTAAATATCTTCAACAAAATCATAGAAGAAAACTTCCCTAACCTAAAGAAAGAGATGCCCATACACATAAAAGAAGCCTACAGAACTCCAAATAGATTGGACCAGAAAAGAAACTCCTCCCATCACATAATAGTCAAAACACCAAATGCACAAAATAAAGAAAGAATAGTAAGAGCAGTAAGGGAAAAAGGTCAAGTAACATATAAAGGCAGGCCTATAAGAATTACACCAGTCTTCTCGCCAGAGACTATGAAAGCCAGAAGATCCTGGACAGATATGATACAGACCCTAAGAGAACACAAATGCCAGCCCAGGTTACTGGATCCTGCAGAACTCTCAATTAACATAAATGGAGAAACCAAGATATTCCATGACAAAACCAATTTACACAATATTTTTCTACAAAACCAGCGCTACAAAAGATAATAATGGTAAAGCCCAACAGGAGGCAATCTACACCCTAGAAAAAGCAAGAAACTAATCATCTTGGCAACAAAACAAAGAGAAGACAAACATAATCTCACATCCAAATATGAATATTACAGGAAGCAGTTGTCACTATGCCTTAATATCTCTCAACATTGACAATCTCAACTCCCCAATAAAAAGACATAGATGAACCAAATGGATATGCAATGAAGACCCTGCATTCTGCTGCCTACAGGAAACACACCACAGAGACAAAGAAAGACACTACCTCAGAGTGAAAGGCTGGAAAACAACTTTCCAAGCAAATGGTCAGAAGATGCAGTTGGGATAGCCATTCTAATATCAAATAAAATCGATTTTCAACTGAAAGTCATCAAAAAAGTTAAGGAACAACACTTCATATTCTTTAAAGCAAAAATCCAACAAGATGAAGTCTCAATCCTAAATATCCATGCTCCAAATACAAGGGCACATACATACATAAAAGAAAACTTACTAAAGCTCAAAACACACATTGCACCTCACACAATAATAGTAGGAGATTTCAACACCCTACTCTCATCAATGAACAGATCATGGAAACAGAAATTAAACAGAGACATAGACAGACTAAGAGAAGTCATGAACCAAATGGACTTAACACATATTTATAGAACATTCTATCCTAAAGCAAAAGGATATACATTCTTCTCACCACCTCAGTGTACTTTCGCTAAAATTGACCATATAATTGGGCATAAAACAGGCCTCAACAGATACAGAAAGATAGAAATAATGTCATGTGTCCTATCAGAACACCACTGGCTAAAGGTTGTATTCAATAACAATAAGGGAAGAACGCCCACATACCCATGGAAGTTGAACAATGCTCTACTCAATGATAACATGGTCAAGGAAGAAATAAAGAAAGAAATTAAAGACTTCTTAGAATTTAATGAAAATGAAGGGACAAATTACCCAAACTTATGGGACACAATGAAAGCTGTGCTAAGAGGAAAACTCATAGATCTGAGTGCCTGCAGAAAGGAACAGGAGAGAGCATATGTTAGCAGCTTGACAGCACACCTAAAAGCTCTAGAACAAAAAGAAGCAAATACACCAAAGAGGAGTAGAAGGCAGGAAATAATCAAACTCAGAGCTGAAATCAACCAAGTAGAAACAAAAAGGACCATAGAAAGAATCAACAGAACCAAAAGTTGGTTCTTTGAGAAAATCAACAAGATAGATAAACCCTTAGCCAGACTAATGAGAGGACACAGAAAATGTATTCAAATTAACAAAATCTGAAATGAAAAGGGAGACATAACTACAAAATCAGAGGAAAGTCAAAGAATCATCAGATCCTAATACAAAAGCCTCTATTCAACAAAACTTGAAAATCTGCAGGAAAAGAACAATTTCCTAGACAGATACCAGGTACCGAAGTTAAATCAGGCACAGATAAACCATATAAACATCCCCATAACTCCTAACAAAATAGAAGCAGTCATTAAAGGTCACCCAACCAAAATGAGCCAAGGTCCAGACTGGTTTAGAGCAGATTTCTATCAGACCTTCATAGAAGACCTCATACCAATACTATCCAAACTATTCCACAAAATTGAAACAGATGGAGCACTACCGAATTCCTTCAATGAAGCCATAATTACTATTATACCTAAACCACACAAAGACCCAACAAAGAAAGAGAACTTCAGACCAATTTCCCTTATGAATATGGACGCAAAAATACTCAATAAAATACTGGCAAACTGAGTCCAAGAGCACATCAAAACAATCATCCACCATGATCAGTAGGCTTCCTCCCAGATATGCAGGGATGGTTTACTAAATGGAAAACCATCAACATAATCTATTATATAAACAAACTGAAAGAAAAAAAACACATGATATTTCACTAGATGCTGAGAAAGCTTTTGACAAAATTAAATAACCCTTCTTGATAAAAGTCCTGGAAAGGACAGGAATTCAAGGCACATACCTAAACACAGTAAAAGCCATATACAGCAAACCAGTAGCTAATATTAAATTAAGTGGAGAGAAACTTGAAGCGATCCTACTAAAATCACGGACTAGACAAGGCTGTCCACTTTCTCCCTGCTTATTCAATATAGTTCTTGAAGTCCTAGCCAGAAGAATCAGACAACAAAAGGAGTTCAAAGAGATACAGATTGGAAAGGAAGAAGTCAAAATATCACTATATGCAGATGATATGATAGTATATTTAAGCGATCCCAAAAGTTCCACCAGAGAACTACTAAAGCTGATAAACAACTTCAGCAAAGTGGCTGAGTATAAAATTAACTCAAATACATCAGTAGCCTTCCTCTACACAAAAGAGAAACAAGCCGAGAAAGAAATTAAGGAAATGACGCCCTTCATGATAGTCCAAAATAATGTAAAATACCTCGGTGTGACTTTAAGCAAGCAAGTAAAAGATTTGTACAATAAGAACTTTAAGCCTCTGAACAAAGAAATTGAAGAAGACCTCAGAAGATGGAAAGATCTCCCATGCTCATGGATTGGCAGAATTAACATAGTAAAAATGGCCATTTTACCAAAACCTATCTACAGATACAATGCATTCCTTTTCAAAATACCAATCCAATTCTTCAAAGAGTTAGACAGAACAATTTGCAAATTCATCTGGAATAACAAAAAATTCAGGATAGCTAAAAATATCTTCACCAATAAAAGGACTTCTTGGTGAATCACTATCCCTGACCTCAAGCTGTATTACAGAGGAATAGTGATAAACACTGGATGGTATTTGTACAGAGACAGACAGATAACCATTAGAATATAATTGAAGACCCAGAAATGAACCAACACACCTCTGGTCACTTGATTTTTGACAAAGGAGCCAAAACCATAAAATTGAAAAAAAAAGATAGCATTTTCAGCAATTGTGCTGGTTCAACTGGACGTCAACATGTAGAAGAATGCAGATCGATCCATGCTTGTCACCCAGTACAAAGCTTAGGTCCAAGTGGATCAAGAACCTCTACATCAAACCAGATGCCCTCAAACTAATAGAAGAAAAAGTGGGGAAGAATCTCGAACACATGAGCACTGGGGTACATTTCCTGAAGAAAACAGCAATGGCTCATGCTCTAAGATCAAGAATCGACAAATGAGATCTCATAAAACTGCAAAGCTTCTGTAAGGCAAAGGACACTGTTGTTAGGACAAAATGGCAACTAACATAGTAGGAAAAGATCTTTACCAATCCTACAACAGATAGAGGCCTTATATCCAAAATATACAAAGAACTCAAGAAGTTAGACTGCAGGGAGACAAATAACCTATTAAAAATGGAGTTCAGAGCTAAACAAAGAATTCACAGCTGAGGAATGCCAAATGGCTGAGAAACACCTAAAGAAATGTTCAACATCTTTACTCATAAAGGGAATGCAAGTCAAAACAACCGTCAGATTTTACCTCACACCAGTGAGAATGGCTAAGATAAAAAACTCAGGTGACAGCAAATGCTGGCGAGCATGTGGAGAAAGAGGAACACTCCTCCATTGTTGGTGGGATTGCAGACCGGTACAACCATTCTGGAAATCAGTCTGGAGGCTCCTCAGAAAATTGGAGATTGAACTACCTGAGGTCCCAGCTATACCTTACTTGGGCATATACCCAAAAGATGCCCCAACATATAAGAAAGACACATGCTCCACTATGTTCAAAGCAGCCTTATGTATAATAGCCAGAAGCTGGAAAGAACCCAAATGCCCTTCAAAAGAGCAATGGATACAGAAAATGTGGTACATCTTCCCAATGGAATATTACTCAGCTATCAAAAACAATGAATTTATGAAATAAATTCATAGGCATATGAATGGAACTGGAATATGTCATCCTGAGTGAGGTAACCCAATCACAGAAAAACACACATAGTATGCGCTCATTGACAAGTGGTTATTAGCCCAAATGCTTGAATTGCCCTAGATGCACAGAACACATGAAACTCAAGAGGGATGACAAAATGTGAATGCTTCACTCCTTCTTTAAAAAGGGAACAAGTATATCCTTGGCAGGAAATAGGGAGGCAAAGTTAAGAACAGAGGCAGAAGGAACACCCATTCAGAGCCTACCCCACATGTGGCCCATACATATACAGCCACCCAATTGGATAAGATGGATGAAGCAAGAAGTGCAGGCTGACAAGAACCAGATGTAGATCTCTCCTGAGAGACTCACCCAGAACACAGCAAATACATAGTTGAATGCCAGCACCAAAACACTGAACTGAGAATGGGACCCCCCACTGAAGGAATCAGAGAAAGAACTGAAAGAGCTTGAAGGGGCTAGAGACCCCATATGAACAACAATGCCCAGCAACCGGGGCTTCCAGGGACTAAACCACTACCCAAAGACTATACATGGACTGACCCTGGGCTCCTACCTCATAGGTAGCAATGAATAGCCTAGTAAGAGCACCAGTCGAAGGGGAAGCCCTTGGTCCTGCCTAGACTGAACCCCCAGTGAACGTGATTGTTGGGGGTGGGCGGTAATGGGGGGAGGATGGGAGGTGAACACCCATATAGAAGGGGAGGTGGAGGGGTTAGGGTGATGTTGGCCTGGTTACTGGGAAAGGGAATGACAATCATAATGTAAATAAGAAATACTCAAGTTAATAAAGACAATAAAAAAGATATTCATATCTACCCGTGGCTATTTAACGCCATGTGGAATCTGAATTTTCTTTCTCTTCCTTCATCTTCTTCCTTCCTCCATCTCCCTATCTCTCTGTCCTGTTTCTAAAATTCTCAGGCTGCCTTCCTTTTCCACTACCCAGTCACAGGCTCTTGCCTTATCTTATGCCTGCCCTCACCTGAATATAGACAGCAATCCACATCTTACTTTACTATGATTTACTTATTTCTGATATATTTGTCAAATAAAACATGGATAACACTACAAATGGGAACTTAAAGCATAGAGGTGAAGACTACTGTACATTTTTTTATGGTTTCCATGGGGTTAATTTTAATGATTGTAAAATTGAAACTTCATTATTATTTTTTGTTTTTGTTACCCTAGCTTGTTTTTGGTACAGGCTGATTCTGTTATATTTTAATCCATTTGCTCTATGAAAAGCAGTACAATTTATCTGTTTCAAATATAATCCATAAAATGTAAAATAACTTACAATGCAAGGACAAATAACACCAAATATAGCTTCTTTTGGATGTGTAAAACATTTGAGGGGGTACAATATTTTTAAAGTAAACACAAATACCAATACACTTAAGTTCAATAGGTTTGTTTCCTGATGATTTCTATTAGGCTACCTTTGCCTGAGTACCCAGAAATATTCTCTTTCACACCTTTCTGAACTCAACAACTAATAATCTCAATAATAAAAATAACTAATGAATTAGATCCCTTTGTTTAATTCTTACCATAATCTATTTATCTGCATATAAATTACTTTTTATAACATCTGATCATACCTTACATATAGTATATTTTCATATTTTTGAAGTACACGTTGCTGGCATTATCTAGATGTTCAAATCATGAGATTCTTCTCAATTTTTCAA
Source organism: Rattus norvegicus (assembly GCF_021556685.1). Classification (NCBI taxonomy): domain Eukaryota; kingdom Metazoa; phylum Chordata; class Mammalia; order Rodentia; family Muridae; genus Rattus; species Rattus norvegicus. The sequence goes on along the minus strand of NC_141539.1, from coordinate 8,120,889 downwards.
CTCCTAATAGAGTGGGTTATAAAAAAAAGAATATTCTTAAAATTCAATGTATTAAAATTTCTTATTTGAAGTAGAGATATTTTCACCATCATCATGACAAAATATATTTTTTATCTTATTCTGCCATCTTATCATGTTATGTTTAATTAAGAATTATCCATAGTTATTCTTTTAGGCACTTTGCCATGATATTCTTAAACTTATTTTGCTTCAGATATTTCTCGATAGGTTGCTCATATCTATTTCCTCTTCTCTCCATTGCAACAGCATTTCATTTACAGTGGATCACCTTTTCATCACCAGGGTTTTTATGTCTTTCTACTGCAAAATTAATAATTTTTAAAATGTTGTGCATGGAAATCCACATATGTGTGCCTTCCAACTCCTGCCTCTGTTGGTCAGAGAAAAAATTGCGAAAATTACTTCTCTCCTTGCATTCATTTGGGTTCTCTGAATTGATCTCAGGTTTTCAGGTTTACCTGCACCAATGCATTCTTGCTGGCTCCAGAGGAAATAAAATTCTCAGCTTCACATTCCAATATACTACCTATTTGAAGATAACTAGTATATACTTCTTTTTGCCAGCTTTATTAATTTAAAAGTCTACAGATTTTTTTCATTTAAAAATATGTATCAATATGACTTACACAGTCTTTTATTGATAAAAAATTTTCTAAGTCTGAGAAACAGATCAAATTCATTTCAAACACTCCAAGATAATGTTCCCAATATTTCCTGAAGAGTATATTCTGATACCAGTTAAAAGTAAAGCTATTATTTATGCTGTTTAAAGTCTAAGTGGAAGTCTTTCCATATAACTTTTTATATCTTGCCAAATGCAATTTTCTGAATATCTTAAAAACGATATTTTCAACTACAGTTTCTTTACCTTACTATTATTCAGATTTAAGTACTTGGTGTCATCTATTTTTATAAAGCCTATTCTACTAAAAACAACCAATAGATATTTGAAACATCTGGACATCCATTACCTTGTCTTCTTGAGAACCTCAGATGTTTTTACACTACAAATATGGAAGGTCCATCAGGTCTAGCTCAGAACCAGGCCATTTTAATTCTTTCCCAATTTATTGCAAATATTGAAATTTTACTAAAATTTGACAAATTTACATGTGATCCAAACATTAAATACTAATGCATATTTCTTTATTTCTTATTACTCATTTCTTTTTCTTTTCTTTTTTGTCTTTTTTGGTTATTTTATGTATTTACATTTCACATATTACCCCCTTTCCTGCCTTCTGTCTTCTCCCATCCCCCCACCCTCTGCTCCTATGTGAATATTCCCATCCCAACCTCCCACTCCCACCTTACCACTCTGGCATTCCTCTATATTGAGAATGCTTCATAGGACCAAGGGTTTTTCCTCCTATTGATGCTGGACAATGCTGCCTTCTGCTACATATGTGTCTGGAATCATGGGCTTTTATATATGTATTCATTGGTTGGTGGTTTAGTCCTTGGGAGCTCTGGTCGGGGGATCTGGTTGGTTGATACTGTTGTTCTTCTTATGGGGTTGCAAACCCCTTCAGCTCCTTCAGTCCTTTCAGTAACTCCTCCATTGGGGACCCAATTCTCAGTTCAATGGTTAGGTGCAAGCAACTTCATCTGGATCAGTAAGATTCTGGCAGAGCCTCTCAGGAGACATCCATACCAGTCTCCTGTTAGCAGATACTTCTTGGCATCAGCAATAGTGTCTGGGTATTGTAGATACATATGGGATGTATCCCCAGATGTGACAGTCTCTGGACGGCCTTTCTTTCAGTCTCTGCTCCACTCTTTGTCCCTGTATTTAATCTAGACAGGAGCAAATTCTGGGTTGAAATTTTGAGAAGGGTGGGTAGCCTCATTCCCCAACTGGTGACCTTGCCTAACCTCTGCATAATTTTTTTAAAAATGTAAACTGGAGAATATATTATTTTTTCATGTTAACTAAAATGTTATTTTATGTATCCATTTAAGGATGCACACTTCAACATTTCAAAGTTGTGTTATAACTAGAAGATAAAGCTGAGTCACAGCTTTAATTTTACAAATGACAAAGTAAAAGGTTATAGCGTTTAGTACTCAATAGGAAGATTAAGACTTTGATATTATATACTTTTAAGAAATTTAGTATCAAGTTTTGTTTCAACATGGCATTTTAATCTTAATCATTTTTTCAACTCTTGTCTTCAAACAGAATTTCAAAGAAAAAATTAAACCAGGAAATCACTTTGTTTTTTCATCCATAAAATAATATGTGTAGTCATATTTCAATCTGTCAGTTATCTAAGAAATTACAGAACTGTCATGCATTAATTCAGATATTATCTGCTTCTTTGCCCTTGATAGCCTCTTTTTTTAAACATTTTGTGTTTCATTGATACTTTGTTATCTTAATATTATTTTTACTTGGAGGTCTTGCTTAAATTCATACTTATCAATGAAACCTTTAAAGATTTTTTTCCTTACATAATAATCTTGAAGACGTTTCTGCTTTTTCTGTAGGAAAAATTAAGGTGAGAAACTAACCTAAGGTAATGTCTATTTGGAACAAACTTATGTTTTAAGCAGCGAGTATATTTATACTTAAATTTTGACAGGACCTGGATCTTGTTTCTGTAAGTGGAGAGGCACAAACTGCAGAGTCATGCTAAATATTGAATATTGACCAACAGTGAGTACATTCTTCCAGGCCTAGAAATTCCAACTGAAAATGTATATTTTTGAAGTATCTAAAGACATTGAAATGGGCTTTGAGTTATTTCAAGGAAAATGAATATAAATCTATTTGAAGTAAAATTTTTTTTTCTCTCTGTAAGATAGAGAATAGGAAACTACATGGAGCCTTTTCTCATAACGAATGCTTTTCCTTATCTGAAGGGAAACTAGTTGCTTGGGGAAAGGTTTAATCGATTTTAAAATTCATCTTATGTCCAGCATTTGACTTATTAATTCTATAGGTTGACCTGGATACATTCTGTAGAATTGAGCAGAAATTGTATGATAAACAGTGCTTACTCAAATTTTACAGATAAGTAAACTGTGTTATGGTAAGATAAAAATTGGCCAAACTATAATACATTGTGTGTGAAACTGTATGTTGCTTTTTATGTCTTTTCATCTTATCCTAAGCCTCACTTTAGTGTCTCCTTTTATTTGTCACCCCTTCCCTTCCTCCCTCAAAACTGTCTCATGTACCCCTGGTTGCTTCCATTTAAACATATGACTTCCTTTCTCATTAACTATCACATGTTTGTGATTATATGTGTATGACTGTGAGTATGTATGTATGTATGTTTGTATGTTCCTAGATAAATAAATACGAGCAGCATGTCTAAGTAGGACATAAACAAAGTTCATATTAACAGACATGCTAACAGGTAAATCTTTTAAAACCTACACAAAGACTTATGAGAAATAATTAGAGAAATAAACATACCACCAAACTTGTGAGAAACTAAAAGAATTTCCTGTTTGCCTCTAAGCTCTCTTGCTTACTCCATTTTGTTAATAACACAGAGATGTTTATTCATGTAAAAGTTTGTTATAGGCTTCTAGTCCAGTAAAATAAGCATGTCTATGAGTAGCTTTTAGGGAACTTTCAAACAAAGTGAGACTCTTGATATTGCATCTTGCAGGTGTCTTAAGATAAAACAACATAAGATTTTAAAAGATGTTTAGCTCATTATACGGATGTGGAATTATTTGAAATGCACAATATCCAGTTGTCTGTACTACTATTGTAAATAATTTTTATTTACTTTCAGTTGCTATAATACACTGGTCAAGAGTTAATGTTTTTATGCTTATTTTGGGACTTCATTTTTACTCAAAGCAATACAGAATACCCTATCAGGGTATTAATATTGCCTCAGCACAAACTTCATATTAAGATTATAACAATACAAACGAACTTCCTATGGGAGACTTTCAATTCCTGCTTCCACAGATGTTCCTATTGCTAAAGTGACAAGTGTAGATGTGTGAAGCTGGCAAAGCTGAAACTATAATGACATGATGATGACTTCAGAATGGCAGTGTAGAGGACGAAAATGGGAAATTAATGCTTTGCATGGAGTAATTTGCTGATAATTGAACGCTTCTGTTTTCCAGGTGAATGTTGTTGCCTCAGGTTTCCAGGGAATTGGTATAAAACAATTATTGTCATTTCTTGAAAATGGCAGATCATTAAGATGAGTATCTCCTGGAATGCTTACCTTTTAAGATGTTTCTTCACCTAAAACATGAACAAAACCAGAGAACTTTTATACTTATTTGTATTCATGTACAACATAAATTAATGAAAAAGTCACTTTGAAGTATAGTGTGTGCAGGAAGACACTGCATATGCTACATAAGAAATACACACACACACACTCACAAACACACATACACATATACACACACATACACACTCACTCATACACACCACACACACACACACATACACACACACATACGCACACACACAGACACACACACATACACACACACGCCAAGGCACAATTTATTTAACAGCATTGTGGTATTCAAGCAACTAACACAGGTAGATTTGTATGAAGTAGCAAACATGAATGAAACTCATGATTTAGTGTTCAGATTTGTGATCAAAACAGTTAATTAAAGATGTGATTTTCTGTTTAATCTGTAACAAAAACAACTGATGTAATCCGTTTTAACTTTTTGCATGAGCTTTGTGTTCATAGTAGTATTTCAATTTGTATTCACATTAATAAACAGTATGTAATAAATGTGGAACTGTTTCAAAACAAAATTGACTATTTCATTACAAAATAAACCTGAAGAAAAGAAATGGCTCACTTAGGACATGAAGTCTGAAATATCTCACTTCAAATGATTATCTTTTTTTAACTAATGTAGACAAAAACTAAATCTCATCCAAATTTGGCTACAATATAAAGAAATTGAAATCATATCCTGGATAAATACATTTCAATTACTTTAAAAAATATAAAGTAAGCAAACATTTGCCAACTGACTATACAGTGCATGTGATTTTTCTTATAGTTAATAATACATTATGTAAATTAGGCAATATTGAAATGATGACCCTCTGCAATAGCATATACTTTCTTCAAAGTTAGAGATAAGTACATATTCTAAATAAGTGAGATCAAACCCAGAATAACAAATATATGTATATGTGTGTGTGTGTGTGTGTGTGTGTGTGTGTGTGTGTGTTTGTGTGTGTGTGTGTATGAGACTTATGGTAGTTCTGTAAGACTTGACCTGAGTCTTAACTACCGGGAAACCCCTGTGAATAAGATGTGAGACCAGAGATCAATGCAAAAGCAAGAGGTTTTTTATTCCAGTGTACTGGGGTCTGCCTAAATTGGGAAGAGAGATGACCCCAAAATATCTGTTAGTACAAATTTTATAATTTAAAAAGGACAGGTTACAGCGATGGTGATTGGGCATACAAGCATTGGTGGGCTCAATTGTCGGGTCCTTGATCTATATTCCTGGGGCTGCCCTTAGATAAAGTTGGGACACCTCTGCCTGGGAAGATTTTTCCAGAAACATTATTGAAAAAAATTAATGTTTTAAATTTGTTTCTTGGTGCCCACTCAGAATCCCCCTCACTTTTTCCAAGTTCCCTTTCTTGCCAGGCTCCAGTCTAGACACCAGTCAGTGGTTGTCAAGTAGTAGGAATACCTGGTAGGTGAATAAAAAAAGGCAAAATTTGAGATACATGCTGTTAGGCTTGTTCTTGCAGAGAACACCTGAACTCCAGAGTCAGAGTGCTCTCTAGACTTGACTGGGCCCCATTCCTTTTTTTTAAAATCATGTAAGGAAATTGAGTTACAAAATTCATGCAGGGTTAGGTAAATGTTTCTCAATTTTCCTGTGCCAACAATTTCTTGTGATACTGACCAGTACAAATGCAGAACAGAAAAAAAAAGGAACTATAAAATCTCAAACATAAAAGGTTTAGAGCAAACAGGCTTTTCTATATCTCCCCACCACCAATTTTTGATGAGTTTGAGGGCAGCAGTATTGTAGTTACAAAGTCAATGTCTTTTAGACATGTGTTAGACCGTATGGTTTCATAAACCGTCAAACATGAAGTCATTTTGCTAACCCTGTAGTCTTTGTAATGCTTCCTGGGCCTGACATGTACACCATCTATTTGATTCTCTTGGCTGTTATAATTTTCTACATTTTAATTCTTCTTATAGATATTTATTTTTCTTTTTTCGAGAATACAGTCCCATGACAATGTGCTCCAAAGTGATCTTAAAAATATAGCAAAGGGCATGTTCCTTTGCCAATATCCCTTTCTAGTACTGGGACCCATACCCTAACCGCACAAGATCTCCAATCTGCATCAAACATCTAGGATATCATATGGCTACAACAACAATCTCACTTAAATTGGACAATTACTCTGGGGCTGCCACCGTCTTTCCTGAACCAAGGAACCCATTTCTGACTTTCTCTGAAATATTAGTATGTTATTCCATCCTTAGTTTTGTAAAAACAATGTCCTGTTTTTATTATAAAAATCAAGACTTAGAGTGGTAGAAAAACTGTTGATTTACTCATCTCTGCCCTAGCCAGTGACCATAACATATGGAACTTTCCCAATATTTTTAACTATCATCTTATCCAATTTTACATTGAGTGTAATTTTCCCCAATTTGTAGAGATTTCTCTACAGTTACATTTCTCTTGAATTCATGAACATTAATATTATCAGTAACCTCTACTTCCTGGACATTAAGCAGATTCCTACTAGATCTTGCCAGTTCAAAAAAATATGGGTTCAAACAAGGAAAGAAGAGAGAAAGAACAGTAAATAAGAGAATGATGAATACTAAGAATAGTTGCAGAAATGACATCATGAGGTGCTTGGGACAAAGAAGCAGGTCTTGGGGTCTCTCAGTACTCATACTGGGGCAGACAAGAGGCCAGAGCCTCACACTCTGAGACAGTATATCCCTGAAAGGTTTTTCTACCTTGTCATCAGGAGTCCCAGGCATCTTGAGCTTAATGTGAGATGTGTCCAACATTTTCTCAATAACCATTCATTTTTGTAACAAGCTGATCATTAGAAACACTTTTTTCTTTTATTATATATTTTAATTTACAATATAAACGTTATCCCCTTTCCCTGTTTCCCCTCCAGAAACCTGCTACACACATCCTACTTCTATGAGAGTGCTAACACATCCTTCCACCTACTCCCTCCCACATCCCCACCTTGGCATTCCAATACACTGGGGCATCAAGCCTTGGCAGGACCAAGGACTTCTCCTCTCTATGATGCCCAACAAGGCATCTGCTATGTATGTGGATAGAGCCATAGATCCATCCCTGAATTCTGTTTGGATGGTCATTTAAACCCTGGGAGCTCTGGGAGCTCTGGGAGCTCCGGTTGGTTGATGTTGCTTTTCTTATGGGATTGAAAACCCCTTCAACTCATTCAGTCCTTTCTGTAACTCCTCCATTGGGGACCTCAATCTGACTTCAATGGTTGGCCGCAAGCATCTGCCTCTATCTGTCAGGCTCTGCAGAGCCTCTAAGAAGACAGATATATCAGGCTTTTGTCAGCAGCAAGCACTTCTTGACATCGATAATATTGTCTGGGTTTGGTGGCTGTATATCAGATGGATCCCTAGGTGTGGCAGTCACTGGATGGTCATTCCTTCGGTGTCCAAAATTTATCTCCATATTTCCTCCTTTATTATTTTTGTTCCCCTTTCTAAGAAGGACTGAAGCATCCAAACTTTGGTCTTTCTCCTTCTTTAGCTTCACATGGTTTGAGAATTATATCTTGCGTATTCTGATCTTTGGGGCTAATATCCACTTATCAGTGAGTGCATGCCATATGTGTTTTTTTTTTTTTTGTGATTTGGTTACCTCATTTGGGATATTTTCTAGCTCCATTCATTTGCCAAGAATTTTGTGAAATAATTGTTTTTAATAACTGAGTAATACTCCGTTGTATAAGTGTTCCACATTTTCTGTATATATTTCTCTGTTGAGGGATATGTGGGTTATTTCCAGCTTCTGGTTATTATAAATAAGTCTGCTAAGAACACAGTGGAACATGTGTCCTTGTTATATGTTGAACCATCTCTTGGGTATATGCCCAGGAGTAGTATTACTATGTCCAATTTTCTGAGGAACAGCAAGACTGATTTCCAGAATGGTTATACCAGCTTGCAATCCCACCAACAATGAAGGATTTTTCGTCTGTCTTCATATCCTTGCCAGCATGTGCTATCCTTTGCTTTCAGAAGCTTTACAATATTATGAAGCCCCATTTGTTGATTCTTGACAAGATTTTTTTTTTTATTTTTACATTTTTACAACAATTGCTCTGTAATACAGGTAGAAGTTAGGGATTGTGATTCCCCCAGCAGTTCTTTTACTGTTAAGTATAGCTTTGGCTATCCTGGGATTTTTTGTTATTCCAAATAAATTTGCAAATTGTTCTTTCTAACTCTGTGAAGAATTAACTTGGAAGTTTGATGGGGATTGCAATGAATCTGTAGATTGCTTTCAATGAGATTGCCATTTTATCTATAATAATCCTGCCAATCCATGAATGTGGGAGATCTGAGATTGAGATGTTCAATTTCTTTCTTCAGAGACTTGATCTTCTTGTTATCAGATATTTTGCTTACTTGGTTAGAGTAATATAATTAAATAACATGCTATATATTATTTATCACTACTGTGAATGGTGTTGTTTCCCTAATTTCTTTCTCAGCCTGTTTATCCTATGAGTATAGGAAGGCTACTGATTTGTTTCAGATAATATTATATTCAGCCACTCTGCTGAAGCTGTTTTTCAGATGTATCAGTTCTTTCCTGGAAGTTTTGGGGTCACTTAAGTACACTATGATATCATCTGCAAATAGCAATATTTTGACTTCTTTTCTAATTTGTATGCTTTGACTTCTTTTTGCTCTCTAATCACTCTGGCTATTATATCAAGTACTATTTGGAATAGGTAGGGAGAGAGTGGGCAGCCTTGTATAGTCCCAGATTTTAGTGGAATTCCAAGTTCCTTTCCATTAAATTTGATGATGGCTACTGGTTTTCTCTATATTGATTTATAATGTTTATGTATGGCCTTAACGTCCAGATCTTTCCAAGATTTTATCATGAAAGGTGTTGAATTTTGTCAAATGCTTTCTCAGCATCTAATGAGGTGATCATGTGGGGTTTTATTTTTTTATTTTGAGGATTTCTTATATAGTGGATTAAGTTGATGGATTTTTGTATATTGAACAATCCCTACATCTTTGGTGATGAAGTCTAAGCGAACATGATGAATGATAGTTTTGATGTGTTCTTGGATTCAGTTTGAGAGACATACTGAGTATTTTTGACTTGATTTCCATTAAGGAAATTGATCTGAAGCTCTCTTTCTTTGTTGGGTCTTTGTATGGGTTATGTATAAGTATAATTGTGGCTTCATATAGTGAATTGGATAGGGTTCCTTCTGTTTCTATTATGTGAAAAAGTTTGGACAGTATTGGTTTTATGGCTTCTATGAAGGGCTGATAGAATTAAGCACTAAACCCATCTGGTCCTGGGCTTTTTCTGGTTGGGAGACTTTTAAGGACAGCTTCTATTTCATTAGGATTAATGGGACTGTTTAGATGACTTATCTGGTCCTGATTTAACTTTGTTACCTGGTATCTGTATAGAAAATTGTCCATTTCATTCAGATTTTTTCAATTTTGTTGAATATAGGCTTTTGTAGTAGGATCTGATAATTTTTTAGACTTCTTCTCTTTCTGTTGTTATGTCTCCCTTTTCATTTGTGAATTTATTGGTTTGAATACTGTCTCTGTGCCCTCTGGTTAGTCTGGCTAAGGGTTTATCTATATTGTTGAGTTTCTCAAAGAACCAGCTCCAGGTTTTGTTGATTATTTGTATAATTATTTTTGTTGCCACTTTGTTGATTTCAGGCCTGAGTTTGGTTATTTCCTTCCATCTACTCCTCTTGGGTGTATTTGCTTCTTTTTCTTCTAGAGCTTTCAGGTGTGCTATCAAGCTGCTACTGTATGCTTCCTCCAGTTTCTATTTAGATCCACTCGGAACTATGAGTTTTCCTCTTAGCACTGCTTTTATTGTGTCTCAAAAGGTTTGGGAATGTTGTGTCTTCATTATCATTAACCTCTAAAAAGTCTTTAATTTCTTTAGTTCTTCCTTGGCCAAGTTAGCATTGAGTAGAGCATTTACTGGGGTCCATCCTTGACACAAGATCAGAGTTCTCAACTGGAAACAGGGATATCTGGAAGGTGCATAATGAATATACACAGATTACACTTTCGGTACAAACTGACAGGCAATTTCAAGGCTAAAGTTACTTTCTTTCCTCTCTATTTCTCCCTCCTCCCCTCTCGCTGTCTCTCTATCTCCATCTCTATCTCTTACTTACTCGTTTGCAGCTTTTGTACCTTGAGGCTGCACACATTCTAAATTCTCTTGTGCACTCTGATTTTTTCCATTGCTATATTCATTTCTCAAACTTCCACACTCATGTACACCTTTATTCGTTACCCTTTCATTCTCACACACAATCTTCATACATACCTCACACACATCTCACACACCCCACAGGAACTCGCCTTTCACTCACATACACGAACTTCATACACTCCTTACATTCTCTCTTCACATGTTCTTCTCATGCTTTCTCCCTCTCCCTCTCCTTCTCCCTCTTCCTCTCTCTCCCTCTAGCCCTCTCTCTCCTTCTCGCTCATTGGCTCCCTCATGTTCTCTTATTCACTCTCATTCACACACTCACTCCAGGATTTGCTTCCTCATGCACTCTCTTATTCACTCTCTAGCCTTTTATTGCCCCAGTCTTTTATTGATAATCCAAAAGCAAGTAGAAAAAGAGACATTGTATAATCATTGCCAAATCAAATTTAAAAGAATAACCACATCCCACAAAGAATTAAGAATTACAATTGTTCCCCAACTTTTCAAGCTTCCTTTATTCCCAGGCCTGTAGCCAAAATTATAGTATTTGCAAACTTATCATTGTTTAAACTTTAACTTTTGACTTATACTACAGAGCTCAGAGCTCCGAGGTCAATACTTGTATTTTCCTGTGAAGCTCTAATGAAAAATGACATGGGCAAAGTTGACATGCAGTGGCCAGAAAGAATCAAGTTAATCTTTAACTCAGAAGTTCTGCTATGTTTCTGTTCCTTTACATGCACACAATAACTCTCATAAGAGTCCCGGTATTTTGACTTAGTTTTACTAGTATATAATTTTATGTATTATATACTTCCTTATCCAGGAATCACACTCAAATGTTTTGTAAAACTTATTTCAATAACTTCAATAACTTTTTCCTTTCTTGGGGTCCTAATATTGGCTCTAATTCATTTTCTAACAATTTCTCCAAAGTTTCTTTGCAAGTCAAGCATTAACCTAGAACTAACATCATGGAGTTATTACATTGTTTCCAAGATGAGAACACATAGCATGCACCTGGGCCATTAGGAATGATCTGTGCTGTGCCCCATGCCTCAATTTTCAATTGTTTAAGAATCTTTATATCAAGGAACACCTAGTTTCACAGAATTCACCAGAGCAGGAGAAAGAAGTAGAAAAGTCAGATATAATAGAATAATTATGTATATAGAAGCCAATTGAAAAGTGTCACACACAAATGAAATCTATAAAGCTGTTGTCCAGGGCTTTTTTCAGAGGGCGGATCCCCTAGCGAAATGTGTCTCCTGTTTCTCAGGGTCTCAGAGGGTACCATATTTTTATAAGAGGTTGCTGCTGGCTTCTGGGATGTCTTCATCCTGGTCTACTGCTGTCATCATATGCTGTCCCCAGCAAGCTTTATTCAGCTTGTATGTGTATGTGGGCTTTCTGTTGTATTTGTTGTTATTGAAGATGAGTCTTAGTCCATGATGATCTGAAAGGATGCACCGGATTATTTCAGTCTTCTGTTAACTGTTGAAGCCTCTTTTGTGACCAATAATATGGTCAATTTTGCAAAAAGTATCATGAGATGCTGAGAAAAAGTATATTATTTTATTTTAGGATGGAATGTTCTATAGATATCTGTTAAATCCATGTGGTTTATAACTTTTGTTTCTTTCACTGTGTTTCTGTTTAGTTTCTATTTCCATGATCTGTCCATTGATGAGATGGGGGTGAGGGGGTTGAAGTCTCCCACTACTATTGTGTGAGGTGCAATGTGTGTTTTGAGTTTTAGTAAAGTTTATTTTATGAATGTGGGTGCCCTAATAGAAACTAATATTTAGAATTGAGAGTTCATCTTCATGGATTTTTCCTTTGACAAATATGAACTGTCCTGCTTTACCTTGTCTGATAACTTTTGGTTGAAAGTCAATTTTATTTGATGTTATAATGACTACTCCAGCTTGTTTCTTTTGATCATTGCTTGAAAAATTCCCTAGCCCTTTACTCTGAGGAAGTGTCTGTCTTTGTCATGGAGGTATGTTTCCTATATGCAGCAAAATGTTGGGTCCTATTTATGTATTCAGGGTGTAAGTTTACATGTTTTTATTAAGGAATTGAGTCCACAGATGTTGAGAGATATTAGGGAACAAGGATTGTTGTTACTTATTACTTTCATTGTTAGAGGTGGAATTATATTTATGTGGCTGTCTTCTTCTTAGTTGAAAGATTGAATTCTTTCATTTTTAAGGTGTAGGTTCCCTCCTTGTATTGGTGTTTTCTCTCTATTATTTTCTTTCTCTAGGGCCAGATTTATGGAAAGATATTGTGTAAATTTGGTTTCTCACAGAATATCTTGGTTGCTCCATCTATGGTAATTGAGAGTTTTTCTGGACATAGTACCTTGGACTGGATTTGTGTTTTCTTTGGGTCTCTATCATACCTTCCCAGGATCTTCTAGCTTTTATTGTCTCTGTTGAGAATTCTGGTGCAATTCTGATAGGTCTACAATTATATGTTGTTTGACCTTTTTCCTCTATTCCTTTTAATATTCTTTCTCATTTTGTGGAATTTGGTGTTGTGACTATCATGCAATGGGAAGAATTTCTTTTCTGGTCCAATCAATTTGGAGTAAATGAACATGGCATGTCACCCACAACCAAGGAACTACTTGAAACGATACCTTCTGCAAAAGGAAAATCAGTTTTCTCCAAAGACATATCTCTGAACAGATCAACCACACTCCTGGGCAGGACTCACGTTTTGCAGTTGCTCCACACAGAATGAACCTCATGTTTATTTCTTGCCTTTTTTGTTTCACTTTGTTTAAGTTTGGGCTCCTTTTTTTTAAATTACATTTTTGTTTTGATTTTTATATTGGCTTTGATTTTCATTTTTGTGGCTTGGTGGATGTTTCTTGTTTGTTTTGATAGAAAAAATTTAAGTAACATACCGGATAGGGAGGAATTTGGAAAGGAATACATGGGGGAGGTAAAATACCAAGATGAATCATATGAAATAATTAATTAAAAATAGATTATGTGAATATATGGAATTTTTAAAAACAAACAACGTTACTTAAAAATGGAATTTTTGAGGCAGAAATCCATGTGGTAATTTAATATCATTTGACTAGAAGACTGTGTCTGACAGAGTTATGAAGCCTTTTATTGAATCTTCATACCTATTTGTAGAGTGTCATAATATTAAAGAAACAACCAAAAAATATAATTCCTTATTAATAAGTAACAATATAGAGAAAACAGGACATATTTCTCATCAAGTGCATCACATAGAAATATAAGACTTTTGGAAGGTTGTTTGTTTTGTTTTTATTGTGGCTTTTCTTTTTCTGTTTCCATTCCTTATTCTTTTTTCTAAACATATTTTCTTTGATTCTTTGTGAATTTTGAAGTATATATCCAGATACTCTCACTTCTATGTCATATTATATCTATCTACTCCATCAGCACCTTGTGACCTCCCCCATCAAACGACATGTCAATAAACAAACAAAACAAAATAAGACAAACAAACAAATAAAAACTCAAGTCAAATTAGTATCATCTCTATACGTACTGGAGCATCATCAAACCCACATGTGGTCAGCACCATACATAGAACTGAGTTCTCCTCTTCCTGAACCATCAACTGTGGAGCACTACCCTTAAACATTCTTATCATACATTTAAAGAGTTTATTATCTAATGGTTCCTATTTTTTAGAGAGGGGGTGTTGGGGTAAGGGTAGGGGTTGTAAGAGAAATGTTCCATGTTCAACTATCTCAATTGTGGTTTTCAAGCCATTGGTAACACTGACAAATTAGTTTCCTTGATCTCTCTCTTTTTTTTAATCTGGATATTTTAAGTATTTTCATTTCAAATGTTATCCCATTTCCTGGTTCTGGTTCCAGTTCCTCCTTCTCCCATCCCTCCTCCCTCACACACCCATTCCCACTTCACTGCCCTGACATTCCCCTGCACTGGGCTATTGAGAATTCACAGAACCAAGGGCTTCTTCTTCTATTGATGTCTGACAATGCCATCCTCTGCTAGATATATGACTGGAACTATGATTCCCTTCATGTGTACTCTTTGGTTGGTGATTTAATGACTGGCAGTTCTCGAGGGTCTAGTTGGTTGATATTATTTTTCTTCCTATGGGGTTGACAACCCCTTCATCTCTTTCAGTCCTTTCTCTAACTCATCCAGTGGTCTTAATAGTCATCAGATCATGGGATTTTCCCACAGTTTCTTGTGACAACTCCAATCATAACCATACCCCCAGCTGTGGAAGGACCATATAAGCCTCACATAGCCCTCAATGGCATCAGGGAAAGCCATTATTCTTCAAGAATGTCCAGTTTAGGAAGTGTATCATTTCTCAGCTTGGGCCTCTGCCATTGTCCAAAGCCAGGGCAATCCAAATACAAGGTGGCAGTCAGACAATGAGTCTGAATCTGCACAAACTCTAGGCTGCTGCACAGAAGACAACTGACATCAATTCAGTCATATATTTTTTACAACCTACACTCTAGCCCACTACCCACCTGAGGTATTGGGAGAAAATGGTTATAAGGATATGGGAGAAATGGACTAGTTTAGAAAAAGTTCTTTGGGATGATTTAATCTTTGCTGTTCTCAGTACAGTCCACTTGGCTGAAACTACATGTAAAACAGCAAGAGCAGTTCAATCCATAAGAAACTGGGAGGCTTTCTAATTGCCTGGAGTCCAGAGAAGCAGCACGAAGCTACAGACACTCCCCAGCCATTCTTTCTCTGATGTTTAGGCAATTATTTAGGATGTCATCAGAGGTGATCATTCAATTTCCCCACTTCTGTATTTGCATATGCATATATAGTACATGCAGGACAATGGACAGTTCAGCACCTGAGATTTTCCTCTATAAAGTCAATGCATACAAAGTTCAACATTGCAATGTAAGGTGAACAAATTCGTGTCTGCCATCAGGAAAGCACCATGGAGCAAAGTGGACCAGTGCTCCACATCCCACTGTCTGTAGGGTTATATTTATATTCTTTCTAAACATCATGAGTCATGTTTGCTATAGCAAAATATCCTTTTACCTGTATCTGTTTCATCAAAACTTGTGTTCACCTCTCTGCCCCAAGAAAACATCATTATAGCCTAACTAAGCCTCCAAAGAAACAAGGTATTTCCCCTTTGGACCACTAGGCATCTATGTGTTCTACCATTAAAGTCAGCCTTCCCTTACACCAATGCCTGACCTGACAAATACAATTGCTTCTATCCACATTGCACACTCTGCTCCTTTCTTCCATCTTTCCCAACTTTCTGTTTTATATTCTTTCCTCACAGTGTCTCCCAATTGGCTTAGGCAGCTTTTGCAGTTACACTGTTCTGGCAGGAGACTGGACAGCTCAGTATACATGTATATGCAAAGTGCATGGAAACTGAATGACCACCTCCGATGTCATACTAAACAATGACCTAAATGTCACATTGTTTGGGAGTTCATCAGTTTGGTTAAACTGGTTTGCTTATGTGCTCTAAGTATTCCACATTCTTTTATTTTTTTTCACCTTTCTAGCACACCTCAGACATGCTGGAACATGCCAAATGCAAATGTATCACTTAAAGTCCAAGGACACGCTGGTCTACATGGAGAGCTCCAGGCTAGCCAAGGCTGAAAAGTGAAACCCTTTTTTAGAAATAAATAAAAAAAAACAAACAAATAAAATTAAGATAAGGTAAATTCACTTAGTCTTGCAAAAATGTTATATAGTAAGAAATAAAATGTAATTACGGTTTCTGTAACATTTTTGGAACTGCTAGTACTGTTTTACATTTAATAGAGCTTAATTATTGCTACTTCAAAAAAGGTAGAGATCTGTAATCCCATTACCACTTTGCATTATCTTTCTCTGTATAGTAGAGAACAACTTAAATTATATCCTTAAATTCTTTTTTTTATTTCTTTTTTTTAATTTATTTAATACTTAATAATAATTCTTTGGTTTCTGGGCAAACATCCCCCTCCCCCTCCCCTTCCTTATGGGTGTTCCCCTCCCAACCCTCCCCACATTGCCGCCCTCCCCCCAACAGTCTAGTTCACTGGGGGTTCAGTCTTAGCAGGACCCAGGGCTTCCCATTCCACTGGTGCTCTTACTAAGATATTCATTGCTACCTATGAGGTCAGAGTCCAGGGTCAGTCCATGTATAGTCTTTAGGTAGTGGCTTAGTCCCTGGAAGCTCTGGTTGCTTGGCATTGTTGTACATATGGGGTCTCGAGCCCCTTCAAGCTCTTCCAGTTCTTTCTCTGATTCCTTCAATGGGGGTCCTATTCTAAGTTCAGTGGTTTGCTGCTGGCATTCGCCTCTGTATTTGCTGTATTCTGGCTGTGTCTCTCAGGAGTGATCTACAACCGGCTCCTGTCGGTCTGCACTTCTTTGCTTCATCCATCTTGCCTAATTGGGTGGCTGTATATGTATGGGCCACATGTGGGGCAGGCTCTGAATGGGTGTTCCTTCAGTCTCAGTTTTAATCTTTGCATCTCTCTTCCCTGCAAAGGGTATTCTTGTTCCCCTTTTAGAGAAGGAGTGAAGCATTCACATGTTGATCATCCTTCCTGAGTTTCATTTGTTCTAGTCATCTAGGGTAATTCAGCATTTGGGCTAAAAGCCACTTATCATTGAGTGCATACCATGTATGTCTTTCTGTGATTGGGTTAGCTCACTCAGGATGATATTTTCCAGTTCCAACCATTTGCCTATGAATTTCATAAAGCCGTTGTTTTTGATAGCTGAGTAATATTCCATTGTGTAGATGTACCACATTTTCTATATCCATTCCTCTGTTGAAGGGCATCTGGGTTCTTTCCAGTTTCTGGCTATTATAAATAAGGCTGCGATGAACTTAGTGGAGCACGTGTTTTTTTTATATGTTGGGGCATCTTTTGGGTATATGCCCAAGAGAGGTATAGCTGGATCCTCAGGCAGTTCAATGTCCAATTTTCTGAGGAACCTCCAGACTGATTTCCAGAATAGTTGTACCAGTCTGCAATCCCATCAACAATGGAGGAGTGTTCCTCTTTCTCCGCATCCTCACCAGCATCTGCTCTCACCTGAGTTTTTGATCTTAGCCATTGTCACTGGTGTGAGGTGAAATCTCAGGGTTGTTTTGATTTGCATTTCCCTTATGACTAAAGATGTTGAACATTTCTTTAGGTGTTTCACAGCCATTCGGCATTCCTCAGCTGTGAATTGTTTGTTTAGCTCTGAATCCCATTTTTTAATAGGGTTATTCGTCTCCCTGTGGTCTAACTTCTTGAGTTCTTTGTATATTTTGGATATAAGGCCTCTATCTGTTGTAGTATTGGTAAAGATCTTTTCCCAATCTGTTGGTTGCCGATTTGTCCTAACCACAGTGTCCTTTGCCTTACAAAAGCTTTGCAGTTTTATGAGATCCCATTTGTCGATTCTTGATCTTAGAGCATAAGCCATTGGTGTTTTGTTCAGGAAATTTTTTCCAGTGCCCATGTGTTCCAGATGCTTCCCTAGTTTTTCTTCTATTAGTCTGAATGTGTCTGGTTTGATGTGGAGGTCCTTGATCCACTTGGAATTAAGCTTTGTACAGGGTGATAAGCATGGATCAATCTGCATTCTTCTACATGTTGACCTCCAGTTGAACCAGCACCATTTGCTGAAAAGGCTATCTTATTTCCATTGGATGGTTTTGGATCCTTTGTCAAAAATCAAGTGCCCATAGGTCTGTGGGTTCATTTCTGGGTCTTCAATTCTATTCCATTGGTCTATCTGTCTGTCTCTGTACCAATACCATGCAGTTTTTATCACTATTGCTCTGTAATACTGCTTGAGTTCAGGGATAGTGATTCCCCCTGAAGTCCTTTTATTGTTTAGGATAGTTTTAGCTATCCTGGGTTTTTTGTTATTCCAGATGAATTTGCAAATTGTTCTGTATAACTCTTTGAAGAATTGTATTGGTATTTTGATCGGGATTGCATTGAATCTGTAGATCGCTTTTGGTAAAATGGCCATTTTTACTATATTAATCCTGCCAATCCATGAGCATGGGAGATCTTTCCATCTTCTGCGGTCGTCTTCAATTTCTTTCTTCAGTGTCTTGAAGTTCTTATTGTACAGATCTTTTACTTGCTTGGTTAAAGTCACACCGAGGTACTTTATATTATTTGGGTCTATTATGAAGGGTGTCGTTTCCGTAATTTCTTTCCCGGCTTGTTTCTCTTTTGTGTAGAGGAAGGCTATTGATTTATTTGAGTTAATTTTATACCCAGCCAATTTGCTGAAGTTGTTTATCAGCTTTAGTAGTTCTCTGGTGGAAATTTTGGGATCACTTAAATAAACTATCATATCATCTGCAAATAGTGATATTTTGACTTCTTCTTTTCCGATCTGTATCCGCTTGACCTCCTTTTGTTGTCTGATTGCTCTGGCTAGAACTTCAAGAACTATATTGAATAAGTAGGGAGAGAATGGGCAGCCTTGTCTAGTCCCTGATTTTAGTGGGATTGCTTCAAGTTTCTCTCCATTTAGTTGAATGTTAGCAACTGGTTTGCTGTATATGGCTTTTACTATGTTTAGGTATGGGCCTTGAATTCCTATTCTTTCCAGGACTTTTATCATGAAGGGGTGTTGAATTACGTCAAATGCTTCCTCAGCATCTAATGAAATGATCATGTGGTTCTGTTCTTTCAGTTTGTTTATATAATGGATCACGTTGATGGTTTTCCGTATATTAAACCATCCCTGCATGCCTGGGATGAAGCCTACTTGATCATGGTGGATGATTGTTTTGATGTGCTCTTGGATTCGATTTGCCAGAATTTTATTGAGTATTTTTCCGTCGATATTCATAAGGGATATTGGTCTGAAGTTCTCTTTCTTTGTAGGGTCTTTGTGTGGTTTAGGTATAAGAGTAATTGTGGCTTCATAGAAGGAATTCGGGAGTGATCCATCTGTTTCAATTTTGTGGAATAGTTTGGATAATATTGGTATGAGGTCTTCTATGAAGGTTTGGTAGAATTCTGCACTAAACCCGTCTGGACCTGGGCTCTTTTTGGTTGGGAGACCTTTAATGACTGCTTCTATTTCCTTAGGAGTTATGGGGTTTTTTAACTGGTTTATCTGTTCCTGATTTAACTTCGGTACCTGGTATCTGTCCAGGAAATTATCCATTTCCTGTAGATTTTCAACTTTTGTTGAATATAGGCTTTTATAGTAAGATCTGATGATTTTTGAATTTCCTCTGAATCTGTAGTTATGTCTCTCTTTTCATTTCTGATTGTGTTAATTTGGACACACTCTCTGGGTCCTCTCGTTAGTCTGGCTAAGGGTTTATCTATCTTGTTGATTTTCTCAAAGAACCAACTTTTGGTTCTGTTGATTCTTTCTATGGTCCTATTTGTTTCTACTTGGTTGATTTCAGCTCTGAGTTTGATTATTTCCTGACTTCTACTCCTCCTGGGTGTATTTGCTTCTTTTTGCTCTAGAGCTTTTAGGTGTGCTGTCAAGCTGCTGACATATGCACTTTCCTGTTCCTTTCTGCAGGCACTCAGCGCTATGAGTTTTCCTCTTAGCACAGCTTTCATTGTGTCCCATAAGTTTGGGTATGTTGTACCTTCATTTTCATTAAATTCTAAAAAGTTTTTAATTTCTTTCTTTATTTCTTCCTTGACTAGTTTATCATTGATTAGAGCATTGTTCAATTTCCACGTATATTGTGGGCATTCTTCCCTCATTGTTATTGAAGACCAGTTTTAGGCCATGGTGGTCCGATAGCACGCATGGGATTATTTCTATCTTTCTGTACCTGTTGAGGCCCGTTTTTTGACCAACTATATGGTCAATTTTGGAGAAAGTACCATGAGGAGCTGAGAAGAAGGTATATCATTTTGCTTTAGGATAGAATGTTCTATAAATATCCGTTAAGTCAATTTGGCTCATGACTTCTCTTAGTCTGTCTAAGTCTCTGTTTAATTTCTGTTTCCATGATCTGTCCATTGATGAGAGTGGGGTGTTGAAATCTCCCACTATTATTGTGTGAGGTGCAATGTGTGTTTTGAGCTTTAGTAAGGTTTCTTTTACGTATGTAGGTGCCCTTGTATTTGGGGCATAGATATTTAGGATTGAGAGTTCATCTTGGTGGATTTTTCCTTTGATAAATATGAAGTGTCCTTCCTTATCTTTTTTGATGACTTTTATTTGGAAATTGATTTTATTTGATATTAGAATGGCTACTCCAGCTTGCTTCTTCTGACCATTTGCTTGGAAAGTTGTTTTCCAGCCTTTCACTTTGAGGTAGTGTCTGTCTTTGTCTCTGAGGTGTGTTTCCTCTAGGCAGCAGAATGCAGGGTCCTCATTGCGTATCCAGTTTGTTAATCTATGTCTTTTTATTGGGGAGTTGAGGCCATTGATGTTGAGATATATTATGGAATAGTGATTTTTGCTTCCTGTTATAATCATATTTGAATGTGAGGTTATGTTTGTGTGCTTTTCTTCTCTTTGCTTTGTTGACAAGTTGATCAGTTTCTTGCTTCTTCTAGGGTATATCTTGCCTCCTTATGTTGGGCTTTACCATTTATTATCCCTTGTAGTGCTGGATTTGTAGAAAGATATTCTGTAAATTTGGTTTTGTCATGGAATATCTTGGTTTCTCCATCTATGTTAATTGAGAGTTTTGCAGGATACAGTAACCTGGGCTGTCATTTGTGTTCTCTTAGGGTCTGTATGACATCTGTCCAGGATCTTCTGGCTTTCATAGTTTCTGGCAAAAAGTCTGCTGTGATATTGATAGGTCTGCCTTTATATGTTACTTGACCTTTTTCCCTTACTGCTTTTAATATTCTTTCTTTATTTTGTGCGTTTGGTGTTTTGACTATTATGTGACGCGAGGTGTTTCTTTTCTGGTCCAATCTATTTGGAGTTCTGTAGGCTTCTTGTATGCCTATGGGTATCTCTTTTTTTAGGTTAGGGAAATTTTCTTCTATGATTTTGTTGAAGATATCTACTGGTCCTTTGAGCTGGGAGTCTTCACTCTCTTCTATACCTATTATCCTTAGGTTTGATCTTCTCATTGAGTCCTGGATTTCCTGTATGTTTTGGACCAGTAGCTTTTTCCGCTTTACATTATCTTTGACAGTTGATTCAATGATTTCTATGGAATCTTCTGCTACCGAGATTATCTCTTCCATCTCTTGTATTCTGTTGGTGAAGCTTGCATCTACAGCTCCTTGTCTCTTCTTTTGGTTTTCTATATCCAGGGTTGTTTCCATGTGTTCTTTCTTGATTGCTTCTATTTCCATTTTTAATTCCTTCAACTGTTTGATTGTGTTTCCCTGGAATTCTTTCAGGGATTTTTGCGATTCCTCTCTGTAGGCTTCTACTTGTTTATTAATGTTTTCCTGTGTTTCTCTAAGGGAGTTCTTCACATCTTTCTTGATGTCCTCCAGCATCCTGATCAAATATGATTTTGAAACTAGATCTTGCTTTTCTGGTGTGTTTGGATATCCCATGTTTATTTTGGTGGAAGAATTGGGCTCCAATGATGCTATGTAGTCTTGGTTTCTGTTGCTTGGGTTCCTGCGCTTGCCTCTCGCCCTCAGATTATCTCTAGTGTTACTTTGTTCTGCTATTTCTGACAGTGGCTAGACTGTCCTATAAGCCTGTGTTTCAGGAGTGCTGTAGACCTGTTTTCCTGTTTCCTTACAGCCAGTTATGGGGACAGAGTGTTCTGCTTTCGGGCATGTAGTTTTTTCTCTCTACAGGTCTTCAGCTGTTCCTGTGGGCCTGTGTCTTGACTTCACCAGGTAGGTCACTTGCAGCAGAAAAGTTGGTCTTACCTGTGGTCGTGAGGCTCAAGTTCACTCCCGGGGTACTGCCCACGAGCTCTCTGTGGCGGCAGCAACCAGGAAATTCAGCGCCGCCCATTCCAGGAGCTTCCGTGCACTAGGGTTCCAGATGGCGTTTGGTGTTTTCCTCTGGCGTCCGAGATGTGTGTGCAGAGTGCAGTCTCTTCTGGTTTCCCATGCGTGTCTGCCTCTCTGAAGGTTTAGCTCTCCCTCCCATGGGATTTGGGTGCAGAGAACTGTTTATCTGGTCTGTTTTCTTCAGGTTCCGGCGGTGTCTCAGGCGCAGGGGTCCTGCCGCTCCTGGGCCCTCCCCTACGGGAACCCAGAGGCCTTATACAGTTTCTTTTTGGGCCAGGGATGTGGGTAGGGGTGGGCAGTGTTGGTGGTCTCCTCTGCTCTGCAGCCTCGGGAGTGCCCACCTGGCCAGGCGGTGAGGTCTCTCTTCCATGGGGTTTG
Organism: Rattus norvegicus; assembly: GCF_021556685.1. NCBI lineage: Eukaryota > Metazoa > Chordata > Mammalia > Rodentia > Muridae > Rattus > Rattus norvegicus. The sequence continues at coordinate 8,098,124 of NC_141539.1, read as the reverse complement.
GGAGCAGAGAGCTGCTGCAGGCCGGGATAGGCGGGTGTGGGACTTCCGGTAAACACAGGAAGTGCCCGGTCCTAGAGGAATTTTGCCTCTGTGTGTCCTGAGTTTACCAGGCAGGTTTCTTGCAGCAGAAAAGTTGGTCTTACCTGTAGTTCCGAGGCTCAAGATTGCTCGTGGGGTACTGCCTAAGTCCTCTTCGCGGCGGCACAACCGGGAAGATCTGCACTGCTCTTTCCGGGATCCTCCGTGCACCAGGGTTCCAGATGGCCTTTGGTGTTTTCCTCTGGTGTCTGGATGTGTGCAGAGTGCAGTCTCTTCTGGTTTCCCAGGCGTGTCTGCCTCTCTGAAAGTTTAGCTCTCCCTCCCACAGGATTTGGGTGCAGAGAACTGTTTATCAGGTCTGTTTCCTTCAGGTTCCGGCAGTGTCTCAGGCGCAGGGGTCCTGACGCTCCTGGACCCTCCCCTACGGGAACCCAGAGGCCTTATACAGTTTCCTCTTGGGCCAGGGATGTGGGAAGGGGTGGGCAGTGTTGGTGGTCTCCTCTGCTCTGCAGCCTCGGGAGTGCCCACCTGGCCAGGCGGTGAGGTCTCTCTCCTATATCCTTAAATTCTACTACTTTATTTGTAATAAGAACCCAAACCATATTTCTTCATAAAGAATCTAGACCTGGATTGCAACATGTGACTGATCTAAAATGAGATAAAATACCTTAGTACATTAAGAGAGGAGTAAGGGGGTAACAAATATAATGACTAGGCAATGTCAGTCATAATTTTGGAGAAAATGAGAACATAATGTGAGGGAAGCCCTAGAAACTATAATAATTGTTTATCAAGTGCATTAGAAAATTAGTCCAGGTTGGACTATGTCCAATCGACAGAAATTGTGGATGTTCTTAGATGAGACCAAGAAAAATTCTGTTTCCTGGCTTATGATCAAAACATAACATTCACAAACCTTGTGAAAAAATAACTCTTAGGGCTGCATAAAATATACTAAGAGGAATCATTCAGAATTGTCTGGTTAACAGAGAAGTTCTGAAATCAATAATCAGAAACCTCAAACAGCAAAAACAAAAAATTCATACAGAAAGGTTGGCCCTAAGGTCTGTCTGCCCTGGGTTTCATTCAAACTTCAGTGACAATACATTTCTTACTGATGAAATATAAGAGACAAGGCTGAGGATGGAGCATAACATAAGGTGCTATATAAATCTGGGGCAACAAAAAGTGAAAAGAAAATAAACTACACCCAGGGAAGAATGCATTTCTGTGACTTTGCCCAATGTGGAATAGGGACAAGAAAAAGCAAAACAAACAAACAGACAAACAAACAAAAAACCTGAAATGTGAATATAGACTTTGTGATCATCAGGCATTTTGTTTGTATTTCAAAATTTTAAAATCCTCAAGGCAAAAATGGAATCTGAATTTTTCATGCCTCACAATATTTGGGTCTTCCATATACAAACTTGGAGGATGACAGTTCCAGATAGTTATGAGACATTTCACTGAAGAAGGGACATGAGATAACACAAATGAACAATACCACATATCAGACACTCCAAGGGTGAGTAAATAAGAAACCATAATTAATACATTTCATTAAAACATTAGAAATTCAGTTTCTGTGAAGAAACTATAAAGCCAGCTCCAATACAGAGGAGAGCAATTTCCTTCCACCAAATAGCAATTAATGTTCTGTCACTTTTTAATAGTGGCAACCAAATTCATGAAGTAGGTAAAGAGTAACATAATAGTTTTAGAAAATATAATTATCAATCAGGAAGCATCTGTCCATTACAGATTTTTTTTTTAAAAGAGAAAATTAAAACAATATCAAATGTGTAATAACTCAACAAAATTTTACTAGAGAGAATAGAAATAGAGTAACTCTAAAACAAAAAACATAAAATTCAACAGGTTATATGCAAAATAAGATAGCAACTATAGGTTTTGCTAACCACATTAGTACACTTAACAAGGGCTGATTTCTCATTCTACTATTAATATTAAATTTTTAGAGTTAAAGAGAGCAAAGAAATTTTAAAAATCAGGAGTATACAGGGATAAACAGATTAACAACATGGAATAACTATGAATTAATGAATGGTGGTAATTATGTTTATTTGGAGTTAGAATAATTTTGTATTTCAATAATTATATAAAAGTAACCTAAAAATCTGCAAGAGATCAATAATATAATAATAACAATATGTATAGAATCAACAGTAACATTGTTGAGAAATCTAAATATGGTGGAATAAATATATTTAGAACTGTGGCAAAAACTTGCATTATTATTATGCATTATTGAAAAGTTATTCTATAAATGTTTTCTGGATCGTAATCATATATTTAACATTTCTCAGGCACCTTGACAAACTTTACAGGGACAGCAGTGGTTGATTTACAGTCCTTGTCCTAAAGATATTTACAAAGCCAAGTCATGATCTAAGGATTTGGCTGCTTTTACAAAGATTTTGGACATTATCTTAGCAAAAGAAGACTGTCATAGAAATACAGGGACGAACAAAAATGAATTTGTACATTAGGAACACAGTGTGATTAAATAATAAAAGTGAAAAACAGAGTCGCAAGACCTGGAAAGCTTTGCATCTATCCATAAAAAAAGAGCCACTTGCGTGTGTGTGTTATTGGGATGGGTATTAAAAGAATTAGACAAAGAACAGGACAGATGACTTGTTCTGAAAGGTGCTTGATGTGCACCCATGGTATCCTGATTTTGATTCCCAAAGTTACAAAAAATCAAGGATAATGGCATGGGTCTATAATGCTAAAGATTGGGAAACAAAGAAAAAGAGATCCCTGAACCTTATTGAACTTTAGCTAATTATTGAACCCTAGGATCAGTGAGAAACAGTTTCAAAATAACAGGTAGATTCTAATAGAAGAAACACCCAGTTCCCACTTCTGGCCTTGATGTGCACATATACATACACAAACACATATACATACAGATACATAACCACATATATACTAAATACTCATATAAAAACGTAGAAAAAATATATTTGAATATGGAACAATATTAGTGATATTGTCATAATAATGATTGCATGACACTTTTTAAGTCATTAAGAGTACTTTAATTCTCTACAGGTAAGCAATGTTAATATACAGGCAAATAAATAATGTTATGCAATCCTGACCAATAGAAGACTTAGGGAATGAAACAATAAATATGGAAACTACATGTTCTACAAAAGATACTGTTCTATAAATTGATAAATAGTTTTTAAGGTCAGAATTCACGTTTGAATTTTCACTTCTGAATAATGATAGGAAAAGTTAAAAGTTTAAAAATGTTCAGAATATTCTGTTTTCTGCTTTAGAACTTTCCTTTGAAATGTCTTATGTGAACAGTGTTCAATTATGTCCACAATTCTGCAAATTAACCAAGTGCTCTCACATCAATAAACACACACACACACACACACACACACACACACACACACACACACACACAGAGAGAGAGAGAGAGAGAGAGAGAGAGAGAGAGAGAGAGAATTTCAAGAACTACAAGCCTTAATTCATTTTCCTTAATGTTTTATCTGTAATATTTCAGATTTTGAAATATCTGCCCAAAATTAAAATATGACAGTGTAGATCAAACCAAAAATACCCAAGTGATTTAAGAGTATGACAATTACATTTTCTACCACCCATCAAGAAGTTTCTAAGAAGCTAGAATAACAATTTCTTTTTTTTTCTTTTTTTTTCTACTTTATCTCGTAGACAACCATGTTAAAAAAAATGCACAGGCAGAATAATCTGAAGAATTATGCAGGCATTATTAAATATAACCAAGCAAAAATAATTAATAATTGAGAAAATATTTGATGTTTATCTAACATAATACTAACGTTTTGAATTCTATTTGCATTCATTTCTATCATTTTTGAAAGAAGTTAAGCGGTGGGTTGCTCCATCCTCACCTAAGATTCAAGCTTCTCCTTCTTGTACCTCCTGCCCATCTTCCTTTATTACTATTACTTTTATTGTGTTTTTACTTACAAGTGGACTTTTGTTCTCTGAAAGTGCTAGAGTGTACACAGTACAGGAGACTTCCCAAATTAGGTGCTTCACTTGTATCTTTCTAGGGGAGTCATCATCCATGGTGAAGGTAAGATTCCTCAGTGGTATGGCCACTTTGGTGTCACCCACACTCCTGTAATTTCCTACTCATTCTCTTTAAGTAAACCCAGTAAGCTCAAACTCATTAATTCCTAAGTTTGGAATTTGATGAAATTGTATTTTGTAGTCTTATGAGGAAGAGGTAGGTGTTTATTTGCATCTTGCTAAGGAAAGAGTATTCACACCATATCTGTTCTCTTAGACATTCCCAAGTTTTCTTTCCTTTTTACTTTTATTTGACCAGTTTTATTTAAATTAATTTATCTGCTTCTTTTGATTTGTTTTTACAAGATTTCAGATTACAGCTCAAATATTTCCCTGTTAACTTTCCTTATCCTCAATATTTTACTTTATACAACCCTCAGCCTCTACATCAATCATTTGCTCTATGCTATTTTGGAAATCAAGGACTGTTCATTATTTTCTTACTTCCATGACACTGAGGATAGTTTTAAAGCTTTTGTCATAGCAGCATACACAAACCTTTTGCATAGTCAAGCTAGACCAAATCCTAGCATGTGGATATAAAGACCAAGCATTAGCATTGGTTACTGACAATTAATAGTTTCTACAAGAAACAGATACAATTTTCTTTAAGTATTTCCAACTATGTTTCAGTGGAAATCTACTCCTTAAACAATATATGAGTAGAACAATTTTGATTTGATTGATAGAAAACATAATATACAAAAAGTTTAGTAAGTAAAAAGTGTGAATCTTAGAGAATTGGATGGAGGCAATGAATATAATCAAAGTACATTTTACTCAATTCTCAAAAACTAACAAAAATAAGCTTCAAACATCTGTGCTTGGCTTGATTTATCATATATTACTGACAATTGAGAATATGTGAAACATTCTACTAGGAATCATATGAGCCTCAGAGACGAAATTTCAAATGCAAAGCACAAATCAGAAGTTCAGAGAATGTGTGTGGAATTTACTAGCATTAGATCAAATACGAGTATTTATTGAATAGTGGTATATTATCTCCAACTGGAAATGAATAAATGAATAAAAAAAGGAAAGAACTTCTGATGATGTAATGTTTGCATGCTTGATCTACAAATAGTAAAATAAAAAGTAAAATCTCACATCTTAAACCTAATTTCATGTAAAGAAGTGGGGAAAATGAGTTTAGAGATACAGGAGTGTGAGGAACATTAGGTTGGAGCTAGGCAAAGAATAGCAATTTGTGATATTTTAACCGAAAACACAAGAACCTATGCATTCTATATTTGTTCTGTATAAGAAACAGTCTTTTGAGTATTTTGACAGGAGCAAGACAGTTGTTAGAGAAGGTGTACTAGAAGTATGAAAGGGAGGAAAATGAAGGCAACACTGTGGCTTTTTAATAAATTTAAAGTATACTTGATAAGAGAAAAGCTTAATTTCACCAAAACTTTTTCCCCAGGGGACCTAGGCACATACAGATCTTGAATGTCAATAACAATACCCAGCCAGACAAAAGCAGCCAGATTTCTGTGAGTTTGAAGTATTTGTGGTCTAAATAGTACATTTCTGTACACTCAACACTACATAGACATATCCCGTCTCAACTACTGCCACCCTGCAAATAATGGCTGGAAATATATAGTAGTTTTCTTAGGAAACTTGAAGTATATTATAATTTGATTTGACATGTATGTATTGATTAGGATGTGAAATTTGACGCAAAATAGTAAAGGAAATTTTACTTTACCATCATCATTGCATTTATTATTCTCATTGGTTGCTTGCTGTAAAAAATATACCTTGGCTCTGACTTAATGTAGAGGATATGTCTATATATAGATATGGTATGATTTCTCTATATATATTTAAGATAACACACACACATGTGTGTGGGTATATGTATGATGTATGTTTGTATATATTCCTACTTATACTAAGCATACATTTACTAGTTGTATCTGAACCCTCAAAAATATCAACATCAAATAATAAAGAAAGGTGATCATTTATGTAAGTAAGAAATTTATTTCATTATCATGTTTTGAAAGTGTAAAGAATATATTGGGAGAAGAAATATTTTTGCAAAGAAAAATTGATAAGTTTACTTTCTCATTCATTATTCAGTGATTGCTTGATTGAAATAAATGCAAGATACAGAGGAATCTGATCTAGTACACATGAAAAGGAAGTCCTTCAGGAAGGAGTCGTCTTAAACCTATTTGCAGTTTATACACTTATTCAAACAGCATTTATTAGAATACTGTGTAGTAATTAGTAAGTTATTAAAAAGACATATGGTTAATTTTGTTCTGCTACCTGCTTGTTATGTCATCATATAGCATATACTATCTTATCATATATCACAAAATATAGTATGGAACTATTTTTTTCCTGTTTCTGAATCATTAATTCAAATACGACAGTTCAGTACAAGCCATTTATAGGACCTGGAATTTATTCATTTAAAAAGAAAATAATAGGAGGAATGCAGCAAGATAATCTTCTCATTTTCAAAATCTTTAAATGAAATGCTCAAAATAGGATCATGAGAATCCATTTAACCAAACTTTAGTTCTCTCAGAACTAGTAGTTTATGGCCATTCCATATTTTTAACACATAATTCTTGAATTGAGATTTATACCCCATTGTTTGTAGCAACCAGTTAGTTAAAAGTACTTACAATTTGCTTGCTTTCAATAATACCAAACAAAGCCTGGCTACTTCAACACACAGGTCAGTTTAAACAAAAGGAAACCATCATTTGTAGAAAACAACAATAAGCCTTTTAAAACCAAGGACATGACATATACCCCTCAAAGCCTAAGACATGCTTGTGCTTTCCATGTAGAATATCTAGCCTAATGGACATAGAAGGACAAATTGGAAAACTGAAGTTCAGTACAATAACTATCCTGCTTATTTGAAACACAGTAAAAACTAATTGGTAGACTTTGGAAATTCAATTGTCCAAGATCTACTGACATTAATGAGATTAACTTGAAGAATATTATACAGTTAAAAAGAAGTAAACAGAATTTTTTCTACGCTCTCAAATACTACATTAAATGATTTTATTTGGTCATATAGATCATGTCCAAATAACATGTAAACAAATTTCTAATATTCCTAAGAAATGGAGTATGCTTTCTAATCTCCTAGAATTTAAACATAGTATCTAAGTAAGAAAAAAAAATAGAAGCAATCTGGAGTGGAAAAGTAGGTATATCTAAAAGAGTTTTGTTGTTGTTGCTGTTTGTCCCTTCACATTCATCTTTCTCTACCACATCCTGGGGAGTTCCAGGACCCATTTTTCTAGAACCTTTTCATCCACAAGATGTGTGCAACCATTAATTTCAGTGAGGTAGACTACATTTTAATGACAATTTTCTATGTGTATATAATGTATTTTGAGCAAACCCAATTCTCATTGCTTTAGTTCAAATTTCTCCAAAAATGTCTGAGTTTTCCCCTTTAACTTTACGTATCAGTGAGATGGTTTCAGAGATAACAGTCATCAAGCCTAATAACCTGAGTTCAATCTCCAGACTCACAAAAAGGAGAGAGCAACTGCTCCTAGTTGTCTCTGCTTCCTTCTTCCTTTCCTTCCTCTCTCTCTCTCTCTCTCTCTCTCTCTCTCTCTCTCTCTCTCTCTCATTCTCTCTGTTACACACACACACACACACACACACACACACACACACACATACACAGGAGAGAGAGTGAGAGAGACAGAGACAGAGAGTCCAATTTACTTTTCTATTGCTATGATCAAACCAACTTATAGAAGAAACACTTGAATGAGCCTTACAGTTTCAGAGATGAATTCATGACAATTATAACATGAAGAGTGGAAGCAGACAGAAAGACATTGTGCTCTACCTATACTTGAGAACTCAATCCTGATCCATACACATGAAAAAAGAGATTACTGGAATGCTGTAGGCTTTTTAAGCCTTAAAACCCACTCCAGTAATACACGTTCTTCAAAAGATTGCATTTCTCATTCCTTCTCATTTTCGCCAACTGGAGAATAAGCTTTTAAATATATAAGCCTCTGGAACTATTCTCATTTATATGACCCTAAGTATCAATAAAATATAAAGTATTTTCTAATATTTTCCTTATTTTTGAGATTTTCATACATAAATACAATTAAATATTTCTGTATCCACCAACCATTTTGCTCCTCGAATTCCCAAGAGGCCAGAGCAGTTTATCAATAACTTTTTGAGTCGTTAGAGAAGCAGCAGTTTCTCCCTGCCAAAATCACCACGACCATCACAACCAACAAGACAAATACAGTGCAGGCTTTTTCCATTCCTCTTATTTGTTTATCATAACTAAATATTTAGACACTATTTCTAAGGATAGAACATACATTAACTGTAAAGCAAACTAGATCTGATATGGAAACTTTATCCTTACTGAATAGCATTCAAAGTTCCAGAAGATGCTACCCAGGCTACTAGAGAAGTAAAGTAATGCTGTCAACTAGACAACATGTAATGATAGAAATCATATGTAACTCTTGTTTACACTGACCTGGCACAAGAATTAGTCTATCAGTAGCTAGAAGAGATGAAGGAAGAAAATAAAGGCTGGGCTCTTCTTATGATGAACTAGTTTTTCAGATAGGGACATCTACCTACTCGCTTTGTTCCATCTCCAACTTGGCTGGACACCTCCTACATGACCATCCAGGGAACACACTGGATACCAGAATTATAATCCTCTACTCAGTTGAACATATCAACCAAAAGGCTAGAGAGTGAAAAGAAACCAAGGAACAAACTCCACATTAAAGAAAGACAAACTCAGAAATAACCACCGAGACATATAATCGCAACCAACATTAATGCCCAGAAGCCACCATAAAAACACAATCAAAAACAGTGAAGGTAACATATCACCCTCAAAGCTCTGCTATTATTAGCAAGATTTGAATATTGCAGTAGAGATGAGGCACAAGTTAAAAAAAATCTTAAAATCAATTTTATCAAGATCATATTCACACTTTGAGAAAATAAATAAATCCTTTAAAGAATTCAGGGGAAAGACAAATAAAAAATAATGGAGGAAATGAATAAATTCATTTTAAAAGGCTGAGAAAAAAACAAAAAAATGAGTGCAAAATAATAAAATTGTCAGTACACAAATCCCTTGGGGGAGAGAGAAGGATTCTCAGAAATACAGAAAATTCTGAGAGCTTAGCGGAGACCACTACTTCTGTTCACATTCCTGGCCCTAGAACCCTCTGGACACAGGAACATAGGAGAAATCTGGAAGAGGATCTTCTAGGCTCTACCTGCACCCAGAGCTGAAAGGCTTTTTTATGACACACCTGAGAGCAGAGGTAAGATCAACTTTTCTATTAGGGACCTGCCTGTAGCCCTCTAGACTCACAAAACCAAGAGTAGTCTGGGACAGCTCCCTTCAGGTTTCTGGCTGCACCAGAAGCTGACCTGGTCCCAGAGGTCTCTGCAACCAAATCCTGTGGGGGAAACAGTTGGACTCTCAGAAGTGTGGACAATCCTGAGATCTCAGGGTAGACCACTACTTCTGCTCACATTACAGTCCCTAGAGGAACCCACCTAGAGCACACAGAGCATAGGAACCTAGGAGCAGTGAAGAAGAGGATCCTTCCAATCTCCGCCTGTACCCAAAGCTGAATAAAAGCCTTTTGCAAGGTATGTTGACACACCTAAAAGCAGAGGTAAGACCACCACTTCTGCTCCAAGGGACCCAGCTAGAGTGCTCAGGACACCCAAACCCAAGAGCAGCCTGGAATAGGACCCTTCCCAGTTTCTGCCTACACGTGGAGCAGACCCAATCCCATAGCTCTCTACACCAATACCACTCTGGAAGAAACCTGGTCTCAAAGAATGCTGACTACCAAGCTTACATGAGGTTCAAGCCACTGTCAGAAACAGGAAGACAGATAATACCAGAGACAACCTAATAGGAGGAGGCAAGGGTAGGAGCCTAAACAACAAAAACCAAGACTATATGGCATCATCAGTGCCCAGTTCACCCACCAAAGCAAATACTGGATATCCCAACACACCGCAAAAGCAAGAGTTGGAGTTAAAATACCATTTCATGATGATGATAGAGGACTTTAAGAAGGGCATAAATAACTCCCTTAAAGAAATATAAGACAACACAGGCTAAAAGGTAGAAGCCCAAAAAGATGAAACACAAAAATCCCTTAAAGAATTACAGGAAAACACAATCAAGTAGGTGAAGGAATTGAACAAAATCAACCACAGTCTAAAAATGGAAATAGAAAGAATCAGAAATGGATGATCAAAATGTGATTGCTTCACTCCTTCTTTAAAAGGGGAACAAGAATACCCTTGGCAGGGAATAGAGAGGCAAAGATTAAAACTGAGACTGAAGGAACACCCATTCAGAGCCTGCCCCACATGTGGCCCATACATATACAGTCACCCAATTAGACAAGATGGATGAAGCAAAGAAGTGCAGGCCGACAGGAGCCGGATGTAGATCTCTCCTGAGAGACACAGCCAGAATACAGCAAATACAGAGGCGAATGCCAGCAGTAAATCACTGAACTGAGAACAGGACCTCAGTTGAAGGAATCAGAGAAAGAACTGGAAGAGCTTGAAGGGGCTCGAGACCCCATATGTACAACGATACCAAGCAACCAGAGCTTCCAGGGACTAAGCCACTACCTAAAGACTATACATGGACTGACCTTGGACTCTGACTTCATAGGTAGCAATGAATATCCTAGTAAGAGCACCAGTGGAAGGGGAAGCCATGGGTCCTGCTAAGACTGAACCCCCAGTGAACTAGACTGTTGTGGGGAAGGGCGGCAATTGGGGGAGGGTGGGGAGGGGAACACCCATAAGGAAGGGGAGGGGGGAGGGGGATGTTTGCCCGGAAACCGGGAAAGGGAGTAACACTCGAAATGTATATAAGAAATACTCAAGTTAATAAAAAAAAAAAAAAGAAATCACAAAGGAAAACAACCCTACAGATAGAAAACTAGGAAAGAGATCAGGAGTCATAGACCCAAGCATCACAAACAGACTATAAGAAAGAGATGAGAAAATCTTGGGGGCAGAAGATACCATAGAAAACATTGACACAACTGTCGAAAAAAATATAAAATGCAAAAAGCTCCTAACCCAAAATATCCCAGAAATCTAGGACACAATAAGATCAAACCTAAGGATAATAGATAGAGAAGACAGTGAGGATTCCCAACTTAAAGGGCCAGTAAATATCTTCAACAAAATTACAGCAGAAAACTTCCCTAACCTAAAGAAAGAGGTGCACATGAATATACAAGAAGCCTACAAAACTCCAAACAGATTAAACCAGAAAAGAAATTCCTTCTGTCACATTATAGTCAAAACACCAAATTCACAAAACAAAGAAAGAATATGAAAAGGAGTAAGGGAAAATGGTCAAATAACATATGAAGAAAATATATCAGAATTAAACCACACTTTTCACCAGAGATTATGAAAGCCAGAATATTCTGGGCAGATTACATATAGACCCTAAGAGAACACGAATGCCAGCCCAGGTTATTATATCCAACAAAACTTTCAATTAACATAGAAGAAGAATCAAAGATATTCCATGACAAAACCAAATTTACACAATATAGTTCAACAAATCCAGCCCTGCAAAGGATAATATATAGAAAACGTCAACACAAGGATGGAACGTATACCCTCAAAAATGCAAGAAAGTAATCTTCTTGCAACAAAACCAAGAAAAACGAGCCTCACAAACATAATTACACCTCCAACAACAAAAACAACAGAAAACAACAATCACTATTCCTTAATATCTGTTAACAACAATGAAATCAATTCCGCAATAAAAAGACATACACTAACAGACTGTATATGTAAAGAGGACCCAGCATTTTGCTACACACAGGTTGGTTTGCCATCTGTTGCTGTAAAATTATAAAAAAAAAAAGTGGTTGTCTTTTACCCTGCTAGGTCCAGCACCATAGTGCCCCAAGATATCTGGTTGATATCTTGCCAGAAACACACATCACAACTCTGTGACATCATAGTGGTTCTGCCACCACACATTTTCCCAAAATCAAATCGCCCCAGGAAAGAACAAGAAACCCAATAAACACTGATTCAATTGATAAGACATAATTACCCACCTAAACATACAAAGCCATGTACACATCCATCTCTTGAGAACATTCATAACAACCTGTAAAGGTACAATGTGGAATCTTAACATCTTCCTCCATGTTCTTTCAGCGGCTACTCTTTTCTCCTCCTATCTCTCCTCCTTTTCCATTTCAATCTCCTCCTCTACTCTAAAACATTTCAGTAGCATGTTCTCCAGAGCCAGCACTGATCTGCCAGCAAAGAGTAATGAGCCTCCATTGAGAAGAGGACGAGGCCCTTGGCAATGCATTCCTAAAACATTTACTCCCTTTGATGGCTCCAGAAAGGACAGGAGTCCTGTAACCTGCTCTGTCCTATAGAGTTGGGACTGTAGCATGTGAACATCATGATTGTTAGAAATGAAGAAAAGACACTACAAAGAAAAATCCATTCTCTGATCTAGGGCTGTTTGGCCTCACAAACAAAACAGTTGGACATTGTGCCTGCCTCTTGATGCTTCTGTTTCCTGTCCTCTGTTGATTCTTGAGGTGCCCCATGGGCATTTGGGTGAGTTGGGTTGGAGTGGAGCTGACATGGGGAACTGTAGTGGACTTGAGCTGAAGACCTCATTGGAACCAATATATTTATTTCTAAAGATTGGATCTTACTATGCAGTCCTGGACTTGCTGTGTAGACAAGGCTGTCTTTGAACTCACATGATCTGAAGGCAACTCACTGCAAACGACATGGGATAGGTGTCCAAAGTCACTGTCCGTGCCTTGCTCATATTATAGGAAAACAATACCAGCCAAAGAGCTGTCTATATGCAAACAGGGAGAATAGAGGCCATGCATTCTGTCGGTGCCTGAGACTGGAGAGAGACTGATGTGGCAGTCTGTGTTCAGTATCCTTCCCACGCTCAGGTACCCTCCTCATGCTCCCATCCTTCCTTCTCATACAGTAACAGGCCACATTCTATCTTGTACCTGCCTTACCTGTATGACATCATTCCACAGTCCACCCTTTTTGTGTAACTAAATTTTTTTCTCTCAAATATAAACTGAGTACAACTCTTACCATTTTGTAATTAAAAGCATAAAATATATCTAATACCCTGTACTAAACATTTCCAGTTAAACAGAACATTTACTTATCCATTCCAGCTTAAGAAATGCTTAAAATCTATGTTATGTCCTGCCTATCTTGTGTACTATCTGATAAGTATCTAATAAAATGTGTATTTTCAGAGTTAAACAGCCTGATAGGCTATGGGGCTACAATCAATCTTTAACCCTGTCAGAAATCTGAGAATGACCAAATATCTATAAACAAAGGAAGCATAACACAGGATCCAGAACTGAGATGCTGTAGAGACAAATTTGAACTAGCATAGTCCACTACTGGCAACATGTCAACATGTGAGTTCAAGTCTTCAGCCTTCTGGGACAATGTCAACTAACAGACTCTTGAAATGCAGAAATCTTGAAGGGCTGATAATTCTCACTTGGCAAAATTATCTGTCAGCTATTCTGCATAAGGTGTGTCCCTTTTGGACAGATATTAGTCTTCAAATGATCAAGCATGTTTTTTTTTCCCCCCAGTGGTGGCCTAATCACAACGTATTGCCTCACCTGGAGATAAAGATGCTCAATTTCTTCATTAAATCCACCAAAGAGGAATTGATAGGAGCAGATATTTCTCAACCAAATATAAATAACTTTAAATCTTGCATTTTGTGAATTTCTGATGTTTTTGAAAACTCTCTATCTATATATGTAATCTGGACTGCTGTCCATTAACTATTATCTTGAAAGTATTCTAATAATCTTAGAGCCATGAATTTGCTATTTGGATCTTAACTCACAAATGTAACCAACTCAGAATTTTTACTGACATCAATAGAAGGAATGGCTCTAAACCTTGTACTTTTAAACTTTTTTGACAAATAAGTTCTATACAAAGCAAAGATATGATTTTAACTTAGTTACCAAATGAGATTATGACTGTATAACTAAATATAGCTAATTCCTCCCTGTTAAATTACAACCCTTTCTAAGTTCCTCATAAAAATATCTTTAGAATAACCACTTTTGGAACCCCAAATCCAGAGAATTGGGGTGACAACTCTTCTATAACTTCTTCGAGCTGTACATGGGCATTGAGATATCCTTGGGGGTAGGGGGTAGGAAGAATGAAGCAAATTCTGTAGCTGGATATGTGTCCAAGTAGCCATAGTCTGCAAAATACAACTCTCAAGACAAAAGTTTAGAAGACAGATATATTTTTGTTTGATTCTCTTGAATATAGCTTTTTGGTTATTAAATTTTTAGTAGATATATTTCTTTACTTTCATTTCAAACGTTATTGCCCTTCCCAGTTTCCTGTCTATAAGCCCCCATTCCTTCCCCTCCTCCTCCCCTATACATCCCCCTTTTCAGGTAGTTTCCCTCTCTCAAATCTGATCAGTATTGACTCTGTGGGGTTTCCAGAGCCTAGTCACACTTTTAAAAACAGAAAAAAATATTTTTCCAGAATACTAAGTTCCTTAATCTGTAACCAGAAAAGCTCTTATCTTGCACTCTCTCCTAGAGTAATAATATAACCATAAAACTCAAAGTCACACCCATTATGAAAACTAAACAATTTTTAAAAAAAGGAAGTAAGCTAAACAATAGGGTTAAACAATGAGCCTGATGGGCTTTTGTAATCTTTTATATCAGGAAATCAATCCAAAATTCCCGTGGAACCTAACTTAAAAGAATCTGAAATTCCTGTTGTGGTAAATGGTAAATACCAAAAATAACCACAAACCCTCACATGCAGGCACCAACAACCCATGTGGCCTTTAACGGGGTAATTCATAATACAAACAAAACACCTTCTACTAATTCAAATATCAAACCAGGACTTTAGCCCAAAATATGTACATCTGTTAAGCTCTCTACCCGGAGCCACAGATTTTTGTTTAACCTTAATACCCCAAATATATCTATCTGTTAAGGTCTCTACTCAGAGCCACAGATTTTTATTTAAACTTAATACCTTGTAAATATCATGATACTCTACTTGGAGTCAGTGACTAATTTTATCCTATCTAAGTTCCAAACCACAGATGAAAATCCCCATGTGATTCAGGTAATCTCTGTAATATCCTTAAAACCAACTGAATCTCCCTCTAATAATACCTGTCATTAAGAAGTAGCTTGTCTAACTAGAATTTTAACCCAAAATTCCCGTGGAGCCCGTATTATAAGGAATATGATTACACTGAAAGATTTTCTTTAAAAAGCAGCTTTTATCTCTAACTCTCTGAGCTGTTATCAAACAGCAGGGGATATACAGACTGCCAGCCCAGGCTATTTCTGTTTCTTTTTTAAAGTAGAAGGCTTGAGACATCACATGACTCAACATGGCACTGGCTTCCTCTTACTTAGAAAACAAAACCTTCTCTCAACTCTTAGGATTACTAGTGGATTCTAGCCCACAGTTTGGTTCACCATCTGTTGCTGTAAAATTATAAAAATAAAAAATGGTTGTCTTTTACCATGCTAGATCCAGCACCACAGTGCCCTAAGATATCTAGTAGATATCTTGCCAGAAACACACATCCCAACTCCGTGACGTTGCAGTGTCTCTTCCACCACACATTCTCCCAAAGTCAAATCATCACAAGAAAGAAAAGACAACCTGATAAATTCTGATTCAATTGGTAAGATATAATTGCCCACCTAAACATACTAAGCCCTGTTACACATCCATCCCTTAAGAACTGCCCAGGAGCCAAGCCCGCTTATACACCCTCTGTCTCAGAAATATTTCAGGAATGTCAAGTCAACTTACACCCTCTGAGAAACCTAGCCAGTTATCTGTTCTTATTAATATACCTGCAATTTAGGGCTTAAGGATATAGGGAGGGTGGTGACAGTAGTGAAATTGATCTTGGGCCCTCCGTGGTCTTCCCGCCTGCTTGTCTTTTTAAGCTACTGTATCAAAATAAAGTTTGAGAGCTTGTCCAGACCATAGACTTGCTGTCCTTCTTTTCATCACCTGTTCCCCATTCTTTTACTGCCTTCCAGGTCCCTGTTGAATCCCTGCAGGTTGGGCCATGTGACGCCCAACTTGGGACCTGGTACGGGGTTACAACTGAACATTGCTTGCCCATGGATGTCCCCCCTTCACAGGATCGCCGCTTTCCCGAGGACACAAAAGTCACCACATCCCTGAGGATGTGATAGAAGATCTGCACTGTGATTGCCACAGCTGCCTACTGTGAGTCCGATCCAAGTAAGGTAAAAATGAGCAAGGCAATCTTGGGAGAGGCATTGAGCAAACATGGATTTTAAAAGGTCTTAAGAAATCCCTCAAGGCATGAGGAACTCAGGTTAGTAAAAGGGATCTTGCTAAGATATTTATATTAATTTGGGATGTTTGTCCTTGTTTTTCCCAAGAGGGAACTACTGAAGAAAAAATGGTAAGCTAGAGTGGGATACAGTCTGAAAGATTTTTATAAGATATTTGGCCCAGCCTTTTCCTTCTGGAACTTGATTAATGAAATACTTAAGGTTTACAAGACATGACACAATATTCAGGAGGTAGTTACAGAGGGAGAAAAGACCCTACAGCACCTTTCTCAAGTTCCTTCACTCTGTGATTCTGTCTCCATTGTCCTCCTGGGTCCTCCCAGTCTGCCTGCCAAGTCCAAGGCGGCATTGGCAAGGGTTCCTACTCCTAAGAATGTTCTTAAGGGATGGATGCATATCGGGTTTTGTATGTTTAGATGGACAATTAAATCTTATCAATTGGATCAGAGGTTATTGTGTTGTGTATTCCTTCATGTGGTGATTTAAGCATGGTGAAAAGACATGAGAGGTGTAGAATGAGTGGGATGCCCCTGGTACCCCCTGTTCTTCAAGAGGTGTCAGGGCTGGGCCCACCGGCCTCTAGGGCTGATGATGAAATACCACAATTCTCATCGTTTATTCACTGAACCAGTGAGGCGGGGAGGTGAACACAAAGGGACTCTCGCTTCTGGCATTAAGCCCATCTGCATGTGCTCATGACATGCTCCAGGGACAGTGCCAGGGGGGAGATTGACTGGTACTGTACACCTATGAAATGGTAATACAGGTGTCCTAAGGTGAGTTTAGGGAGGACAGAAACTTGCCATGGAGCAGAAGGGCAAAAGCTGGCTTGATTTTCGTTTTCAGTAAGAATACAGACCATGAAAATGAGGCCTTACGATCCTTCTGACCTTTTGGGTTTTAAGTAGGAGGTGCCAGAAAAGTTAACAGAGGGATAACTGACTTGTGGTGGCCAGAGACACTATGCTACCATGGAATTATTATGTATTTCTGGAACCTGCCTTGGGAATTCTGGGTAGAGAGCTTGACATATTGATATACTTTGGGCTAAAGTCCAAATATTTTGACAAGTTGCTTTATTGGTATTTGATTTGATTAAAGGTGTTTAATTTGTTTTATTAATTACCCCACTAAAGGGCATATGGCTCAGTGACACTGGCTAGTGCGCGTTTGTGGTTATTTTTGATACTTTCCCAACAGGAAGCTCAGATTCTCTTAATGTGTGCTCCACAGGAATTTTCCTGATATGACAGATTAGACGCTCACTGCTTAACACTATTGTTTAGCTTACTTCCTTTTTTAAATTGTTTAATCTTCATAATGGGTGTGGCTCTGAGTTTTATGGTTATATTATTACTCTGGGACAGTGTGCAAGATACAAGCTTTTCTGGTTACAGACTAAGGAACACAGCATTCTGGGAGAAAGGTTTTTTGGGTTTTTTTGTTTGTTTGTTTGTTTGTTTTTTGTTTTTTTTTAATTGTGATTAGGCTCTGGAAACTTCACAGAGTCATACTGATCAGATTTAAGAGAGAGAAACTGCCTGAAAAAATAGATTCAAGAGAATCAAGCAAAAAGTTATCTGTATTCTAAACTTTTGTCTTAAGAATTATATTTTGCAGAATGGACCTACTTAGATTACTAGTCTCAAGGACGTTTAGCTGGGTCCAGTCAAGACACACAGCTGGCTACAGAATTTGCTTCATTCTTCCTACCCCCTATCCCCAAGGATATCTCAACACCCATTTACAACTTGAAAAAGTTATAGAAGAGGCATCACCCCAGTGCCCTGAATTTTTTTTTTGGGGGGGGGGGGCTGAAACTGGTTATTCTAAGTTTGTCTATGAGGAATTTAGAAATGGTTGTAATTTAACAGGGACTAATTGGCTAGATTGAATTATGCAGTCATAATCTCATTTGGTAACTAAACTAAAATCATATGTTTGCTTTAGCATTGAATTTATTGATTAAAAAGCTTTAAAAGTACAAGGTTTAGAGCCATTCCTTCTATTGATGCCATTATAAACTTATGAGCTTTATTAGACAACAGATTGACACTCTGGTATCCAAACCTCTACAAGTTCATTATCAGAAACTTGATTTACCTGACACATGTCTGACTGGGCCTTATGATGATCTGTCTCCTTTAGGAGCTTCATAAACCTCAGATTTATGCTCGCCTGTATTGGCATGGGTATCTGCAAAGAGTGCGATGAGGTACTACAAGGGGAGGACTTTATTGTCCATCTCCAAGTACCCTGAGAAGTAAACCTGATTGTGTAGAGATTGGTGTTATTCTCTCCCTTGGTAAGATTTCACAGATAAGACTTTTGTTGAGATGACCAATCCAAAAATTCCCCTCCTCTCAAAATAGACACCGATTCTGAAAAAAGTGCTGAGAGGATCAGATCAATGCTTCCCCCCTCTGGTTAATGCCCATTTATCCTCACAATGTAATCATCCTTGGCTGCTTATTGGTCTCATAAAAAGAGTTTAAAAAGGAGGAGATATTGGAAGCCAAGGCCACTTACATACCCTGTGTCTCAGGAAAGTTTCAAGAATGTCAAATCTACTTACACCCTTTACCTAACCAGAAACCTAACCAGTTATCTGTTTTTATCAATATACCTGCAGTTTACGATTTATGGCTATAGGGAGGGTGGTGACAGTAGTGAAATTGATTTTGGGCCCTCTGTGGCCTTCCAGCCTGCTTGTCTTTATAAACTACTGTAACAAAATAAAGTTTGAAAGTTTGATCAGATCATAGACTTGTTCTCTTTCTTTGTGCCACCTGTCCCTCATTCTTTTGCCCCCGCCCAAGTCTCTACTGAACCCCCGCAAATTGGGGCAAAGAACATTTGTAACAAGCTGTAAATGTACAGTGTGGAATCTTAACATCAGCCTCCATATTCTCTCTACAGCTACTCCCTTTTCCTCCCATCTCTCATTTCCATTCCAGTCTCCTCCTCTACCCTCAAACTTTTCTCCCACCCATCCTCCCTTCTTGTCCAGTGACAGAGCACATTCTGTCTTGTACCTGCCTCACCTATATGACATCATCCCACAGCAATCTCCATCAAAATTCCAACTTGATTCTTCATAGAGTTAGAAAGAGCAATTTGCCAATTTATTTGGAAAAAAAATCCAGGATAGATAAAACTGTCCTTAACAATAAGAGAACTTCTGGGGGAATCACCATCGCTGACCTCAATCTGTATTACACAGGAATAGTGAGAAAAACTGTATTGTATTGGTTCTCAGAGACAGGCAGGTAGATCAATGAAATAGAATTGAAGAAACAGAAGTGAACCCACACACCTATGGTCACTTGATTTTTGACAGAAGAGCTAAAACCATCCTCTTGAAAAAATTAAGTTAGCATTTTCAACAATTGGTTTTGTTTCAACTGGATGTCAGCATGTAGAAGAATACAAATCAATCCATTCTTATCTCTTTGTTCAAAGCTCAACTCCAAGTGGCTCAAGGATGTCCACATAAAACCAGATATTCTCAAATTAATAGAAGAAAATGTGGGGAACTGCCTTGAACACATGGGCACTGGGGGAAATTTCCTGAATAAAACACCAATGACTTATACTCTAAGATCAAGAATAGACAAATAGGACCTCATAAAATTCCAAACTCCTGTAAGGAAAAGGACACTGTCATTTGGACAGAACACCTACCAACAGACTGGGAAACGATCTTTAATAATCCTACATCTGATAGAGGGCTAATATCTAATATATACAAAGAACTCAAGAAGCTAGACTCCAGAGAGTCAAATTATTAAAAAATGGCATACAGAACTAAACAAAGAAGTCTCAGCTGAGTAATATCGTATGGCTGAGAAGTACCTAAAAAATGCTCAACATTCTAGTCATCAGGAAAATGCAAATCAAAACAACCCAGAAGCCACATTTAGAATGTGGCTAAGATCAAAAATGCAAGTGACAAAAGATTCTGGAGAGGATGTGGAGAGAGAAAAACACTCCTCCATTGTTGGTAGGATTTCAAGCTGGTATAACCACTCTGGAAATCAGTCTGAAGGTTACTCAGAAAATTGAACGTAGAACTATCGAAGGACCCAGCTATACCACTCCTGGCCATATACCAAAAGATGCTCCAATATATAACAAGGATACCTGGTCCACTCTGTTCATAGCCGCTTTATTTATAATAGTCAGACCTAGAAAATACCCAGATGTCCTTCAAGCAAGGAGTAAATACCAAAATGTGGCACATACACAATTTAGTACTACTCAGCTATCAAAAACAATAACTTCAGTTGGTTTCTAGACTTAAAAGACCATAGATGCCAATCCTGATTACTTTACCCAATAAAATGTTTAGTCACTTTAAGTGGAGATACAAAATATCCCATGATAAACTCAAATTTATTAACAGATCTAGTCCCCTAGAGCAGAAAAGCTCTATCCCAAAAAGGGTTAGTTCACACACACACACACACACACACACACACACACACACACACACACACACACACAAAAACAGAAAATAAATATTCTCACATTCAATCATGCACAATGCACACCACCACGATCAAAATAATAGGAATTAACTATCATTGTACATGGGAATTTTTCAATATCAATGGTCTCAACTTTCTAGTAAAAAGGGTCATACTAACAGAATGGATATGAAAATTATCCCTCTGCTGCATACAAGAGTTAGACCTAAATATCAAAGATAAACACTTCCCCAGAGTAAAGGGTTAGGAAAAGATTTTTCAAGCAAATGGACATAAGAGGCAAGCTGCTGTAGCAATTCTGATACTTATCAGATCATTTTCAAACAAAAACTAATGAAGAGAGTTAGAGAAGGACTCTACATAGTCATCAAAGAAATACATCAAGATGGCATTTCATATTTTTAGTTAATTAATTTATATATTCATTTTAAATACAGACCACAGCTTGCCATTTCTCCTCTCTTTCCAGTCCTTCCCTCGTACACTCTTATTGTAAAAATATATTAAAAAAAAAAAGGTCCAGCACTGCAACACCCCAAGATATCTGATAAATATCTCAAGTCTCAGTCACCAAAGCCACTCACTTGATTTTCTCCATCCCATATCACACTGCTAAAGGCCTCTCTCTGAGTTTGGCAACAATCTCTCTACCTATCTAATTCCCAAGGCAGGTTTCCATGCCAGAAACACACATCCCAATTTGGTGGTGGCCCAGTGCTTCTAGCCGCCATACACTTTCCTACATTTAAATTGCTACATGAAAGAACACACAACAGAGTAACCTTTGATTCAATTGATAAGACATAATTGCCCACCTAAACATCCAAAGCCTTGTATACATCCACCCCTTAAGGACATTTTTAACAACCTGTAAATGTACAGTGTGGAATTTTAACATCAGCTTCCATGTTCTCTCCCTGCTACTCTCTCTCTCCTCCCCTCTTCCATTCCCGTCTCCTCCCTTTCCTTCAAAGTTTCCTCCTGCCCATCCTTCCTTCTTTTCCAATGGCAGGCCTCATTCTGTCTGGTACCTGCCTCACCTGTGATACCATCCCACACCTACTCACTCTATTCCATTCTCACTTTCTCTAAGTTACCCCCAAGGGCACCAACATACTTTGGCACATAGAGATGCAATAGTCATATGTACAACCTCTCCCACTAAGATTAGATAAGGCATCCCAGCTAGGGGAAAGGGATCTTAATGCAAGCCAGAGAATAAGGACAGCTACCACTCCAATTCTTAGATGATCTACATGAAAACCATGCTGCACATGTGCTACTTATGTGTAGAGGAACTAGTTCTAGCCCATGTATGCACTTTTGGTGGTGGTTCATTCTCTGTGAACCTCATATCCCCCAGTTAATTGACTCTGTAGTTGTTTGGTGTGTGTGTGTGTGTGTGTGTGTGTGTGTGTGTCTGTGTGTGTGTCTGTGTCTGTGTGTGTGTGGGTGATGGTTTTCAGATAGTGTACAAACTAAACCACGACAACAGCTAAGGTGTAGAATTTTTAAGCCCTTTAAGATAGAAAGATGATGGGGTGCTTTAAATAAATTGATAAATTTATTAACTGGATGTCATTTATACCGCATACTATATAATGTAATTGCCATGATTCTTTTCAATTATATCTGAGAGAAGAGTTGTTTTGTTTTTTGTATGTTTGTTTGTTTGTTTATTGGAAAGAAAAGGTAAAATGTAGGAGAATTTTCCCAATTAATTGATTTGCTTATAATGATGAAAAGAAGTCAATCTCTGGGTGAAAAGAAGGAGGCAGTCCTTCAGGTCTATGAGAGAAAGAGGGGACACAGGGGAAAGATAGAGCTCTTTATGGTGAGGCAGGAGTGAGAAGAAGGAGGATGTAGAACTGTTAGACCCAGTAGTGACCTCTGCCACTGGAAGATTTCCAATGTAGAAGAGTTGATAAGTTTTGGATGATAAATTCTGCACTCAACAGTCATGTCATCACTTAACTTTAATCTAAAATTACCTGGTATTTTCCATTCACAGTTACTCAGTTAGGAAGAGGGAAAGAGCACAGCTGAGACAGAATTCAGCCAGGCTTTGGAACAGGAAGATTGGACAAAGGACTTAGCTCCTGGGGAGAGGTAACCACAGTGGAGGTTGGTGAGAGCAGGCTAGCAGCTAGCTGCAGGGTGGTGGGGTGACAAGAGAGTCATCCTGGAGCTGTGTACAGACAGAGCCAACATTTGTGGGAGAGGCATTGTCTAGGAGAAACATGTGGTCTAGACCTTAGGCTATGTTCTTGGCTGGGAACAGACAGAGAGCATAGATACAGGCATATAACCATATTTAGCATGGGTTCATTTTAAAACTACATGCTATACCTTAGTTTCTTAAACGGTAATTCTATGAATACTTCAGATTTCATTTTATGTTTTTCTCAAACAACTAATACTGATGAAATAATTTCTCTGTTGCCTAGAAAGGCTTTTGTTGCTTTGAATTCTGATGTGTGGGATACCACCTTCATAGTAATGAATGGTTTGCTTAATTCACTTGAACAGTTGCCTTATAAGATTAGACATTTCAAGTAAATGATGCAGCCTATTAATAAATTCTAATATTCCAGCAGAGCTTACTTATTCTATGGAAAGAAAACAAAGGCACATGTAGCACATAAATGAATTATGTATAATTTACAAAATGTGCTAAGGACAAATTAATGCACTACTGAAATGTTATGGAATGTTATTTGCACTGTTCAAGTCTACTCCTTCTTCTCTAACATCCTTGTACTGTTAGATGTTGTGGTTGTTTATATAAAAATGGTCCAAACAGGTGCATGGGGAATGGCACTATTAGAAGTTGTGGTTTTATTGGAAAAATATGTTAGAAGAGACTGAGATTTAAGGTCTCCAAAGGTCAAGCTTGGTCAATGTCACTTTATGGTGCTTGAAGATCTATATGTAGAACTTTCAGCTCCTTCTTCCACACCATGTCTTCCTGCATGTCTCCATACTTCCTGTCATAATGACAATGGACTAACCTCTGAAACTATAAACAAGCTTCATTTAACTATATTTTTATGAGTTGCTTTGATATTCATGCTTCTTCACTAAGGATTTTCTTTTTTCCAACAAATCCACTTGAGAGATGGTGGGTGATATAGAAAGAGTTCCATCATTGAAAAGAGAATCTTATGGCAATCTAGAAGCAGGGATTAGTCAGGAATCAAAAGCAAAGCATCTTGTCTTTGTCTTCCAGGCTTATTTCAAAATATGGGATGTGGGAGTGAAGAGAAAAACAGGTAAAAGAAAGCAGATTAAAGCTTGATTATTTCAAAGATTGTTTGTAGTTTCTAAATATCTATGTTTAACAGACAGGTGATATGATCAAATTAGAAGATTATAGGGCTACTGAAGATGAGTATCCGATACCTACCCCTTTAAATCTCCTTAAATACATATTTTTCAAAAAATATTTCAGTAATAATCATGGCTTAATAGGATCATTTGAATGCATAGTTTCCTTTTTTGTCTTGAGCTCCCATGATGTTTAGAATACCATATACCAGCTGGTGGAAATAAAATCAAGATACTCTTCTATTTTAGGATTAAGTAACTAGTCATTAATTACAAGAATTAAAGGTATCTTTAGAAGTGCTCGAGTCATTAAAATTATAAATGATATTATTACTGGAGAACAGTCTTATTTAAGGAGCTTATTATAGAAAGAACAGCTACCTAGAGTCCAAAGGCAGAAACAAACATCCATTGTAAGCTTTCAAATAAATACATTACACTATCACCAAATATTAATTGGTAGTATTTGTGAAATTTGAGGGTCACATAGAAAGTCTATGTAAGACCAAAATCAAAACAAAATTAGTATAAAAGCTAGAGGTTGGGTAAGAATGCTATGATAAAATGTATCCGAACATAATAAGAAAGTAGCGAATATAATTGCATAATATGAAGCCAGTTAAAATTTTCACATGAATGTGGAAGTGGCTACTAAGTTCTCAGGCCTAGCTGAGAAACTACTGGTATTTGATTGTTGCTGATGAAGCAAGAGCCATATTCCTCTAGCGATGTTTAGCTTTGGGTAGATTAACCCCTTAAAACATTTGCTCCTACACCCATGTATTTTGGACAGTAGTAAATGGACTGAAAAAAAAAACTGTATCTGTTGGGTAGGAGGTCAAAAAAGGAGTGGTATAGAATCATCAAGGTGTAGATTTAATTTTACCTTTCTAACATTTCTCCACACTCATTTTTTTCAGAGCTGCTACACAAGTTGGCAATCCCACCAACAGTAAATGAGGGATCACTTTTCTCCATATCCTTGGCATCTTTTGATAGCAGTTTTTGTTGTTGTTGTTATTGTTGTTGTTGTAGTTGTTGTTGCGTGTTGCTCCTGCTATTGTTGTTATTGATAGGATGATGACTTTATTCATTCACATTGGAGTGAAATGAAATCTTAAAGTTGCTTAAAATGCAATTCTATAATTGCTAAGAATGTTGAACACCTTTTGATGTAGTTATATCCATGTCTATTTCTTCTTATGAGAGTGCCGTTCAGTTCCATAGATAATTTTGAATTGGTTTACTGTGCAAGAGGAGTTGGATCTCCTTTATCTGTTCTCTCTCTCTCTCTCTCTCTCTCTCTCTCTCTCTCTCTCTCTCTCTCTTCAGCTTTCATATATTCTGGATATTGATCTTCTATTAGATGCGTATCTGGAAATTATTTACGTTTTATTTACTCTATAGGCTTTTTCTTCCCTTGGTTCTCTTTCTTATACAGAAGTTTTATAGTTTTGTCATGTTTCCTTTATGCACTGATGCTCCTAGTTATTAGAGGTATTACATGGAGACATCCAATTTAGGGTTGAGTATTCCAAGATTTCTCACTGTTTACAAATATCTACTTTTGGTCTATGTATTTTTTCCCATTTGCTGCAGGAGGAAAACAGTAGTGTTTTGTTTCATCCTAGGTCTCTGGGCTATCTAGTCTTAGGTTCTTATTCATATAAGCAATTTGGGTTGTGGGTTATCTCCTACTGAGTGGGCCATATGTGAAATCAGATATTGGTTGGTTACTCCCACTTCCCTTGCGACACCATTGCACTAGCATAATTTACAAACAGAACAGCATTGTAAATTACAAGGTTTATGTCTGGGTTTGTACTTTCTTTTCTCCTTTAGTAGTATTAAAAATGAATTCCTGTACCAAAGACACTAGAATGTAGATATGATAGGTCTATAGAGGCATTAGATTAAGTTTTTGTATCCAATGAGTTATTCAGATGTTGTCTTCAGTAAAGAAGTCTTTGCTATCAATGTGAAGGAGCAATCTATAATCTTAGCAATAGCCTGTGATTTTAGTTATCCTGTTGACCAACAACTTAAGTAGATATAACTCAATTCTGGTATGAAGGTTCATTTGTTGGCAAGTCGTATCTAGCTAGGGCTCTAAGTTCCTCTTTATTTTGGAATTTTATTTAGGTCACTGTCCTGGCTAGTTTTGTGTGTCAACTTGACACAAGCTGGAGATATCACAGATAAAAGAGCCTCAGATGCAGAAATGTCTCCACGGGACCAAGATGTAATCATTTTCACAACTAGTCATCAAGGAGAGGAGGACCAAGCCCACTGCAGGTCTTATAGTTCCTGGGCTGGTAGTCTTGGGTTCTATAAGAGAGCAAGCTGACCAAGCCCGAGGAAGCCAACCAGTAAGTAACATCCCTCCTTGGCCTCTGCATCAGCTCTTGCTTCATGACCAGCTTAAGTTGCAGTCCTGACTTCCTTTGGTGATGAACAGCAACATGGACGTGAAATCTGAATAAATGCTTTCCCCTCCAACTTGCTTGGTCATGATGCTTTTGCAGGAACAGAAATTCTAACTAAGAGAGTCACTTTCCTATTGGGTATAAGTTAGGAAGTTTCTGCTCTATTGTTTTCTTAAAAGACTCATAAATTCTGCTATCTCTGCATTTCCTCCTTCATGCCCCTCTATTATCATCCTTTCTACTTACTCCTTTATTTCTGTCTATCCATAACTATTTTTCTTTCCTAGGAAAATCTATGTCCCCTCCTTGCTCCTTAATTCATGCCTAATATGGATTCCAGTTCCATGGATTGCAGTTTGTTTATTAATAACTCAAGAAGTAATATTCACATACAAGTGAATGTATTCTATATTTGGGTCTGGGCTACCTTAGTATTTTTAAAAATTCATCTACTTATCTATGAATTTCATTTTTCAATAGCTCAGTAATACTCCATTTTCTCTATTATTCATTGAGGAATGCCTAGGTGGTTTCTAAATTTTCACTATGATGAATATAGCCCAAATGAACATTGTTATGTAAGTATGTTTGTGGCAGAATGGAGTGTCTTTTGGGTATATGTCAAGGAGTTCTATAGCTAAAAATTGAGGTAGATCTATTTCATTCTTCCTGATGAATTATCACTGATTTTCACAGTGGCTATGCAAGTTTTCACTACCAACAGCTATGGATGAATGTTCCCCTTCCTCCACATCCTCAGTAGTATGAGCTTGTGTTATTGGTCTGGGACACTGAATAATATAAGATGGAATCTCAACATAGTTATCATTTGCATTTCCAGATGACTACAGATGTCAAACAGTTCTTTATGTATTTTGCAGGTATTTGTGTTTTGTCTTTTGAGAATTCTCTTTTTTTCTTTATTAACTTGAGTATTTCTTATTTACATTTTGATTGTTATTCCCTTTTTAAATATGCACTCCATTTAAAATTTTGATTATATTGTTAGTATCTAAGATTTTTTTAGATCTCTTTATGTTTAGAATATTAGCCCTCTATTGAGTGTATAGTATTCTAAAATCGCTTTCCATTCTTTAGTCAGCTGTTTCATTTGAATGATTCTGTCTTCTGCCACACAGGAGATTTTCATATTTATGATGTATGATTTACTAATGCTGTTCTGTTTAGAAAGTATTTTCTCATGTCAATGAGTTCAAAATTATGCCATGGCCAGCACAATTTTGTGAAGACACTGTTTTGTTTCTTTTCTTTTATAGTGTGCATTAGTGTCCGGTTCACCAAAAATAAGCTGTCCATGTATATGTGAATTTGTGTCTTGATTTTTAATCAAGATGTGTTTGGTTTGCAATAGTAACATAATGTTGTTTCTAATACTATAACTCTAGAGTACATCTTGAAATTAGTGATGGTAATACTTCCAGCAGCTCTTTTAAAATGGGTATCTTGGATTTTCTGTGTTTCCATATGAGACCAAAAATTGTCTTTTCAAGATCTGTGGAGAACTGTGTTGGGATTTTGATGGGGATTGCATTTTACTTGTAAATTGCTTTTGGTAAGGTAGCAATTTTTGACATATTAACACTAAAATCCATGAATATGAAGGATGTTTCCATCTTCTGATATCATCTTCAATTTCAGTTTTAAATGTCTCAAAGTTTTATGATACAAGTTTTTCACTGGTTTGGATAGAGGTACCTGAAATATTTTATATTATGTGAAGCCATTGTGAAAGGTATTGTAGTCATTATTTCTTTCACAGTCCTTTGGTCAGTTTTGCGTAAAAGAGCTACTGATTTTGTGAGTTATTTTTCTTTATCCAGCTACTTTGGTGAATGTTTATTAATTACAGTAGTTGCCTGACACAGTTTTAGATTTGCTTATGTACACTATCCTTTTTATCTACTAATAACAAGATAATTACTTCTAACTTTTCAATTTATATCCAGTTCCTTTCTTTCCATTGCCTTATTGTTATAGCTAGGACTCAAACTACTATGTTGATCAGTACTGGAAAGAGTGGACAGAGTTCTGTTGTTCCCAATTTTAGTTGAATTGCCTTTGGATTCTCTCCATGTTTGCTTGTTCTGGCTATGGGATTGTTGTAAACTACCTTTATTATGCTGAGATATGTC
Source organism: Rattus norvegicus (assembly GCF_021556685.1). Lineage (NCBI taxonomy): Eukaryota > Metazoa > Chordata > Mammalia > Rodentia > Muridae > Rattus > Rattus norvegicus. The sequence continues at coordinate 8,069,142 of NC_141539.1, read as the reverse complement.
TCTGGTATTCCAAATCTTTCTTGTAGTTTTATCACTAAAGGGTATTGGAAATCTTCAGAACTTATAGAGCTCAATAATGCATTATCTATGTGATGAAACCTTCTGCAAATTATTGGCTCAGTACATATCATGCCAAGAAAGTAACAGCTAATGTCAGAAGTTGCAGTTAAAGGATTGTTAGCAAAACCAGTTTAGAACGTCCATCTTGAAAGTATTTTATGACTGCATTCATTGTTTCCAAAATCAAAAACAATCAGTATTTTATATAGTAATGGGAGTTTGAGGTTAGACTCCTGACTATACATACTACTCCATTATATGCCATACTGTCTTATTTCAGGATGCTTACATATCCTATTAATCTGGAAACTTCTACTAGACTCAGCGAAATAATCTTTGTTTCTCTGCTTGTATTCACCTAAGTCCAAGTAGAGTGTTCTTGAAAAATATCAGATGTAACTACTCAGGCTCCCTACATCTGATAGTCTCTAGGTACAAATTATGGTGGCTGCTGAATCCCTAATGAACACATCAGAATATGCACAGACTCCTTAGCTGAGTGAATAGCTTTCACCTACCTTCTCCAGTATATGTTTCTGACAAAAAGAAATGTACACAGATTAGTCTTGGGACATAATTGCTCACTCTCAAATAATCTTAATAGTTTCACTTTTATAATTTAGTCATTTTTGTAATCATTGATTTTTTTTGTTGGATTTATAAAACCTTCTGAAGGCCCATAAGTGCTGAATTTGGCTTCTATCAATTTTTTTTCTTATTAAAATCTGGCTCAAGAAATACTTCAAGTGGCTTAGAAAGTGACTTTTTTATGATTTTTCTCATGTTCTCTACCTTGGTTTATCATTATTTAAACACATTCTAAATCATTAGGATACCTAGAGCTTGCCCTATCTCATAAAATCGTTTCCCAACATGGGTTGCAGTAAAGCCACTAAAGTCCCACTCAGTTCCAGTCTTCTTATATGTGAGCACAGTCCTATTTTTCCCATGAACTGAATATTCAGTTCCTTTCTCATATCCTATACCTTTAGTATCAGTTACTGATATTTTTGATACCACCTGATAACCAAGGGTACCTCATGGTCCCTGTGAACAGCTTATTATTGATGCATTTTCCATTTGCATCAGATTATGCAGCATTTGTCTTAGTAATATTACTGGGCTTCTCCATTCTTCCTGATCCTCTCAGTTCTCATCCTATAGTCTCACAAGCTACATTGTTAGAAACTCACATATGTCTTATTTATTTGGTATTTTCCCCAACTTCAACAGTGTCTGGGTTGTCAGTTTCCTGCAATTGAGTGTAATTAAGATAGCTATCTGAATGCTGTTTTATAGATTTTTCTTTTTCTCTGTATCAAAGGTCCTGATGAGTAATTTATGTCATTTCTACCCTACTTTCTCTTTCCTCCCTACTCAACTATTCCCACACATTCTTAATTCCATAATGTCAGGTAAGACATTTTATTACAGATCTATTTTGTTCTTCCCTTTATTCCCTCTTAACTATAGAAAACAGCAAGTCAACTCTTCCATCTTACTACACAACTACCATCTCTGTGCAAACATTCAGGGTCCAGCATAGACGACAGCATCTGCAAGTCATGTTTGGAGGACAGCATTTTCTTATTTTTGCCTTATTGGAATTTCATGTCAAACTTACTCTCATTTCTGTGATTTTGATCAGTATGGTTAGAAAAAGTAACATTATCCTGTGAGATCCTCCTTCCTAAGATGTATTTATATGATGGACTATTGGTCCCAACAGTTATTTGACATTTCTGAGTGTGTTATGTGTTTCAAATGTCATTAAAAAAAAAACCTCAAGTACATGACACTATCAAATATGTATTTGACTAGAATATTTAAGGTAAAATTTTGAAAATGAAAAAATTTGCACTGTACCAGTAACTATTATTTATGTGTGTGTGGACAAAAACAGAATTCAAATCTGTCTTCGCTTTTCATTCAGTAAATCTTTCAGTAATCTTGAAGCATCAGCTTCTTTCCTCAGACAATACTTAACTAACTTGTTCATTAGCCTCATTCTCCTTCATATAAAAATTTACAAAACATAAGAACTGTAAAAAAAATTGAGTATGCAATGTTTGAATAAAATAGGTATTTATATACCTGGCACATACTTTATTATAATTATTGTTGATTTTATTTTGTATACATTAAACATTAAAAATATTCTAATTTTCAAAACCTTGAAAAAGTATCACATCATCATACACTATATTTGTAGTGAACTTTTCTACTTTCCACTTGTGAAATTGTGAACTAGAACTTTATATGATATTTTCATGCATGCAGATCTCTGCTCTACCTGATCTAATTCTCATGTATTGTCTTACTTACTGATTTTTTGCTATGAGCAATTTTATCAACTGACAACATATTTCGAGCTTAGTATACTAAACCACCATACTCCTTACTATGAACACCGTAGTGTGGAGTATAGTGGCAGGCTGATAGTCATGATGCTGGGAAAACAGCAGAGAGCATACTTTTAATCCATTATGTTTTAGGCAGAGAGAGAGAGAGAGAGAGAGAGAGAGACAGAGAGACAGAGAGACAGAGAGACAGAGAGACAGAGACAGAGAGACAGAGACAGAGAGACAGAGACAGAGAGACAGAGAGACAGAGAGACAGAGAGAGACAGAGACAGAGAGACAGAGAGAGCGAGCTTTGAAGCCTTAAATTCTACTCACAGTGAAAAAAACCTCCTTCAGCAAGGGTCTACTCACTCAAACAATTCTATACCTTTGAATGCTTCAAACTGTTTGGTAATTGAGGGAGCAAACATTTAAAGAAGACAGCCAACAAGTGCCATTATAATTTGAATGAATCATATTTATATCTCACAACTTGATCTATGTCCAATCCATACTTAGTCTGCTGTCAAATTCTATTACTTTAACAGATTCAGTGCTCCTGCTTGTATCACCTTCTTATAAATACCAACACATTTTATAAAGAAGTTTTGAGACATTAGCAGGAAGAAATAAAAGAGAAATGTATAGTTTAGTAAAATTCATTCATTTAATATGATCCTCTCCATAGTTATGAAATGTGACTTCAATGGAACATGACAGTTACTTTTCTTTCATTAATAAGCTTTCAATGTTAATTTAAATCCATAGGAATTACTAAGGGAATAGAATTACCTGTAAATTTTTAAGTCAAGGTTTAATAGGTTTATTCATATACATTTTAGTGATCGTGAAAAAGTCAATAATTGTTTTTAAAAATAGAGGGGGAGGGACTTCCAACCCAAAGTTTATCCTGTTTACAAGAAATGCAGGAATGGAGCAGAGAGTGAGGATATGTTCAACCAATAACTGGCTCAACTTGAGACACATAAGAGCTTATGGACTCTTAGGGGGAAACAGGAAGGAGGACTGCGGCATTTAAGGGAATAGGAACTTCAAAGGAAGACCAACAAAGTCAGCTAACCTGGACCCTAGGGGCTCTGAGGGACTGAACCCCCAACAAAATAGCATACACAGACTGGACCTAGGCCTCCTGCACATATGTAGCAGATGTGCAACTTGGTAATCCTGTGGGTAGTGAACAACTGGAGTGGAGGTAGTCATCAGGGAAATGCAAATCAAAATGACCCTGAGAGTCTACCTCACACAAGTCAGAATAGCCAATATCAAAAACTCATGACAGCAGATGCTGGCAAGGATGTGGAGAAAGAAGAAGACTCCTACCTTGCTAGTGGGATTGCAATCCGGAACAACCACTCTGCAAATCAGTCTCAGGGTTTCTCACAAAATTGGAAATAGTTGTACCTGAAGATCCAGCTATAACACTCCTAGGCATATACCTTAAAATGCTCTAACATATAACATGGACACATGTTCCACTATGTTCATAGCAGCCTTATTTATAATATCCAGAAGCTGGAAACAAGACAAATGTCTCTCAACAGAGGAATGGACACAGAGAATGTGGTAAATTTACACAATGAGTACTACTCAGGTATTAAAAGTAATGGCTTCATGAAACCCACTGGCAAATGGATGGAACTAGAAAATAATCGCACTGAATGAGGTAACTTAGTCACAAAAGAACACATATGATAAGTAGATATTAGCCAAAAAATTGCTCAGAATAACCACAATACAACTCACAGACCATATGAAACCCAAGAAGAAGGAACACTAATGTGTGGATGCTTCAGTCCTACTCGGAAGTGGGGAGAAAATAATCTCTGGGAAGTAGAGGAAAAAGAGGGATTTAGGAGGGAATTAAAATAAGGAGGGAAAAAGGAGTCCGTTTCACATACAGGAGGAGATGGAGGAGAAAAGGGTAAGGAATTTGGAAGGAGCTATGTAGCAGTGGGGGAGAGGGAACTTGGGGTAGCCATTAGAAAGTCCCTGATGCTAGCAACCCAACTTCCAGAACTCAACAAGAAAGACATTAACTGAAATAACCAACAAATGTTACATAGAACCTGTAGAGACCATATCCAGTGGATAGACACACTTCAGGTTGAAGAATGGGGTCTCCTACCATACCAAAAATATTAATTCAGAATTGTTTCAATCAAAAGGAAATGCAGGAACAAGGAATGGAGCAGAGACTGAGGGAAAGGCCATCCAGATACTGCACAACCTATGGATACATCTCAACTGCAGACATCAAACTCAGAAACGTGTGCTGATACCAAGAAATGCTTACTGACACCATCACGGTATACCTGTTTCCTGAGAAGTATTGTCAGATCCTAACCAATACAGCAACAAATGAATCAGACCCTGCTTCAAACAAGGCAAAAAAAAAAAAAAAAAAAACAGTACAGACACAGGAGATTTTTCCTTTGACTTTTTTTTTTGGTTTTTTTGTTTTGTTTTTTATCTTTATTAACTTGAGTATTTCCTATTTACATTTTGATATTTATTTCCCTTCCTGGTTTCCAGGCCAACATCCCCCTAATCCCTCCCCTCCTCTTCTATATGGGCTTCCTCTCCCAATCCTTCCCCCATTAACACCTTCACCCCAATAATCACGGTCACTGGGGGTTCAGTCTTGGCAGGACCATGGGCTTCCCCTTCCACTGGTACACATACTAGGTTGTTCATTGCTACCTATGAGGTTGGAGCTCAGGGTCAGTCCTTGTATAGACTTTGGGTAGTAGCTTAGTCCCTGGAAGCTCTGGTTGGCTGGCATTGTAGTTGATATGGGGTCTCAAGACCCTTCAAGCTCTTCCAGTCCTTTCTCTGATTCCTTCAACAGGGGTCCCATGCTCAGTTCAGTGGTTTGCTGCTGGCATTCGCCTATGTCTTTGCTGTATTCTGGCTGTGTCTCTCAGGAGAGATCTACATCTGGTTCCTGTCAGCCTGCACTTCTTTGCTTCATCCATCTTATCTAGTTTGGTGGCTGTATATGTATGGGCCACATGTGGGGCAGGCTCTGAATGGGTGTTCCTTCTGCCTCCATTCAAAACTTTGCCTCCCTATTCCCTCCCAATGGTATTGTTGTTCCCTTTTAAAGAAGGAGTGAAGCATTCGCATTTTGGTCATCCTTCTTGAGATTCATGTTTTCTGTGCATCTAGGGAAATTCAAGTATTTGGGCTAATAGCCACTTATCAATGAGTGCATACCATGTGTGTTTTTCTTGGATTGGGTTACCTCACACAGGATGATATTTTCCAGTTCCATCCATTTGCCTATGAATTTCATAAAGTCATTGTTTTTGATAGCTGAGTAATATTCCATTGGGAAGATGTACTACATTTTCTGTATCCATTCCTCTGTTGAAGGGCATCTGGGTTCCTTCCAGTTTCTGGCTATTATAAATAAGGCTGCTATGAACATAGTGGAGCATGTGTCTCTGTTATATGTTGGGGCATCTTTTGGGTATATGCCCAAAAGTGGTATAGCTGGATCCTCACATAGTTCAATGTCCAATTTGCTGAAGAGACTCCAGACTGATTTCCAGAATGGTTGTACCAGTCTGCCATTCCACCAACAATGGAGGAGTATTCCTCTTTCTCCACATCCTGGCCAGCATTTGCTGTCACCTGAGTTTTTGATCTTAGCCATTCTCACTGGTGTGAGGTAAAATCTCAGGGTTGTTTTGATTTGCATTTCCCTTATGACTAAAGATGTTGAACATTTCTTTAGGTATTTCTCAGCCATTCGGCATTCCTCAGCTGTGAATTGTTTGTTTAGCTCTGAACCCCATTTTTAATAGGGTTATTTGTCTCCCTGCAGTCTAACTTCTTGAGTTCTTTGTATATTTTAGATATAAGCCCTCTCTCTGTTGTAGAATTGGTAAAGATCATTATTCCAATATGCTGGTGGCCATTTTGTCCTAACAACAGTGTCCTTTGCCTTACAGAAGCTTTGCAGTTTTATGAGATCCCATTTGTCGATTCTGGATCTTAGATCATAAGCCATTGGTGTTTTGTTCAGGAAATGTTCTCCAGTGCCCAGGTGTTCGAGTTGCTTCCACACTTTTTCTTCTATTAGTTTGAGTGTATCTGGTTTGATGTCTAGATCCTTGATCCACTTGGACTTAAGCGTTGTACAGGGTGATAAGCATGGATCGATCTGCTTTCTTCAACATGCTGACCTCCAGTTGAACCAGCACTATTTGCTGAAAATGCTATCTTTTTTCCACTGGATGGTTTTAGCCCCTTTGTCAAAAATCAAGTGACCATAGGTGTGTAGGTTCATGTCTGGGTCTTCAATTCTATTCCACTGGTCTATCTGTCTGTTTCTGTACAAATACCATTCAGGTTTTATAACTACTGCTCTTTAATACTGCTTGAGTTTAGGAATAGTGATTCCCCCAGAAGTCCTTTTATTGTTGAGGATATTTTTAGCTCTCCTGGATATTTTGTTATTCCAGATAAATTTGGAAATTGTTCTGTCTAACTCTCTGAAGAATTGGATTGATATTTTGTTAGGGATTGCATTGAATCTGTAGATCACCTTTAGTAAAATGGACATTTTTACTATGTTAATCCTGCCAATCCATGAGCATGGTAGATCTTTCCATCTTCTGAGGTCTTCTTCAACTTCTTTGTTCAGAGGCTTGAAGTTCTTATCATACAGATCTTTTATTTGCTTGGTTAAAGTCACACCAAGGTATTTTATATTATTTGGGACTATTATGAAGGGTGTCATTTCCCTAATTTCTTTCTCGATTTGTTTCTCTTTTGTGTAGAGGAAGGTTATGGATTTACTTGAGTTAACTTTATACCCAGCCACTTTGCTGAAGGTGTTTATCAGGGTTAGTAGTTCTCTGGTGGAACTTTTGGGATCACTTAGATATACTATCATATCACCTGCAAATACTGATATTTTGACTTATTCTTTTCCAATCTGTATCCACTTGATTTCCTTTTCTTGTCTGATTGTTCTGGCTAGAACTTCAAGAACTGTATTGAATATGTAGGGAGAGAGGGTGCAGCCTTGTCTAGGCCCTGATTTTAATGGGATTGCTTCAAGTTTCTCTCCATTTAGTTTAATGTTAGCTACTGGTTTGCTATATGGCTTTTACTATGTTTAGGTATGGGCCTTGAATTCCAATTATTTCCAGGACTTTTATCATGAAGGGGTGTTGAATTTTGTCAAATGCTTTCCCAGCATCTAATGAAATGATCATGTGGTTTTGTTCTTTCAGTTTGTTTATATAATAGATTATGTTGATGGTTTTCCGTATATTAAACCATCCCTGAATGCCTGTGATGAAGCCTACTTGATCATGGTGGATGATTATTTTGATGTGCTCTTGGATTCGGTTTGCCAGAATTTAATTGAGTATTTTTGCATCGATATTCATAAGGGAAATTGTTCTGAAGTTCTATTTCTTTTTTGAGTCTTTTTGTGCTTTAGGTATAAGAGTAATTGTGGCTTCATAGAAGGAATTCGATAGCGCTCCACCTGTTTCAATTTTGTGGAATATTTTAGATAGTATTGGTATGAGGTCTTCTATGAAGATCTGATAGAATTCTGCAGTGAACCTGTCTGGATCTGGGCTCTTTTTGTTTGGGACACCTTTAATGATTGCACTATTTCGTTAGGAGTTATGGGGTTCTTCAAATTTAACTTCAGTACCTGGTATCTGTCTAGGAAATTGTCCATTTCCCACAGATTTTCAAGTTTTGTTGAATATAGGCTATTGTAATAAGATCTGATGTTTTTTTGGATTTCCTCTGATTCTGTAGTTAAGTGTCCCTTTCATTTCTGATTTTGTTCATTTGTACATGCTCTTTGTGTCCTCTCATTATTCTGGCTAAGGTTTTTTCTATCTTGTTGATTTTCTTAAAGAACCAGCTTTTGGTTCTGTTGATTTTTTGTATGGTCCTTCTTGTTTCTACTTGGTTGATTTCAGCTGTGAGTTTGATTATTTCTTGGCTTCTACTCTTCCTGGGTGTATTTGCTTTTTTGTACTAGAGCTTTTAGGTATGCTGTCAAGCTGCTGATATATGCTCTCTTCTTTTTCTTTCTGCAGGCACTTAGAGCTATGCGTTTTACTCTTAGCAAAGCTTTCATTGCGTCTCATAAATGTGGGTATGTTGTACCTTCATTTTCATTAAATTCTACGAAGTCTTTAATTTCTTTCTTTAATCCTTCCTTGACCAACTTATGATTGATAGACCATTGTTCAACTTCCATATATATGTGGGCGTTCTTCCCTTACTGTTATTAAAGATCAGCTTTAGCCCGAGGTGGTCTGATGGGACGCATGGGATTATTTCTATCTTTCTGTATCTGTTGAGGCCTGTTTTATGACCAATTACGTGGTCAATTTTGGAGAAATTACCATGAGGTTGTGAAAAGAAGGTATATCCTTTTGTTTTAGGATAGAATGTTCTATAAATATCTGATGAGTCCATTTGGTTCATTATTTCTCTTAGTCTGCCTATGTCTCTGTTTAATTTCTGTTTCCATGATCTGTCCATTGATAAGAGTGGGGTATTGAAATCCCCTACTATTATTGTGTGCGGTACAATGTGTGCTTTAAGCTTTAGTAAGGTTTCTTTTATGTATGTAGGTGCCCTTGTATTTGGAGCACAAGTATTTAGGATTGAGAGTTCTCTTGGTATATTTTTTTCTTTGATGAATAAGAACTGTCCTGCATTATCTTTTTTGATGACTTTTAGTTGAAAATCTATTTTATTCGATATTAGAATGGCTACTCGAGCTTGCTTCTTCAGACCATTAGCTTGGAAAGTTGTTTTCCAGCCTTTCACTCTGATTTAGTGTCTTTTTTGTCTCTGAGGTGTGTTTCCTGTAGGCAGCAGAATGCAGGGTCCTCATTTCATATCAATTTGTAATCTATGTCTTCTTATTGGGGACTTGAGATCATTGATGTTGAGAGATAATAAAGAATAGTGATTATTGCTTCCTAGAATATTCATATTTAATGTGAAATTATGTTTGTGTGCTTTTCTTCTCTTTGTTTTGTTGCCAAGACGATTAGTTTCTTGCTTTTTCTAGGGTGTAGCTTGCTTCCTTATGTTGGGATTTACCATTTAATATCCTTTGTAGGGCTGAATTTTTAGAAAGATATTGTGTAAATTTGGTTTTGTCATGGAATATCTTGGTTTCTCCATCTATGTTAATTGAGAGTTTTGCAGGATACAGTATCCTGGCTGGCATTTGTGTTCTCTTAGGGTGTGTATGACATCTGTCCAGAATCTTCTGGCTTTCATAGTCTCTGGCGAGAAGTCTGGTGTGATTCTGATAGGTCTGCCTTTATATGTTACTTGACCTTTTTCCCTTACTGCTTTTAAAGTTCTTTCTTTGTTTTGTGCAATTTGTTTTTTGACTATTATGTGACGGAAGGATTTTCTTTTCTGGTCCAATCTATTTGCAGTTCTGTAGGCTTGTTCTATGCTTATGGGCATCTGTTTCTTTAGCTTAGGGAAGTTTTCTTCTATGATTTTTGTCGATGATATTTACTGGTCCTTTGAGCTGGGAGTCTTCTCTCTCTTCTATACCTATTATCCTTAGGTTGATCTCATTTAGTCCTGGATTCCCTGTAAGTTTTGGAGCAGTAGGTTCTTTCATTTTACATTATCTTTGACTGTTGTGTCTATGATTTCTATGGAATCTTCTGCTACTGAGATTCTCTCTTCTATCTCTTGTATTCTGTTGGTAATGATTGCATATGTGGCTCCTTGTCTCCTCCTTTGGATTTCTATATCCAGAGTTGTTTCCCTTTGTGCTTTCTTTATTGCTTCTATTTCCATTTTGAATTCCTTTACCTGTTTAATGGTGTTTTCCTGAAATTCTTTCATGGATTTTTGTGATTCCTCTCAATAGGCTTCTACTTGTTTATTTATGATTCCCTTTGTTTCTCTAAGGGAGTTCTTCATGTTTTTCTTGAAGTTCTCCAGTATCATGATCAAATGTGATTTTAAATCTAGATCTTGCTTATCTGGTGTGTTTGGATATTCAGTGTTTGCTTTGGTGGGAGAATTGGGCTTTGATGCTGCCATGTAGTCTTGGTTTCTGTTGCTTGAGTTCCTGTGTTTGCTCTTGCCATCAGGTTGTCCCTGGTGTTACCTTGTTCTCCTCTTTCTGACAATGGCTAGACTGTCCTATAGGCCTGTGTGTCAGGAGTGCTGTAGACCTGTTTTCCTGTTTTCTTTCAGCCCGTTATGGGAACAGAGTGTTCTGCTTTCAGGTGTGTAGTCTTTCCTGTCTACTGATCTTCAGCTGTTCCTGTGGGCCTGTGTCCTGTGTACCAGGTGGGTCATGTGGAGCAGAAACATTGGTCTTTCCTGTGGTCCCGGAGGTCAAGTTGCTTGTGATGGGCTGCTTTTTAGCTCTCCGTGAGGGCGGCAATCAGGAGGGCCTGTGCCGCCTTTTCCCAGAATCACTGTGCCCTGGGGTCCCAGATGATGGTAGGTGTTTTCCTCTGGAGTCAGAAATGTGGGCAGAGTGTAGTCTCTTCTGGCCTCCCAGGTGTTTCTGACTCTTTGAAAGTTTAGCTCTCCCTCCCACTGGATTTGGGTGCAGGGAACTGTTGATTGTGTCCCTTCAGGTCTGGGTGGTTTCTGGACTGCGGGGGACCTGCTGCTCCAGTGCCCCTATCTTCCCATTACCAGAGTCCCTATACAGTTTCCTCATGGGCCAGTGATGTGGGCAGGGGTGGGCAGTATTTGTGGTTTCTCCTGCTCTACAATCTCAGGAGTGCCCACCTGTCTGGGCGGTGAGTTCTCTCTCCCAAGGGGTTTGGGAGCAATGAGCTGTGGGCCAGGATCAGCGAGGTTGGGGCTCCAGCTAAAAACCTGAAATTTCTGGTCTCAGAGGAATTTTGCCTCTGTGTGTTCTGAGTCGACCAGGCAGGTCACTTGGAGCAGAAAAATTAGTCTTACCTGTGGTCCCGTGGCTCAAGTTGCTCATGGGGGGGTGCTTTTGAGCTCAAAGTGAGGGCAGCAACCAGGAGGGCCTCTGCCACCTTTTCCAGGAGCCCCCATGCCCCAGGGTCCCAGGTGGCTTAGGTGTTTTCCTCTGGAGTCAGAAATGTGGGCAGAGTGTAGTCTCTTCTGGCTTCCCAGGTGTGTCTGCCCCTCTGAAGGTTTAGCTCTCCCTCCCACAGGATTTGGGTGCAGAGAACTCTTTCCTTTGAGTTTTACACATATATTTTATGCACATGTATACCCACCCCACACACAAATGCACACGCACATTATAAACTACACCAGAAAATACTTAAAGATACTTTCAACCTTTCCCTGCATATAGATAAAAAATATACACAATTGGTAAAACAGTTTACAAACTACTTTTATCCAGAAGCTTTGATCATGTTATGATCTCTGATCTACTGATGCCCATTTTTGGATAACTATAACAAATTTACATGATATTTCAGGAATTTAAGTTTTTCCAGGCCATCAGGTTATCAGAGTACTTTGAAAGTTCAAATAATCAGGGTGCTGTTTTTTATATTACTTTCAACTAAAACTCATCAAAAAAGATAAGGAAGGAGACTTCATATTCATCAAAGGAAAAATCCACCAAGATGAACTCTCAATCCTAAATATCTATGCCCCAAATACAAGGGCACCTACATATGTAAAAGAAACCTTACTAAAGCTCAAAACACACATTGCCCCTCACACAATAATAGTAGGAGACTTCAACACCCCACTCTCATCAATGGACAGATCATGGAAACAGAAATTAAACAGAGACATATACAGACTAAGAGAAGTCATGAGCCAAATGGACTTAACAGATATTTATAGAACATTCTACCCTAAAGCAAAAAGATATACCTTCTTCTCAGCTCCTCATGGTACTTTCTCCAAAATTGACCATATAATTGGTCAAAAAATGGGCCTCAACAGGTACAGAAAGATAGAAATAATCCCATGCGTGCTATCGGACCACCATGGCCTAAAACTGGTCTTCAATAACAATAAGGGAAGAATGCCCCCATATACGTGGAAATTGAACAATGCTCTACTCAATGATAACCTGGTCAAGGAAGAAATAAAGAAAGAAATTAAAGACTTTTTAGAATTTAATGAAAATGAAGATACAACATACCCAAACTTATGGGACACAATGAAAGCTGTGCTAAGAGGAAAACTCATAGCGCTGAGTGCCTGCAGAAAGTAACAGGAGAGAGCATATGTCAGTAGCTTGACAGCACACCTAAAATCTCTAGAACACAAAGAAGCAAATACACCCAGGAGGAGTAGAAGGCAGGAAATAATCAAACTCAGAGCTGAAATCAACCAAGTAGAAACAAAAAGGACCATAGATACCTGAAAACTTCTTCAACAAAATCATAGAAGGAAACTTCCCCAACCTAAAGAAAGATGGCCATAACTGCACAATAAGCTAATAGAACACCACATACATGAAACCACAGAAAAAAGTCCTCTTGTCACATAATAATCAAAACCCTAAAAGCATAGAACAAAGAAAGAATATTAACACCTGCAAGGAAAAATGGCCAAGTAATGTGTAGAAAAACAGAACTATTAGAATTAAACTAGAATTTCCAACAGAGATGCTAAAAGCCAGAAGAGCCTGGCCAGAGGTCAACCAACTCTAAGATAATGCAAATGTCAGTGCAGGCTACTATAGCCAGCAAAATTCTCTATCAACACAGAAGGAGAAACCAAAATATTCCAGGACAAAACCAAATTCAAACAGGATCTGTCTATGAATCCAGCCTTCCAGAGGAGTCTAGAAGGAATCTCCAACACAAGGAGGGTACCTATACCAAAAAGAGACAACATGATAATAATCTCAAAACAAAGCCCAAAGAAGAGAGCCACATGCATATTATGCCCCCTACAAAAACAAAACAAGAAATAGCAATCATCTGTCTTTACTGTTTCTCAATGTTAATGAACTCAAGTCACCTATAAAAGACATAAACTAACAGACTGGGTATACAAATAGGATCCAGTATTTTGCTATATGCAACAACATACCTCAATAACAAAGACAGACACTACCTCAGAGTAAAAGGATGAAAATGTCTCCCAAGCAAAAGGTACCAAGAAACAAGTTGGAGTTGCTATCCTAATATCAAATACAATAGACCTTCAACCAAAAGTTTTCAAGCAAGATGACCAAAAAGAAACAAACACAACCAAGATGAGTAGAGAGCAGGAAATAGTCCTACTGAGGGCTGAAATCAACCAAATACAAACAATGTGAATGATACAAATAATCCACAAAACCAAAATCTGACTCTTTGAGAGAATTAAGAGGATAGATAAACCCCTAGCCAAACTAATTAAACAGTCCAGAGGCAGTATCTAAAGTAACACAATCAGAAATATAAAGGGGCTGAGAAACACCTAAAGTCATAAGGGAAATGCAAATCAAAACAACTTTGAGATTTCACCTTACTCCAGTGAGAATGGCTAAGATCAAAAACTCAGGTGAAAGCAAATGCTGGCGAGGATGTGGAGAAAGAAGAATATTTCTCCATTGCTAGTGGGACTGCAAACTGGTACAACCATTCTGGAAATCAGTCTAGAGGTTCCTGAGAATATTGGACATTGAACTACCTGAGGACCCAACTATACCTCTCTTGGACATATACCCAAAAGATGCCACAACATATAACAGAGACACATGCTCCACTATGTTCATAGCAGCCTTCTTTATAATAGCCAGAAGCTGGAAAGAACACAGATGCCCTTCAACAGAGGAATGGGTACTGAAAATGTGGTACATCTACACAATGGAATATTACTCAGCTATCAAAAACAATGACTTTATGAAATTCATATCCAAATGGATGGAACTGGAAAATATCATCCTGAGTGAGGTAACTCAGTCACAGAAAAACACACATGGTATGCACTCATTGATAAGTGGCTATTAGCCCAAATGCTTGAATTACCCTAGATGCACAGAACAGATGAAACTCAAGGAGGATGACCAAAACATGAAGGCTTCACTCCTTCTTTAAAAGGGGAACAAGAAATCACTTGGTAGGGAATAGGGAGGCAAAGTTTAGAACTGAGGCAGACGGAACACCCATTCAGAGCCTGCCTCATATGTGACCCATACATATACAGCCACCCAATTAGATAAGATGGATGAAGCAAAGAAGTGCAGGCTGACAGGAACCAGATGTAGATCTCTCCTGAGAGACACAGCCAGAATACAGCAAAGACATAGGTGAATGCCAGCAGCAAACCACTGAACTGAGCATGGGACCCCGGTTGAAGGAATCAGAGAAAGGTCTGGAAGAGCTTGAAGGTTCTCCAGAACTTATATGAACAACAATGCCAAGCAACCAGAGCTTCCCGGGACTAAGCCACTACCCAAAGACTATACATGGACTGACCCTGGGCTCCAATCTCATAGGTAGCAATGAATAGCCTAGCAAGAGCACCAGTGGAAGGGGAAGACCTTGGTCCTGCCAAGACTGAACCCCAGTGAACGTGATTGTTGGGGGGAGGGTGGTAGTGAGGGGAGCATGGAAAGAGGAAGCCCATATAGAAGGGGAGCGGGAGGGGTTAGGGGGATGTTGGCCCGGAAACTGGGAATGGGAATAACATTCGAAATGTAAATAAGAAATATTCAAGTTAATAAATAATTAAAAAAAGAAATATAAAGGGAAACATAGCAACAGAAAGGAAAGAAATTAAAACAAAACAAAACAAAACAACAGATCCTACAAGAAAAGCCTATACTCTACAAAACTAGAACATCTAAATGAAAGGGATGCTTTTCTAGATAGATATCACATACCAAAGTTAAATCACAAGCAGCTAAACTTTCTAAACTGGTCCATATCCCTTAAAGAAACAGAAATCATTAAAAGCCTCCCAATCCACTCAATGTCTCCCCTCAAAAAATGCCCACGTCCAGATGGATTAATGCAGAATTCTACCAGACCTTCAAAGAAGACCTAATACCAATATTCCTCAAATTATTCCATAAAATCAAAACAGAAAGAACACTACCTAATTCATTCTACAAAGCCACAATTACTCTGATACCTAAACCACATAAGGACACAACAATCAGCTGAAAGAGTAAGATGCAGATATTAACATCCAACCAGTGTACAGAAGCTGGTGACCCCAGTGGTTGAATGAGGGAAAAGCTAAGGAGAAGGGTGACCCTGTAGGACTATCACAGTCTCAATTAACTTGTAACTCCTGAGATCTCTCAGACACTAGATCATCAACCAGGCAACATACACCAGCTGATATGAGGCTGCCAAAAGATATACAGCAGATGACTACCAGATCTGGGTAAAGTCAGAGAAGATGTACCTAACTCTCAAGAGACAGAAAGCCACAGAGAATAGAGGTATGTTTGTGTGGGAATTTGGTGGTGGGGGTGGGGATTTTTTTGTGCGGATGGGAGAAGTTTGAAGAGATATGGGATGCTGAACAGTCAGAGGGTGGAGTGGGAAGAGGATAAATCTGGAGTGTAAAAAGAAAAGATTAAATAAAATTAAAAAAAGAAATCTGGGTCTCTCTCTCTCTCTATATATATATATATATAGATAGATAGATAGATATAGATATAGATATAGATATAGATAGATAGATAGATAGACAGATAGATATAGAGAAATACATATACATGTATATGTATATATTTACATATATATGTGAATATAGATGTGTATATGTTCTTAAAACAAATATATTTTTTAATTACCAAGCCTTGCTAGAAACATATGAGACTATATGATGATCGATTCTTATGAGACCATGGTTTTGTGTAGTTCTATTTTAATTTATAAGAAGACATGCAAGTATAGGCACATAACTATAATTTGTGTATATTTTGTGTGTGCAAGTGTCTGTACATATTTTGTCCAGCTTTTTAATTGTCCCATGACTGATATGACAGAGTCTAAATATAAATAAATTAAAATATATTTTTCAACTTTATTATAAATATTAAAAATAGAGTTAAAATTTATTTTCCAAGCCAGCAAACTTTTAATATATTTTAATCAGACGTCCAGGCCACAGGATTTTCACAACAATAGTTAATGGATAAATTCTCAGAGTGAACATTAGCAGAATAAGTGGAAAGGATTTTAATTTGACCATTCATCACCTATCTTTCCTGATCCTGTACTCATATATCCTGTGATAGACTGGAATATGCTACTAAGGACATAAAAAACATTAGCTTTCTTATTGCTAACATACATAACCCTTCTAGAAACAAACTCTGACAAGTGGAAGCTTAGTGAGATGCTAGCTATTCATTTCTTTGAAATGTTTCCTGTATATATTACTTACATCTTATTGTACGTGTTATCAAATGCAATGAGATTTCATTGCTGGTGGCAACATTCAGTTGCTTTTTCACAAATCAATAATAATTAAGGCAAAATATTTCTAAACCAATAGATTATGTGTTGTTATAAAAGTATGAAAAGATAAAATATTAATATTTATAGTTCATAATAAAGACTGATTCAGTACATTTTGCTAAGTATGTGGAGAAATATATTTAGATCAGTTAGAATTGAATCAGTAGAACATTTTTCCCTTTCAGTGTTAGAAAAGATAAACAATGAGAATTGTGAACAAAGACAAGGCTTGACCTCAAATTTTTAAATCTGGTACACTCTAGTGACCTCCATAATTAATGGCAACTCAGCTCTGCATTTCTTTCTGAACCTCTTCTTTTCTTTGAAACTGTTAGGAGAACAGGTGTTTAAATGCAGTCTGATAATAAATTGCTATTGCCAATTAAGTATTTCCATGTTGTTAATACACAGTCACAAATGGAAAGATCATGGGATAGGTGCTGCTTTTCATTAGGGAGAACAGATAAACAATTGTATAATATATGTCTTACATGAAACATAGGGAGGATCTGGCTAATTTATTCTTGGAAGATTATGGGACTATGGTAACATAATAAGCTACTGTTGAGATACAGATAATGTTCAACCTCTAATCATTTAATTAATATTCACAAAGGTGGATAACTGTCTAACTGAAAGTTACCATAAAATCTCTATATTGTACAGTCACACAAACACACAATTTAAACCAGTTTTTCTCAACCTTCCTAATGATGTGATCCTTTAATGTAGTTCCTCATGTTGTGATATCCCTCAACTATAAAATATTTTGTTTGCTTCTTAATAACTATAATTTTGTTATTGGTAAGACTCATATTGCAAATGTGCAACATACAGGATATCTGATACGAAACTCCCAAAGACATAGTATTAGTTATTAATTAATAAATCTCTGTTGGGGTTGCTACTTGCTGCAATGGTTTATATTTTCAACTGAAACACACACACAAACACACACACACACACACACATACACACACACACACTGAGGTTTTGTATTTTAATATGTCTTAAGCAGGACAATAGCTGGGCCAGTGCTTAGTCTGTATTCTGCTAGAATCTACCTCCTCCAAATAATTCAGAGTTTCTTCTTACTAATATCTATGTTCCATCTTGGTCACTCTCTGGACCAATTTGTGCACGCCTCTGGGCCACATTTCTTGATCCAGAGTCTAGGGTGTTTTCCTTGCTTTTCTACCCAATAGTGGCCTCTGTGTCTATCCTCTCTGTATGTACTCTAAAACTATGGTGGATCTTTCCTTCTCCTCCTGGTCCCAAGTCTAATCCTAAAATTCTACTTCTATCTATCTTCTCTAACTATTGGCTGCTGGAATCTCTATTTACCAATCAGAACCAACTTGGGGCAAATTCCAGAAGCTACACAAAGACTCTCTAATGCAACAGTATTTCAGAAAATATACTTAGCATTTCCAAAAGCAAGCAGCTACAGAATGAAATGTGTGTTTCATATGTGTTGTATCCTAATGACCTGGCTTATATTGTATTCAGGCTGCTCTTCCAGGAGACAACTCTTCATTAAGCACTTTGAAGCATATTTTTTTTTTCATAAAACACCATGATTCACATCTAGGGTAATTTCTTCCCTCTTCCCCACAAACTACCTCTTAAAAGCAACAGAGAGCTATATTTCAAAGTCTTCTTGGAATTGCAAACACATGGTAAGAAACTGAGACTATAAGACTATAAGACTATTAATATCTCCTTTCCTTAAGAGGGAAATTTTATTAGCTTATTAGTAGGTTGACTCAAGAGATTGAGCACTGCATTACACTTGGTCTACACTACACAAAATATGTCTTGGAATCATCATTTATTACTGCTTCATTCCCTTGATTGACATTGTCACCTTCTGGGATTGTGTACCTCAGTAAATAACCCATGAGCCATAGAGTTGGATCTTTGCTTTGCAAGAAAAATGCACAAAGCCATTGTAATATTAGTTAATATTTAATTATTCTCATGAGGTTTTTTTATGACAGTTTCTAGGATTGATAATCTGTCTTAGGAAAGGAAATCCCCAAGAGAGTCTCCAGCCAATTTACCAATAAATTGCTCTTCATGAACTGCATATCTACTCTGTTCCTCTCTCCCAAAAATATATCTGCTACATTCATAATTTTCTATTTATTTATTTATTTTTTGCACTCCAGGCTACTCTCTGACTATTCCATATCCCATACTTCCTTCCTGTCCTCCACTGTGTCCACCAGGATGTCCTGACCCCATCTACCATACCAGACCTCTGAACTTGCTGTGGCCTCCAGTCTCTTGAGGGTTGTGTGCATCTTTGCTGACTGAAAACAGACTCAATATTCCTCTGCTGTATATGTGTTTGGGGGCTTCTATCAGCTGGTATATGCTGCCTGCTTGGTGATACAGTATCTGAGAGATATTGGAGGTTCAGGTAAACTGAGATTGCTGGTCCTCTGTCAAGGTCACTCTCCTCCACAGCTTTCTCCAGCTTTTCCCTAGTTCAACCACAGGGGTCAGCAGCTTCTGTTCATCACTCGGGTGCAAATATTTGCATCTTACTTTTTCAGCTGCTTGTTGGGTCTTTCCGATGGCAGTCATGATAGGTCCCTTTTTGTGAGCATTCCATAGCTTCAGTAAAGGTATCAAACCTTGGGGTCTCTCCTTGAGTTGGATACCCTTTTCCTCAGGCTCATCTCTATTTCCATCCCTGAAGTTCTTTGAGAGAAGAGCAATTATATGTCAGAGTTTTGACTGTGGGATAGCAACCCCCTCCCTCACTTGATATCCAGTCTTTCTGCTGGAGGTAGGATGAACAAGTCTCTTCTCCTCACTGTAGGGCATTTCTCCTGGGGTCCCCTTTTTGAGTCCTGAGACTCTCACCTCTCAGGTGTCTGGTACATTCTGGAGGGCCCTCCCAACTTCCTTCTTGCCTGTTTCCATTTTTTCTGCTGACCCTCAGAGCTTTCGTCCTTTTTCCCTACCCAATACCAGATCATATTCCCTTCTCTCTCCCTACCCATCCCCTTTCCCTCCAAGGTCACTACCTCCCTTCTTGTGGTTGCTTTCTTCTCCTTCTCAAATGGGACTGATGTGTCTTCACTTGTGCCCTTCAGCTTGTTGACCTTTTCGAGTTCTTTGGACTGTATCTTGGGTATTCTGTACTTTTTTTCTGACTGATATGCACTTATTATGAATATATACTGTAAATGTCTTTTTGGGTCTGAGTTACCTCACTCAGGATGATATTTTCTAGCTCCATCCATTTGCCTGAAAACTTACGATGTCCTCATTCTTAATTAGTGAGTAGTATTCCATTGTGAAAATGAACCATATTTCCTGTATTGTTCTTCTGTCATGGGACATCTCGATTGTCCCAACTTCTGACTATCACAAATAAGGCTGCTATGATCATAGTAGAATCTGTGCCCCTGTGGCATGGTGGGGTTTATTTGGAGTATGTTCCCAAGAGTGGTCTTGCTGGGTCTTTAAATATTGATTTCTAATTTTTGAGGAACATACAGATTGATTTCCAGAGTGGTTGTTCCTGTTTGCAATCCAACCAGCAATAGAGGAGTGTTCCTCTTTCTCCACATCCTCACCTGAAGTTTTAGTCTTACCCATTGTGATTGGTGTAGGGCAGAATCTCAGGGTCATTTTGATCTGCCTTTCTCTGGTCTCTAAGGACTTTGAACCTTTCTTTAGGTGCTTCTCAGTCATTTGAGATTCCTCTGATGTGAATTCTTGGTTTAGTTCTATACCCCACTTTTTGGTTGTTTGGGTTTTTTTGGTGTTTAGCTTCTGAGTTTTTTTTATATTTTAGATATCAGCCCACTTTTTGATGTAGAGTTAGTGAAGATGTTTTCCCAACATGTAGCTTGCCAATTTGTTTTATTGACTATGCCACTGGAGTTCTATTTAGGAAATTTCCCCATGTGCCAATGAGTTCAAGGCTCTTTTCCACTTTCTCTTCCATTACATTGAATGTATCCGGTTATGTATTCAATTTTTTGTCTGGTTAGCTATAGACATACAGCTATAGACATGTAGTGTCTTTAGCACATTACTTCTTTTTCTAAAGCTATCATCTCATTTCTGCTGCCATCAGTCGCTAATATGAAATATTAGTAGATTAAATTCACACTAATTTTCCACAAAACTTTCTATTATGATTTAAAAAAATGTACTGTCTTTTGGTACTAATCATTTTGAAATTTTTATCATAGTCGAATAACAAAGATTCAAAAGATTCACTATAATTTCAACTGGAAATTTAATAAAGTCATGTTAACCTTGAAAGAAAAGAGGAAAAATATTGCTATGGGTGGAAGTATTGTCTTGTATTTACTTTTTAGGTGCTTCTTTTTTGGGAACCGAAGAAAAATCTCTACTTGGAGCAGTCTAAGCCCTTATACTTTGGCATTATATATTGGTTAATATATCTTAAATAAGGAAATTAAAATGCAGGTCCTTGTTTCAGCTTCTAAAGGTAAAAACATGGGTATGGTAATAATTATAAATAGTAGGAAAATTATTGAAATAAACAGAAAAAACAGATGTTTGAGATTGAAAAAATTAAGATAAAAGTTTATGAATTATCAGAAGGAATAGAGATATACTGAATTTATACTGAGGACCTAAGTAGTAGTAATTACCACTAAAATTGTTATTGATGCCAAAACCATACAGAGTTTGCTAAATATTATGCTTTTATATTAGTGATTAATGTGGACATAAGACTTCTTTAAATGTTAAGAATAAAAACTTGATTCATTAGATTGCTTGCATGTAGACGGATCAAAAGTAGGTCAGATATTAATGAATTTTGCTTTTCATAATCATACACTGAATACTGTCTTTGAATAGCAGTCAATCATAGTTTACTGAATTCACTCCTGAAGTAAAGCTCTCCTGGTTTTTCTGTAGATGACTAACACACTAAAAGGAATGTTAAACCAAAAATAAATATCAATGCAATTAAATACTAAACATGTGTTCTAATGTAAATTTTGACAAAGTCACAGTTTAAATACGGGATCCAGGAGGAACACTTTAAGTTAAAGACTAAAATTAGCCCAGTGTATGTATTTATGTGTGTTTATGGAAATTGGTATGTTGTCATGCAGTCATTTAAATCATATTAGTTGATTAGAGTATTGATTTATAGAAAGAAATTTTAACATTTGTAAGGCACATTTACATAATTGAAGTGATGATGTTTAGAGAGGCTTCAATGTGATAACTAAGTCTGGAAACATTATTCATCTCTATTGTGACAATTGATCAAGACGATATAAAAAAATCAACGTTATCTCATACTTTAAAACATTTACAGGTACTACTATAGAAACCTACAATGAATTAAAATGCATAGTTGTAGCACCAAGGCCCAGTAGATACATCTGCACAACATTCCTGTACCTAAAGTTCAAGAAACATTGCAGAAGAGGGGGCAGAAATATTTTAAGAACCTAAAGAATAGGGAGTTTGCTGTAAAAGTATTGGAGGAGTGGGAGAATCTCTGAGGGCAGCAAAAAGAATGGAAATAAGCAGCCTCAGGAGGTAGGATGTGGAGAGACCCTCTTGAATATTTTGGAGACTTGGGAGGTGAGAAGCTGTCAGGACTCAAAGGGAGGGATCGTGAATAAAATGATCCATAGTGGGGTGGAGGAACTTGTAGAGTCCACCTTTATTTATTTTTTATTCTTTAATACATTTTTATAATCTAGTGTTCCACCCCCTGCTGGTCTGCCCCCGACCACTCCCCATCCCATATCTTCTCTGCCTGTCTCCAAGAGGATGTTCTCACCCCCAATCCCCAACCTCTCACCCCAGCAGACCTTCCCTCTCCCTGGGGCCTCAAGTCTCTCAAGGGTTTTGTGCAGTGGAGAGTCAGGACATTAAGTGGAGGGATGGGATTGCCATTCCGCAATCAAAAATTCTGACCAAGAATTGTCCTGTTTAAAAGAACTACAGAGACAAAATGGAGAAGAGCCTGAGAGAAGGAAGGTTCAGTGACAGGGCCAAATTGGGATCCAATTCATGGAAAGGCCCCTGAGACTAACATTGTTACTGATGCTGTGGTATGCTTGCAGATAGGAGCCTAGCATGGCTGAACTCCAAGAGAACCAACAAGCAGCTCAAAGAATCAGATGCAGATATTAGCACCCAAAAAAGGACTGAAGCTGGGGATCCTTGTGGTTGAATTGGGGAAAAGCTAGAAAAAACTGAGGAGGAGGGCAGCCCCATGGGAAGACCAACAGCCTCAATGGTCCTGGACCCCATGATCACTCAGAATCAGAGGCACCATCCAGGCCTAATATGAGGCCCCTGACACAAATGCAACAGAACATTTCCTGGTCTGGCCTGAGTGAAAGAAGGTGCACAAAACCCTCGAGAAACTTGAGGCCCCAGGGAGTGGAGAGGTCTGCTGGAATAGGCGTTGGGGGTTGGGGGTAAAAATATCCTCGTGGGGACAAGGCAGAGAAGATATGGTACAGGGAGTAATCGGGGACAGACTGGGAGGGTGTTGAACACTAGATTATAAAAATGTATTAAAGAATAAAAAATAAATAAATAAAATTACTAGAATTTTAGTCAAAATTAAGAAATTAATTTTATAAATTTTCAATAGACATATGTATACACGTAAATACATATATAACATTATTATAACAGTATATAATATATATATGAATTAATACTGAGTAATGTCAGAAGCTAAGCATATAAAAAACTTCCCAATATGGCTAGTTAAATGTGAACTGAACAAGGACAACAATAGATATATTACATGGACGGGGGAAATCCTTGTTTGACTCAACCCTATACAAAGACTACAGGCATATTTAGATCAAGAAAAAATATTCTTTCTTAGAAAAAAGCATACCAATTGGTTATCCAGTACCAAATGACCAGTACAGAAAATGTACATACAAGTAATATTACGGAGACAGAACAACTTATACATAGGAATTTATGTGTAAACAAATAGCCATAAACATATGCAATCTAATTAATGAAAAGGAGATGCCACAGATTTGGAGGAGGGCAAAGTAGGACATATGGGAAGTTCTGCAGTGGTGAAATGAAAAAGAGAAATTAAAGGATAAAATTTTAAAAATGTGAAAAAGAAAATGTAAATATCAAATAACATACAGCCTGAAAAGGTATCATCATCATATTATGGCATTAGTATTAAGGAATAGTAATATACTTTGAATGCTTTTATTATTTAATGAGTGATATTTATTTAAAAGCTACTGCCAATTTTCTGAAGGGTTGATTCAGGCCTCACAGTAATCAATGGATTTTGTGAATACTGGCCGTGAGGGACACAGCAGCTAGGCTTTGAGAGCTGGAATTCTCTTCCATGTATCAGAGCCAAGTTTTGTGTCACTTCTGTTGCATTTCTTCAGTCTCTTCTTAAAGAACATTCATCATATTTATGCCGTTTGGTTAAGAACTCTTGTTGAAATTACATGTTCTATCAAGCTTTCTCTTATTCCAGGGCAGCTTGCCTCAGGATTCCAGAATTAATTCTGTATATTTTCCCCAATTTTCTAATTTAGTCTCATTTTCACATTTGTCTTATTAACTCAAGCCATACTTTCGCTACTACCAACAGACATTACTGGTATCTTCCCCCTTTATAGAGACTTTGTAAAGCAGAAAGGCAAGTTGTTCATCTCTCATTTCCATGTAATTTTCCTTCTCTGCTTCATTCTTTCCAGAGAAATTACTAAAGTGTGCGTAAATAGTAGTCTTGTTAAAGAATGTTGTGTCATTTAGATAAAGAAAACACATTATGTTAGGATGGAAAAAGGTAAGGTTTGCTGTAATGAACATACAAAGCTATAGATTTTATTGTAATGTTTCTGACCTTGTACATTATTTTCAGAATATATAATAGCATATGTTAAGAGTTTATGCTGTTATAAAATATTCTTGCAAAGTCAAATTCTCTTAAAAAATTCTAAAAAAGAATTCTAATGAATGTTGTCATTGTCATCGTCGTCCTCCTCCTCCTCATCATCATCATCACCACCACCACCACCACCACCACCACTATGACCATGACCACAATTACCTACTTCCTGGTCACAGTCACTATCATCATATCGTTGCCATCATACATATCATCATTATAATCAGCATTATAGAACTCTCAGTGAATGCCTCTTTAACATACAAAAGCCTGCCTAAGTTATTTCTCTTATGAAGCCTCTCCAAATTGGATATATTTACACAATTACCATATGTATGTATATATTATTAGTTTAGTAACAGAAATCCTTATATATACAATAATAAATAGATATATTTTAATATAAAGTACACAATTGGATATATGAATTACACAATTAATTACAAACTTAATTTACATAGTCAGAACTAAATACAAATGGTAAGGATTTGGAGGTCAAAGATAACAGGATGCCAAATCTGTCAAAGAAGATGATTTCTGTGATAGAAAAATTAAATTTTGAATTTTTAATTCATATGTCAAAATGTTCCAACAACGAAGGGGGAAAATGCACAAACATTTTTAAAGTAATATAGACTCAAAGAGTATGAGTCCTGGCCCATGGATCATAGGGTCCAGGCCCTTTAAATTTTTTCATCAAGTGTGACAAGGTAAGCCATACTAATACACATACATATGCCTCAAAGTGAGATAGTGATATTTGAAAACGCCAGTAAAAAAAAAAGAAAGAAACACAATACTAAGATAGTTCATGAACCCTGAACTACATAAAGTAAGAAATAAATTAGTTTAGAACAAAAATTCTTTACCAACTGATGACAGAACTAAATAAAGCAATATCCTCAAGGAGGTAAAATGAAAAAAAAACTTTGAATCCTGAAAAAGAAAACTGTTAAAATGAAGATGCAAGTAAAAGTTAGAAAAATGTACAAAATTTAGTCTACTTTTGTGATATAAAACTCATGATGTTTTAAAGTTAAGCTTTCCTTTAAAACAAAGTGTTATCTATTAATATATGCAAAAATGAAAATTGTAAAACCCTTCTAACTACAAAAGTGAATCATGTGTGCAATCCCATACTTGAGAAATGGAAGGGGAAACATTTTGAATTAGAGACTGACTTCCACTCTTCAGTAAAATCTCATGATCTCAACCTCCTCACCATAAATCCAAATATATATATCAAAATATTAGAATATTTCCATTGGCTTTGAGATGTGATTTCACTCTATAGTACAATCTTGTCTAATGATCCTCTTGCAGTCAACTTCTGACTTCTAAGAGGGTAGGAATGCCCACCCATTAATATTTCAGAAATTTTACTGAAAAAAGAATAATATGTCAGCTCTTTTGATAGAAAATATAAATCTTTTAAAGATATCAATTATACCCAGATGTTTTTTACAATTGGTAAATAAATTTAAGATTGGTAAATAAAAATATTTCATGATTCCTTAGAGTATTTTACTCTGAGATGCTTACAGAGGTAATATAAAATAATTTGCTTACAGAGATGATGTAAATAATAACTAATAAATTTATAAAAAGATATTAGTAAAGGGGCAAATTTCTTGCCAGATTTAAAGACTTATGAAAAGATAATTATAATATTTAGAAATCAGTATACAATCATCAAACAACAATCCCTTGGAAATTTTAGAAAGGTACTGAGCCATTGAATACATTTTGTAAGAGAAACTGAATATCTCATGGAATGACTGCCTTCTTAGTGTCAAGGAGCCATAAACCTAATACCAGATGTGTTTCCATGAAACTAGAAAAGTATTAGAAAGCACAAGATATGGTGGTTTGAATGAGAATGGACCATATAGATTCATGGAATTGAAGGCTTTGCCATCAGGAAGTAGATTTGTTTGACAGTATTACAAGGATTAGTTAAAAGGGTTAGGACATGTGACCTTTCGAAATAGGTGTGGCCTTGTTAGAGGAGGTATGTGTAAATCTGACTAAGGCAATAATCCGATGTTTGCTGCTGTTCATGTTAAAATATGCATACACTTGATAAAGTAAATTATAAATATATATATATATATATATATACACACACATATTTGGAGATAATATAGTAATTAGGGAACCACTACCTGAAAGAGCTACAAACTACATTAATAGAATGAGAAACTAACCTTCCTTTCTCATTTAAGTAAGTTAAAAATTGTCTTTTTTTACAGGTATAGATCTCTAGTATAAGGCAACTTCCACATTGTAGATCTGTTGCATGTCAGATGTCCCTATGGATGATTTGAACTTCAAAATAGATTTGAAAAGGCACACAATTAATTCTGAAGACAGCCAAAAGGTTATTAGCAAATATTATTAATTATCTACATATCCTTTATCTACCAGTTACACACATACTCTTATAAATAATGACTCAACAAGAAAAGGGCAAAAATATATGCGCAACTAATACTTATATAAATAAAATTTTACAGACAACAAATCTAGTAATCCAAGCTACTAATTAAAAAATGTAAATGATTAAATAAGAAATAAATTTTGGTCAGTCATGTGTGCTTTGCTATTATAAAGGTCACACAAAATATTCTAGAAAGTTCCTTTACCGATGTTTATTGCACTTAAAAAACTAAATTATAAATAAATAATTATATAAAGCATGACCTATAACTAGTTATACTATCATTTAAATGTCTAGACAAATCTTATTGTATGCATGTGAGATACAATCATCAAATAGAGAGAATAAAAGTATCCAGTGAGTGGAAATGTTAGAAAAACCAGACTCTGCAGCTATAAATCAGGTTAAATATATTTGGAAAGCAATTTAATATACACTATTAAATTTAGGTAAATGAATTTTCTATGACAAATAAATCCATTTAGTCTCACTGTTTTAAGGCTCAAAAATTAGAAACCATTTAAATACAATATGCCGTATTCACATGCAAAATTATCAAGTAGTTAATAGTTTGGGTTTACATTCCTGATCATCCAATTATACCACACACAGAAAAATGTTAATGGAAATTATTTCTTCCAACAAAAGTAAAATTAAATGAGCAAATGGTCTTTGCAAATTTATATATTTTTATATAAATATGCATCTTTGAATCTTTATTTAATCAAATATTAACATTTACTACCAAATTACTCAATCAATAATGTCAATAATCATATATCAGAAGATATTGAAAAGTTACAGGAAAAGTGGAAAAACACCACCATTATATATACATAATACCATGAAATCCAATCAAATCATTTAAAACTACATTTGAATGTTAGATCACTTTAATCATTTTATGTAAAGTTTATGCAGTTCGTATACACGCTTTGTGGTGATTAATACACACACATTAAATTATACATATAACATGCTAAGTATATATTATTGTTATTTGTGTGCATATATGTTTGACCATTTTAGATTATTTACCTATCAGGAGCCTATCCCTGAAGAAAAAAGATTTTTCCTATCTAAATAACCATTAATATCTTTTTCTCTTAGTCTTTAAGTAGGACCTACTGTGAATTCATCGATCTATACTAGCATGTTAATAGGTACTATTGCTGTGTTGGTTCTCATAACGTTCTAATATATAATCCTCACATAAAATAATTTTACTATGCTCTATGTCAGTAGTTAATCTACATATGATTTGCTCCAATTTTCTCTACATATCTCTCTAATCATCTACATATTTTACTTCTTTTATAACTTTAAATTAATATTATTTTAGAAATCAAGTACACTACTTATTTCATCTTCCAACTACCCCTTCACCACTATCCTAACGAAACTTCAAATCTTTTTGTCTTATTTTTCCCTACTGGATCCATTCCGAACTGCCTGTATGTGAATGAATGTAGGATCAAGTACGGGCAAATGGGTGGCCATATACTTAAACCTATCTCCTTCTCTAAGAACCATGTGTTATCAGTGTCTCCTCAGCTAGCGGTAACAATTTTGCCCACCCTACCAATCTGTACCAGGAACGTTTTACTCTCTTGATCATGCAGAAGTCTTGGATAGACTGTTACAACTACTGTGAATCATCTACTGCCTCTGGCTATGACAGTCTTTCCTATTCCTCTTCCACAATAATGCTTGAAACTTCAGTGGAAGAGTACAGTGTAGATAACACATTTAGATGGATCACTGTGGGCACTTATTCTCCATATGTAACTAGCTATGGCTTCTCTTACTTCTGTCTTCTCCTGAAAGAAGCCTCGCTGATGAGTATTGAAAGATATACTTAGCTGTGTGCATAATAATCAGTAAGTAGAAGTCTATTTAGCATTATCTTTATTTATCAGAATAATAAATAGTAGGAGGATCTCATATGGCTTATAATCTGTTTTCACATAGGCTCTTGGGCTTATAAAGGAGCCAGTCATAAGATGGATGAAGCAAAGAAGTGCAGACCGACAGGAGCCGGATGTAGATCGCTCCTGAGAGACACAGCCAGAATACAGCAAATACAGAGGCGAATGCCAGCAGCAAACCACTGAACTGAGAATAGGTCCCCTATTGAAGGAATCAGAGAAAGAACTGGAAGAGCTTGAAGGGGCTCGAGACCCCAAAAGTACAACAATGCCAAGCAACCAGAGCTTCCAGGGACTAAGCCACTACCTAAAGACTATACATGGACTGACCCTGGACTCTGACCCCATAGGTAGCAATGAATATCCTAGTAAGAGCACCAGTGGAAGGGGAAGCCCTGGGTCCTGCTAAGACTGAACCCCCAGTGAACTAGTCTATGGGGGGAGGGCGGCAATGGGGGGAGGGTTGGGAGGGGAACACCCATAAGGAAGGGGAGGGGGGAGGGGGATGTTTGCCCGGAAACCGGGAAAGGGAATAACACTCGAAATGTATATAAGAAATACTCAAGTTAATAAAAAAAAAAAAAAAAGGAGCCAGTCATGCTTCCTCTTTTGTGGAGCTAGCCTTATTGTTTGAATTAATGTTAGACAAGCATATATCCATTTTTAAGTCGGAGTTTCACCAAATACATATTAAGTTCAAGCTATACAACAGGCAAATGCAAGAGTCAGGCTGACCAAGTTAAAATCAATGTTAATCAGAAAGTAAACTATTTTTTAACTATTCAAATAGTGTTAATCATCATGAATCAAGGTAGGGATGTCTAAAGCATACTTCAAACATGTTAGCAGCAGTTAATAGGTGCTCAATAAAATGACGAAAACCTGGCTTCCTCAGGAATACCTATCATATGTCCCTCAACACCTCTTCTGACTTCCAGATTGTTTAAAAGTAAAGTTTTTCACTCTGAACAAAAGTGTGGAAACGTTAAAGCCAGAGAAAATATCAGAATAAAACCTGAAGTATTTTAGAATTTTACAAATTACTCAGAAAAATGATGTTTATATAAAAGCTAGCTGCTGCCACTGCTACTGCTACTGCTGCTGTTGTTGCTGATATCTGAAACCCCAAACACAGAATGCAATTTTATCTCAACTGCTCTACACTGTTGTTCACAGTTGAGGAAGAATATTTAAGTTGCAGTTCATTCCAGTGCTGTTCATCAACTTTTCATGGTCTTTGAATATATTTTGCATAAAGTTGCGTCCATCATTAAAAACAAGGTTAAGAAAGGAATATTTCCCGTACACCAGTGGGTGCTGTTCATCTGTTTCTTTTGTAAAGCAGTCAGCCCACTGGGAACACAGCAATTCTGTTAAATATGTGGACAAATTCCGGAATGGGTTAGTGCTCTAACCTGAAGCAATAATAAACACTTAAAATTTCAAAATAGTTGAAGGTTTAGGTAAAATATGAAGTCATAATAATGTGTTTCTGGTGATAAAGAGTATAATGATACATAATGATAATCATGAGGACAGCATTTATGACACATCACAATGTGATAGAGAGTTGAAAATTGAAGGAGAAGGTGTTGACGCAAAAGTGAGACAATTTGTAAATATTGTAAGAAATGTAGGTACGGCTCATTCCAGTCTGCTTCCTGGGCCTGTGTTGATGCATCAAAGAGAATGAAAGATGCTTCCTCTTTCAGGCATACTATTGAAAGCACATTTTCCTCTATTTTCAGAATAAAAACCCTCTTAACCTACATCAATGTAATCCTTCTTTCAAACTTTGGTAACTTAAAATTCTAGAGAAGTCACTGCGACTGTGGCTCAAGGTCATTATCATCTGTTGCCCTTCAAGCATTCTCTTCTACTTTTTGGAAAGTCTTTTGTAGTGACTGTTCCTTGTTGTTAACTTGATTATATCTGGATGAACGACAATCCAGAATTAGAAGATCACTTGTGATCCTGATCTTGAGGCTGGGAGATACAAGTTTCTGACCTGGATCTTGGCCTGGGGACCTTGAGGCAAAGTGGCTATGAATCCCAGAAAACTAAGGCAAAATGATCTCTGAGTCATTTTGAAGGTCATCAGAGATAAAGCAAGACACAGATCCAGGGATGGTGGTATACACATTTACCCTGGGACACACCTTCTGCTGGATACCTAAATAAGGACATTGGAAGAAGAAAGAACCTCTCTCTGTTCTTTGCCTGCCTGCCTTGTGGGACTGAACAACTGCTCATACACACTTGCTGCTGACCATTGTTCGGGGGTTGGACTACAGACTATAAGTCACCAACAAATTTCCTTACTATTTCCAGACTACCCATAAATTCTGTGACTGTAGAGAACTCTAACTAATATAGTTGTCTAATGCTCTTTGCAGCCTGGTTATTTGCTCACTGGTAAATTTATTTTTCCCAACTTTACATATATTGTCCTTTTTTTCTCTATTTTGTAATTTGTTTTTAAATCCAAGAGAATTTTTGCTGTAAAACCAACAATATAATTCTCTTGTTTGATTTTATTTCAATAACCCCATTGAGATAGTTTCTGTTTCCCTCCCTATCCCCTTCAATGGTAGTTTCTTCTTTTCTTTCTTGCTTCCTTTCTTCCTATATTTCTTATTTTGTTTGTTTGTTTGTTTATAGTTAACCTCAGTGAAAATGGGAGGCAGGCTCTATGTTTTCATTTTACCTTCAATTACCTTGTGCACAAATGAAATTTTCCAGCCATATAACATTCACATAAAGTATTTCTAATTAGTGACCCACCCTCCTGTCTCATTTTTGCAAAAGTTCAAATAGAAATGGACTTGGAACAGATCGCTAA
Organism: Rattus norvegicus; assembly: GCF_021556685.1. Lineage (NCBI taxonomy): Eukaryota > Metazoa > Chordata > Mammalia > Rodentia > Muridae > Rattus > Rattus norvegicus. The sequence continues at coordinate 8,037,186 of NC_141539.1, read as the reverse complement.
TGTCTCTAAAATAGCATGTCTGAGCTAATAACTGTGAATGGGACATGATGCATAGAAATATATTGCAATCCTCAAAATGAGTGTGCATTCATTTTTTGCATATGTATCAGACATAAATAATTTAAAGTGGTTGAACAAGAAACTCATAATATTACCAATAAATGGTAATAAAACCTGTGACAGACCAAGTCTTACTGTGACTTAAAAAAGTGAACTGTAGGTTCAACCTCATTTCAAATGGTCAGTAGAATGCTCTATTATTTAGTGAGAAATATATAAATGACATGGCAAGGATGTGAATGGTAAAACAAAGATCCCTGTTCAGTGACATTTATTCATGAGGGAGAAAAACAATAATAAGCTAGTAATAGCAATCACAGAAAAAAACAAAAACATCTGTGATTGGCAGCTAAAATTCCCAACTGATGCTAAAACTAATAGGGAGGAGTAAACACATTTTTAAAGCACTGATTTCAAACTACAAATGTTTTAAGCTACCTGGGGGTGAAATAGGGAGATTTAATTAATGTCAGAATCAATCATATTTGATGGAAATTCATTATTTTAAAAATATAAATGCGAGATGAAATAGAATGACAAGTGGAATTTAAGAGTACGCTTGCTTTATTTTCTATTGTAGGTTTTTTTTTTCCTCTAGTTTCGGCCCTGCGGATTCAACCTAGGTACAAACGTCAAGCAGGCAAGAAAAATTACACTGCCTCAATCCTATATTAAGTTTTAAAAGAAATTAATTACTATATGAATTCAGTATTTTGATTCTGATAATGTGAAGGAGCATGTTAAATCATCATGTTTAAGCAAATTCTTAAGATCGAATTAAAATTTGTTAACCATACATGTGTTCAATACTCAAATAACTCTGAGAAGTAAATGGTCTTCCTGTACTCACATATTAGATTGGATGGATTTCAAAAGCTAATCTCAATGATCAAATTTGAAAGCTAGAGTAGAAACGACTTATTTTTGGATAGATTTCTGGTTGAGTTAGTTAACAGTGAACTTCACCATTGTGAAAAGCAGCAGAAACTAGTACATTTTCTTTATGGTTTGGGAGCCATATTCTTAGGGATAAAGTAACTTTATTTTGTCAATAGATTTTCATCATCAGATTCACTGTAATTTAAATGAAAATGTGAATAAAAATTTACATTTGTTACAATGTATAAGGGATAGGATAATATAGATAAAATAATATAGCTGAAAAATTAATAGAGATTCTTCAACTCAAAGGAAAATTATTAATTTCAAGAAAATGATTTGATAAAATATCAGAAGTGTATGTAATCAGGTAGCCCATTAGATATTTTACATTTTGAGATAGTAATGTGTGTTTAAAAATTTGCCAAATAAAATTTTTGATCTATATCATAAAATTTTTCTTTTAATAAAATCCTAAAATGCATTCATGGATCTTATTAACATTATAAGATAATATCAAATGTTACCCTTCATATAAAAATCAGCTGAGCATAACCTATTACATTAATTCAATTCACTTAGTATAAATTGACAGTTCAGAATAACAGCTTTAAAATGCTGGTGGGAGGGCTGGAGAGATGCCTCAGTGGTTAAGAGCACTAACCGCTCTTACAAAGGTCCTGAGTTCAGTTCCCCAGCATCCACATGGTGTCTTACAATCATCTGGAACAGGACCCAGTGCACTCTTCTGGTGTGTTTCTGAGGATAGCTACAGTGTACTCATATAAACAAAAATAAATAAAATGCTGGTGGGATCCTTTGCTGCACTCATTTTCTAAGGATTTCTTTCCTATGGGGAGCATATTAAAATGTCTTTAACAATATTTTTCATTAAAGGTAACCCAAAGGCAATAATTAAAAGCAAACTAAATGTCTAACATGAAGCGTTTACAAATAATAAATATATTAATATATCACAATATACAGTAAGTAACAAGAAATAATATAGTATTTTTTCCTTTAGGAAGGAAGGTCCTAAAACAATAGACTACAGTATTAGGATGGTCAGGCTTCTGTCTGAGAAAACCAAATACTATCTCTACATTAATACATATTCTAAAAAAAATTGTGAATTTGAAATTTACTTTAAAATTTACATCATAATACAAAGGTATGAAAAATGCAAACAGGGAAGTAGGAGGGAAAGGAAGAACAGCAATATTTAGAGAGAGATAGTGATTGAGGGAAGTGTGGAGAGAAGGAGAGAAACAGAGAAAGAAACGGTACAGAGGGAAGGAGAAAGGGGGATCTAGACAGTCTCCTCTCTTCTTTGGAAACTACAGCCAATGCTGAATCTATAGCTGTGCTGTTAGATATGAGTATATATGCTTGTATATACATTTTTCTTAATAACATCTAGCTCTTTCAATTGATATTCTCTTTCATATTTCCTAAAGGCCCAACTTTGAAACAGGTTCAACTAATACTTAAATTAAGTGTTTAGTTTTCACAGTAAGGAATCTATGATGGGCAGAGAACTCCAAGCACCAAGTGCTGCTTATGTAAAATTACAGACTTTGTATCTCACATAAATTGTAGTATTGTTATATTCTCAGAGCTACAGTGCTTTAACTCACTGAGGTTTACTTGATAGTTGCCTGACTCAATCACTTTTGCTTGGGGCTGCAAAATATATCCCAAAGTTCATGTGCTTTATCCTAAATAAATGTTCACCTCTTGGTAGCTTGGAAACAAAAAGATGAGAGAGGTCCTGTTTCACTTATCCAGAGCACATTGCCCATGTAGGCCTTTAGAAAGTGTGTAAGTTATTTATTTATTTGGTTATATTTTTTCTGTGTTAAAAAAAGATACCACAAACTAAAGCAAATGATAGAAGCATGGTTTTATTTTGAATTCATGGTCCATCACACTCACACACAGGAGCAATTCCACATCAGGCAAAAATGGAGGTGGAACATAGCTGAGCACTCACATCTCATCCCCAAACAGGAAGTAGATAGAGCTAACTCCAAATAGCTAAGAATTTTGAGCCAAAAACCTTTCCACCGGAGTAATGTACATCTTCCAGCAATTCCTTATCTAGTAATGCTACACTTACCAGATAACAATTTCAGGCTACACATGCCAATGCCCAGTACTTATTGAATCATCCCATTTAAACTTCCACAGAAGGAATTTAAGACACAAACTTAACCTTCCTCATTTTAGACTTCTTTGCAGAACATGCAAGAATTTAGTAAATCCAATACAACTTCAGCCCCCAAATCTTCAATGTTTCTTCTTTGGTCAAACATTAACTTGCAATTCCAATAGGAATTTCAGTATGTAAGTCTAAAATGGTGTAGTATATGAAATTACTATGATAATATATATTAGTATACAAGCTTTAATTGTGTATGATGGTTTCCTTCCCTTAAACTTCTAGTGAAGATTATTTAACTTAACCTTTAAATCTTTAGTGAACAGATGACAGAATGTATAATTGGTGGTTTTTCTGTCCCAGACTATCAAGGATTCATATTCAGAGTTAATGATGTAGATCAATGAATCCATGTCACTTAGCTTACTATATCTACTATTCACATAATAGAGGCCATAGTGTTTGCTCCCTAAATTTAAAAAATAAGCCATACACATTTATTTTAATAAAATTCAACTACAAAAAAGGAATCATAATGGCACTTTCTGCTCAGAGTCTCATGAGGTATTTTCTTTCCATTTTGTCATTAGTGAGGATTTTTTTGGATGGTGACGGATTCTTTGTAGATTACCAATATCTTAGTGCTGCTCATGTAGGAGCATTCATTGGCACTGTAAAATGTCTGCAAGAATTAATAGAACATGATCCTCTGTGGATTGAATAATCATCACATCTATGTGAAGACAAATGTAACTCCTCGGTAATAGTTAACAATGAAATGTACAAGAAACCAGTGGCAACATGGCCATCAGGCATCTGTGCTATAATGTTCAGGCTCAAGAACTTGTAAGTAGCCAGGGAAAGGCACTTTCATTTCTGCATAGAGAAAAGTTATAAAGTCCCTGTGCTTGGTCTCATTATATCACCAGCTCAGTATAACCTTTTCAGACACTGGGATTTTCTAATGTTTTTATGTCTAATAGAGAATACTATCCCCTCACCTTGAATGTCAGGCAGTTTATCAATGTCAGGAATTTATTTTTTATTCTTTCCCTTTAGGTCTGCAATTTTAACGTTGAGATGATTGAAACATAAATTTTTATCTGACAAATTAACTTTTAAATTAAGGTACCTATAAAAATAGGCTAAATAGTTAAACAATAAAATATAGAACAATATCTTTGTACTAAATGTTGGTTCATATAACTTTAAATAAAAATGTGATATAATTAACAAAGGGGGTTAGATGAAAAAGTACATACTTGACTTACATATCAGATGCCTTTTGCATAGAATGAAATATAGATGGGAAAGGTGCTTAGGAAAGCATTCAATATTATTTTATATTAGGTCTTTAGAAAGCTTTTCTTCATTACTTTATCATATAATGGTTTATAAATTTTGATCGTATGTACAAATGACACAAACCTTCCATTTTGTTCAGGCATTTGTTTATAGATTATTGTGGTAAATATTAAAACATGAGTCTCTACCATCATAGACTATTCCCAGCACCAGGGGGTCACATGGCAACTGCAGGGTATTTTCATCTCAATCAGCAAAATGTCTCACCCACTAAGATCCCAATCTCCATCCCACACTGCTACTGTCTGAGCCCAGCAACAGCTGCCCTCTCAAAACTCTCTTATTGTGGACTCTGCTAACATTCCCAGAATCTACCCTCTGTGGTTATAGTCATAACTCACAAGTACCCTTTAAAATCAAAGTTCAGTAAGCTTGTAATTTAGCAATTTAGATTTATATCTTAAATTCTCATTCTACAAAATGTCCACATGATAAACTCACAACCAATTGATAATGTTATAAAGTGCCCCCCTAGATAAGACAATTTGTCCTATAAAATCCATCCCTTAAGAAATGTTTATAACTATCTGTGGCCATTTAAGGCTACATGGATCTGTGTTGTCCTTTTCTGCCTCCAACTTGGTTCTTCTCCTTTTCCTCTCTCCTGCCGTACAAAAATACTTTCTTTGACTTACTTTTGCACTGCCCAATCACAGGCTTTGCCTAATCTTGTGCCTGCCCTCACTTGCATGCAGACATCAACAATAGATTACCCACAATTAGACTTCATAAAGCATTCTCTGATACATACACAATACCAAAAGTACTGAGTACTTACTATTCTTGCTAAAAGCTGCTCTACCCAACTTCCTATTTTCTTTATTCCCTAGTACTTTGTGTAATAATAGATACTTTAAATATCTTAAAATATCCTTAGCACACTTAATTACATTATAATTACCCCCTACATTCAAATTTTACATCCTATTTGTATGAGCCCATTAATGTGTAAATGTATGTGTGTACCTATATGAAAATATATAGATGCATGTTTATTTATGTGGTGTGCGTGTCTGTGTGTGTGTTTGTGTGTGTGTTTGTTTGTCTGTGTGTCTGTGTATACATATTTACATGTAGGTGTGCCTTTTCTACTAGACACTATACTCAGGCATTTTGACTCCCATGCCATACTGCTCTAGAATCTGGTCTGTTGAGTTTATTCAGATTAAATTCATATGTTTGAAATCAAGCTTCTTCAAGCTACCTCTGTGAATTTTTTATGTCACAGAAAGAATATCTTGAAAATAATTCTTGAAAGAGCAACTTACTGGATATTTATGAAAAACATTGGGATATAACAGGTGTAGCTCTTAAAGTAGTTCTAGAACCTGACAAATACCCAGAGATGGTCCTTATGTTGCAGTAGATTCACAACTTTAAGATTACACCTTTTGGAGGCTTCCATCAATTCTTCAGTGTTTAGGCATGCCATCTACACTGTCCCTTATTCTACTCCAGGTTGCTCTCTCTGTCTTTGTATTCTCTACCTTTTTATTCCCCATCATCCAGATTAATTCTTGAAATATTTATTCATTTAACATAGGCCTGAAAGTTACTTTGATTTTTGTGCTTATAGAAGAAGCACCAACTATTTGTCATCTCTCCAAAGTATTTAATGATGAGGGACAAATTTAATATTGAAAACTTCAAAAATTCCAATTTCATGTAGCCATTCAGAAATGTAGTCAATCATTGCTTCCTTCCTTTAATTAATATTTACTATTCTGAGCTCTTTGTATCCAAGCATTGTATCTCATAATGTGTGCTCCTCCCATATTATCTCACAGGCTTTTCCTTATCACTATCTCTGGTTACTCCAAACCTGTGATCTTATTTTCATTATTTCATGGTTTTATTTAATATATAATGTCTTTAATCTGCATTAGTGGATGTCTTCTCCTTCCACTTGAAAGTGCTTAACACTTTGTATTATTGATTTTACGTTTTTGAAATTTATTACTACTTTTTTCATTTCTAACCTTTGATAATGAACCACCCTGAGTCATTAATACCGACTACATCATTTATAATTTTAGGTGTAATGTAGGTGAACTTTATATATTCCCAATAGTCTCATTTAAAATATAAAATTATTAAAATTTCAGAATAAATTAAGCAAGATATATAAATATTTTAAAGTTAGTATTTATAAATAGAAAATATATTGAGTAAGTCTATTAATCCATATACAATTTTGGTGGTTTTAAACATCATTTCATATGAAGTATTACTTCTAGGTTAGTATAAAAGGGCTTCAGATTTTCTCTTTTCCTTTATATTTAGGAACTTAGAATAATTCTTGATTAAGATTTAACTACAGAAGATTTAAAGAAGAAATTTTAGGTGCCATGCTCAGGAAACTAAGCCACATATATTTGTTAAAAAAGCCACATTTACTTGATATGTTTTACTTATGCCAATGCATTTTGAACAATACTCACATTATTTTATAAGCTCATTGAAAACTTAAATTAAGCATGAATTAAATGTTTAGAAAGATACAGATAATAAGATGCCTAGATAGCTACCTGGTTAGACCTGGTATCAAGGCAACTTATGCAATATACATTTTGATGTGGTCTAGTAGACTTATAAATTTCTGGAATAAATTAATACATCCATACTTAATGCTGTGTGTTGATTTATCATAAAATTACTGAACTGAAAAATCTCCTGCAGGAATAAAATATATCTGCATAAAACAGATGAAACAAATTTCCCTATTTTTATTCAGTGTTATTATCCAATACTCACTATTCTTTAATTAGATAATTTCTACCCATTGAAACAAATATGGTACTGGCATTGAAAAAAATCTAATAAAAAATGCTTTATCTGTCCTAACCAAATGAAACAAAATAGATCTGGTATTTTAATCACAAAATTATGCACACAAAATCAAAGACCTGTTTTTATCCATTTAAAGTTTGAGTCACTGTATTGTTTATTGTTTTATTGGATAATGCTTTATTTACATTTCAAATATTGTCATAAACTTAAATTTTACAATCATGGAAAAATTAAATAGAATAAAAGGAACAATAAAAAATTTTGTTTACAAATTAATGAAATAAATATTTCTTGCTTTTTGGAGATTGTTTTGTTTAAGTTAAAATATTTATATTTACTTTTAATTTTTCCCTTTTTTATCGGATATTTTTTATTTACATTTCAAAACTTATCCCCTTTCCCGATTTCCCCTCCAGAAACCTCCTATCTCCCCCTGCTTCTATGAGGTTGCTCCCCCAACTCCCTTCCACCTCTCCACCCTGTTATTTTCCTACAATGGGGCATCAACCCATCTCAGGACCAAGGGCCTTTCCTCCCATTGTTGGCCAACAAGTTCTTCTGCTACATATGCAGCTGGAGCCATAAGTCCATTCTTGTGAACTCCTGGGATGGTGGTTCAGTCCCTGGGAGTTCTGGATGGTTGATATTGTTCTTTGTATAGGGCTGCAAACTCCTTCAGCTTCTTAAGACTTTCCTCTAACTTTACTGGAGAATTTGTTCTCAGTTCAATGCTTGGCTGTGAGCAACCATCTCTGTATTTGTCAGCCTCTGGCAGAGCCTCTCAGCAGACAGCTGTATCAGTCCTTTCAGCATGCAATTCTATTTGATTCTAAAGGCAATTTTGATTTACCCTGCTTTCTGAATTCACTGTTTTATGAATTCACTTTTATTTTTTCCTTAATGTTCTTTTTTATTAGAATTCACTGTTTTTTTCAAAACCTACAATGTCACATTATTAGAGTTCAAGCAATATCTTAAACTAAGAGGCAAGCATAGGTAAAGCTATAACAAAATTTTGCATCAGACAAAAGATTGATCTCATTTCTGTGTTAATTTTTTACTTTTATTTATATTAATTTTAAAATATTTTATTACATTGTTAGACTATTGTCTGTCTCAGTGTGTTTTTTTACTATTATAAAACATTCTTTAGACACGCCTGGGAAACCAGAAGAGACTGCACTCTGCACACATCTTGGACGCTAGAGGAAAACACCAAACACCATCTGGAACCTTGGTGCACTGAAGCTCCAGGAAACGGCGGCGCAGATCTTCCTGGTTGCTACCGCCACAGAGAGCTCGTGGGCAGCACCCCGCTAGCAAACTTGAGCCTCGGGACCACAGGTAAGACCAAATTTTCTGCTGCAAGAGACCTGCCTGGTGAACTTCAGACACACAGAGGCAGAATTCCTCTAGGACCGGGCACCTCCTGTGTTTACCGGGAGTCCCACACCCACGGATCCTGGCCCGCAGCAGCTCTCTGCTCCCAGACCCCCTGGAAGAGAGACCCCACCGCCTGGTCAGGTGGGCACTCCTGAGGCTGCAGAGCGGAAGAGACCACCAACACTGCCCACCCCTGCCCACATCCCTAGCCCAAGAGGAAACTGTATAAGGCCTCTGGGTTCCCGTGGGGGAGGGCCCAGGAGTGGCAGGACCCCTGCGCCTGAGACACCGCGGAACCTGAAGGAAACGGACTGGATAAAATGTTCTCTGCACCCAAATCCCATGGGAGGGAGAGCTAAACCTTCAGAGAGGCAGACACGCCAGGGAAACCAGAAGAGACTGCACTCTGCACACACATCTCGGACGCCAGAGGAAAACACCAAACGTCATCTGGAACCCTGGTGCTCTGAAGCTCCCAGAAACGGCAGGGCAGATCTTCTTGGTTGCTGCCGCCACAGAGACCTCGTGGGCAGCACCCCGCGAGCGAACTTGAGCCTCGGGACCACAGGTAAGACCAACTTGTATACTGCAAGTGACCTACCTGGTGAACTCAAGACACAGCCCAACAGGAACAGCTGAAGACCTGTAAAGAGGAAAAACTACATGCAGAACACTCTGTCCCCATAACAGGCTGAAAGAAAACAGGAAAACAGGTCTACAGCACTCCTGACACACAGGCTTATAGGGCAGTCTAGCCACTGTCAGAAATAGCAGAACAAAGTAACACTAGAGATAATCTGATGGCGAGAAGCAAGCACAGGAACCCAAGAAACAGAAACCAAGACTACATGGCACCATCGGAGCCCAATTCTCTCATCAAAACAAACATGGAATATCTAAACACACCAGAAAAGCAAGATCTAGTTTCAAAATCATATTTGATCATGATGCTGGAGGACTTCAAGAAAGACATGGAGAACTCCCTTAGAGAACAAGTAGAAGCCTACAGAGAGGAATCGCAAAAATGCCTGAAAGAATTCCAGGGAAACACAAATAAACAAGTAGAAGCCCATAGAGAGGAGACACAAAAATCCCTGAAAGAATTCCAGGAAAACACAATCAAACAGTTGAAGGAATTAAAAATGGAAATAGAAACAATCAAGAAAGAACACATGGAAACAACCCTGGATGAAGAAAACCAAAAGAAGAAACAAGGAGCTGTAGATACAATCTTCAACAACAGAATACAAGAGATGGAAGAGAGAATCCCAGGAGCAGAAGATTCCATAGAAATCATTGACTCAACTGTCAAGGATAATGTAAAGCGGAAAAAGATACTGGTCCAAAACATACAGGAAATCCAGGACTCAATGAGAAGATCAAACCTAAGGATAATAGGTATAGAAGAGAGTGAAGACTCCCAGCTCAAAGGACCAGTAAATATCTTCAACAAAATCATAGAAGAAAACTTCCCTAACCTAAAAAAAGAGATACCCATAGGCATACAAGAAGCCTGCAGAACTCCAAATAGATTGGACCAGAAAAGAAACACCTCCTGTCACATAATAGTCAAAACACCAAACGCACAACATAAAGAAAGAATATTAAAAATTGTAAGGGAAAAAGTTCAAGTAACATATAAAGGCAGACCTATCAGAATCACACCAGACTTTTCGCCAGAAACTATGAAGGCCAGAAGATCCTGGACTGATGTCATACAGACCCTAAGAGAACCCAAATGCCAGCCCAGGTTACTGTATCCTGCAAAACTCTCAATTAACATAGATGGAGAAACGAAGATATTCCATGACAAAACCAAATTTACACAATATCTTTCTATAAATCCAGCACTACAAAGGATAATAAATGGTAAAGCCCAATATAAGGAGGCAAGCTATACCCTAGAAGAAGCAAGAAACTAATCATCTTGGCAACAAAACAAAGAGAAGAAAAGTACACAAACATAACCTCACATCCAAATATGAATATAACGGGAAGCAATAATCACTATTCCTTAATATCTCTCAACATCAATGGCCTCAACTCCCCAATAAAAAGACATAGATTAACAAACTGGATATGCAACGAGGACTCTGCATTCTGCTGCCTACAGGAAACACACCTCAGAGACAAAGGCAGACACTACTTCAGAGTGAAAGGCTGAAAAACAACTTTCCAAGCAAATGGTCGGAAGAAGCAAGCTGGAGTAGCCATTCTAATATCAAATAAAATCAATTTTCAACTAAAAGACATCAAAAAAGTTAAGGAAGGACACTTCATATTCATCAAAGGAAAAATCCACCAAGATGAACTCTCAATCCTAAATATCTATGCCCCAAATACAAGGGCACCTACATACGTAAAAGAAACCTTACTAAAGGTCAAAACACACATTGCACCTCACACAATAATAGTAGGAGATTTCAACAGCCCACTCTCATCAATGGACAGATCTTGGAAACAGAAATGTGAGGAGCTGTCCGAGGAGCTGTCCTCACATATGTGAGGAGCTGTCCTCACAAACTCCATTACAAGATGGCACCGGCACCCAGCAGAACGCACCTAGTAAAAAGGGCAATACGCAGGCACCTGGTAACTTCCCTACTCCAAGGGACACATACGTTTTGGTACGTCATCTGGCATAATTGGCAGCGACCAGTCAGAGAGTGACACATCCTAGGCAAGGATAGTTTCCTATATAAGGGACGGTTATTCCTCACTCGGCGTCTCCGCATTGTAAGCTTATGCTCTCCCTCTCAAGACGCATTAAAGCTTTTCTGCAGTAGGATCCTGTGTGTGCTGCCTCGTTCCTGCTGGCGAGACTTAGCGCGGGACACAGAAATTAAACAGAGACATATACAGACTAAGAGAAGTCATGAGCCAAATGGACTTAACGGATATTTATAGAAAATTCTATCCTAAAGCCAAAGGATATACATTCTTCTCAGCTCCTCATGGTACTTTCTCCAAAATTGACCATATAATTGGTAAAAAAAAAATGGGCCTCAACAGGTACAGAAAGATAGAAATAATCGCATGCGTGAAATCAGACCACCACGGCCTAAAACTGGTCTTCAATAACAATAAGGGAAGAATGCCCACACGTACGTGGAAATTGAACAATGCTCTACTCAATGATAACCTGGTCAAGGAAGAAATAAAGAAAGAAATAAAAAAAACTTTTTAGAATTTAATGAAAATGAAGGTACAACATAACCAAACTTATGGGACACAATGAAAGCTGTGCTAAAAGGAAAAATCATAACGCTGAGTGCCTGCAGAAAGAAACAGGAAAGAGCATATGTCAGCAGCTTGACAGCACACCTAAAATCTCTAGAACACAAAGAAGCAAATACACCCAGGAAGGGTAGAAGGCAGGAAATAATCAAACTCAGAGCTGAAATCAACCAAGTAGAAACAAAAATGACCATAGAAAGAATCAACAGAACCAAAACTTGGTTCTTTGAGCAAATCAACAAGATAGATAAACCCTTAGCCAAACTAAAAAGAGGACACAGAGAGTGTGTCCAACTTAACAAAATCAGAAATAAAAAGGGAGACGTAACTACAGATTCAGAGGAAATTCAAAAAATCATCAGATCTTACTATTAAAGCCTATATTCAAAAAAACTTGAAAATCTACAGGAAATGGACAATTTCCTAGACAGATACCAGGTTTCGAAGTTAAATCAGGAACAGATAAACCAGTTAAACTACCCCATAACTCCTAAGGAAATAAAAGCAGTCATTAAAGGTCTCCCAACCGAAAAGAGCCCAGGTCCAGACGGGTTTAGTGCAGAATTCTATCAAACCTTCATAGAAGACTTCATACCAATGTTATCCAAACTATTCCACAAAATTGAAACAGATGGATCACTACCGAATTCCTTCTATGAAGCCACAATTACTTTTATAACTAAACCACAGAAAGACCCAACAGAGAAAGAGAACTTCAGACCAATTTCCCTTATGAATATGGACACAAAAATACTCAATAAAATTCTGGCAAACCGAATCCAAGAGCACATCAAAACAATCATCCACCATGATCAAGTAGGCTTCATCCCAGGCATGCAGGGATGGTTTAATATACGGAAAACTATCAACGTGACCCATTATATAAACAAACTGAAAGAACAAAACCACATGATCATTTCATTAGATGCTGAGAAAGCATTTGACAAAATTCAACACCCCTTCATGATAAAAGTCCTGGAAAGAATAGGAATTCAAGGCCCATACCTAAACATAGTAAAAGCCATATACAGCCAACTAGTTGCTAATATTAAACTAAATGGAGAGAAACTTGAAGCAATCCCACTAAAATCAGCGACTAGACAAGGCTGCCCACTCTCTCCCTACTTATTCAATATAGTTCTTGAAGTTCTAGCCAGAGCAATCAGACAACAAAAGGAGATCAAGGGGATACAGATCGGAAAAGAAGAGGTCAAAATATCACTATTTGCAGATGACATGATAGTATATTTAAGTGATCCCAAAAGTTCCACCAGAGAACTACTAAAACTGATAAACAACTTCAGCAAAGTGGCTGGGTATAAAATTAACTCAAATAAATCAGTTGCCTTCCTCTATACAAAAGAGAAACAAGCCGAGAAAGAAATTACGGAAACGACACCCTTCATAATAGACCCAAATAATATAAAGTACCTCGGTGTGACTTTAACCAAGCAAGTAAAAGATCTGTACAATAAGAACTTCAAGACACTGAGGAAAGAAATTGAAGAAGACCTCAGAAGATGGAAAGATCTCCCATGCTCATGGATTGGCAGGATTAATATGGTAAAAATGGCCATTTTACCAAAAGCAATCTACAGATTCAATGCAATCCCCATCAAAATACCAATCCAATTCTTCAAAGAGTTAGACAGAACAATTTGCAAATTCATCTGGAATAACAAAAAACCCAGGATAGCTAAAGCTATCCTCAACAATAAAAGGACTTCAGGGGGAATCACTATCCCTGAACTCAAGCAGTATTACAGAGCAATAGTGATAAAAACTGCATGGTATTGGTACAGAGACAGACAGATAGACCAATGGAATAGAATTGAAGATCCAGAAATGAACCCACACACCTATGGTCACTTGATTTTTGACAAAGGAGCCAAAACCATCCAATGGAAAAAAGATAGCATTTTCAGCAAATGGTGCTGGTTCAAGTGGAGGGCAACATGTAGAAGAATGCAGATCGATCCATCCTTATCACCATGTACAAAGCTTAAGTCCAAGTGGATCAAGGAACTCCACATCAAACCAGACACACTCAAACTAATAGAAGAAAAACTAGGGAAGCATCTGGAACACATGGGCACTGGAAAAAATTTCCTGAACAAAACACCAATGGCTTATGCTCTAAGATCAAGAATCGACAAATGGGATCTCATAAAACTGCAAAGCTTCTGTAAGGCAAAGGACACTGTGGTTAGGACAAAACGGCAACCAACAGATTGGGAAAAGATCTTTACCAATCCTACAACAGATAGAGGCCTTATTTCCAAAATATACAAAGAACTCAAGAAGTTAGACCGCAGGGAAACAAATAACCCTATTAAAAAATGGGGTTCCGAGCTAAACAAAGAATTCACAGCTGAGGAATGCCGAATGGCTGAGAAACACCTAAAGAAATGTTCAACATCTTTAGTCATAAGGGAAATGCAAATCAAAACAACCCTGAGATTTCACCTCACACCAGTGCGATTGGCTAAGATCAAAAACTCAGGTGACAGCAGATGCTGGCGAGGATGTGGAGAAAGAGGAACACTCCTCCATTGTTGGTGGGATTGCAGACTGGTAAAACCATTCTGGAAATCAGTGTGGAGGTTCCTCAGAAAATTGGACATTGAACTGCCTGAGGATCCAGCTATACCTCTCTTGGGCATATACCCAAAAGATGCCTCAACATATAAAAGAGACACGTGCTCCACTATGTTCATCGCAGCCTTATTTATAATAGCCAGAAACTGGAAAGAACCCAGATGCCCTTCAACAGAGGAATGGATACAGAAAATGTGGTACATCTACACAATGGAATATTACTCAGCTATCAAAAACAACGAGTTTATGAAATTCGTAGGCAAATGGTTGGAACTGGAAAATATCATCCTGAGTGAGCTAACCCAATCACAGAAAGACACACATGGTATGCACTCATTGATAAGTGGCTATTAGCCCAAATGCTTGAATTACCCTAGATCCCTAGAACAAACGAAACTCAAGACGGATGATCAAAATGTGAATACTTCACTCCTTCTTTAAATGAGGAAAAAGAATACCCTTGGCAGGGAAGGGAGAGGCAAAGATTAAAACAGAGACTGAAGGAACACCCATTCAGAGCCTGCCCCACATGTGGCCCATACATATACAGCCACCCAATTAGACAAGATGGATGAAGCAAAGAAGTGCAGACCGACAGGAGCCGGATGTAGATCGCTCCTGAGAGACACAGCCAGAATACAGCAAATATAGAGGCGAATGCCAGCAGCAAACCACTGAACTGAGAATAGGTCCCCTATTGAAGGAATCAGAGAAAGAACTGGAAGAGCTTGAAGGGGCTCGAGACCCCAAAAGTACAACAATGCCAAGGAACCAGAGCTTCCAGGGACTAAGCCACTACCTAAAGACTATACATGGACTGACCCTGGACTCTGACCCCATAGGTAGCAATGAATATCCTAGTAAGAGCACCAGTGGAAGGGGAAGCCCTGGGTCCTGCTAAGACTGAACCCCCAGTGAACTATTCTAAGGGGGGAGGGCGGCAATGGGGGGAGGGTTGGGAAGGGAACACCCATAAGGAAGGGGAGGGGGGGGGATGTTTGCCCGGAAACCGGGAAAGGGAATAACACTCGAAATGTATATAAGAAATACTCAAGTTAATAAAAAAAAAAAATCAAAAAAAAAAAAAAAAGCATCGACAAATGGGATCTCATAAAACTGCAAAGCTTCTGTAAGGCAAAGGACACTGTGGTTAGGACAAAACGGCAACCAACAGATTGGCAAAAGATCTTTACCAATCCTACAACAAATAGAGGCCTTATATCCAAAATATACAAAGAACTCAAGAAGTTAGACCGCAGCGAGTCAAATAACCGTATTAAAAAATGGGGTTCATAGCTAAATAAACAATTCACATGAGGAATGCCAAATGGCTGAGAAACACCTAAAGAAATGTTCAACATCCTAAGTCATAAGGGAAATGCAAATCAAAACAACCCTGAGATTTCACCTCACACCAGTGAGTATGCCTAAGATCAAAAACTCAGGTGAAGGGGTTGGGGATTTAGCTCAGCAGTAGAGCGCTTGCCTAGGAAGCACAAGGCCCTGGGTTCGGTCCCCAGCTCCGGAAAAAAAAGGAAAAGAAAAAAAAAAAAACTCAGGTGACAGCAAATGCTGGCGAGGATGGGGAGAAAGAGGAAATCTTCTCCATTGTTGGTGGGGTGGCAGACTGGTACAACCATTCTGGAAATCAGTCTGGAGGTTCCTCAGAAAATTGGACATTGAACTGCCTGAGGATCCAACTATACCTCTCTTGGGCATATACTCAAAAGATGCCCCAACATATAAAAAAGACACGTGCTCCACTATGTTCATTGAAGCCTTATTTATAATAGCCAGAAGCTGGAAAGAACCCAGATGCCCTTCAACAGAGGAATGGATACAGAAAATATGGTACATCTACACAATGGAATATTACTCAGCTATCAAAAACAATGACTTTATGAAATTCGTAGGCAAATGGTTGGAACTGGAAAATATCATCCTGAGTGAGCTAACCCAATCACAGAAAGACACACATGGTATGCACTCATTGATAAGTGGCTATTAGTCCAAATGCTTGAATTACCCTAGATGCCTAGAACAAATGAAACTCAAGATGGATGATCAAAATGTGAATGCTTCACTCCTTCTTTAAAAGGGGAACAAGAATACCCTTGGCAGGGAAGAGAGAGGCAAAGATTAAAACAGAGACTGAAGGAACACCCATTCAGAGCCTGCCCCACATGTGGCCCATACATATACAGCCACCCAATTAGACAAGATGGATGAAGCAAAGAAGTGCAGACCGACAGGAGCCGGATGTAGATCGCTCCTGAGAGACACAGCCAGAGTACAGCAAATACAGAGGCAAATGCCAGCAGCAAACCACTGAACTGAGAATAGGACCCCCGTTGAAGGAATCAGAGAAAGAACTGGAAGAGCTTGAAGGGGTTCGAGACCCCATATATACAACAATGCCAAGCAACCAGAGCTTCCAGGGTCTAAGCCACTACCTAAAGACTATACATGGACTGACCCTGGACTCTGACCTCATAGGTAACAATGAATATTCTTGTAAGAGCACCAGTGGAAGGGGAAGCCCTGGGTCCTGCTAAGACTGAACCCCCAGTGAACTAGACTGTTGGGGGGAGGGCGGCAATGGGGGGAGGGTTGTGAGGGGAACACCCATAAGGAACGGGAGGGGGGAGGGGGATGTTTGCCCGGAAACCGGGAAAGGGAATAACACTCGAAATGTATATAAGAAATACTCAAGTTAATTAAAAAAAATAAAAATAAAACATTCTTTATTGTTACTTCTAGGCCCTCATGCAATAAATTAAAGTCTAACAATTTTTATACTTACTGCTACAAGAGTTTTAGAAACTGTGGTGTATGTAACAAGTTGTTAAAATGATGGCAGCTTGAAACACTGCATTTTCTCACAATATCTGTGCCTTGGAAGCAGGATATTCTCTGTTCCATTTGTTATCTTAGTTCTTTTGCCAGTATCACTGGATGCTGCCAGAATTCATGTCTTTACAATATGGATTAGGGGTCACCAGTTTTTCATTTGTTACTCAGTTTTCTGTTTGTCCAGCAAATCATTCTAAACCACTATACTCTCAGGTTTCAGAAATGAGGCCATTGTACCATGGTAGTTACCTCTTTCTTTTCATTAACTACTCCTCATTTTTCCTAGTTCTCTTGTTTACCCACTATTGACTATCAGAGAAGAACTAAACCCCAAGAGACTAATTTCAGTATTAACTACCACACCATCAAAGTAAAGAAGAACATAATTTATTCCTGAAGATATTAAAACTTCTCCTCTTTTCTTTTCTCCTTGTCATTGGATATTTTTTATTGACATTATTCCTTTAACTGAATTATTATCCCAAACCACCCTATCACATTCCTTCTTCCCCTTCTTCTATCAGGGTGTTCCTGCTTCCAAACCACCTACCAATTCCTGCCTCCCCACCCTGACATTACCCTATACTGGGGGGGGGGGGGTCCAGCCTTGGTAGAATGAAGGGCTTCTCCTCCCATTGGTGTCCAAAAAGGCCATCTTCTCCTACATATTCAACTACAGCCATGTTTGTGCCCACGTGTACTATTTGGATAATGGTTAAGTCCCCGGGAGCTCTGGTTAGTTA
This sequence comes from Rattus norvegicus, assembly GCF_021556685.1. Classification (NCBI taxonomy): domain Eukaryota; kingdom Metazoa; phylum Chordata; class Mammalia; order Rodentia; family Muridae; genus Rattus; species Rattus norvegicus. The sequence continues at coordinate 8,019,117 of NC_141539.1, read as the reverse complement.
GTATTGTTGTCCTTCTGGTGTTGCAAGCCCTTTTGATCCTTTCTATAACTCCTCTAATGGGGACCCATTCTTAGTTCAATGATTTGCTGCTAGCATTTGCCTCTGTATTTGTCATGCTCTGGCAGAGCCTCTCAGGAGAAAATTATATCTGGATCCTGTCAGCATGCACTTCTTGGCATAAGCAATATTGTCTAGGTTTGTTGGCTGTATATATATATATATATATATATATATATATATATATATATATATATATATATATATGGGATGGATTCCCAGCTGTGTAATACAGCTTGAAGTCAGGGATCGTGATTCTGCCAGAAGTTCTTTTATTGTTGAATATAGTTTTCACTACCCTGGGATTTTTGTTATTCCAAATGAATTTGCAAAGTGCTCTTTCTAACTCTGTGAAGAATTGAGTTTCAATGTTCATAGGGATCACATTGAATATGTAGATTGATTGTGTCAAGATGGCCACTTTTACTGTATTAATCGTGCCAATCCATGAGTATAGGAGGTCTTTCCATCTTCTGAGATCTTCAATTTCTTTCTTCAGAGACTTGAAGTTCTTGTAATACAAATCTTTCACTTGCTTGGTTAGAGTAGGCCTCAGATGCTTTATTTTATTTGTGACTATTGTGTAGGGTGTCATTCCCTAAATTATTTCTTAGTCTGTTTATCCTTTGACTAGAGGAAGACTGCTCATTTGTTTGACTAAATTTTAGATTCACCCACTTTGCTGGAGTTGTTTATCAGGCTTAGTATTTTTCTAGTCTAACTGTTGCAGTTACTTAAGTATATCCTCATATCATCTGCAAACAGTGATATTTTGACTTCTTTTTCCAATTTGTATCATTTTGATCTCCTTTTGTTGTCTGTTTGGTCTGGTTAGGACTTCAAGTACTGTGTTGAATAAGTAGGGAGAGAGGTGACTGTCTTCTCTAGTCCCTGATTTTAATGGGAGTACTTCAAGTTTCTTTCGATTCCGTTTGATATTCAGTACTGATTTGATATATATTGCTTTTACAATGTTTACATATGGGGTCTTGAATTCCCTATCTTTCTAAGACATTTAATATGATGGAGTGTTGAATTGTATCAAATACCTTTCTCACCATCTAATGTGATGATTATTTGGTTATTTTCTTCGAATGTGTTTACATAGTTGATTACATTGATGGATTTCTGTATATTGAACGATCCCTGCATCCCTGGGATGAAGTATACTTGATGATGATGGACGATCCTTTCGATGTGTTCGTGGATTCTGCTTGTGAGAATTTTATTGAGTATTTTCACATTCAAAAGGGAACTTGGTCTCAAGTTGTCTTTTTGTTGTTGGGTGTTTGTTTAAGTTTAAGCATAATTATGGCTTCATAGTAGGAATTGGGTAGTGTTTCTTCCGTTTCATTTTTGTTGAATAGTTTGGATAATATTGGCATTAAGTCTTCTATGAATCTATGAAGCCCTAATAGAATTCTCCACTGTCCTTTCTGTTCCCGGGCTTTTTTTTTTTTCTCTTGATTGGGAGACTTTTAATAACTGCTTCTATTTTTTTAGGAGTTATAGGACTGTTTATATAGTTTATTTGATCCCGATTTAACTTTGGTACCTGGTATCTTCCATATTATTTAATATTACATAAAATTCCATAAATTATTCCATAAATTATTCCATTTATTATTCCATATTCCATAAAATTTTTCATATTATCCAGATTTTCCAGTTTTGTTAAGTATAGGTTTTTGTAATATAGTCTGATGATTTTCGAATTTCCTCCCTCTCTGTTTTTATGTCTCCCTTTTATGAAACATTTTATTTGATATTAGAATGGCTACTCCAACTTGTTTCTTTGGATCATTTGCTTGGATTTTTCCCAACCTTTTATTCTGAGGCAGTACCTATTTTTGTCACTGAGGCGTGTTTCCTGTAAGCAGCAAAATGGTGGGTTTTCTTTAAGTATCCAGGGTGTAAGTCTATTTCTTTTTATTAGAGAATCGAGTCCATTGATATTAAGAGGTATTAAGGAATAGTGTTTGTTATTCCTGTTATTTTTGTTTTTAGAGGTGGAATTGTGTTTGTGTGTCTCTCTTCTTTTGTGTTTGTTGCAAGAAGCATACTTTCTTGCTTTTTCTAGGGTGTTGATTCCCTCCTTGTGTTGGAGTTATTCATCTATTATGTAGTGTTAGGTTTGTGGAGAGATATTGTGTAAATTTGGTTTGTCATGGACTATCTTGGTTTTTCCATCTATGTTAATTGAGAGTATTAAAGGATATAGTAGCCTGGACTGGCACTTGTGTTCTATTACAGTCTTTTTAATATTTGCCTAGGATAGTTTGGTTTTCATAGTCTCTGGTGAGAAGCCTGGTATACTTCTGATAAGTCAGCCTTTATATATTACTTAACTTTTACTCTTAATGCTTTTAATATTTTCTTTGTATTGTGCACTTGGAGTTTTGACTATAATATGACAAGAGGAATTTCTTTTCTGGTCCAATCTATTTGGAGTTCTGTAGTCTTCTTCTATGATTGTGCACATCTCTTTCTTTAGGTAGGGAATTTTTCTTCTATAATTTTGTTAAAAATGTTTATTGGCCCTGTAAGTTGGGTGTCTTCACTCTTTTCTGTACTTATTATCCTTAGAGTTGATCTTCTCATTGTGTCCTGGATTTCCTGGAGGCTTTGGGCTTGGAGCTTTTTTTGTTTTACAATTTTTTTAAGGTTTTGCCAATGTTTTCTATGGTATCTTCTGCCTCTGAGATTTTCTCTTCTATCTCTTGTATTTGGTGGGTGATGCTTGCGCCTATGACTCTTGATATCTTTCCTAGGTTTTCTATCTCCAGGGTTGTCTCCCTTTGTGATTTATTTATTGTTTCTAATTGAATTTTTAGATCCTGGATGGTTTTGTTCAATTCCTTCACCTATTCGCTTGTGTTTTCCTGTAATTCTTTAAGAGAATTTTTGCTTCCTCTTTAAGTGCTTCTACTTGTTTCTAGTATTTCTTTAAGGGAGTTATTTATGTCCTTCTTAAAGTCCTGTATCATCATCATGAGATGTGTATTTTAAATCCTAATCTTGCTTTTCCAGTTTGTTTGGATAACCAGTATTTGCTTTGGTGGGAGAACCGGGTTCTGATGATGCCAAGTAGTCTTGGTTTCTGTTGCTTAGGTTCCTCACTTTCCTCTCACCATCAGGTTATCTCTGATGTTAGCTTATCTTGCTGTCTCTGACAGTGATATGACTCTCTTTTAAGCCTGTGTGTCAGCACTCCTGTAGACCCATTTTCTCCCAGCGGGATATGAGTAAAAAGAGCTATAAGACTAATTCAGCTCTGGGTACAGTCCAAATCCAGAAAGATCCTGTCCCAGACTGCTTTTGGTTTTGTGTGTTCTGAGGGCTCCAGGAGGGTCACTCAGAGCAGACGTGTTGGTCTTACCTCTTTTCTCATGCATGTCAGTGTTCCTGGAATGTGGCTCTTAGCTCAGAGCATAAACACAGACTGGAAGGATCCTTTTCCTGACTCCTCCTAGGTTCTTGTGTCCAAAGATCTCTAAGCAGGTTCCTATTGGGCCAGGAATATAAGCAGAAGTAGTGGTCTCCCCTGAGCCCTCAGGAATCCAGCTCTCTCCCTGATGGGATTTAGGTACAGAGAGCTGTAGTACTTGGTCATCTCTGGGCAAAGCCAGAAATTGGAAGCTCCTCTTCTTTTAAGAAGTAAAGCCATAGTGCATTCGTAAGACCTTTATGTGCTGAAGCATATTCCTTCCTTAACTAATACATGAATCTAAAGGAACACTAACAACAAACAACCTGCCTCATCTATTGTTCTTTTCCTCACCTATATTTTAAATCCTATGAGATTTCCTATGGGAACCCATTTTTTTTCCTCACATATTTTAATGTTTTGATCTACCGTGTTTTCTAAAATATCCTGTTACCATCTGCGAGAATGCTCCTTTTCTCTTAGTGAAGTGTTTCTGGTCTCGTTTTGTGGGATTTAATTTTGTCAATTTGTGTTTTATTTATTATGAAAATAATATTTCTTACTACTTCATTGCATTGTGAATTTCTTCAATAACAGGATATTCTAAGAAGCAGATGTCAAAAGAAATACAACAGCTTTCTGTATTAGAGCCAATGTTTATTTTAGTAAATGATGAAAGAACAGAGAAATGCATTTTCAAATGCATGCCAGAACTTTGAAACACAGATAGCATGGAAGTGAGAGGGTTAGAAGTCCCCTGTCTACTATGTTTGCCTTTTAAAATCAACAAGTATGTGATGTAGCCATAAAGTGAAAACATCAGGTGAATTCTCAGACTCTTAGGAATGGTGTTGATTTAGTGAGCCTAACATCCATGATGAATAAGATTTGAGAGCACAGAAGCTAGGATTCTTGTACTTTCTGATGGCTGAAATTTAAGTAGAGAAGTCTATATAAGGTGTATTTTTATCTGATTTTGTTTTTAATTTTTTGTTTTTGTCTACGAACACAGCATCTGTCAGTGTTTTTCTACATGTGTCTGTCTAGACGTCTAGTCACTATAATTGTTGTTGAGGGAAAAGGAAAACTGTAGTTTTCTTCCTGAATATTTGATTGATGTCTAGGAGGTCTATTATAAAAGGACAAAATACTATTTTCCTTATAGTTGTGATGTTACTATCTTAAAGAACAGAAAATTTGGAGCAAGAAACTTTTAGCTCTTCAATTTTTTCCCAATAATTACTTAGTTATTATTATTAGGTTTTTATTTTTGTTTTTATCTTTATTAACTTGAGTATTTCTTAATTACATTTCGATTGTTTTTATCAATCCTGATTTCCAGGCCAACATTCTCCTAACCTCTACTCCTCCTCTTCTATATGGGCTTCCCCTCCCCACCCTACCCCTATTATCACCCTCCCCCCAAAATCACGTTCACTGGGGTTCAGTCTTGGCAGGGCTGGTGCTCTTACTAGGCTATTCTTTGCTACCTATGAGGTTGGAGGCCAGGGTCAGTCCCTGTATAGTCTTTGGGTAGTGGCTTAGTCCCTAGAAGCTCTGGTTGGTTGGCATTGTTGTTCATATGGTGTCTCAAGCCCCTTCAAGAGCTTCAAGTTCTTTCTCTGATTCCTTCAACGGGGGTCCCTTTCTCAGTTCAGTGGTTTGCTGCTGGCATTCGCCTATGTATTTGCCCTATTCTGGGTGTGTTTCTCGGGAGAGATCTACATCCTATTCCTGTTGGCCTGCACTTCTTTGCTTCATCCATCTTATCTAGTTTGGTGACTGTATATGTATGGGCCACATGTGGGGCAGGCTCTGAATGGGTGTTCCTTCTGCCTCCATTCTAAACTTTGCCTCCCTATTCCCTCCCAAGTGTATTCTTGTTCCCCTTTTAAAGAAGGAGTGAAGCATTCGCATTTTGGTCATCCTTCTTGAGTTTCATGTGTTCTGTGCATCTAGGATAATTCAAACATTTGGGCTAATAGTCACTTATCAATGAGTGCATACCATATGTGTTTTTCTGGGATTGGGTTATCTCACTCAGGATGATATTTTCCAGTTCCATCCATTTGCCTATAAATTTCGTAAAGTCCTTGTTTTTGATAACTGAATAATATTCCATTGGGTAGATGTACCACATTTTCTGTATCCATTCCTCTGTTGAAAGGCATCTGGGTTCTTTCCAGCTTCTGGTTATTATAAATAAGGCTGCTATGAACATAGTGAAGCACGTGTCTTATTATATGTTGGGGCATCTTTTGGGCATATGCCCAAGAGAGGTATAGCTGTGTCCTCAGGTAGTTCAATGTCCAATTTTCTGAGGAACCTCCAGACTGATTTCCAGAATGGTTGTACCAGTCTGCTATTCCACCAACAATAGAGAACTGTTCCTCTTTCACCCCATCCAACCCAGCATTTGCTGTCACCTGATTTTTTGATCTTAGCCATTCTCACTGGTGTGAGGTGAAATCTCAGGGTTCTTTTGATGTGCATTTCCTTTATGACTAAAGATGTTGAACATTTCTTTAGGTGTTTCTCAGCCTTTTGGCATTCCTCAGCTTTGAATTCTTTGCTTAGCTCTGAACCCCATTTTTAATAGGGTTATTTGTCTCCCTGCAGTCTAACTTCTTGAGTTCTTTGTATATTTTGGATATAAGCCCTCTATCTGTTGTAGGACTGGTAAAGATCTTTTCCCAATCTGTAGGTTGCCATTTTGTCCTAACAAGAGTGTCCTTTGCCTTACAGAAGTTTTGCAGTTTTATGAGATCCCATTTGTCGATTCCTCATCTTAGATCGTAAGCCATTGGTGTTTTGTTCAGGAAATGTTCTCCAGTGCCCAGGTGTTCAAGTCGCTTCCACACTTTTTCTTCTATTAGTTTGAGTGAATCTGGTTTGATGTGGAGATCCTTGATCCACTTGGACTTAGGCTTTTTACAGGGTGAGAAGCATGAATCCATCTACATTCTTCTACATGCTGACCTCCAGTTGAACCAGCACCATTTGCTGAAAATGCTATCTTTTTTCCATTTGATGGTTTTGGATCCTTTGTCAAAAATCATGTGACCATAGGTGTGTAGGTTCATTTCTGGATCTACAATTCTATTCCACTGGTCTATCCGTCTGTCTCTGTACCAATACCATTCAGTTTTTATCACTATTGCTGTGTAATACTGCTTCAGTTCAGGGATAGTGATTCCCCCGGAAGCCTGTTATTGTTGAGGATATTTTTAGCTATCCTGGTTTTTTTGTTATTTCAGATGAATTTGCAAATTGTTCTGTCTAACTCTTTGAAGAATTGGATTGTTATTTTGATGGGGATTGCATTGAATCTGTAGATCACTTTGCTAAAATGGCCATTTTTACTATGTTAATCCTGCCAATCCATGAGCATGGGAGATCTTTCCATCTTCTGTTGTCTTCTTCAATTTCTTTCTTCAGAGGCTTGAAGTTCTTATCATACAGATCTTTTACTTGCTTTGTTAAGGTCACAGCAAGGTATTTTACATTATTTGGGGCTATTATGAAGGGTGTCGTTTTCCTAATTTCTTTCTCGGCTTATTTATCTTTTTAACACATGATTCAAAATTCAAAGTCATCCGATTCTTCTCATTAGTCCTCATCAGTCTATCAAGTGTATAAGGTGAAGTTCATCATTTTGACTACCAAGTCAATATATGCAACCTCCTACTCTATACAATCTCCAATGAGCAAGGGCTTTTGATTTGGAGATCTTGGTTATTTCGATTATTGGTATATATATAATTTTAGGATGAGCTTTTCATTTTTGTCATGTTGTTTTCAATTTAGTTTATGTCTGTGTGTTACTTCTTTCAAACAAATCACCTATTAGAATATTTTAATACATTATTTTTATATTATATATATATATGGTTGGTTTTTATTTTTCTTATACTTATTTATTAAATTTCCTTATTAATTTCTTTTATTAATTTTATTCCAAATGTTGCCTTTCTTCTGGATCCCATCTCCCAGAGATATTCACACTATCTCACTTCCACTTTTCCTATGACAGTGTGCTTCCCCACTCTCCTACCTACCCATCCACCATCACCTTACGCTTCCCAACATCCCCCTTTCCTGGATATCGAGTCTCTACAATATTAAGTCCATCCTATCCCACTGAAACCAGACAAAGTAGTACTCTACCTCAAGGGCCACAGGCCAGCCTATGTATGTTCTTTGGTTGGTGGCTTATTCTTTGGAAGTTTTGAGGGGTGTCTGGATTAGTTAATACTGTTCTCCTTTGGGATTGCCATCCCTACCAGCTTCTTCAGACCTTCCCCTCTCTCATCTATAGAAGTCTCTGAAGTCAGTAGAATGGTTGGCTGAAAGTATATGCATTTCCCTCTGTCAGATGATGTTAGAGCCTCTCAGAGGACATCCATTTTAGACAACAATTTGCAAGTATAACATGGCATTAGTAATAGTGTCGGGGTTTGGTGAATGCCCAGTGGATTTGTGGGGCGACGGCCCCATGGGGAGGTCTTACATGGGAATTTGCAGCCACTGGTTGGGTGCTGGACTGTAAGGCCACTACAGGATTGGGAATGAAGTCTGAGATGAGGGAGAACCAGAGCTTGTTGGGGGTCCCTGGGCATGAGATTAGGTCAGCCCACGGGGTTCTCTGACTCTTGAACATCCAGACACCTCTCAGTATTGCTGAAGAGCCAAGAAACAAGCCAGAGCCAAAGGCTAGATCTCAAATTGGAATGGTCATTCTATGGCCTTTTCTTAAGTCTCTACTTCATTTTTCTCAATTTATTTCTTTTAAACAAGAATGATTGTTGGTCATAATTTTTTAAGGGAAGTAGATGCCCCCATCTCTCCAGTAGATGACATTTTTATCTATTGAAGGTAGTCTCTTCATGTCCCAGCTCCCCATTGTTGCACATTTCAGTTAATACCACTCTTTTAGAGTATGGGAGCCTCTCACATCCCACGTCTTTGGTACATTCTAGATCTTCTTGATATTCTACAGCCCCATATTTCCAATCAGTCTCCAAGCTATCTGGACTTCTTTAATGTATCTCCACCTATTCTTGACTCTACCTCCGTTTTGATCCCTCTCACCTTTCCCACCTCAGTTCCCTCCTTCCATTTGTCTCCCAAGATTATTTCATTCTTGTTTCTAAGTGGGAATACACATCAGTTACTGGTAGGATTGCAAACTGGTACAACCATTCTGAAAATCAATATGGCAGTACCTCCAAAAATTGGAAATAGTTCTACATAAAGATCCAGCTACCTCACTCCTGGACAGATACCCAAAAGATGCTCAACCATATCTCAAGAACACATGCTCCACTATGTTCATAGTTGTCTAATTGATAATAACAAGAAGGTATAAACAATGCAGCTATTCTATCACCTAAAGAATGGATACATAATGGACCGCTATTACAAATGAGTGTATCATGACTTTTGCAGGCAAACGGATGTAATTAGAAAATATCATCCTGAATGAGGTAACCCACGCCCGCTGTACTCACTGGTAAGTGGATATTAGCCAAAAGGTACAGAATTCTCATGATATAACTCACATATTATATGGAGTTTAACAAGGATGGTATTTATGTGCCAGTTATTCTAATAAAATTCAATAGCACAATTATGGTGACAAATACATACAACATTTTACTTCTCATGTGAACTGGATAATTCACTGGACTTTGACTACTATTTACTAATACAACTAACTTCATAAATCTTAAATTGAATAATTATTAGACATGTATTTAAGAGCTACACTCAGGTTAAAAATGCTCAGTGTGGCATAAAGTCTGAAATTTAAACAGAATTTTCACTAATAATATAATTTTGCTACTTAGTATTCAAGTATAAAAGTAAAATCCTTGTATAATATTAATTTTTCTTTAGATGTTTGAACTATAGTCATTTGTATTGAATTCTAAAAGACAAAAATATATCAAAATTATATTAAGAATAACCTAATCAGTGTGTTTGGGTTAATCATTTTGCATAATAAAACATCTTAGAAGATATAGCAATGTAATATGTTTAATTATGAAACTACTAAATGGATAGTAATTAGGATAGGTTGAGGAAAGAACATATAAGGTACAAAACATTCAGTTAATTCTGGTGTCATTAAAATTTTATTTGAAATTTAATAATCTGAAATATTTCACAAAATGTATTTTCTGTTTGTTTCCATATACATTTGGTAAATATACTCTTATATCTTTATTTTTCAGGTAAAATGAAAAAAATGAGTTTAGAGAATTTAAGTTTACCAAGGTATCTGGAAAATGATAAAGCAGCAAAACATAACCAACATAAAGCACATACTTTAAATGCTATCATTAATTTATGTATTTTGTGTGTATTCATATATACCTATCTATATGTATATATGTTTATAGAGCTCAGTGTTTGTACATGTGGAGTTCAGACAACATATATTGAAGTTCAATCAATTTATTGAATGATCAGTTGATTAATAGATAAAGAGATAGACCAATGTGTCTATATCTATCTAGCTCTGTATTTCTATCTATCTCTACCTAGATAGAAATCTTTACAGATAGATACATAAGTATAGATAAATGCATGATAGAGGTAGACATAGAGAGAAACTAAAAGATACAGAGAAATAGAAGTAGGAAGAAAACTATAGGAATTAGACATTGTCAGGAACTTTGCAGATATTAAGGCATTATAATATACCACTATGAGCAGATATAAAACATAGATAAGATAATAAAAAAAAAAACAAAATGAACTATAAGCAGTGCAGACAGGAGTATGCTGTATTGAAACTGAATAAGCAAGTAGAAGCCAAATAAAATAACTTAATAATTTCCAATTTCCAGAAGACTTAGAGGTAAACTTTAAGGAGACACACAGGAAATAATTCTAGAGATTTCATGGTAGTAAGGACCACAATAGGTGGGAAGAAGAAGGAGTAGAGTAGAAAAATACAAAACAAATAGGTGTTTAATATACCTGACACTCAGCTTTCTTTGGAGACCATGAATTTGTTGTTTTCAAGGAAATGTGGAGATGGAGGAGGTGTATTTTCTTATGACGTTGATACTGGGCATAAGATTTTATTGTGATTAGCAACAATATATGCATTGGGTTTGGGTCAAAAAGATAAAATGTATCTCAAAACCCACATACAAAAGCTGTCTAATCAAGCTCATCCTCCAGATACAGTTAGATTTCCAATAACATAGATCAGTTCTTAAGTTGAAAGCAAAGACACAATTCGTGCAGAAAAGACTTCTATTATGAGTTATATCCTACTCTCTTTTGAGTGACACAACCTATTTAATTTCTGTTCATAATTCACAGCTGTCATCTATTAAGTTTCACATGACTCAACATTAAAATTCATATGTCTAAAAAAATTCATATGTCTATGAGAGAGGACATTGATCTGAGAGGTCTTTTATTATTTTTGCTTAATTTTCCCCTTTGTGGAATATGGGTTACTTGAAAATTGCTGTTCACACATATCTTTCTGCTATTTTTAACATAATTAAGTTTTATTAAGCATAATCAGGGTACCTTGAAATATATTTTGGCAAAGTGCATTATTGTTACAGAAGTACTATGCAGAATTTTTAATATTAGAAATGAAAATATCATAAAGTATTCCTTTGGTACTATATAATCAATTGTAAGAAAAAATATTGATATTATTGTCCCTGATGTCTATGAATGGGAAGCATTAAACTTTCTGTGGCATCTAAGGATGTGCCCTCTGTCTGACACAGACAAGATGAAACAAAGGTATAATGGTATGTAGTAAAAGATCTGTATGACAAGAATTGCAAGTCTCTGAAAAGAAAGTAAAGAAGATCACAGAAGATGAAAGAACTCTTATTCTCTTGGATTGGCAGGATTAATATAGTAAAAATGGCCATCCTGACAAAAGCAAACTGCAGATTCAATGCAATTCCCATCAAAATTTAAACTCAATTTTTCACAGAGTTAGAAAGAGCAATTGCAAGTTCATTTGGAATATAAAAACAAGATAACCAAAACTATAATCAACAATAAAAGAACTTTTGAGGGAATCACCATCCCTGACCTCCAGAAGTATTACAAAGCAATAGTGATTAAAGTACTGTATGTTATTGGTACAGAGATAGGCAGGTAGATCAGTGAAATAGAATTGAAGACCCAAAAATCAACCAACACACCTATGGTCACTTTATCTTTGAAAAAGGAGTTAAAACTATCCAATGGAAGAAAGATAGCATTTTCAAGAAATGGTGCTGGTTCAACTGGACGTCTGCATGTAGAAGAATGCAAATTGACCCACTATAATTACCCTGCACCAAACTTAAGTCTAAGTAGATCAAGGACCATCACCTCAAACCAAATACCCTCAAACTCATTGAAGAAAAAGTAGTAGGGAAGAGCCTTGAACACATGGGCACTGGGAAATTATGCTCTAAGATCAAGAATCAACAAATGGGACCTCAAAAAAGTGAAAAGCTTTTCTGTAAGGCAAAGGACACTGTCATTAGGACAAAACGGCAGCCAATAGATTGGGAAAAGATCTTTACCAATCCTACATGTGATAGAGGGCTAATATTCAATATATACAAAGAACTCAAAAAGTTAGACTCCAGAGCACCAAATAGCCCTATTCGAAATGGGAAACAGAGCTAAACGAAGAATTCTCAGCTGAGGAATATCTAATGGCTGAGAAGTACCTAAAGAAATGCTCCATATCCTTAGTCATCAGGGAAATGCAAATCAAAACAACACTTTACACCAGTCAGATGGCTAAGATCAAAAACTCAGGTGACAGAAGATGATGCTGAGAATGTGGAGAAAGAGGAATACTGCTCCATTTTTGGTGGGATTGTAGACTGGTACAACTACTCTGGAAATCAGTCTGAAGGTTCCTTGGAAAATTGGACATTGCACTACTTGAGGAACCAGATACCACTCCTGGGCATACACCCAAAATTTGTTCCAACATACAACAAGGGCACATGCTCCACTATATTCATAGCAGCCTTATTTATAATAGTCAGAAGCTGTGACAACCAGATGCCCTTCACCATAGAATGGATAAAGAAAATGTGGTACATCAACACAATGGAATACTACTTAGCTATCAAAACAATGATTTCATGAAATTCATAGGTTAATGGATTGAATTAGAAGATATCACTCTGAATGAGGTAACCCAATGACAGAAAAAACACATGGTATGACCTCATTAATAAATGCATAATAGCCCAAAAGCTCAATTTACTCAAAGTACAATCTAAAGACCACATGAAGCTCAAGAAAAAGGACAATGAAAGTACAAATGCTTCACTCATTCTTAAAAGGAGGAACAAAAATAATCATAGGAAAGGTTATGGAGGCAAAGTTTGGAGCAGAGACTGAAGAAACAGCCATTCAGAGTCTGCCCCACATGGCTAGATGGCCCATATAGATTCAGTCACCAAAACTAGATAAGATTGATGAAGTTAAGAAGTGCAAGCTGACAGGAACTGGATATAGCTGTCTCCTGAGAGGCAAAGGCATAGCATGTCAAATACAGAGCCAAATGCTAGCAGGAAACCATTGAACTGAGAATGGGTCCTCTGTTGGAGGAATTAGAGAACGGATTGATAGATCTGTAGGGGCTTCAACCCCATAAGTACAACACTGTCAACCAACCAAAATTCCCAGGGCCTAAACAACTATCCAAAGGCTATGCATGTACTGACCCATTGCTCCAGTTGCATATGTAGCAGAACATGACCTAGTTGGGCACTAATGAAAAGAGAAGCCCTTGGTCCTGCCAATGTAGTGTATGCCTATGTTCGAGGTGGGAAGGGGGCAGATGGCGTGGGGAACACCCTTATAGATGAAGGGGAGGAGAATGAGATAGGTTCTTATCTCTGGGAAATCAGGAAAGGTAATAATATTTGAATTTTAAATAAAAATGTCCAATAAAAGAAAAAAAATGGAATCTGAAATAAAAAAAAGGTGAAATCTGTAAAACAGAAGGAAAAGGAAGAAATTAAATCAGTGGCACTCAATTTTTCTTCTTTTTCTTTATTCTTTATTATTAATCATTTTATTCATTTACATTTCAAATTACATCCCCCTACTCAGTGGTTACCCTCCTTAACTCCCATATCATTTCAGTTGCTCCTCCACTTTGCCTCTATGAGGGTTCTCCTCTGTTCACTTACCTACTCCTAACTTATCTCAGCATCCCCCTACACTAGGGCATCAAACCTCCACAGGATCAAGGGCCTCCCCTCCTATTGAAGTCATAATAGGCCATCCTCTGCTACATATATATCTGGAACCATGGATCCCTCCTTGTAAACTCTTTGATTGGTGGTTTAGTCTCTGGGAGCTTTGAATGGTCCAATTCATTGATATTGTTCTTCCTATGGGGTTGCAATCCCTTCACCCTTGTTAGTTCTTCCCCAGCTCTTCCATTGGGGCATTAGATTTCAGTCCAATGGATGCTATGAGCATCTGCATCTGTACTGTTCAGGTGCTGGTAGTACCATTAAGGGAACAGACATTTCAGTTTCTTGTCATCAAGCTCTTCTTTATAACAGCACTAGTGTGGGGTTCGGTACCTGCAGATGGGAAGGATTTCTAGGTTGGTCAGTCTCTAGATGGCCTTTCCTTTAGTCTCTGTTCCACGTTTTTGTCCCTATCTTTCTGCTAGACAGAAACATTTCTGGATTAAGTATGGATGCTTCTATGCTATCTAGAAGAGGGAAAATATAATCACATGAAGTAAAGGAAATGGGGGACCTGTGAAGGAAGAGAAGAGGGAGAGGAAAAAAGAGAGGACAGGATCAGGTATTAGAGGGGACAGAAGTACAAAGTGTCGAAAAATCGATTAAAAATATGTAACAGTAGGAGATGAGGACATGGGGGTAAACACTAAAATGTCTCAGATGCCAGGGAAGAAAGAGGCTCCCAGGACCCAGTGTGGATGACTTTAACTAAAATACACAGCAAAGCAGAGATAGGTATGGCCCCCATACAAATATGAGGAATGGAGTCACCCAACCATCTCAAAATTTTAAGTGGCATTCAAATAACTTAAGCGATATAATCTGCTAAATTTGGCTTGGTAATGAAAGAATAAATACATGAAGAAAATGAGTCAAGATGAATTTCATTCCCAGTGCTTTTAACATATTTCACAAGGCCTCAGTTAAGAACCATAAGTGTAGTAGACACCTTGATGTTAGCCATAAGTGATATTCTTTACAAAAAACATGTTAAACTGTTTAACTATTTTAAAAAAGTAGTATGATTCCTGGATTTTGTTATAATTAATACATTCATGGTAATTTGTTATACAAAGTTGAAAATGATATGGACAAAGACAAACAAGTATACAAATACTACATTTTCTAAAGTTCAAATACTCTGCAATATATCCTCACAGCAGCTTCTTTTCCTACCTCATACTCAAAGGTACAGCATGTTTTCTCTATATGTATATTTTAGTGGATTAATAATTTAAAATAATCTTCCTAATTTGTTGTGGAATTTTATTTGAAATTAACATTTGAAGAGTTGCCAAATGCATAATATTTGCTCAAAATATTAGAGTTATCATTTTCTAAAATGTGTTTTCCCTCATGACTCAGCATTTAAAAAAAACTTAGAGCATCTTCATTGTTCCACTTTGAGAATGTGTCTGATTTTGTCTTTTCTACAAAATTACATTTAGTGAAGGTAAATTTTATTACATTGAAGACAATGGTTTTTTAGGTCAATGTGTAGTTATAAGTGTTTCAGATATCACAGCTGTCTCTCTGTTGTAGATGAAATAAGCTCCCAATAAATCTTAGGCCTCATTGTGATACCTAATGCTAATTTACACCTAGATACAAAGACTCCCCTTCTGCTTATGAAGAACAATGATCTGGGTCTCCCTACTGGTCTATTAAGGGCATGAACAAAGTTGTATTTAGCTCATGATTCCCCAATGGTTACTATTAACCATGCCACAGAAAAAAGAAAACCAAATTTCCCTTCATGTTGAATGACTGAGTTTAATAATACATTGTCCTTTGTTGCTTAGTGAGATCTACCACCTTATCTCTACACACATAGTATCTGCAAGGTAAATGAAGAAGAAGAAAGATTGTGACAAATATTACTAGAGGAAGAAATGAGTGATGATAAATATCTAAGAGTGTTTGGTTAACTCAAGAAGAAGGA
Source organism: Rattus norvegicus (assembly GCF_021556685.1). Classification (NCBI taxonomy): domain Eukaryota; kingdom Metazoa; phylum Chordata; class Mammalia; order Rodentia; family Muridae; genus Rattus; species Rattus norvegicus. The sequence goes on along the minus strand of NC_141539.1, from coordinate 8,003,426 downwards.
TGACCAAAATGCAGATGCTCCCACTCCTTCTTAAAAGCAGAAAATAAATATATATATGGGAGGAAATATAGAAGCAAAGTTTAGAGCATCGACTCAAGGAACAACTAAATAAAAATGCACCAAGCAAAGAAAGAATATTAAAAGCAGTAAGGGAAAAAGGACAAGTAACATAAAAAGACAGACTTATGACAATTACCCTGTATGTCTTAACAGAGACTCTAAAAGCCAGCAGATCTTGGGTAGAGGTCATACAGACCCTAAGAGAGCAGAACTGCCAGGTCAGGCTACGATACCCACCAAAATGCTCAGCAGATGGGGAAACCAAGATATTCCATGACAAAACCAAATTTAAACCATATCATTCCACAAGTCCAGCCCTATGAAGAAGTATTTTGCTACATAGAAGAAACACACAGAAATGGCCCCAAGAAAAAGCTGGAGTAACCATTCTAATGTTGACTAAAATCAACATTCAACCAAAAGTTTTCAAAGAAAGGGATGAGGAATATTAATCAAAGGAAAAATCTACCAAGGTGAGTGTTCGATTCTGAACATCTATGCCCCAAATGCAAGAGCACCCACATTCATAAAAGAAACTTTCCTAAAGCTCAAAGCACACATTGCATCTCAGACAATAATAGTGGGAGTCTTCAATATACTACTCTCCCCAATGGACTGATCATTGAAATGGAAACTAAACAGAAACACAGCGAAACAAGACGAAGTTATGAACCAAATGGATATAACAGCTATCTGTAGAACTTTTCATCCTAAAACAAAGGAATACATGTTCTTCTTAGCAACTCTTTATACCTTCTGCACAATTGATCATATAATCAGTCCCAAAACAAGCTTCAACAGATAAAAGAAGATTGAATTAATCCCATGCATTCTATCACATCACCTTGGATTAAGGCTAGTTTCATAACAACAAAAAACAACAGAAAGCCCACCTATATTGGAAGCTGAACAAGTTTGTACCAGTGATAACATGGTCAGGGAAGAAAGAAAGAAAGTAATTAAAGACTTTTGAGAATTTAATGAAAATGAATGGACAAAATATGCAAACTTATGGGACACACTAATAGCAGTGCTCAAAGAAAACCTCATAACTCTGAGTGACTACACAAAGGAACTAGCATAACAGCATATCTGACAGTTCTAGAACAAAAAGAAACAAATATACCCATGAAGAGTAGATGTCAGGAAATAATCAAACTCATGGCTGAAATCAACCAAGTAGAAACAAAAAGAATTATACAAAGAATAAACAAAAGCAGGTGCTGGTTCTGTGAGAAAATCAAAAGGATACATAAATTCTTAGCCGGTGTAATAAAAGAGACAGTATCCAAATTAACTAAATCAGAAATGAAAAGAGAGACATAACAACAGAAACAGAAGAAATTCAAAAAACTTTACAAAAGCCTAAAAATAAATATCAATAAAACTGGAAAATCTTGATTAAATTATTTTTATAGATATGCCTTGTACCAAAGTTAAATCAGAATCAGGTAAACCATCTAAACTGAAGCATGAACCTTAAAGAAATAGAAGCAATCATTAAAAGTTTCCCAACCAAAACAAGCACAGATTGTTTTAGTGCAGAATTCTATCAGCCCTTCAAAGAAGAATACCAATGCTCATCAAACTACTCCAGAAAAGAGAAACAGAAGAAGCACTACCCAATTCATTCTATGAAGCCACAAACAAGCTTATACCTAAAGTACACAAAGATCCAAAAAAGAATGAGAATCTCAGAAAAATTTCCCTTATGAATATCGACCCAAAAAATACTCAATGAAATTCTCACAAACTGAATTCAAGAACACAACAAAATGATTATTTACCAGGATCAACTAGACTTCTTCCACAGGATGCAGGGTGGTTCGATACACAGAAACTCTTTGATTTAATCCACTATATAAACGAATGAAAATAAAGTAAGCACATTATCACCCGATTAGATGCTGGCAAAGCATTTGACAAAATTCAACATTAATGTTAAAAGTCTTGAAAAGATCAGGAGTTCAAGGCCCATACCTAAACATAGTAAAGGAATATACAATAAACCTATAGCCAACATTAAACAAACATAGGAAAATGTAAAGTGATCACAATAAAATCAGGGACTAGACAAGGTTTCTCACTCTCCCCTATCTATTCAATATAGTACCTGTAGTTCTAACAAGAGCAATAGACAACAAAAGGAGTTCAAAGAGATAAAAATGGAAAGGAAGAAACAAAATATCACTATTTGCAGGTGATATGATGGTATATATAAGTGACCCCAAAAATCCCAATAGAGAGCTTCTACAGCTGATAAATATCTTCAGCAAAGTGGCTGGATATAAAAATAACTTAAGCTAAACAGTAGCATCTTCTCTACTCAAAGGATAAACAGACAGAAAAAGAAATGAGGGAAATGACACCCTTTATAACAGTCACACAAACACACATACGCGCGCGCGCACACACACACACACACACACACACACACACACACACACACACACACATAATACTTTGGTGTGACTCTAACCAAGCAAATGAAAGATATATATGATAAGAACTTCAAGGTCCTGAAGAAAGAAATAGAAAAAGACCTCAGAAATTGGAAAGATCTTCCATCCTCAAGGATTGGCAAGATTAAAACAGTAAAAATGGCCACCTTGCTGAAAACAACCTACAGATTCAATGCAATCTCCATCAAAACCCCAACTCAGTTCATTGAGTTAAAAAGAGCAATTCTCAAATTCATTTGAGATAACCAAAAATACAAGATAGCAAAAATTATTTTCAGCAGTTAAAGAACTTCTGGGGGAATCACCATCCCTGACTCCAAGCTGTACTACAATGGAATAGTGAATAAAAAATTATAATAATAGTATTGGTACAGTGACAGAGATCAATGGAATACAATTTAAAGCTCAGATATGAACAAACACACCTATCATCACCTCATCTTTGAAAAAGAAGCTAAGACCATCCACTGGAAAAGGCAGGAGTTTTAACAAGTTGTGTTTGTTCAACCGGTGATCAGCATGTAGAAGATTGCAAAATGATCCATTCTCATCTACTTGTAAAATGCTTAAGTCCAAGTGGATCAAGGACCTGCACAGAAAACCATATATGCTGAATCTAAAAAAAGAGGAAGTGGTAAAGAGCCTTGAACATATTGTCACAGTAGAAATTTTCCTGAATAGAATAACAAAGGCTTATGCTCTAAGATCAACTATAGACAAATCGTATCTCATAAAATTGAAAAGCTTGTATAAGGCAAAGGGCACTATCAATAGAAAAAAAAACAGCAAATGACAGATATGGGAAAGATCTTTAACAATCTTACATCTGATAGGGGGCTAATACCCAATATATACAGAGAACTTAAAAAAGTTAGATTCCAGAGAATCATATAGCCCTATTTAAAATGTAGTAAACAGAAAATTCTCTCTGGAGAAAATTCAAGTGGTCAAGCACCTAAAGAAATGTTCAACGTTCTTAGTCATTTTAGAAATGCAAATCAAAATGAACCTAAGATTCTACCTCATGCCAGTCAAAATGTCTAAGTTCAAAAACTCATGTGACAGCCGATGCTTTCAAGATGTGGAGAAAGAAAAACACTGCTCCATAGCTAGTGAGATTGCAAGCTGGTACAACCACTCTGGAAATCAATCAGGATGTTCCTCTGAAATTCTTCTGAGGACCCAGCTATGCCTCTCCTGGTTATACACCCAAAAGATGTTCATAATAGCCTCATGATAACCATAAGTCTTATGATAACAAACCAAATGATCCTCAACAGAGGAACAGATATAGAAACTCTTTTGTATTTATACAGTGGAGTACTACTCAGCTAATAAAAACAACTTCATGAAATTTGCAGGCAAATAGATGGTACTAGAAAATATCATCCAGAGTGAGGTAACTGAGCCACAGAAAAACACACATAGTATGATAAGTGGTTATTATGAAAATGGCTTGAAAAACCCATATTACAACTCACAGACTATATGAAGCTCAAGAAGAAGGAATACCAAAGTTTGGATGGTTCAGTTCAACACACAAGTGGAACTAGTAATCCCAGGAGGTATAGAGTGTGAAGGATTTGGGAGGAAGAGAAGAGGGGTGTGGGAAACAGAAGGGCAGGACCAGGTGTTGGGAAAGATGGATGAGATGTATAGAGGGTTGTGGAAATTCAAAGAGGTATGTAACATTGGGGACCAGGGAATGGGGGATAGCCACTAAAAATTTCCAGATGCCAGGCAAGAGGCTTCCAGGTCCCAATGGGAATGATATTAACTGAAATACCCATCAAAGGGGAGAGAGATCCTGTAGAGACTATAACCAGAGGTCAGGCCTGATGGCGAGAGGCAAGCGCAGGAACCCAAGCAACAGAAACCAAGACTCCATGGCATCATTGGAGCCCAATTTTTCCACTAAAGCAAACACTGAATATCCAAATACACCAGAAAAGCACGATCTAGATTTAAAATCACATTTGATCATAATACTGGAGGACTTCAAGAAAGACATGAAGAACTCCCTTAGAGAAACGCAGAAAAACATAAATAAACAAATAGAAGCCTATAGAGAGGAATCAGAAAAATCCCTGAAATAATTCCAGGAAAACATAATCAAACAGGTGAAGAAGTTAAAAATTGAAATAGAAGCAATAAAGAAAGGACACAGTGAAACAACCCTGGATATAGAAAACCAAAGGAAGAAACAAGGAGTCGTAGATATAAGCATCACAAACAGAATACAAGAGATAGAAGAGAGAATCTCAGGAGCAGAAGATTCCATAGAAATCATTGACACAACTGTCAAAGATAATGTAAAGCGGAAAAAGATACTGGTCCAAAATATACAGGAAATCCAGGACTCAAGGAGAAGATCAAACCTAAGGATAATAGGTATAGAAGAGAGTGAAGACTCCCAGCTCAAAGGACAAGTAAATATCTTCAACAAAATCAAAGAAGAAAACTTCCCTAACCTAAAGAAAGGGATGCCCATAAACATACAAGAAGCCTACAGAACTCCAAATAGATTGGACCAGAAAAGAAACTCCTCCCGTCACATAATAGTCAAAACACCAAATGCACAAAATAAAGAAAGAATATTAAAAGCAGTAAGGGAAAGAGAATACACACACATACACACACACACACACACACACACACACACACACACACACACATATATATATATATATATATATACATATATATATATATATGTTTGCTAAGTACATATTCAAAGAAAATATAACAAACTCTAGGTAAACTATTTCTCTATGGTATAGATCTTTCTTTTGGTTCTATGGTGACTGATTTATAGTACAGCTTCTAGTGAATCATGACATTTATTATTAATACTTAGCCTTTTATTTATCTTTTTCTTATTTCTTCATTAATTTTTTATATGCTATGTTTATTTCTGGGGCTGTTCTACTAGTCTACATGTGTGTTGTATGAGTATTATATTTTAGTTCCTGATATGAGGCACTATATCTCCACTTTAGTGTTTCCTTGACTGTTTATTCAGGCGCCTTTGTGATTCTATGTGGATATTATAATTGCTTTTTCTACTTCTGTGATGAATGCAATCAGCATTTTGATACATAAAATATGGTAATGTACACACAATGTAATTTTCTTTAACCATGAAGAAGGAAACAATATTTATAGTAAAATGGTTGAAACTATAAATCATTTTTTCTTTTGTTTTCTATATATACATATATATATTTACTTTTATTTTGTTTTATTTTTTCTTTTATTGCATATTTTTTGATTTATATTTCAAATGTTATTCCCTTTCCCAGTTTCCCAAACACAAGACCCCTATTGCATCCCTCTCTCCTTCTTCTGTTCCACTCCCCATCCACCTCTACTTCCCACCCACCCCATCCGACATTCCTCTACACAGGGGGCTACAGTCTTGACAGAACCAAGGGCATTGTCTTCTATTAGTGCCCAACAAGTCCATCTTCTGCTGCATATGCAGCTGGAGCCATGAGGCAGGCCATGTATAGCCTCTGTAGTGGTTTCAGCTCTATCAATCCTTTCTCTAATCCCACCAACAGATATCCTGTTCTCAATTCAATGGTTCACTGCTAGCATTCACCTCTGAATTTGATATGCTCTGGCTGTGACTCTCAAGAGACTGCCATATCCAGCTCCTGTCAGCATTGATTTCATAGATTCATCAATCTTATCTAGTTTTGGTGGCTGAATATATATGAACTGTATACCCATATGAGTCAAGTTCTAAATGGCCATTCCTTCAATATCTGATCCAAACTTATTATTCATATCCCCCTTATGAATATTTTTGTTCCTGCTTTAACAAGGAGTGAGGCATCCTCACTTTGGTGGTCCTTCTTCTTGAGCTTCATGTGGTTTCTGGATTGTATGTGGGGCAGCTCGATGTTTTGAGCTAATATCCACATATCAGTGTGTTTTTCTGTGATTGGATTACCTTACTCAGGATGATATTTTCTAGTTCAATCTATTTGCCTATGAATTTCATGAAGTCACTGTTCTGATAGCTGAATAATACACTATAGTATAGATATACCATAATTTCTGTATCCATCCCTCTGTTGAAGGCCATCTGGGTTCTTTCCAACACTGGCTATAAGAAATAAGATAGCAATGAACATAGTGGAGCATGTGTCTTTGTTGTAAGGTGGAGCATCCTTTGGGTATTTGCCCAGGAGGGTTATAGCTGTGCTTTCAGTTAGTGCAATGTCAAATTTTCTGAGAAACCTCCAGACTGATTTCCAAAGTGGTTGTACCAGTTTGTAATCCCACCAAAAATGGAGGAGTGTTCCTCTTTCTTCACATCCTCACCAGCATCTATAGTCACCTGAGTTTTTGATCTCAGCCAAGGTGATTGGGGTTAGGTGGAATCTCAGGGTGTTTGATTTGCATTTCTCTGTTGACTAAGGATGTTGAACATTTCTTTAAGTACTTCTCAGCCATTTGATATTCCTCAGATGAGAATTCTTTGTTTAGCTATGTAATCCATTTTTAATAGGGTTATTTGGTGCTCAGGATACTAAATTCATATGTTCTTTGTATATATTAGATATAAGCCCTCTATCAGATGTAGGATTGGTAAAGATCTTTTCCCAATTTGTTGGTTCCCATTTTGTCCTAATGAATGTGTCTTTCGCCTTACAGAAACTTTGAAGTTTTATGATGTCCCATTTGTTGATTCTTGACCTTATAGCCTGTTTGTTCAGGAAATTTTTCCTATTGCCCACATGATCTAGATTCTTATTCACTTTTCCATCTATTACTTTGTGTGTATCTGATTTGAGGTTGGGGTCCTTGATTGGCATAGACTTAATCTTGGATTAATAATAATGAATTGATTTGCATTCTGCTACATGCATACTTCCAGTTAAACCAGCACCATTTGTTGAAAATGCTGTCTTTTCCTTTGGACAGTTTTTCATCCTTTGTTAAAGACCAAGTGACCATAGGTGTGTGGGTTGACTTTGGGTTCTTCAATTCTTTTTCACTAATCTACCTGCATGTCTCTGTACCAATACCATACAAGTTTTTATCACTATTGCTCTGAAATACTGCTTAAATTCAGGGATGGTGTTCTCTCCTAAAAGTTCTTTTATTTTGGAGGATGGTTTTCACTAACCTGGGTTTTTAATAATACTTAATGTACTTGCAAATTGAGCTTTCTAACTCTATGAACAATTGAGTTTGACTATTGATGTGGATTCCATTTAATCTATAGATTGCTTTTGGTAAGATTGCCATTTGTACTTTATTAATCCTACCAATCCATGAGCATGGGAGGTCTTTCCATCTACTGAGATCTTCTTCAATTTCTTTCTTCAGAGACTAGAAGTTCTTGTCATACAGATCTTTCAATTGCTTGGTTAAAGTGACACCAACATATTTTATGTTATTTGGGACTACTGTGAAGGGTGTCATCTCACTAATTTCTTTCTCAGCCTGTTTATCCTTTGAGTACAGGAAGGCTACTGATGTGTTTGAGTTAATTCTATAGCCAGCCACGTGGCTGCAGTTGTTTTTCAGGCTTAGTAGTTCTCTAGGTTCATTTGGGGTCACTTAAATATACTATCATGTTGTCTACAAATAGTGATATTTTGACTTCTTCCTTTCCAATCTGTATCCCTTTGATCTTTTGCTGTCTGACTGCTCTGGGTAGGACTTCGAGTACTGTGTGTGGAGAGAATGGCAGCCTTGTCTAGTCCCTGATCTTAGTGGGATTGCTTCAAGTTTCTCTCCATTTAGTTTAATGTTAGCTACAGTTTTATATTGCTTTTCGTATGTTTAGGTATGGGTCTTGAATTCCTGATCTTTAAAGGACTTTTTTCATGAAGGGATGTTGAATATTGTCAATGAAATGATGGTGTGGGTTGTTTGTTTGTTTGTTTGTTTGTTTGTTTGTTTGTTTTATTTTGAGTTTGTTCATACCATGGAATCCTTTGTTGGATTTCCATATGTTGTACCATCCCTGCATTCCTGGGATAAAGCCTACTTGACTATGACAGATGATCATTTTGATGTGTTCTTGAAATCAGTTGGCAAGAATATTATTGACTATTTCTGTGTCAATATTCATAAGGGAATTGGTCTGAAGTTCTCTTTCTCGGTTGGGTCTTTGTGTGGTTTCTGTATAAGTGTAATTGTGGTTTCATAGAAGGAATTAGGCAATGCTCAATCTGTTTCTATTTTGTGGAACAGTTTGGACAGTATTGGTATGAGGTCTTCTATGATAGAATTCCGCCCTAAACCTATATAGTCCTGGGCTCTTTTTGGTTGGGAGACTTGTATTGACTGCTTCTATTTATATAGGAGTTATGGGGCTGTTTACATGGTTTATCTGATCCTGATTTAACTTTGGTACACTGGTATCTGTCTGAAAAATTGTCCATTTCCTTCCAATTTCCCAGTTTTGTTGAATATAGGTTTTTGTAGTAGGATTTGATGATTTTTTTAAAAATTTCCTCAGATTGTTTTGTTCTGTCTAATTTTTCATTTCTGATTTTGTTATTTTGGATATACCCTCTGTGCCCTCTGGTTATTCTAGTTAAGGGTTTATCTATCTTGTTGATTTTCTCAAAGAAGAAGCTTCATGTTTTGTTGATTCCTTGTATAGTCCCTTTTGTTTCTTCTTTGTTTACTTCAGTCCTGAGTTTGATTATTCCTGCATTCTACTCTCCTTGGGTATATTTGCTTCTTTTTGTTCTAGAGCTTTTAGGTGTGCTATCAAGCTGCTAAAGTGTGGTCTCTCCTTTCTCTTTTTGGAGGCATTCAGAGCTATGAGTTTTCCTATCACAGCTTTCATTGTGTCCCATAAACTTGAATATGTTGTGCCTTCATTTTCATTACATTCTAAAAAGTCTTTAATGTCTTTCTTTATTTCTTCCTTGATCAAGTTATCATTGAGTAGAGCATTGTTCAACTTCCATTTATATGTGGGGTTTCTGTAGTTTTTGTTGTGATTGAAGACCAGCCTTAGTTTGTTTTAATCTGATAGGATGAAAGGGATGATCTCCATCTCCTTTTATCTATCTGATAAGTCCAATTCATTCATAACTTTCATTAGTTTCTCTATGTCTCTCTTTAATTTTACTTTCCGTGATGTGTACATTGATGATAGTCGTGTGTTGAAATCTCATACTACTACTGTGTGAGTTGCAATGTGTGCTTTGACCTTTAGTAAGGTCTCTTTTATGAATATAGGTGCCCTTGGATTTGGAGCATAGATATTTAGGAATGAGAGTTAATCTTGGTGGATTTTTTCTTTGATGAATATTAAGTGTCCTTCCTTATCATTTTTGTTAACCTTTGGTGGAAAGTCAACTTGATTCGATATTAGAATTGTTAAACCAGCTTGTTTCTTTGAACCATTTGCTTGGAATGTTGTTTTCCATCCTTTCACTCTAAGGTGGTATCTGTCTTTAACTCTGAGGTGTGTTTCCAATTTGCATGAAAATGCTGAGTCCTCTTTATATATCCAGTGTGGTATTTTATGTCTTTTTATTGGGGAATTGATCCCATTGCTATTAAGAGATATTAAGGAATAGTGATTGTTGCTTCTTGTTATTTTTGTTGTTAAAGGTGAAATTATGTTTGTGTTTCTCTTCCTTTGATTTTGATGCAAGGAAAATACTTTCTTGTTTTTCCTAGGGTACAGATTCCCTGTTTGTGTTGGAGTTTACCATATATTTTCCTTTCTAAGCCTAGATTTGTAGAAAGATATTGTATAAATTTGGTTTTGTCATGGGATATCTTGGTTTATCCATCTATGCTAATTGAGAGTTTTGCTGGGTATATATAGTAGCCTTGGCTGACATTTGGGTTCTCTTATGGTCTGTTTGTAATCTGCCCAGAATCTTCTGTCTTGCATAATCTCAGGTGAGAAGTCTGGTGTTATTCTGATAGGTATGCCTTTAAATGTTATTTGAGCTTTTACCCTTACTGCTTTTAAATTTTTTCTTTATTTTGTGTGTTTGGTATACTGACTATTAGGTTACAGGAGAAATTTTTTTGGGGAGGTCCAATCTATATAGTGTTCTGTAGGCTTTTTTTTATGATTAAGGACATTTCTTTTGTTGGGTTATGGAAGTTTTCTTCTATGGTTTTGTTGAAAATATTTACTGGCTTTTAAGTTGGTAGTCTTCACTCTCCTTTTATAATTATCAGTGAGTGTATACCATGTGTGTTTTTCTGTGATTGGGTTACCTCACAAAGGATGATATTTTCTACTTCAATCCTTTTCCTTATGAATTTCATGAACTCATTGTTTTTGATAGCTGAGTAGCATTCGACTGGGAAGATGCACCACATTTTCAGCATCCATTCCTCTGTTAAAGGGCATCTGGGTTCTTTCCAGTCTCTGACTTCTATAAATAAGACTGTTATGAACATAGTGGAGTATGTGTCTTTGATATATGTTGGAGCATCTTTTGGGTATATGCCCAGGAGAGGTATAGCTGGGTCTTCAGGTAGTGCATTGCCTAATTTTCTGAGGAACCTCCAGACTGATTCCACAGTGGTTGTACCAGTTTGCAATCCCACCAACAATGAACAAGTGTTCCTTTTTCTCCACATTCTCACCAGCATCTGTTGTCATCAGAGATTTGGATCTTAGCCATGGTGACTAGTGTTAGGGGGAATCTCAGGGATGTTTTGATTTGCATTTCCCTGATGACTAAGGATGTTGTAAATGTCTTTAGGTACTTATCAGGCATTCACCATTCCTCAGGTGAGAATTCTTTGTTTAGCTCTGTAGCCAATTAGAAAAAAATAGGGTTATTTGGCTCTCTGGAGTCTAACTACTTGATTCCTTTGTATATTTTGGTTACTAGCCATCTATCAGACGTAGGATTGGTAAAGATCTTTTATCAATCAATTTTTTTGCCATTTTGTCCTAATTACAGTGCCCTTTGCTTTACAGAAGCTTTGCAGTTTTATGAGGTGTCATTTGTTGATTCTTTATCTTAGAGCATAAGCCATTGTGGTTATTCTCAGGAAATTTTCCCCAGTGCCCATGTGATCGAAACCCTTCCGCACTTTTTCTTCTAATAGTTTGAATTTCTCTGGTTTTGTGTGGAGATCCTTGAACCACTTGGATTTAGGCTGTATACAGGGTGGGGATAATGGATCAATTTACAGTCATCTACATGCTGACTTCCAGATGAACCAGCACCATTTGTTGAAAAAGCTATCCTTTCTCCATTAGATGGTTTTGTCTTCTTTCACAAAGATGAAGTTACCATAGGTGTGTGGGTTAATTTTTGGGTCTTCAATTCTATTTCACTAATCTACCTGCCTGTCTCTATACAAATACCATACAGTTTTTACCACTATTGCTCTGTAAAACTGCTTGAGGTCAACGATGGTGATTCTCCCAGATGTTCTTTTATATTGGAGGATAGTTTTTGCTATTCTGCTTTTTTTGTTATTCCAAATGATTTTGCAAATTTCCCTTTCCAACTCTATGAATAATTGAGTTGGTTGTTGATGGTGATTCCATTGAATCTGTATATATTTTTGGCAAAATGGCCATTTTTCCTATATTAATCCTGCCAATCCTTAAGCATGGGAGGTCTTTCCATCTTTTGACATCTTCTTCAATTTGTTTCTTCAGAGACTTGAAGTTTTGTCATATAGATTTTTCACTTGATGGTTAAAGTAACACCAAGTTATTTTATATTATTTGGGACTATTGTGAAGGGTGTCATTTCCCTAATTTATTTCTTAGCCTGTTTATCCTTTGAATAGAGGAAGGTTACTGATTTGTTTGAGTTAATTTTATAACAAGCCACTTTGCTGAAGTTGTTTATCAGTCTCAGTTGTTCTCTGGTGGAACCTTTGGAAAAACTTAAGTATACTATCATAACATCTGCAAAGAGTAATATTTTACTTCTTCCTTTCCAATATGTATTCCTTTGACCTACTTTTGTTGTCTGATTGCTCTGGACAGGACTTTGAGAACTATATTGAATAAGTATGGAGAGAGTGGGTAGCCCTGTCTACATCCTCATTTTAGTGGGATTGCTTCAGGTTGCTGCATATTGCTTTTGTTATGTTTAGGTATGGGCTTGAATTCCTTATCTTTCCAGGACTTTTACCATGAAGAGCTGCTGGATTTTGTGAAATGCTTTCTCAGCACCTAGTGAATTGATCATGCATTTTATTTTTCATCGAGTTTGTTTATATATTGTAGATTATGTTCATGGATTTCTATGTATTGAACCATCCCTGCATCTTTAGGATGAAGCCTACTTCAACATGATGGATGATCATCATGATGTTTTCTTGGATCTGTTTTCTGAAAATTTTATAGAGTATTTTGAGTCAATATGCAGAAGGGAATTTGGGCTGAAATTCTTTTTCTTTGTTGGGATTTTGTGTGGTTTTGGGTATAAGCATAATTGTGACTTCATGAAAGGAATTGGGCAGTGCTGAATCTGTTTCTATTTTTTGGAATAGTTTGGACAGTATGGCTATGAGGTCGTCTATGAAGTTCTGATAGAATACTTTACTAAACCCATATGGTCACAGGCTCTTTTGGTTTACGAGATTTTTAATTACTGCTTTTATTTCTTTTGGAGTTATGGGCTTATTTAGATGGTTTGTGTGATCCTGATTTAACTTTGGTACCAGGTATCTGTCTAGAAAATTGTACATTTCCTCCAGATTTTCAAGTTTTGTTGAACATAGGCTTCTCTAGTAGGATCTGATGATTTTTATTGAATTTCCTCAGATTCTGTTGTTATGTCTCCCTTTTCGTTTCTGATTTTGTTCATTTGAACGCACACTCTCTGCGCCTCTGGTTAGTCTGGCTAAAGTTTTATCTATCTTGTTGATTTTCTCAAAGAAGAAGCTTCTGGTTTTGCTGATTCTTTGTATAGTTCTTTTTGTTTCTCGTTGTTTGATTCAAGCCCAAGTTTGATTATTTCCTTTCTTTACTCCTCTGGGGTATATTTGCTTCGTTTTATTCTAGAGCTTTTAGTTGTGTAATCAGGTTGCTAATATATGCTCTCTTCTGTTTATTTTTTGATGCACTCAGAGTTATAAAAGTTTTCCTTTTAGTACTGCTCTCATTGTGTCTCCTAAGTTTCAGTATGTAGTGCCTTCATTTTCATTTAATTTCTTTTATTTTCTCCTTGACACAGCTATTACTTAATTGAGCATTGTTCAACTTCCATGTATATGTGGGCTTTGTGTCATTTTGTTGTTATTGAAGATCAGCCTTAGTCTGTGGTGATCTTATAGGATGCATGGAGTTATTTCAATCTTTTTGTATCTGTTGATGCCTGCTTTGTGACTAATTTTATTGTCCAATTTGGAAATGGTACCATGAGGTGTTGAGAAGAAGGTATATTTTTTGGTTTTAGGATGATATATTCTATAAATATCTGTTAAATTCATTTGTTTCTTCACTTCTGTAATTTTTTGTCTATGTATCTGTTTAATTTCTGCCTCCACGATCTGTCCATTGGTGAAACTGGGGTATTGAAATCTCATACTATTATTGTATGAGATAAAATGTGTGCTTTAAGCTTTAGTAAGGTGTTTTATGAATATAGTTGCCCTTGCATTTGGAGCATACATGTTGAGAATTAAGAGTTCATCTTGGTGGATATTTTTTTTGATAATATGAAGATTCCTTCCTTATCTATTTGACGACTTTTGGTTCAAAGTTGATGCTATGCCAGCTTGTTTCTTTGGACCATTTGCTTCGAAATTTGTTTTCCAAACTTTTGTTCTGAGGCAGTGTCTGTCTTTGTTTCTGAGGTATGTTTCTTGTATGCAGCAAAAATGTTTTGTCCTCTTTAGGTACCCAATCTGTTATTCTATGTCTTTATATTGGGGAATTGATTCCATTGATGTAAAGATACATTAAGGAATAGTGATTGTTGCTTCCTATTATTTTGTTTTTAGAGGTGGAATTATGTTTGTTTGTCTCTCTTCTTTTAGTTTCTTTGTAGAGCAATTATTTTTTGCTTTTTTGAGGGTGTAGTGTCCCTTGTTTTGTTGGAGTATTTCATCTATTATCTTTTGCAGGGCTAGATTTGTAGAAAGATATTGTATAAATTGGTAAATTTGTTTTTGTCATGGACTATCTTGGTTTCTCCATCTATGTTAATTGAGAGTTTTGCTGAATTTAGTAGCCTGGGCTGGCATTTGTGTCTCTTTTTGTCTGTATGACATCTGCCAAAGATCTTCTGTCTTTCATAGTTTCTGATAAGAGGTTTGATAAGTATGCCTTTCTGTGTTACTTGATGTTACCTACTGCTTTTAATATTCTTCCTTTGTTTTGTGTGTTTGATATTTTGACTATTATGTGATGGGAGGAATTTCTTTTCTAGTTCAATCTATTTGGTGTTCTGTAGGCTAATTGTATATTTATGGACATCTCATACTTTAGGTTATTGAAGTTTTCTTCTATAGTTTTGTTGAAGATATTTATGGATCCTTGAAGTTGGGAGTCTTCATTCTCCTCTATATCTTTTATCCTTACATTTGATCTTCTTATTGTATCATATATTTCCTGTTCGTTTTGGGTTAGGAGCTTTTTGTGTTTTACATTATCTTTGATGGTTGTGTTAAGGTTTTCTATGGTATCTTCTCCTGAGATTCCTTCTTTCTTTTCTTATATTTTATTGGTGATGCCTCCTGATCTCTTTCCTAGGTTTTCTATCTCTAGGCTTGTCTCCCATTGTGATTTCTTTATTGTTTCTATTTCCATTTTTAGATCCTGGATGCTTTTGTTCAATTCTTTCACTTATTCAGTTGTGTTTTCCTGTAATTCTTTAAGTGATTCTTGTGTTTCCTCTTTAAGCACATCTACTTGTTTACCTGTGTTTTCCTATATTTCTTTAAGGGAGCTATTTATGTCCTTCTTAAAATCCTCAATTTTCATTGTAAGATGGGATTTTAAATCCAAATCTTGCTTTTCCGGTGTGTTTGTATATCCAGTATTTGCTTTGGTGGGAAAACTGGGCTCTGATGATGTCAAATAGTCTTGTGTCAGGAATGTGAACAGGAAGTAGTTGTCTCCTCTGAGTTCTTCGGATTGTCCGCAAACCGACCACCTCCCTCCCACACTGGTTTCAGGTGCAGGGATCTGTGGGAGAGGTTCAGTTTAGTTCTGGGCAGGCAGAAACCAGCTGGTTCCTGATGCTCATTGCTCTTATAATTCTGTTCCCAGTGGCCACTATGCAGGTTCTATTTTGACTCAGAATGTGAGCAGAAGAGGTAAGAAGTGGCTGTCTCCCTTGAGGTCTCAGGATTGCCTGCACTTCTGGGCGTCCAGCTCTCTCCCCCATGGGATTTGTGTGCAGGGAGTTGTGGGACCAGTTCAGTTCAGTTCTAGGCACAGCCAGAAACTGGCAGTGTCCTGTCCCTGATGACTTCTGCTTTTGTGTGTCCTGAGGCCACCAGGTGGGTTACTTAGAGCAGAAGAGTTGGTCTTACTTCTGCTCTCAGACATGTAGGCACTCTTGGTGGTGACTGGCTTTTCTCTCTAGGCACAGGCAGAAACAGGAAGGGTCCTTCCCCTGACTGGTTCTCGGTCCCTGTGCCCAATGGGCACAGATGGCACTAGGTGGTTTCTTCTTGGGTCAGGAATATGAGCAGAAAGTACTTGTGCCTTGTGAGTTCTAAGGATTGTCTGCACTTCTGAGGGTCTAGCTCTCTCCCCCATGGGACTTGGGTGCAGGGAGCTGTGGAACAGGTTCAGTTCAGTTTTGGTTAGGCAGAAACCAGCTAGTTCCTGCCTCAGGCTGCTGCTATATTCCTGTTTCCAGAGGCTACTATGCAGGTTCCTCTTGGGCCAGGAATGTCAAGATCATTTGTTTTAAACTCCTTGTCTTAGAAATCTGTTGTTGGTTACCTTGTGATACTTTTTTAATTTTATACATTCCCTTTGTTTTAAGTCTGATATATGTAAACATTTAATAATTTTAATAGTTTAATCATTTAATATTTAAGTATTTGATAAGTCAGACTAGTTCAAATTTTTAATTATATGTTATTATATAGTATAATGTACAGCATAAGTGTTGAAGTAGCAAGCAGGAGACAAATTATTGTATTCCAAAAATGATAGAAATTTATATCTTAAAAACAACCCTGTATTTACAAAATCAAGTAAATAGTTGGAATGCCCCAGACCTCAGTTTTAATTCCTCTGAAAGTTCTATTTTTGATGCTCAAACATGCCTAGGGTTCAACTTTGTTACTGTATATTAAAGCCTCAGGGATTTATTTGCTCTGTTTCCTTGCTAGCAAAATCTGAACTCCAATGTTTATTCTTGACCTGAGAATTTTTCAAAACTCATCACCCTTTTGTTTTCTTTAAAAAATATTTACTCTTATTATGTTAATGATGTTTTAGTATGTTTACTTGTAGGGCTATTCAGGTGAGTGTAAATATCCACTAAGGAAATAGGCATAGGCTTCCCTTGGTCTGGATTTACATAAGGCTAAGGGTCATGTGAATTGAGTACTGAGAAATGAGCTTATATCCTTTGGAAGAGAAGCAAATGATTTTTATGACTGAATCATCTCTCCAGCCCACTGTCTCAGTTTTTGGATTTTCTTTCTTTCCTCTTTCTTAGTTTTTCCTTTTAGTTGTATCATCCTGGACAAAATAAAAATAAGTAAATAAAATAAAATGAATAATAATATTTGAACAAGCAAGCAGTAAATAACCCTAAGAAATAAATTCAAACTAAGCATGGTGTTGGAACCCTTTAACAAATACTCAGGGTTGAGTTTGGGGTAGGAGGCTAACTCAAAGTACAAAGACATCATGGGCTGCATAGTGATATCTTGCCTCAAGAAGAAAAATAAAATTTCAAAACAGACTGGAATACATATAGTTCAATTGGTAGAATAATAGAATTCATTATGCCTGGCACTATAAGTCCAGTGTGGTAGCACATACTTTTAATCTCAACATAGTAGAGATGGAGTCAAGTGAATTAGAAGTTGTAAGTAATGCTTGGGCCAGCCTAGGCTAGAGACGCTAGGAAGGATGAGAAGAGATAGGGAAGTAGGAAAGGAAACAGTAATTAACACAAAAATAATAAATAAATAGAATGCATTGACACCCATAATTAGTGCATACAATGTGTGACCAGTTTTGGAGTGATGGTGATTGGGTGAAAATGAACAGCTTTAGCCTAACTGTCCTCATAGTGAGAGTAAGGACTGACATCTAATTTACTCTTTCATTAACCTTTCTTGTTACTCTCTCTCCTTGCTTTAGTGAGAATGGATTCAGCTCTGACTAACTTTAAATTTTAAATGTAAATTTGGTCACATTTTTCATGCAAAATGCTTTTGATATTTTCATATATCTATACAATGTATTTTGGTCATATCTTCCCCTACATCCCATCTCTCAACATCTCCAAGATACTCCCCATGCCCTCCTTCCCTTCCCAACTTTACAACCTTTTTTTTTAAGTACAAAATTAGTGCAAATAAATTTCATGGATGTGAAGCTATCCACTATATTATAGTTTAACTACTACATTCTATAACAACGAAGAAAGTTTCTTCATCAATGAGCAGAAACTTCTCTGTCAGAGGTAGGCCTTATGAATCCCTTTTATCTTCTTATCTTATCTTATTTATTTATTTATTTATTTATACTATTCTTTACTTATTCACTTTTCATCCTGATCACTGCCCCTCTTCCTGTTACCTACTCCTATAATCCTTTCCCCTATTCCCCCATTTCCTTCTCTTTAGCACATCAAGTCTCTGAGAGGCTAGGTGCTTCCTTTCCCAGTGAATCCAGAAAAAGCATCCCATCTAGAATAACATATCCTATACACAGTCAATAGCTTTTGGGGTAGTCTCCCCTTACAGTTGTTCAGGACACACATGAAAATCTAACTCCACATCTGCTACGTAAGAGCAGGAGTTACTAGGTCTAGCCTAAGTATGTTCTCTGTTTTGTCGTCAGTCTTTGAGAGCCTCAAGGTTCCAGGTTAATTCACTCTGTTGTTTTCCCTGTGGAGTTCCTATCCTCTCCAGACCACAATTCATCCTCTTATCCTTCCATAAATGTCCCCAAGATCCATCCACTGTTTGGCTGTGGGTGTCTGCATCTGTTTGAATCAGCTGCTACATGGAGACTTTCAGAAGATAGCAATGTTAGACTCCTCTATTTAAGTGTAACAGAGTAACATTATAGTATCAGGGATTGGTGCTTGTGCCTGGGATGAGCCTCAATTTGGGTCAGTTATAGTTTGACATACCCTCAGTCTCCAATCTCTCACTCATCCCGGCATTTCCTGTAGGCAGTATTAATTTGGAATTGAATATTGTGTGGATGATTTGATGTCCCTATCACTCCATAGGGGTTCCTGCCTGGCTATAGGAGAAGGCTTCTTCAGGTTTCATAGCCCCAGTGCTGTTAGTCACAGCTATGGA
Source organism: Rattus norvegicus (assembly GCF_021556685.1). Taxonomy (NCBI): domain Eukaryota; kingdom Metazoa; phylum Chordata; class Mammalia; order Rodentia; family Muridae; genus Rattus; species Rattus norvegicus. The sequence goes on along the minus strand of NC_141539.1, from coordinate 7,984,467 downwards.
CATACCCATTGATTCTTGAATGACTCTTTATCCCAGAAAATGTCCCTCACCTCACTAACCCTGTCAGTTGCAGATATTCATTCATTCTTATGCATTCTTAGATTAAAAAAAAACTAAGTGATTATAATCAAAATATCTCTCTCAACATTACAGAAATGAATGTTCTAGTTTTTTAATTTATTTTTGTGTATGTGTGTTCCTGTGAGTATATGTTGTCTGTGTATAGATAAGTATGCACATGTAGTGTGTATATATATATATGTGTGTGTGTGTGTGTGTGTGTGTGTGTGTGTGTGTGTGTGTGTGTGCGTGTGCGTGTGTGTGTTTGTGTTTTTGTGTATGTATGCATGTGTATATGCATATGTATATGTATATATGCATGTTTGTGTAGAGACCAGTGATTGATTCAATACACTTCTTAATCACTTGACCTCTTTTTCTGTAGAAAAGTTTATCTATATAGCTATTTATGATGAAGGTACCTTTTCTATAATTATGATTTATGTATAATAAAATGCATATATTAGATTTAAGTGACAGATGATAGATACAAAATATAAATTGGACCATATCTAATTAAAAACTTTATCCTATTTTTCTGTATTTATAAACCCTTACTGTTATGCTTTTATGAATTAATAAAATTCACATGAATCTATAGTATTATTGTCAACACATATCAATAAATATCAAAGTATTTACTAGCTTAGACACTACTAACAGTCTCTGTCTAGCCTGGAAGAGATCTTGATATCTTTCTTCACCACTCATTGCTGTTAACAGTATATATATATTATATGTTTCAAATCTTAGCCTGTAAAATTTCTTCATTTTTTCCCAAATTTACTTAATCTTTTTAAATTTGAGCTTATAATTTAACCACAAAGTATATTCCTTCATGTTCTTCCTTTAAGCTCTCCCATATACCTTTTTCCAATTCCCTTCTAATTTGTGGATTTTTCACTAATTGTTATTATATATGCATAGGACATACATTCCTAAATATATTCCCTTTAGTCAGTATAATTCAACCTGCATGTTTATCTTCAGTGGTGACAATGTAATAGTAGATGGCCATCTGCTGTCCTTTTCTCTAGGGAATGCCACCCCTCCATGTCCCAGATTTTTTTTCCATTCCCGATAGATCTTTGGGTTGACTTAAAGCATTATGGGTTTTTCTTTCTAAAAATTTGCAGTTTTATTTATACTTTTCTTGAGCTTAATATGATTTTTGTATTCTGAGCTTTGGGCTAATACCTGCTTATCAGTGAGTGCATAACATGTGTCTTCCTTTGTGATTAGGTTACTTCTCTCATGATATTTTCTAGTTCCATCCATTTGCCTAAGAATTTCTTGAGGTCATTATTTTTAATAGCTGAGTAGTATTGTATTATGTAGATGTACCACATTTTTTGTATCCTCTGTTGAAGGACATCTGGGTTCTTCCAAGCTTCTGGCTATTATAAGTAAGATCGCTATGAACATAACTTTTCTCATCCTGTACTTTGGTACAGGAAAGTACAGTTTTGACTATCAAAAGAGAAATGAATATATCATACCAGTTACATACCCTTTGATCTACAATGGTGCCTTGCCTATAAAATATACTAGAGCAATAATGTCACAAAGCTTGGGGGAGTAATCATTTTATTTAAGGTATACTATGCCCATTGGAATTAAAACTAAAACCTGCTTGAGTGTCCTAGAACCAAAGGCTAGACAGTCCAGGGACCTCAAGTATAACCAAATATTACTGGTCTAAACGCAGACAGATAAACAAATAAACAAATAGACAATATAATGATAAATGATTATCAATGACATTTTTCTGTAATCATAGATCATTGCTATCATCAGAGAAGCTTCCTCTTCCAACAGATAGGAACCAATACAGAGATCCATAGCCAGATATTACACATGAGTGTGAAACGTTGGAATATTCAGCCTTAATTGGAAGGTCTCAATCAAATTCCTCCCCTCCAAGAACAGATCACTCCATCAAAGTAAAGGTTTAAAAGCCAAAACTTACGGCAGATGCCAAATACAACAAAGAGACTGAATCTACCTGGACATGCTTCCCAGTGCCTGTACTGCTCTGCTCCAGGTCTCAACATTTGGCTTTCACAATAGATTCTTTTTATGAGATTCATGAGTGTGTGATCTGTAGGTTTCAGTTTATTTTCTTTTGGATGTTGTTTTCCTTCTGTTTGTCTTTTACTACTCTGAAGTAATAATTTTTAGCTTTTCTTAATGTATTTCATAATTATCCCTTAGATGTGTATACTTTTTTGAGGAGGGACAGAGAGTAGAAGGGAAACTGTAATTGGGATATATTATGTGAGAAGAGAATCTATTTTCTGTGAAAGGAGGAATAAGGGCATTGGGCTTTAATACCCATAATTATATAATTTAAGTAGGAGCTATAGTATATATGGCATGTGTGTATATAATTTTATAGCAGTTGAAAACCTTGGTTTATCATCACACCTTTAAAATAGGGAAGAAGAACCATCCTCTTAATATATAATGTGAACTGAATCAAGGGATCAGTGAATGGACTACTCTCTCTCATTAAAAAATCATATATACTAGTTAATAGACATTATACCCACATCAACTTTTATAAAAGGAAGCATTTAGTTGGGGGCTTGTTTAGAATTTCATAAGTTTATTCCATTATCTAGGGTGACTCTTGATGATTATAAATTCAAATATATGTGCCACTGGTGACCTTTATTACTCAAATAACCACAAATTCTAGTTTTGAGTCTAAGTTTACCTTTTTAAGTTTTGTTTCAGAAAAAAAATTATTTATACTTTATCAGTTTCATTATTTCCTAGGTAAAACAGCTGTGATATACATATATTAAATATTAAAGTCAGCATTAAATGATACACATATCTAAAACTATTTGTCTGTGATAGATTTTTAATTCAGTAGTTCCTTGACTTTTGTTAAATGATTTTACACAATACAAATGTAATCATTCAGTGAACTATCTATCATCATTGATACTTTGGTACATTAAATCTACTATTATATTTGAAAATATTTTTGTAATTATGCTATAGATGTCTATATTCTTGGCAATAGTGATATAATTTTGTTATTAGTTTTCTAACGTGCTTCCTTATTAAAGAATCTAATAGTGAGAGCTCTAACTTTAAACATCAAATTCATATATTCTATGATAGAACAAAACATAATGTGTTCATGCTTTGTCCTCAATTCCAGGCACAGAGTCCTTAAAATCCTGTTGTTTCTAGAGAAGAAGATTAGTAGAAGAATATTTTCTTTTGAAGTGTAATGTTTGTCCATAATTACAGACATAAGAACTTCTATAGTATTTGACATTTATGTAGTGATTGGAATGAAAAGAGTATCCACTATTTTGTTCATAAGACAAGTTTAACTTGGCATAATCTTATGCCTATAATATGAGTTTTGGTTGGCTTGGTTTGGTTAGATCTCCAGAAGGAAGAGGTTATATAGCTGCAACTGTAAGTCCTTATTATTTCAGTGCTACAGTGTACCTTGGGTACCTTGGGTAGTATATGGAACTGACAACTGTCAGTAAAATCCTTATTGCCTATTAGCTGAGGTAGAAAATATGTGGTAAGAGTTGCAGGAGGAAGAGAATAATTCTGGGATAGAGGCAGGTTCTGGAAGTGATTCAACCTCTGAGGGGACAGATCCAAGAACCTGAGAAGTGGCAATCAGCCATGTCGGACTAAGAATAGGTTAAACTAATTAATTCAGCTACAAGCTAGTCATGAAATGTACAAAAGCTTGTGACCTAGGCATTCATTCATAAAATAGAAGCCTCTAAGTCATTATGCTAGGAACTGGGACAGTGGTAGAAAAATCCCACAGTTACAAGGTGTACTCAATGGGTAATCTCAATTTAGACAGAAATCCATGTTTAAAATCCATGTAATCTCAATTTAGACAGAAATCCATGTTTAAAACAAAAGGTTCAGATGTTATACAAAGTCCAGGTGGATGGTGCTTTTCTAGCCAGTTGGGAGCAGGAAACCACAAGGTCTATTGTAACTCCTGTAGAGCTCCTGCTGTAAAGCAAGACTGGCAGCCAACTATCAGATATTTGAATGCTACCTGTCATTTGCTGTCTCAGTGGTTAGGTGCTGGTGCTACACAGTAGTCTGTCAGACAAGTCCAGGTATTCACTCACATTGTGTGGAAACAATAGTTCCCTGGACTGATGACAGGTGGCTGGTAGCTACCATTGAAAAACTGGCAAATGGTGGCTCAAAATTTGGTGAGACCAAATCTATTGTGGCCATTCAGTTTTAGCAGGTGGTCTGTTTCTTTAAGGCTTGGTCTATATGGCCAGAAAATACTGCTGCAAAAAGAAGCCAGGCTCAGACTGAGAAAAGATTTTTCTGAACCATTATAATATGTTTTAAAATCTGTTTTGATACTAATGAATGAAAAGAAACTGGGTATAAACAATCAGAAAAATATAATTTGAAAATAAAGCTTCTGAAGGAAATTAATAGTTAAAAAGAAAATATTTTCTATATTTTAAAATTATGGGGAATATGTCTGAATTTACCTGTACAACTTGTTAATACTGGATAGTTAAGAATTTGACTTGCGTTGAACTGGAACCATTCTATATTTAGAGAGTTGGACAACTGGTTATTGCTGTGGGGAAAAAATCCATATCTGATGTTAGAATTATGATATTAACAACAGATCAGACATTCTAATTGAATTACTGTAATATCATTGATCCAGCATAATCCATGTAAATTTATATTATTCTAAAACTTCATTGTCAAATAATTTTGATAAAACAGACTCAATCTGATTACTGAAGGCTGTAGGTTGATGTCATTATGCAGGTGAAGCCAGGTACAGGATAGAACGAGCCTGTCATTGGACAAGAAGGAAATGTATGTGCGAGAACTGGTTCCACCGCCTTTTTATTTTTACCACAAGTGATGAACCAACATGTTAGGCAAGAATCTACTAAAAATTGAAGATTTTTAGCCTGAGAAAGCTTTATTTTCTAAGTGAAAAAGGATTATGCCATGTTGAAAAGTGTGACGGCCCAAGCATGGGAACCTTAAACAAAGGAACAGAGGGGGAAGTCTGCTCACAAACTCTAGGTCCCCTGCTGTGAAAAGTGCAGGCTGTTCCAAAGACACAAAAAAAACTAAAAAGTGGAAGCTTCCCTTTCCTTAGTAGATACATGGTATAATATATGCTCTAATAAATCTTATAAATACTCATATCCTTTCTAATGTGGGCTACATGGGAAGTTTGGATTAATATCCAGATTTGACAAGTTGCTTGCTTCTTAATGACAGCTATTAATGAAAATGTGATTAAATTTGCTTTTATAGTTAGAAGGAGAGACTACAGAGCTTAGCAGAATAATGGGGAAATTTTCACCCATTGTTCAGAAGTTAGATAGGAAAACTTATTCACTGACTCCAAGCAGATAGTGGTTATATAAGTCTGATGCTCCAGGTAGATAGCTTAACAGATGTATTTTGGGCTAGAAATCTTAGTTTGACAAATTGATTAATTGTTGATATTGGTATTAAAAAATTGTGATTAAATTTTTTTAAATACCCCACTAAGGCCATATGGCTCGATGATGCCTCCTAGCAAGGGTTTGTGGTTATTTTGATATTTGCCACAACAGGAAGCTTGTGTTCCCTCAATGTTGGCTCCACAGAAATTTTGGGTTAATTTCATGATATGACAGATTGATGATAAGAATAAACAGGCTCTCATAGTATTGTTTAGCTTACTGCTTTAAAAAAGTTTTAATTTTCATAATGAGTGTGATTTTGAATCTTGCTATATTATTTCTATGGGAAAGAATACAAGCTTTTCTGGTTACAGACTAAAGGAAATGGTACTTTGGAAGAAATGTTGTGTCTTTGTGTTTTCAAAGATGATTACGCTCTGGATAACTTCCAGAGTTATATGGATTAGAGTTGATAAAGTGAGACCACCTGAAACAACAAAAAAAATAATAGAACGAAATTTTATCCTAGCCAGTCTATACTTCTTTTTTTTAAATCTTTATTAAATTGGGTATTTCTTATTTACATTTTGGTTATTACTCCCTTTCCAGTTTCCAGGCCAACATCCCCCTAGCCCCTCACCCTCCCCTTCTCCATGGGTGTTCCCCCCCCCAACGTACTCCTCGGATTACCACCCTACCTCCAACAATCACATTTACTGGGGGTTCAGTCTTGGCAGGACCAAGGACTTCCCCTTCCACTGGTGCACTTACTAGGCTATTCATTGCTACCTATGAGGTTGGAGCCCAGGGTCAGCCCATGTATAGTCTTTGGGTAGTGGCTTAGTCCCTGGAAGCTCTGGTTGGTTGGTATTGTAGTTCATATGAGTTCTCAAGCCCCTTCAAGCTCTTTCAGTCCTTTCTAAGATTCCTTCAACGGGGGTCCCATTCTCAGTAAAGTGGTTTGCTGCTGGCATTCGCATATGTATTTGCCCTATTCTGGCTGTGTCTCTTGGGAGAGATCTACATCTGGTTCCTGTTGGGCTGCACTTCTTTGCTTCATCCATCTTATCTAGTTTGGTGGCGATATATGTATAGGCCACATGTGGGGTAGGCTCTGAATGGGTGTTCCTTCTGCCTCTGCTCTAAACTTTGCCTCCTTATTCCCTCCCAAGGGTATTTTGTTCCCGTTTTAAAGAAGGAGTGAAGCATTCACATTTTGGTCACCTTCTTGAGTTTCATATGTTCTGTGCATCTAGGGTAATTCAAGCATTTGGGCTAATATCCTCTTATCAATGAGTGCATATCACATGTCTTTTTCTGTGATTGGGTTACCTCACTCAGGATGATATTTTCCAGTTCCATCCATTTGCCTATGAATTTCATAAAGTCATTGTTTTTTATAGCTGAGTAATATTCCATTGTGTAGATGTACCACATTTTCTGTATCCATTCCTCTGTTGAAGGGCATCTGATTTCTTTCCATTTTCTGGCTATTATAAATAAGGCTGCTATGAACATAGTGGAGCATGTGTCTTTCTTATATGTTTGTGCATCTTTTGGGTATATGCCCAAGAGAGTTATAGCTAGGTCCTCAGGTTGTTCAATGTCCGATTTTCTGAGGAACCTTCAGAATGATTTCCAGAATGATTGTACCAGTTTGGAGTCCCACCAGCAATGGAGGACTGTTCCTTTCTCCACATCCTTGCCAGCATTTACTGTCACAGGAGTTTTTGATCTTAAGCCATTCTCACTGGAGTGAGGTGAAATCTCAGGATTGTTTTGATTGGCATTTCCCTTATGACTAAAGATGTTGAACATTTCTTTAGGTGTTTCTCAGCCATTTGGCATTCCTCAGCAGTGAATTCTTTGTTTAGCTTTCGACCTGATTTTTCATAGGGTTACTTGTCTCCCTGCAGTCTAACTTCTTGAGTTCTTTGTATATTTTGGATATAAGCCCTCTATCTGTTGTAGGATTGGTAAAGATCTTTTCACAATCTGTTGGTTGCCTTTTGTCCTAACAACAGTGTCCTTTGCCTTAAAGAAGCTTTGCAGTTTTATGAGATCCCATTTGTCGATTCTTGATCTTAAAACATAAGCCACTGGTGTTTTGTTCAGGAAATTTTCTCCAGTGCCTATGTGTTCAAAATTCTTCCCTACTTTTTCTTCTATTAGTTTGAGTGTATCTGGTTTGATGTGGAGGTCCTTGATCCACTTGGACTTAAGCTTTGTACAGGGTGATAAACATGGATTGATCTGCATTCTTCTACATGTTGACCTCCTTTTGAACCAGCACCATTTGCTGAAAATGCTATCTTTTTTCCACTGGATGGTTTTGGCTCCTTTGTCAAAAATCAAGTGACCATAGGTGTGTGGGTTCATTTCTGGATCTTCAATTCTATTCTACTGGTCTATCTGTCTGTCTCTGTACCAATACCATGCAGTTTTTAATCACTTTGCTCTGTAATACTGCTTGAGTTCAGGGACAGTGATTCCCCTGGAATCCTTTAATTTTTGAGGAAAGTTTTAGGTATCCTGGGTTTTTTGTTATTCCAGATAAATTTGTAAATTGTTCTGTCTAACTCTCTGAAGATTGGTATTTTGATAGGGATTGCATTGAATCTTTAGATCACTTTTGGTAAAATGGCCATTTTTACTATGTAAATCCTGCCAATTCATGAGCATGGAAGATGTTTCCATATTCTGAGATCTTCTTCAATTTCTTTCTTCAGAGGCTTGAAGTTCTTATTGTACAGATCTTTCACTTACTTGGTTAAAGTCACACTGAGGTTTCTTAAATTATTTGGGACTATTATGAAGGCTGTCATTTCCCTAATTTAATTTCTTTCTCATCTTCTTTCTCTTTTGTGTAGAGGAAGGCTACTGATTTATTTGAGTTAATTTTATACCCAGCCATTTTGCTGAAGGTGTTTATCAGGGTTAGTATTTCTCTGGTGGAACTTTTGGGATTACTTAAATATACTATCTTATCATCTGAAAATAATGATATTTTGACTTCTTCTATTCCAATCTGTATCCCTTTGATCTCCTTTTGTTATCTGATTGCTCTGGCTAGAACTTCAAGAACTGTATTGAATATGTAGGGAGAGAGTTGGAAGCCTTGTCTAGTCCCTGATTTTAGTGGGATTGCTTCAAGTTTCTCTCCATTTAGTTTAATGTTAGCGGCTGGTTTGCTGTATATGGCTTTTACTATGTTTAGGTATGGGCCTTGAATTTCTATTCTTTCCAGGACTTTTATCATGAAGGGGTGTTCAATTTGTCAAATGCTTTCTCAGCATCTTATAAAATCAGTCTATATTTCTTACACAGACTGATTTAATCCATACAGTTACCTTGATGATACTGAAGTTTTGTTTGAGATTTATATAGTACAGTATGTACAGCTTTACTGAGTCTAACTGTCAGACCTGCTTGAACTTCTGATCCTCAGAATCCAGTCCAAGTCAGACATCGGAGACTACAATTGTCTATGTGGCCACCTTCCTCATCACCCCATATCCCCTCCCCTCATTCTAGATATCTCCACACCCATGTACAGATTGATGAAGCCCTTCAAGAATCTTTACCCCAAGTCTCTGGACTTTGGGGGATAAAGATGTTTATTTATTCTAGGGCTGTTTTTCTGAGGAATTTAGAAATGGTTGTGATTCAACAGAGAGGAATCAGCTCAAATTGATTACACAGCCATAATCTGATTTGATAGAAATCCTTATATTTGTTATTAACTAAAGTTATAATCTTTTACATCGTTACAGAATTTATTTGATACAAGTTTAGATTTTCTTTGATATAAATTTCTTATAAATTTAAAGTAAACATTGCTATGCTCATGTGCCTATACAACACATTTAAGTATTCAAGGCTTATACCCAATTCTTTACTGCTTTTAAAAAACTAATCTGAGATGATTAAAGAGAGTTAAAGGCCAAGTAGCAAATTCATGCCTCTAAGTTTATTGTTAGAGTGCTTTCAATATAATTTATTAACATGAATTAAGGTAGAGCAGGCCAAATTACTTAAATAGTTAGATGGTTTTTATAAATGACAGATGTCTGCAAAATCTGACATTTAATCTTATTTATCTTTTGTTGAGACCTGTCTGCTCCTAAAATCCCCTCTTTGGTGGATTCAAAGAAGAAATTGAACATCTCCATGTCCAGGTGAGGTGATTTATTGGGGGAAGACAGCCACTAGACAAGAATTGCCTCAATTCATCCACAGCCTAAGTATCCAGAAAAGGACATGTTACAGAATAAGTTGACTGATAATTTCTGCCATTCCAGAGTGATCAGTCCTTCAAAATTTTGTGTTTCAAAAGTCTGTCAGATGATCCTAGGCCAGAAGTCTGAAGACTTGCTCATACATGTTGCTGATAATGGACTGTGAAAGTGTGTCTATAACCTGTCTCAGTTCTAGAAACCATGTTAGGCTTCCAATATTTACAGATATATTGGTCATTCTTGAATTTCTGATTGTTTTCAAGACTGATTACAGTCACATAACCTATTCACGCTGTTTAAGTTTGAGAATACATATTTAATTCGATAGTTATCAAATAGTATACATGCCAGCCAGGTATAACATAGATTTTAAGTCTTTCTTAAGTTAAAATATATAACTAAATGTTCTGTTTAACTGATAAATGTTGGTTTGGGTGTTAGGTATATTTCATACTTTTAAATTGCAGAATGATAATAGTTGTGCTCAGCTTATATTGGAGAGAAAAGTGTGTTTTTCTTTTTTTTTTTATTAGACAGAAAGTGTCAAGTGTAAGTTGATGTCATTATGCAGGTGATGGCAGGTACAGGATTGAATAAGTTAGCGACAGTTTTAATTTTCCGCCACAGCCAGAACTTGCAAGAAAGCATGATTACCAGAGTGTGTGCAGGGAACTAGTTCCACAGATTTTTATTTTTACAACAGGAGGCCATGTGTTTTAATGATTTATTTCTAAGTGCTTCACTGGTAAGTGTATTCTGATTTATTTTTATGTAGGTTATTTTTGGCCTTGTTAATGTCTTCATATTTTAGTTCCTTGTAGTGACCTCTACAAGGAATATGATAATTTGTCTACTTGACATAGATATAAGGCACCTATATGGTCTCTAGCAAGCTATTTTCTTGATCTAGAAATCTCAGGGAATATTAGGTAGTGGCAACACTGAGAAAACCTGACCTAAGTACCTGGATGGTACTTCTACTTTTTTTTTTAATTGGATATTTTATTTATTTACATTTTAAATGTTATCCTCTTTCCTGGTTTCCTCCTACAGAAACCCCTATTCCCTCCCCCTTATTCCTTCCCTGCTCCCCCTGATTCTATAAGGCTGTTTCCCCACTTATCTACCCACTCATGCCTCCCTGCCCTGGCATTCCTATTTAACATAAAAATGATGGGATAAGATTGGCATACTCTGGGAGGTTAGTAAATATTTATTATTTGCCAGTGATATGTCCTCCTTTACAAAGGTTCCTTGAAAATTATGTGAAAAATAAAATAAAACAGTTAAGATCTGGAATTATTGCTGGCACTGCAGATGGACTTCAGGTCCAAAAATTGACAATAAATGAGCATCTTGACTCATCCTTTGCAAGTAAAGTACCTTATGTGAAGTGTTTATGATTAGTAGAATTTTATTTCTCACACTTCTGGGAGTCCAAGTTCAAGGTACTAGCATAGCCCATCATTTGTTGTTGCCTCCTTTCACAGAAGTTGAGTGAAAAATGCAAATGGTAAACTCCTTTCTTATATGAGGGAGGAAATCAAGAGACACATAGTTCTCTGAAGCAAGACTGTTTAATATCATTCATCACATCTGTCAAAGCAAAAGCTTCAATCACTTCCCAATAGGTCACTCTGCTCAGGATAGCTAAATGTAGAGGACTCAGTTGTAATAAGAACTTAGGGGAATTGAAATATGAAAAAGAATACTGCCCACAAATATTAGCATAGGATATAATATATACATGATAGAAGAAACAAAAGAGAGAGGGTTAAATAAAGATTCTCAAAACAAAATTAATGACATTGGAAGCCATTTATTAATCAAGATAAAAATGACCAGTGATTTTAGAATTATGACTTTTTAAAATGTTATTACTACAATTTACTTTTCTTTCTTTCTTGTATTTTTTTCCTGTTCTTCAGTGAAACTCAACCACTATTCCTGGTCTTTTTAAAAGTTATGCAACAGGACATATGGAATTATAATTAAATATTGAACATTTTACAACAGAAATACTGGACAAAGTAAAAGATCTATGTGAATGTTACCTGACAGCCTACTAAAAAATCTTTACTTATATAGGGAGGTACAAATTTTTGTAGGTTTAAAAATCCTACCATGAAATCTTGCTTGTTATTCACCAAAAGAGGCAGGATTGGAAAATGAAGTGAAAGGTTTTTTTTTATTCTATAGTAATGCTGAGATTGAGTCAGGGATTATGATGAAAGCATTTTACTGATGTTTTTCACTCTTCTACCTGTTATTACTGTCTTAAATTTCTATGGAAAACAGAATTAATAGGGGAAAGTTTTCGAAGACTCTGGATAGCTACAAGATTTGTACAGCAATAAATTTGTTTATGTTTTATTACTCTGCCTTTATCAGTGTAACTTTTAATTATCTAGGGTTCTATATCTATCTAAAGAGAGGAGATGAGGAAATTCCATTCCCTCTATTTTTTTCTCAGAATAACATGTGATATCCACAGTAATGTTGGATTACAAGTCTTAGGTAGAATCTATCTAAATGCTTGCAGAAAAAAAATAAGGCAATGAACACAAATATGTGTGTCTAAATAGAGGTCAGAATGCAATATAACCTAGTCACAAAAGACAAATAGGACATGCTATGAAATTAAGACTACTTACTAGTAAAAGTAAAACTGGAAATATTACAAACTAAGAAAGGTTGTAATTTGTTTAATATATTTATCTAGTAGCTGTCTCAAGATTAGAGAGAAGTGATAAGAGGAAATGGTTAGATGACAAGAGTAAAATAATTATGTTTTTGTCTATAATAACTTTGATTTAAAAAATGGACAAAATTGGAGGAACCAGAGGTATAGTGTTCTAAAGTTAAAATCAAAAAAATTAAAAATTATTTGAATGTTGAATTATGAAAACAAGCACTGAGATTAGCTTCTGTTATTACTGATGGCATTGGGAATAGTTGCCCAAGACAAGCACATTTCAGGACCAGTTAGAGAACAAAAAGACACAGTATGCATAGGAATCAGGGTGAGAAATTTTATTGTGAAAGGGATAAGATGGTTACTGGGAAAAATACCAGGGCCTTGAGAGAAAGAAATGTGGTTTTTTTTTTTTTTTGCTGTTTTATATTTCTTTTTTGAAGTAATACATTAAATATATAGTTAACAATGACTGGAAAAAGTATAATTATAAACTGGGCATAAGGCTAATTTTCATAATGTAAAATGCATAAACATATTTATAATTAAATTTATTCATTTCTCTATCAATATATTTTATTGCAAAAATATTGCTGTTTGTATGCAACTGTTTTGCTATTTCAAACTTCCTTTTGATATTATAACACTAAGTTAGAAAGTCATCTGGAGAGCAATACAGTTTTATGTACATGTACCAATGTTTTTATTTATATTTCTTCCCTATGAGAATGAAAGACCCCCAGAGCAGGGAGACCCTCACTCAAGTCTCGGGATGATGCAACCCCCCCAAGAACTCACACAAGACTGTCTTTGCTGTAATCACATGAGGTTTATCGATAGAAACCAGTGCACTGGGGTCGAGACTTGTATCCCACACAGGGGCAGTGGAGTTTGACCCCGAGAGCCTGGGGGAAAGGGTATTTAAAGAGAGAAAGCACAACCCCCGAGGGAGCAGGGATGGCATCATTGGAAAGTGTGAAAAATACCAGTGAAAAATCACAAGGAGAAACTCCCTGTTTCTCAAGATTATTTAACTTTATGATCCACTAGCTCTTGGGAGAAGCTGCTTCCTGCTTCTCAAGATTGTTCTCTAAGATTGTAATCTAACTTCATGGTCAGCTAATTCCCTAGTCTATAGCCCTAGGAGGGGCTTCCTGGAACATACAATTCTGGGCCTAACCTTTTTCTTTCTTCGGCTCTAAACTTTGAGTCTAGGGGCAACTTTAAAACTTTTACCTTTCAAGTCTAGAAAATATCTAGACGAAATTGTTCCTCTTTCCTTTGTCTACTTTTTAAGTATTTCTACCTGATTCGTCTATATTTGTTCACTATGAATTCATTCCTTGGTTACTTCCTGGTGTCCCACAGTAGGGCAAGGGGTGGAGAAAGGAAGGAAGGGGATTATGTAAACAAAAGTTTAATCTTCTCTTGTTTCACTTGTTGGAATATAAAGAAAAAACATATACCTAAGTATTAAAGCACTAATACAGTAGTTCTAGTCCAGACTTTACTATGGTTGAAGAAATACAAAATTTGTCCTTAATAATCAAAATCCTTTATAGTAGAAAACCACTAGGCTTTCATATGTCTGGACTAAACTCATTGCTGACACTTTAGCTAGAAATAGGATTTTCTCCAAGAATTTAGTTGCAGCAGCTTTTAAGGGCACCAGGTAGGCACTTTGTAATCTAAAAACATTTTCTATTCCATAACTAGTACTTAAGATTCTCAATATTGGGATACAGTCTTTGTGTGGAAATATCACTGATGAATATGTCTTGGTTGCAAAGTTTCTGCCACTAGTTAGCAAAAAATATTTCCTGGATGAGTTTTGGGGTTCATGGCACAATTCCATGACACATGCACTCATGGTACACTAGGGGTTACTTTCAGGAACAGCAGGAGCACAGAGTGGTGAGTGTGCCTCTAATTTTGCATGTAAGGTATCTCAAGGACTATACAGCTTTTAAATCTATATTCCAGTTCTATGTATTTAACAAGTGTGTTCAATCAGAGATTTTACTTTACCTACAAATATCTTTGTGTTTGATGCTAAATGGGTAAAATATATCTTTAATTTGTTTCAAATAATATGTTCACAGTTTTGGGATCTAGGAACTATCTGTAGACACTTTGCTAACTCTCTGAGCACTGAGCTACTGTGAAACAAGCCTGTCACTGCCTCCTGCCTTTTAGAACAAAACTATAAATTACATTAATGTGTTTTATAATAACAAAAATTCTCATATTAAAAAACTTTTAAAAATAGTAGGCTAAACATATACTACAGTTTGATTAAATTTTCACTTCAATTCCTAATAATCTTAGAAATAATCACAAGAAAATAATGATATTTTAATTTAATTATCTTATCTAATATGTGATTCCATTTGTTAAAACATTATTCTGGTCCTGTGGGGGAGGGCCCAGGAGCGGCCGGACCGCTGCACCTGAGACACCGTCAAAAACTGAAGGGACAGACAGGATAAACAGTTCTCTGCACCCAAATCCCATGGGAGGGAGAGCTAAACCTACAGAGAGGCAGGCACGCATGGGAAACCAGAAGAGACTGCACTGTGCACACATCTCTGACGAAAGAGAAAAACACCAAACGCCATCTGGAACCCTGGTGCCCCGAGGCTCCCGGAAAGGGCGGCACAGAACTTCCTGGTTGCTGCTGCCACACAGGGCTCGAAGGCAGCACCCCACAAGCAAACGTGAGCTTCGGGACCACAGGTAAGACCAACTTTTCTGCTGCAAGTGACTTGCATGGTGAACACCAGACACAGGCCCACAGGAACAGCTGAAGGCCTGTACATAGGAAAAACTACACGCCCAAAAGCAGAACACTCTGTCCCCTCCACTGGCTGAAAGAAAACATGGAAACAGGTCTACAGCACTCCTGACACACAGGCTTATAGGACAGTCTAGCCACTGTCAGAAATAGCAGAAAAAGTAACACTAGAGATAATCTGATGGTGAGAGGCAAGCACAGGAACCCAAGCAACAGAAACCAAGACTACATGGCATCATTGGAGCCCAATTCTCCCACCAAAGCAAACACGGAATATCCAAACACACCAGAAAAGCAAGATCAAGTTTCAAAATCATATTTGATCAGGATGCTGGAGGACATCAAGAAAGACGTGAAGAACTCCCTTAGAGAACAAGTAGAAGCCTACAAAGAGGAATGGCAAAAATCCCTGAAAGAATTCCGGGAAATCATAAATAAACAAGTAGAAGCCCATAGAGAGGAGTCACAAAAAGCACTGAAAGAATTCCAGGAAATCGTAAATAAACAAGTAGAAGCCCATAGAGAGAAGTCACAAAAATCCCTGGAAGAATTCCAGGAAAACACAATCAAACAGTTGAAGGAATTAAAAATGGAAATAGAAACAATCAAGAAAGAACACATGGATACAACCCTGGATATAGAAAACCAAAAGAAGAGACAAGGAGCTGTAGATACAAACTTCACCAACAGAATACAAGAGATGGAAGAGAGAATGTCAGGAGCAGAAGATTCCATAGAAATCATTGACTCAACTGTCAAAGATAATGTAAAGCGGAAAAAGCTACTTGTCCAAAACATACAGGAAATCCAACACTCAATGAGAAGATCAAACCTAAGGATAATAGGTATAGAAGAGAGTGAAGACTCCCAGATCAAAGGACCAGTAAATATCGTGAACAAAATCATAGAAGAAAACTTCCCTAACCTAAAAAAAGAGATACCCATAGGCATACAAGAAGCCTACAGAACTCCAAATAGATTGGACCAGAAAAGAAACTCCTCGCGTCACATAATAGTCAAAACACCAAACGCACAAAATAAAGAAAGAATATTAAAAGCAGTAAGGGAAAAAGGTCGAGTAACATATAAAGGAAGACCTATCACAATTACACCAGACTTTTTGCCAGAAACTATGAAGGCCAGAAGATCCTGGACAGATGTCATAGAGACCCTAAGAGAACACAAATGCCAGCCCAGGTTACTGTATCCTGCAAAACTCTCAATTAACATAGATGGAGAAACCAAGATATTCCATGACAAAACCAAATTTACACAACATCTTTCTACAAATCCAGCATTACAAAGGATAATAAATGGTAAAGCCCACCATAAGGAAGCAAGATATACCCAAGAAGAAGCAAGAAACTAATCGTCTTGGCAACAAAACAAAGAAAAAAAAGTACACAAACATAACCTCACATCCAAATATGAATATAACAGGAAGTAATAATAACTATTCCTTAATATCTCTCAACATCAATGGCCTGAACTCCCCAATAAGAAGACAATGATTAACAAATTGGATATGCAACGAGGACCCTGCATTCTGCTGCCTACAGGAAACACACCTCAGAGACAAAGACACACTACCTCAGAGTGAAAGGCTGGAAAACAACTTTCCAAGCATACGGTCGAAAGAAGCAAGCTGGAGTAGCCATTCTAATATCAAATGAAATCAATTTTCAACTAAAATTCATCAAAAAAGATAAGGAAGGACACTTCATATTCATCAAAGGAAAAATCCACCAAGATGAACTCTCAATCCTAAATATCTATGCCCCAAATACAAGGGCACCTACAATCGTAAAAGAAACCTTCCTAAAGCTCAAACACACATTGCACCTCACACAATAATAGGAGGAGACTTCAACACCCCACTCTCATCAATGGACAGATCATGGAAACAGAAATTAAACAGAGACGTAGACAGACTAAGAGAAGTCATGAGGCAAATGGACTTAACAGATATTTATAGAATATTCTATCCTAAAGCAAAAGGATATACCTTCTTCTCAGATACTCATGGTACTTTCTCCAAAATTGACCATATAATTGGTCAAAAAACGGGCCTCAACAGGTACAGAAAGAAAGAAATGATCCCATGTGTGCTATCGGACCACCACGGCCTAAAACTGGTCTTCAATAACAATAAGGGAAGAATGCCCACATATATGTGGAAATTGAACAATGCTCTACTCAATGATAACCTGGTCAAGGAAGAAATAAAGAAAGAAATTAAAAACTTTTAAGAATTTAATGAAAATGAAGGTACAACATACCCAAAGTTATGGGACACAATGAAAGCTGTGCTAAGAGGAAAACTCATAGCGCTGAGTGCCTGCAGAAAGAAACAGGAAAGCGCATATGTCAGCAGCTTGACAGCACACCTAAAAGCTCTAGAACAAAAAGAAACAAATACACCCAGGAGGAGTAGAAGGCAGGAAATAATCAAACTCAGTGCTGAAATCAACCAAGTAGAAACAAAAAGGACCATAGAAAGAATCAAAAGAACAAAAAGTTGGTTATTTGAGAAAATCAACAAGATAGATAAACCCTTAGCCAGACTAATGAGAGGACACAGAGAGTGTATCCAAATTAACGAAATCATAAATGAAAAGGGAGACATATCTACAGATTCAGCGGAAATTCAAAAAATCATCAGATCTTACTATAAAAGCCTATATTCAACACAACTTGAAAATCTGCAGGAAATGGACAATTTCCTAGACAGATACCAGGTACCGAAGTTAAATCAGGAACAGATAAACCAGTTAAACAACCCCATAACTCCTAAGGAAATAGAAGCAGTCATTAAAGGTCTCCCAACCAAAAAGAGCCCAGGTCCAGACGGGTTTAGTGCAGAATTCTATCAGACCTTCATAGAAGACCTCATACCAATATTATCCAAACTCTTCCACAAAATTGAAACAGATGGAGCACTACCGAATTCCTTCTATGAAGCCACAATTACTCTTATACCTAAACCACACAAAGACCCAACAAAGAAAGAGAACTTCAGACCAATTTCCCTTATGAATATCGACGCAAAAATACTCAATAAAATTCTGGCAAACAGAATCCAAGAGCACATCAAAACAATCATCCAACATGATCAAGTAGGCTTCATCCCAGGCATGCAGAGATGGTTCAATATACGGAAAACCATCAATGTGATCCATTATATAAAAAAACTGAAAGAAGAAAACCACATGATCATTTCATTAGATGCTGAGAAAGCTTTTGACAAAATTCAACAACCCATCATGTAAAAGTCCTGGAAAGAATAGAAATTCAAGGCCATACGTAAACATAGTAAAAGCCATATACAGCAAACCAGTTGCTAACATTAAACTAAATGGAGAGAACTTGAAGCAATCCCACTAAAATCAGGGACTAGACAAGGCTGCCCACTCTCTCCCTACTTATTCAATATAGTTCTTGAAGTTCTAGCCAGAGCAATCAGACAACAAAATGAGGTCAAGGGAATACAGATCGGAAAAGAAGAAGTCAAAATATCACTAATTGCAGATGTTATGATATTATATTTAAGTGATCCCAAAAGTTCCACCAGAGAACTACTAAAGCTGAGAAACAACTTCAACAAAGTGGCTGGGTATATAATTAACTCAAATAAATCAGTAGCCTTCCTCTACACAAAAGAGAAACAAGCCGAGAAAGAAATTAGGGAAACGACACCCTTCATAATAGACCCAAACAATATAAAGCACCTCGGTGTGACTTTAACCAAGCAAGTAAAAGATTTGTACAATAAGAACTTCAAGACTCTGAAGAAAGAAATTGAAGAAGTCCTCAGAAGATGGAAAGATCTCCCATGCTCTTGGATTGGCAGGATTAATATAATAAAATGGCCATTTTACCAAAAGCGATCTACAGATTCAAAGCAATCCCCATCAAAATATCAATCCAATTCTTCAAAGAGTTAGACGGAACAATTTGCAAATTCATCTGGAATAACAAAAAACCCAGGATAGCTAAAACTATCCTCAACAATAAAAGGACTTCATGGGGAATCACTATCCATGAACTCAAGCAGTATTACAGAGCAATAGTGATAAAAACTGCATGGTATTGGTACAGAGACAGACAGATAGAACAATGGCACAGAATTGAAGACCCAGAAATGAACCCACACACCTATTTTTGACAAAGGGGCCAAAACCATCCAGTGGAAAAAAGCTAGCTTTTTCAGCAAATGGTGCTGGTTCAACTGGAGGTCAACATGTAGAAGAATGCAGATCGATCCATGCTTTTCACCCTGTACAACGCTTAAGTCCAAGTGGATCAAGGACCTCCACATCAAACCAGACACACTCAAACTAATAGAAGAAAAACTAGGGAAGCATCTGGAACACATGGGCACTGGAAAAAATTTCCTGAACAAAACACCAATGGCTTATGCTCTAAGATAAAGAATTGACAAATGGGATCTCATAAAACTGTAAAGCTTCTGTAAGGCAAAGGACACTGTGTTTAGGACAAAACGGCAACCAACAGATTGGGAAAAGATCTTTACAAATCCTACAACAGATAGAGGCCTTATATCCAAAATATACAAAGAACTCAAGAAGTTAGACCACAGGGAGACAAATAACCCTATTAAAAATGGGGTTCAGAGCTAAACAAAGAACTCACAGCTGACGAATGCCGAATGGCTGAGAAACACTTAAAGAAATGTTCAACATCTTTAGTCATAAGGGAAATGCAAATCAAAACAACCCTGAGATTTCACCTCACACCAGTGAAAATGGCTAAGATCAAAAAGTCAGGTGACAGGAGATGCTGACGAGGATGCGGAGAAAGAGGAACACTCCTCCATTGTTGGTGGGATTGCAGACTGGTACAACCATTCTGGAAATCAGTCTGGAGGTTCCTCAGAAAATTGGACATTGAACTGCCTGAGGATCCAGCTATACCTCTCTTGGGCATATACCCAAATGATGCCCCAACATATAAAAAAGACACATGCTCCATAATGTTCATAGCAGCCTTCTTTATAATAGCCAGAAGCTGGAAAGAACCCAGATGCCCTTCAACAGAGGAATGGACACAGAAAATGTGGTACATCTACACAATGGAATATTACTCAGCTATCAAAACAATGACTTTATGAAATTGGAAGGCACATGTTCGGAACTGGAAAATATCATCCTGAGTGAGGTAACCCAATCACAGAAAAACACACATGGTATGCACTCATTGATAAGTGGCTATTAGCCCAAATGCTTGAATTTCCCTAGATGCCTAGAACCAATGAAACTCAATACAGATGATCAAAATGTGAATGCTTCACTCCTTCTTTAAAAGGGGAACAAGAATACCCTTGGCAGGTAATAGAGAGGCAAAGATTAAAAGAGACACAGAAGGAACACCCATTCAGAGCCTGCCCCACATGTGGCCCATACATATACAGCCACCCAATTAGACAAGATGGATGAAGCAAAGAAGTGCAGGCCGATAGGATCCGGATGTAGATCTCTCCCAAGAGACACAGCCAGAATACAGCAAATACAGAGGTGAATGCCAGCAGCAAACCACTGAACTGAGAATGGGACCCCCGTTGAAGGAATCAGAGAAAGAACTCGGAGAGCTTGAAGGGGCTCGAGACCCCATATGTACAACAATGCCAAGCAACCAGAGCTTCCAGGGACTAAGCCACTACCTAAAGACTATACATGGACTGACCCTGGACTCTGACCTCATAGGTAGCAATGAATATCCTAGTTAGAGCACCAGTGGAAGGGGAAGCCCTGGGTCCTGCTAAGACTGAACCCCCAGTGAACTAGATTGTTGGGGGGAGGGCAGCAATGGGGGGAGGATGGGGAGGGGAACACCGATAAAGAAGGGGAGGGGGGGAGGGGGATGTTTGCCCGGAAACCGGGAAAGGGAATAACACTCGAAATGTATATAAGAAATACTCAAGTTAATAAAAAAAAAAAACAGAAATGTATATAAGAAATACTCAAGTTAATTTAAAAAAAAACAACATTATTCTGAGTCATAATTCTTTTTTCCAAATATTTACTCATATATAATGTAGTTATTAATCATTGATACATTTATAGAGTTAGAGACAACATATTTAGAGGAGTAAAAGCCAAAAATCTTCTTACGTTACTCTTGCTGGGCAGTAATAGCAGTACCTGACCTTTATTCACAGCATTGAGGAGGCAGATCTCTGAGTTGGAGAATTGTTGAAACTGCTGAGGGAACTCCGTTATAAATATTTGTCCTTGAAGAAACATTCAAGGGACATTAAAATGTCAAATATTTATCTATCGATTTATCTTTTGGATATACATATCCAGTACAGATCAAGGCATGAGATGACAAATAATGAAAGCAAAGAAGAACTTTGACATCAAAGAACACATATTTTAGAGAAGTGATAGACAGTCCATAAACAAATATATGCAGTTTGTAGAGGTAAGGGTGACTTAAAACTATTAGAAGGGAAAAGGAATGTGAAAAAAATCATGTTATTATTTTATGAGTCACTATAAAATACTTTACTGATAAAGGGAAGAAATTTTATGGAAATATTTGAAAAAATGTTGACCAGACAAAATCTGGTATGACACATTCAATTAGCATAGGGATTGATATATTTGGAAATAAATACATAAGCGTCCTTGTGAAACTGGGATGTAAAATAATTGGCAGGAGAGAACTAAGTATGTATGACTAAGATATGATGTGCTCAGATATGAATTTTAAAATAATATATTTTAAAAAGAAAATTAAGAATGTATGTTGATATAACAGTTTGAGAAAATCGGAAGATCCCAGTAATGTACATAACATTCATAATTACAAACACTGCAAGTCTTATTATAAGTAAAAGGATTAGTCTTTAGCTAGTTTTTAAAGTTTTCATTCCAAAAGCAGATTTGTATTGTACAAAACATTGCTTGATCTTTTGATCTAGATGAAGAAGGGAGAAGGGAAAAGAATGGAAACTGAAAACATTCAGCATGTTACAATGATACAGGAAAGAAGTAAAGTCAGAAGTGATTGTAAAGTCTTGGAATATTGATGACTGAGCTCAAAATTTGGGAAATGGGTTTTTATAAGATATTTAGTGAAAATATAATTTGATAGATGTTAGTCGACATACATAATGAATAAAGTTGTCATAGTTGGAAATGGAACATAGGCAAAATAAAGATTGCTATGTAAAATCAAGTATGTTTTTCTTCCTATTTTTTTGGAATTATTATTTGATACTTATATAAATGTAGACATGCCAAAAGAGTGCATAAGCACTGTAACCTAAGCAGGTTAGTACAAGGTTGTTATATATTGGAAAAAAATTAACCTATAAAACACAGATAATATATATTGCTTAGAATGTGAAATTCTCTTTGAATTTTGATGGAAATAAGCATAAAATTTGTAGATTGCTTTTGGTAAGGTGGCTATTTTTTCACTATGGTACTCCTACCTATCCAAGAACATGAGAGACATTTCCATCTTCAAATGTCTTCTTCGATTTCTCTTTTCAGAGAGTTGAAGATTGTGTCACATAGGACTTTTACTTGCTTGCCAGATCCTGGGGTGTGGAGACTTGAAGGGATGATGACACAAGCTAGGAAACATATAAATATTATACCTTTATTTCTACTCAAATATATAAGCAGAAGAACATTAAACAGTTAAATTCCAAGGCAACCAGAAAATCTCAAGTTCTCCTTTAGCAAAGTCCATACTGCACATCATTTCATATCATAGTGTTGGGGCATTTGAAAACACACAAAGAAGAAGTATTTGCAAGTATCCACAGCCTGCACATGTTGTGTAGCAGTTCACAATCTCCCTTACTTAGCATTACCTTGCCTAAGTAGGGGAAAATTGCTCATACCTCATCCACAGGAACTTTAGGCAGTCTCCAGTGTAGTCTAGTTCCCACTATTACATCAATTGCACACGATATCTCCCAAGTAAAGCAAGATGAAGATCCTATCTCATTTTATGACACATATATTGCACATGATTAGTTATGATTCAGTAGTGCAGTCAGTTTGGAAAAAAAGGTGAAATCTTTTTTTTTTGTTAATTTTTGAGATGATATTTTAGATACCATATTTCTCTTTTTCATTTCCTCTCATCATACCCTCCTGCCTCCCTTCTTCTTTTTAGATTCCTGGCCTCGTTTTTTCAATTGCTGGTGAATACATATAAGCATTTGCATATATATACATATAAACATATATATATATATATCCTCAAATATAACCTGTTGAGTGCGTATAATGTTGCTTTTTCCTGTGCAGTCTGGAATGTTTGTTGGTATTTTTAAAATTCAGTTCATGTTTGGGCAACCGTGTTGGTGATACTTAATGAATTTAGCAAGGAAACACAATTACATAGCAAACGTCTCTTCTGAAATGTTACTCAAACCTTGAATATGGAGGTTCTTTGTTGAATAGGTCCAATGTTTAAATCAAGAACCATTGTGTATTGCTAAATTATGCATGACACTAGTGCATCAAAATCATTACCTTGTCATTGTGGTCTTTAATGTGGTTCAGATGTGTCATATCTTGATGGGACTGTTGGTTACATTGCTTTTTTGGAAACTTGCTTGTCTCTTTCTATGACAATGAAATCTAGTTCTTAAATTTAAAGCCAACTGTAGTCATTAATATTTCAAATATTTCTTAGGTATTCTACTGCTAGAAGTCAACAAACTATAAGAAAGCATACTGATATATATAAATATGAAAATATGATAGAATAAGATCCCATTCTTTAGCACTTATACACACACACATACACACACACACACACACACACACACACACACACACACTCACAGTGCACACTACATGATCTTCCTGATTGATGAAGAAAAGATCTTAAAAAGTTTAACAACAATATAGGGAAAATTTTCTTAGTGAATTAGAAATATATTGACACATTCTAACCACTATCTGAAATAAATCACTTGGACCAAGAATTAGACATCCTGTAACATCATTTCACTTATGTTAATTGAGTACCTGAAGTTCTAATCAGTGCTGTAAAACTGTACTAATTAATTTTGTCATTCCCATGACCAAATATAGAAAAATGTAATGAGGGAAGAAATAGATTATTTTGACTTAAAGTAAAGGAAAGTAGGTAATTTAAAAAAGGCACAGTTACAAGAACCTAAGTCTGACATTCACATTAGAACCACAGTCAAGAAGGAAGCAAAGAGCAATGAATGTTATGGCTCAGCTTTCTTTCTCTATTTAGTATCACAGAGGTGATATAGTTTACAAAATGCCTCATGGACATACTTAGGGGTTGGTATCACAAGGTGACTTTAAATGTAAATAGATAACCCATAAAAGAAGTTATCAGCAGAAATAAAATGAGAGACAAAACTTCTACTAAGGAGTTCATAAAATTTAACCTATTGAGGGATTTTATAAATTCCTAAAGATTTGATATATCACTTTGCAAAAAATATAAAATAATTAAAAAGTAAAAACTAAATGTTTATCAATATTTCCAATACTAAGTAAGGCGATTCAAGCAGGCCCAATGTGACTTTAAATACTGAAGGTGATAAACTGTTGAATTTCCCAGGTTACTAAGTTAATTGAACATTGTTACTTTCATATGTTGTTGGAAACAAATGAAAAGATAGCATGCAAACCCAGATATTATAAGTAAATGTTATTTGGGAAAAAATAGGAAAATACATACAGGCCATTTTCAGGTTTTTCTATTTATTCTGTAGATAGAAAGGTTATGTCATGTGCAGATCCTTGATCTTTTGAGCCATAAGAGGATACATATGTATGTACTAGTACGGACGGAAAGAATTCAGAAAAAAAGAATTACCAGGGCCTTTTGGACCATCTAAAGAGAACAATAATCTACAAGAATAATTCCAGGTCAAAACTGGGAATAAAAAGTCAGAATTACAAGAGATAACAGCTATAAAATCACTTTGAATAACAGTGCAGTGGTTGTTGGCCTCAGAAATTGTCTATGTCCTCTTCAATGAAGAATAAAAACACATGACCTCACCAAAAGCTGAAGAGAAGACTTTATGAAATTCATAGGTAAATGAATAGGTAACTCAATCACAGAAAAGCACACATGGTATGCACTCATTGATAAGTGGCTATAAGCCCAAATGCTTGAATTACCCTAGATGCACAAAACACACAAAACTCAAGAAGAAAGACCAAAATGTGAATGCTTCACTTCTTTAAAAGAGGAACAAGAATACCCTTGGGAGGGAATAGGGAGGCAAAGTTTAGAACAGAGGCAGAAGGAACACCCATTCAGAGCCTGCCCCACGTGTGGCCCATACATATACAGCCACCAAACTAGATAAGATGGATGAAGTAAAGAAGTGCAGGCTGACAGGAACTGGATGTAGATCTCTCCTGAGAGACACAGCCAGAATAGGGCAAATACATAGGCAATGCCAGCAGCAAACCACTGAACTGAGAACAGGACCCTGGTTGAAGGAATCAGAGAAAGGACTGAAAGAGTTTGAAGGGGCTTGAGACCCCATATGAACAACTCTGCCAACCAACCAGAGCTTCCAGGGACTAAGCCACTACCCAAAGACTAACCCTGGTCTCCAACTGCATAGGTAGCAATGAATAGCCTTATAAGAAAACCAGTGTAAGGGGAAGCCCTCAGTCCTGCCAAGACTGAACCCCCAATGAAAGTGATTGTTGGGGGGAGGGCGGTAATGGAGAGAAGATGGGTAGGGGAACACCCATATAGAAGGGAAGGAGGAGAGGTTAGGGAGATGTTGGCCCTGAAACAGGGAAAGGAAATAACAATTGAAATATAAATAAGAAATACCCAATTTTTTAAAAATGGAGAAAAAAAAAAGAAAAACATCCTTGATTGTAGTAATTTAACAAATACAAATTAAATTAAAACAATATTTAATAAAATTATGACATTGGAAATTAGAAAGCAATCTTAAATTATTTAGCTTATATTTAAAAAACTATAAGAATTCTGCAGACTAAATAGTTGACTAAAGTAGTCTTTTGAATTTCTTTCTACAGTAACAAACTATATTGAAGAAAAAATAAGAAAAAATCACCTTTATATTAAAATGTACCAAAGATATATCAGAAATGCTTTTAGATAGTTTTGGAAGGGTTCAGGTAGGTAGGTATAGGGAGGATATGAAAAAAGTAGTTGGTAGTAATCAAAAATTCTGTTTGAAAATGTTATAATGTAACTTAATACTTCATGTGCACATTACATTTTTTTACTTAAGAAACTTTTAAAAGAAAAAATGTCATTCTGTATCTACTAGCTTATTGTACCCAGAGATCTTCAACTAAAATCATGGAAGTGGGGAATAGATTGTTATATTGTTTTCTAAGCCTGAGGACTTGAGTTAGAATTTCAGGCAACCTCAAGAAATATGGGTATTGTTTTGTGACCAGCATTAGTGTTCAGGCTTAAAAGATTCTGGAAACTCATTAGCATGGCAGCTTTGACCCAGGTTCACTGAGACACCCTACCTCATTCACAAGACATAGCGTAACAGAGTAAGCTCCTAAATATCCTTCTCTGGCTTCCACATGGGTATCATACACATTCACACATGCATGCACACCACACATATGCACATAATTCTCCATAAATACTCACACCATACATATACTTATCACCAAAAAATTTCAAAAAAATTCATATTTAATATCTTTAGTGAATTCTCTAATTTGGAAAAATCAGTAGGCTTTTAGAATTCTTACCATAAATAATAAGCTTTCTTTATTTCATAGAACAAACAGCTTTCTCTCACCTTATGCAAAGTATATTCTTACTGTATAGTTCTTAAAATTTACTTATTAATGAAAATTATAAATATACAAGTAATTGAAGATGTTAAAATAAGTGTATCATTTCATAGTTACAAAAATTCTATTTTGATTTAGTGGGTAAATTTTCGTTGAAGAAAACAAAACATATAAGTAGAACAGAATGTGGTAGTTTATGTATATATTCTAGTACTCTAAGAAGCTAAGACTAGAAGACTTTCCCAACTTTGATGAGGTAAGCATAGGCTAGATAATAAGTGTGGAAAAGCCCGGTTAACAGAGTAGCTTTATGTTTAAATATCAAGTATTAGTGAATATATAGGAAGGGAACTTTTGAGTTTTGTTTCTTTTCTTACTTGCTTATTTTTTTTCTGATTATCCATGACAGATTAATCAGATTATCCATGTTAATCTTGAGTCTGGAGTCATGTATATATTGCATAATATTATAAAGGAGCCTGTTGTATGGTAACATTTTTTAGAGTTTTCACATATTGCAAGAGCATAAATTTCTCTCTTCAAGCAAGAAATCAATGGGAACTCATCAATGCTTATGATACTTAGAATGAAGGAAAGATCAGTTTTTTTCTAAAAGGTTTTTCTCAGGAAAGGCCGGAGCCTCTGAGCATTTGGGATTTTCAGTGAAGAAGTGTTTGCACAAAGTTCTCTACACTTATACTTAAAGCTCAAGGCTAAAATAATCTAATGAGACAAATATGTAATACAAGAGAAAGTATGTTGATAAATATTTCATCTTTATTTCTGTTTATTGGAAATTTTGAAACAACATCCTAAGCTGCTAATTACACCACCTTTTTTTCTTATAGTTTGAGGCAAAAGGCAACACATTAATTCTTTGATTGGCTTTCTTATCTTTATCTTTTATTTTCTTAAATCTTCACTTCTGTGCCATTGGGATGCTTTCCAAAGGAACTTCTGTAGAGGAAATCTTTTCTCTGCTTTTCCCAAGTTAGTTCAAACCTGCTGTTCTAGAAACTCTTAAGGCAATGGTATACTAGCAAACAAAAAACCTGTTTTACATCCTTTTGGAAATGTAGTCAACAAATAAATAGAGAATATATATGTATATATATGTATATATGTGCGTGTGAATATATATATGTATATATATGTATATGTGTATATGTGTATATATGTATATATGTATATATGTATATATGTATATATGTATATATGTATATATGTATATATGTATATATGTATATATGTATATATATAAAATATAGAATAATAAAAATAATCCTATATAAGACTGAGGAAACATCTGCATTCAATGAACTTTTGAAAAGAAAACAGCAATAAAGTGAAATTTGCATATAGTGAGATTTACCTATATAAAATGAGAGATTCCACATTTATACTTGCACAGTTGTGCAACCAATACCATAACCAACAAGCACAATTCAATAATAGTATTAATGATGCTCTGTTAGACACCCACCAACAGTGGATAGAGCTTGGGGACTCTTATGGAAGAATGGAAGGAATGATTGCATCCTGAATGGGATAAGAACTCCAAAGGCAGATCAACAGAGTCAACTAATCTGGACCCTTGGGGCTCTCCGAGACTTGAAGCACCAAGTAAAAAAACATGTACAACCTGAAAGTAGGCCTCCTCATACATATGTAGCAGATGTGCAGCTTGATCTTCATGTTGGTCTAAAACAACTGGAGTGGGGACTAACCCAAATGCTGTTACCTGTATTTTTTGCATGATCTTCTAGCTGTGCTGCGTGGTCTGGTCTCAGTGGGGGAGGTAGCAACTACCCTAGCAAAGATTGATTTGTCATGATGAGGGATACCCAGGGGTACACCACCCACACAGAGGAGAAGGGGTATGGGGGAAAGGATTATGAGAGGGAGTGACCTTGTGGGCAGGCTGTGAGCAGGATGTAAAGTGAATATGATTTAAAGAATTGTAAATCCTCTCAAAAACAGAAGGTTAGCAGCCTTAGTGAGAAACTTTTTGTAACTTTTCTCAAAATGAAGGAAGCATGGGGTTTTCTCTCTAGGAGCAAAATTGGTAGGCTGTTTAGTCACTTTAGGTTTAACTTTGTGGGTTACACCCAAATTAACTTTAAAGAAGCCTTATCAATTCCCATTCTGATTGGCAATATGGAAGAGATAGTTTGAATTCATTCTTACCAATAGCTATAATTCCTCATTGGAATGGGCTGAATGCTTTTGACACTGACAAAATCACAGAAATACTTAATCCTTTTCAAACTGAGGTATTGATGATGAAGTAGTACAGACAGCTATGGATTTTAAAAGGTAGACCTCCAGTAACAGTGTCCTTTCCACTGCTGACCTGGAGGCTTTACAACAGCTGTACCTGACCAGACTGAAACATTGTACTTCTGCCATAACAGAACCTCAAAAATTTCTCACCAGGCCAAATTGTAGCATTCTGACTATGAAAATCACTGTCTCTGGGATCATGAAATATAATATCTGTTCTTTATAATGAATTCAGTCGGAGTTATTTATATTACCAGCACAGAATACAGGAATACAGATATTATTGTTTCAGTATCATCATTTTAGTGGATAAAATAGTATATTATTGTAGTTTTAATTTGCATTCATTAAAAACAATATTTCTGCAATATTCCCATAAGACTCCCCTTCACCCCAATTCACCTTGGACATATCTGAGTCAATATATTACCTTGAACCTATATATCATTGTGTAGACTTTTGGAAATCATGGATATTTCCCAACACCTGTTTAACACTGGTAACTGATTCCAAGATTTCTCTATGCCATTTAGACAAAACCTAACTATTTTTTTTATTTTGACAGCTCAGGTTTTTACTGGCAGTATAAGGACTCCTACATGGCCATACTGGGAGAAGGCAAATAGAATAAAGAGCAGCTGTGTGTTAGACGGAAGTACTATAGAATGAAGTGGCATATTCCTGTAAGTGATAATATAATTGATGATTGGCATGTAAAATCAAAATATAGAACATACTGTTTGTATCACATTGCTATTGTTGATTGTCATGCTTTCAAAGACAGAGTTTTGCTGTTTATCCATGATTGGCTTGACATCTTTATGTGGCCCAAGATGACAGAACTCATTAAAGTCTTCCTGTTTAGCAACTAAATTTCTAGGATTATCAATATACATATCAATTTTGAGTTCATATGTTGTATACATTTACTGATTTTATATTAATGTTTCAAAGGTATAAGAGACTACAAGAACTCACATATTTTGCAAGATTGGTTACCAAATCAATCCATGAATGAAAAAAACATACGCCTTATGTTGTACTAAATGTTTTTTACCTACTTTCCATGGGAATTTTTAATTTTGTCTGGTCAAAGACTGAAAAACAAGAATTTAACTGCTGGTAAGAACTCATAGCCTCTGAAATTTCTATGTGAGCTGCTGAGGAATTAAATTCTGAATGGACTTTCTTCTGAGTTGGAATTCTTAGGAAAAATATCAGATGATGTTGCAGTTAAGAATCCTGAGTTGGAGAAGATTAAAAATGTAACTAAGCCAAAGCATGCTTCTGTAGGGGGTGGATCTAATGGTAGGCCCTCGTCCCAAATTATTTCTTGATCAGTAAAAATACTAGGGGCCATTTTCTGGGTGAAAGGATGCAGGCAGGATTCTAGGTCCCCATAGGGAAGTGAGGAGACACAGTGAAGGAAAGTTTTTCACCATGTTTCAGAGGGACGGAAAGTAACCAGCCATATGAAATCTCAGGCAGAATGACATAGGTCCTTCTCCAAGTGGGAGGTTACAGTGTTGAGTTGGGACTAAAGTTAACTGAGCAACTGAAGCAGAGGGAAAGTTAAGATGTGGTGAGCTAAGAGTATTGGGGAAGGCACAATAGCCTAAGAAGGCTTAGAAGAGCCCAGCAATTGAGTCAATAAGTCAGGTTGAAATTGAGCAGTACTTGTGTGTTTGTGCTTATTTATCCATAGATCATGTATTATCTACGCAGCGGCTGGTAGTGCTGCCCTCACAGAGCTAAAAGTGGGGTAGCAAAAGCTGCATGCTACTTGTTAAATAGAAAACGTGTAAAAAATAAGTAATATATTCTTTTATATAATATTTTAAAAAATAAGTTCTTTGCTGAAAAGTAAAGGTAATACAATAAAGTAGTAGTTTTTTAAAGATATATTTATTTAATTTATGTATGTGAACATATTGTCACTATTTTCAGAAACATCAGAAAACGGCATGAGATCCAAATATGTGAGCCAATATGTGGTTGCTAGGAACTGAACTCGGAACCTCTGGAAGATCAGTCAGTGTTCTTAACTTCTGAGTCATCTCTCCAGCCCCAAAGTTTTTGTCATAAAGAGTTTACAAACTATACCATGTAAATTGTTCAATGGGAAAATGTAATAGAATTAAGACAAAATGATTGTTATGTGGCTAGTAACATCAGTTTATCAAGAGGATGCACCAGGCATGCTCAAGGCATATAGTTTCACATTTTGAAAAAATTTAGAATTACCAACTTAAATGATTTCATTGCAAAAATAACTAAGTGAGTATTATTAAGGTCAAACAAATTTTCTATGAAAAGACTTTTGATTAGTATCCACCTCCACATGGACCCACTATTATTTTCTCTATCTCAAGCTATTTTTATAGTAATTATTTTCTTTACTATTGTCTCTCTCACTCAAAATTTTAATTTTTAGTGCTTCCTCTTGTTTTTTGTCATTTAAGATAAATGTTTTATAATTTGTATAATATTATTTCATATCATGAATTTTTTATTGGATATTTTTTATTTACATGTCAAATCTTATCCTCTTTTCTGGTTTCCTGTTGATAAACCCCCTATCTCATTCAGCCTCCCCCTTCTTCTCTGAGGGTGTTCCCCCTCCCCAACTGCCCACCGCATCTTGTCTCCCCTCCCTGACATTCCCCTACAATGAGGGGTCTAGCCTTGACTGGACCAAGAGCTTCTCCTCCAGTTGGAGGGCAATCAGTTGCTGCATATGCAACTTGAACCATGGGTCTGTCCATGTGTACTATTTGGGTAAGGATTAAGTTCCTGAGAGCTCTGTTTGGTTGGTATCATTGTTCTTGTGGGTTTGTAAGCCCCTCTAGGTCCTTCAGTCCTTTAACACCTGCAATGGGGACCCCATTCTCAGTTCAATGGTTGACTGCTAGCATTTGTCTCTGCATATATCATGCTTTGGCAGAGTCTCTCAGGGGATAGCTATATCAGGCTTCTGTCAGCATGTACTTCTTGGCACTAGAAATATTGTCTGGGTTTGGTGGTTGTATGAATATAGGTGGGATCCAAGGGTCTGCTCCAAATTTTGTCTCCATATCTCCTCCTGTGAATATTCTTGTTACCCCATTTAAGAAGGACAGAAGCATCCACACTTTGGTCATCCTTCTTCTTGAGATTCATGTGGTCTGTAGATTGTATTTTGGGTAATCTGAGCTTTTGGACTAATATATACATATGAGTGAGTGTATACCAGATGTGTTGCTTATGAATGAATTACATCACTCAGGATGGTATTTTATAGTTCCATCAATTTGCCTGTGAATTTCATGAAGTCATTTTTTTGATAGCTGAGTACTACTCCATTGTATAGATGTATCACATTTTCTGTATCCATTCCTCTGTTGAAGAGCATCTGCGTTCTTTCTAGCTCCTGGCTTCTATAAATAAGGCTGTTATGAACATAGTGAAAGCCATATCTTTGTTATATGTTGGAGCATCTTTTCAGTGTATACCCAGGAGAGGTATATCAGGGTCGTCAGATAGTACTATGTCAAATTTTCTGAGGAACCTCCAGACTGATTTTCAGAGTGGTTGTACAAGTTTGTAATCCTACCAAAAATTGGGGAGTGTTCTTTCTCCGTATCGTCACAAACATTGGTTGTCAACTGAGTTGTTTATCTTAGTCATTCTGATTGGTTTGAGGTGGAATCTCAGAGTTGTTTTAATTTGCATTTCTCTAATGACTAATGATGTTCAACATTTCTTTAGGTACTTCTTGGCCATTTACTATTCCTCAAATGAGAATTTGTTGTTTTGCTCAGTACATTTTTCATAGGGAATTTTTTCTCTCTGAACTCTAACTTCTTAAGTTCCTTTTATATATTAGACGTAGCATTGGTAAAGATCTTTTCCCAATTGGTGGAGTAGTGGTTTTGAACTAATGACAGTGTCTTTTGCCTTAAAGAAGTTTTGCAATTTTATGTGGTTCCATTTTTTGATTCTTGATCTTAGAGCATAAGCCCTTGATATTCTGTTCAGGAATGTTTTTCCAGTTCCCATATGTTCAAGGTATTTTATCACTTTTGCTCCTTTTAGTTTGAGTATATCTGGTTTTATGTGGAGGTCCTTGATCCACGTGGAGTTGAGCTTTGAACAGGGTGATAAGAATGGATTGATTTGCATTCTTCTACATGCTTATCTCCAGTTGAACCAGCACTATTTGTTAAAAATGCTATCTTTTTTTCCACTGGATTGTTTTAGCTCCTTTGTCAAAGATCAAATGACGATAGTTGTGTGGGTTCATTTCTGGGTCTTCAATTCTATTCCAATGATCTACCTTCATATCTTTGTACCAGTACCATACAGTTTTTATCAGTATTGCTAAGTATACAGCATGAGCCCAGAAATGGTAATTCCCCCAGAAGTTCTTTTATTATTGAGGATAGTTTTCACTATCCTGTTTTTTGTTTGTTTCTTTTGTTTTGTTGTTGTTCTTGTTGTTGTTGTTCATGATGATGATGTTGTTATTCCAAAGGAATTTGCAAATTGCTCTCTCTAACTCTATGACAAATTGATTTGGAATTTTGATAGGGATTGCATTGAATCTGTAGATTGCTTTTGGCAAAATGGCCATTTTTACTATATTATTACTGCCAATATATCATTGTGGGAGATATTCCCATCTTTTGAAATCTTCAATATCTTTCTTCAGAGACTTGAACTTCTTGTCATACAGATCTTTCACTTGCCTGAGTAGAGTCACACCAATGTATTTTTTGTTACTTGTGATTATTGTGATGGGTGTCATTTTTATAATTTCTTTCTCAGCCTCTTTATCCCTTGGGTAGAGGAAAGCTAATGATTTGTTTGTGTAATTTTATACCCAGCCAGTTTGCTGAAGTTGTTTATCTGGCTTAGTAGTTCTCTGGTTGAACTTGTGGGGTCACTTCGGTATACTATCTTTTCTTCTGCAAAGAGTGATATTTTCACTTTCTCCTTTCCATTTTGTATCCTGTTGACCTCCTTTTGTTGTCTGATTGCCATGGGTAGGAATTTGAGCACTATATTGAATAAGTAGGAGTGAATAGGTAGTCATGTCTAGTCCCTGATTTTAGAGGGATTGCTTCAAGTTTCTCTCCATTTAGCTTGATGTTGGGCAATTGTTTGCTGTATATTGCTTTTATTATGTGTATGTATGGGCCATGACTTCCTGATCTTTCCAAGACTCTCAAAATAAAGTGGTGTTAAAATTTGTCAAATGATTTCTCTGCATCTAATGGGATGATCATGTGATTTTTTTTCTTTGAGTTTGTTTACATAGTGGATTACATTGATGGATTTTTTTTTATATTGAACCACGCCTACATCCCTGGGATGAATCCTACTTAGTCATGATGGATGATTGTTTTGATGTGTTCTTGGATTCTGTTTACTAGAATTTTATTGAGTATTTTTGCATCCATATTCATAAAGGAAATTGTTCTTAAGTTCTCTTTCTTTGTTGGGACTTTGTGTGGTTTAGCTATAAGCATGATTATGGATTCATAGTATGAATTAGGTAGTGTTCCTTCTGTTTCTATATTGTGGAATAGTTTGGACAGTATTGTTATTAGGTCTTCTATGAAGGTCTGATAGAATTCTTCACTAAAATCCTGGGCTTTTCTTGCTATGGAGACTTTTAATAACTGCTTCTATTTCATTAGGAGCTATGGGACTGTTTAGATGGTTTATATAATCCTGACTTAACTTTGGTACCTGGTGCCTGTCTAGAAGATTTTCCATTTCATTTATATTTTCCAGTTCTGTTAATATAGACTTTTGCAATAGGGCTTTTTGAATTTCCTTAGATTCTGTTGTTTTGTTTCACCTTTCATTTCTGATTTTGTTAATTTGGATACTCTCTGTGTGCCCTTTAGATAGTCTGGCTCAAACTTCATCTATCCTGTTGATTTTCTCAAACAAGCAGCTCTTAGTTTTATTGATTCTTTTTACGGTTCTTCTTTTTTCTACTTGGTTGATTTCAACCCTGAGTTTGATTATTTCCTGACATCTACTACACTTAGGTGTATTTGTTTCTTTTCTTTGCTAGAGTTTTTAAGTGTGCTGTGAAGATGCTAATTTATGTTCTCTCTAGTTACTTTAAGAGGGAGTCACGTATGAGTTTTTCCTCATAGCACTGCTTTCATTGTGTCCCATAAGTTTGGGTATGTTGTGCATTCATTCATTAAATCCTAAAAAAGTATTCAATTTCTTTCTTTATTTTTCCTTGACCAAGTTTTCATTGCGTAGAATATTGTTCAGTTTCCATATGTACGTGGGCTTTCTGTTGTTTTTGTTGTTACCGAGGACCAACCTTAGTCCTAGGTGGTCTGATAGGCGGCTTGGGTTATTGCTATATTATTCTATTTGTTGAGGCCTGTTTTTATATGGTCAATTTTGGAGAATGAAAATTGAGGTGCTGAGAAGAAGGTATATTCCTTTCTTTTAGGATGAAATGTTCTATAAATTTCTGTTAAATTCACTTGGTTCATAACCTCTGTTAGTTTTTCTATATCTCTGTTTAGTTTCTGTTCACATGATGTGTCCATTTATGAGAGTGGGTTTTTGAAGTCTCCCACTAAAATTATATAAGGTGCAATGTGTACTTTGAACTTTAAAAGGTTTCTTTTATGAGTATAGGTGCCCTTTTATTAGAAGTATAGACATTGAGGATCGAGGGTTCATCTTGGTGCATTTTTCCTTTAATGAATATGAAGTGTCATTCCTTATCTATTTGATAACTTTTGGTTAAAAGTCCATTTTATTAGATATTAGAATATCTACTCCAGCTTGTTTCTCGGGACTATTTGCTTGGAAAATTGTTTTCCAGGTTTTTACTCTGAGGTAGTGGTTGTCCTTGTCACTGTGGTATGTTTCCTGTATGCAGCAAATGTTGGGTCCTCTTTACATATCCAGTCTATTACTCTATGCCTTTTTACTGGGGAATTGAGTCCATTGATGTTAAGAGATATTAAGGAATAATGATTTTGATTTCCTGTTTTTTTTGTTAGAGGTGGGATTATACTTGTGTGCTTTTTTTCTCTTGGGTTTGCTTCAAGAAGTTCACTTTCTTTCTTTTTTCAAAGGTGTGGTTTCCCTAATTGTGTTGGAATGTTCCATCTATTATCCTTTGTAGGGCTAGATTTTTAGAAAAAAATATTGTGTAAATTTGGTTTTGTCATGGAATATCTTGGTTTTTCCATCTATGTTAGTTGAAGAATTTGCTGGATATAATAGCTTATGCTGGCATTTGTGTTCTGTTTCCTTCTGTCTGATATCTGCCCAGGATCTTCTGGATTTCATAGTCTCCGGTGAGAAGTCTGGTGTAATTCTGATAGGTCTGCCTTTAAATGCTACTTAACCTTTTTGCCCCTACTGCTTTTTTTTTATCTTTATTAACTTGAGTATTTCTTATTTACATTCCGATTGTTATTCCCCTTCCCAGTTTCTGGGTCAACATCCCACAACCCCTCCCCCTCCCATTCTACATGGGCTTCCCCTTCCCATCCTCCCCCCCATTACCACCCTTCCCCCAACCATCACTTTCACTGGGGGTTCAGTCTTGGCAGGACCAAGGGCTTCCCCTTCCACTGGTGCTCTTACTAGGCTATTCATTGCTACCTATGAGGTTGTATAGTCTTTGGGTAGTGGCTTAGTCCCTGGAAGTTCTGGTTGGTTGGCATTGTTGTTGCCCTTACTGCTTTTAATATTCTTTCTTTGTTTTGTATGTTTGGTGTTTTGTCTATTATGTGACAAAAGGAATTTCTTTTCTGTTCCATTTTTATGTTAGAGAAGTTTTCTTCTATAATTTTGTTGAAGATATTTATTGGCCCTTTAAGTTGAGAGTCTTCACTCTCTTCTATACCTATTATCCTTAGGTTCCATCTTCTCTTTGTGTCCTAGATTTCCTAGATATTTTGGGTTAGAACCTTTTTGCATTTTAAATTTCCTTTGATGGTTTGTTCAATGTTTTTATGGTAACTTCTGCCCCTGAGATTATATCTTAACTCTCTTGTATTATTGGTGATGCTTGTGTCTATGGCTCCTGATCTCTTTCCTAGGTTTTCTATCTTCAGGGTTGTCTCCTTTTATTCTTTATTCTTTCTGTTTTCATTTTTAGACTCTGTATGGTTTGCTCAATTCCTTAACCTGTTTGGTTATGTTTTCTTTTAATTCTTTAAGGGATATTTGTGTTTCCTTTTTAAGTGTTTCTCCTTGTTTACCTGTGATGTCCTGCATTTCTTTTAAGGGAGGTATTTATGTTCTTCTTAACATCCTCTATCTTCATCATGGGATGTGGTTTTAAACCCACTTCTTGCTTTTCTGGTGTGTTTGGATATCCAGCATTTGCTTTGGTAGGAGAACTGAGCTCAGATGATGCCAAGTAGTCTTGGTTTCTGTTGCTTTATATTCCTGCACTTGCCTCTCACCAACTGGTTGTTTCTGGTGTTAGCTGGTCTTGCTCTCTTTGACAGAGGCTTGACCCTCCTTTAAGCCTATGAGTCATCACTACTGGAGACCAACTTTCTCACATAAGAATCTGGGTACAAAGACTGTGGGATTGGGTCAACTCCATGGGCAGGCAGACACTGAAAGTTTCCTGTTCCAGTCTGTTCCTGGGTTCATGTGTCCTGAGGGCTACAGGCCATATCTTCTTAGCAGAAATGGTGATCTTACCTCTGCTCTCAGGTTTGTGGGTGTTCCTTTAGATTGGCTTTCAGGTCCAGGCACAGGCAGAGATCAGAAGGATCCTCTAGCTGACTGCTCCTAGGTTCCTGTATCCAGAAAACTACAGGCAGATAGCTATTGTGCCAGGAATGTAAACAGAAGTGGTGGTATCTTCTGAGCTCTCAGGACTGTCCACACTTCTGACAGTCAGTCTCTCTCCCCCACAGAAGTTGGGTACAGAGAGGTGTATGAGTGGGTCAGCTCTGGGCACAGACAGAAACTGATTTGTCTTGTTTTAATGCAGAAGAAATTACATCAGAACACTACCATAAGAAAAATATAAACACCATGCCATCCACAAACCCTTTGATATAACACTGTGTCCTAGATGTAAGTTCTGACTGAGCAATGGTGTCACAAAGCTTGTGGGTGTGAGAGTTGCCAAATGATGTCTGATTTGACTTAAGACCCACTGTATGTGATGGAAGCCATATCTATCACCACCTGAGAAACAAAGAATCAGAGGCTCCATAGTCAAGAGTCCTAAGGTAAAGCCAGATACTACTGCTCTAAATTTTTCTTAAAAAAAATAAAAGTATCATTAAAAGACTTCTGATATTTTGTTCTACTTATAGGTCAGTGCCTTTAAAAGTCATCATCAGAGAATCTTACTCTTGCAGTAGATTAAAAAACACAGACATTACATAGGCAGAGACTGACCTTGAAAGATTCAGCCCTAAAAGTGATGTCTCCAACAAATTCTTTCCCTCAGGACTTTTTTTTGGAAAAAGTATAAAAGGAATGGAGCAAACCAAGAAAACAAGTCCCATTAAATCCACACCATCAAAGCTCATATGAACTCATAGAGAATGGAGGCAGCATACAAAGGGACTTACAGGTCCAGTAGATATATATTACTACTGCTTCAAGTGAGAACCTGACTCTTTTTTTTTTTTTTTGTTTTTATTAACTTGAGTATTTCTTATATACATTTCGAGTGTTATTCCCTTTCCCGGTTTCCGGGCAAACATCCCCCTCCCCCCTCCCCTTCCTTATGGGTGTTACCCTCCCAACCCTCCCCCCATTGCCGCCCTCCCCCCATAGACTAGTTCACTGGGGGTTCAGTCTTAGCAGGACCCAGGGCTTCCCCTTCCACTGGTGCTCTTACTAGGATATTCATTGCTACCTATGGGGTCAGAGTCCAGGGTCAGTCCATGTATAGTCTTTAGGTAGTGGCTTAGTCCCTGGAAGCTCTGGTTGCTTGGCATTGTTGTACTTTTGGGGTCTCGAGCCCCTTCAAGCTCTTCCAGTTCTTTCTCTGATTCCTTCAATAGGGGACCTATTCTCAGTTCAGTGGTTTGCTGCTGGCATTCGCCTCTGTATTTGCTGTATTCTGGCTGTGTCTCTCAGGAGCGATCTACATCCGGCTCCTGTCGGTCTGCACTTCTTTGCTTCATCCATCTTGTCTAATTGGGTGGCTGTATATGTATGGGCCACATGTGGGGCAGGCTCTAAATGGGTGTTCCTTAAGTCTCTGTTTTAATCTTTGCCTCTCCCTTCCCTGCCAAGGGTATTCTTTTTCCTCATTTAAAGAAGGAGTGAAGCATTCACATTTTGATCATCCGTCTTGAGTTTCGTTTGTTCTAGGCATCTAGGGTAATTCAAGCATTTGGGCTAATAGCCACTTATCAATGAGTGCATACCATGTATGTCTTTCTGTGATTGGGTTAGCTCACTCAGGATGATATTTTCCAGTTCCAACCATTTGCCTACGAATTTCATAAACTCGTTGTTTTTGATAGCTGAGTAATATTCCATTGTGTAGATGTACCACATTTTCTGTATCCATTCCTCTGTTGAAGGGCATCTGGGTTCTTTCCAGCTTCTGGCTATTATAAATAAGGCTGCGATGAACATAGTGGAGCACGTGTCTCTTTTATATGTTGAGGCATCTTTTAGGTATATGCCCAAGAGAGGTATAGCTGGATCCTCAGGCAGTTCAATGTCCAATTTTCTGAGGAACCTCCAGACTGATTTCCAGAATGGTTTTACCAGTCTGCAATCCCACCAACAATGGAGGAGTGTTCCTCTTTCTCCACATCCTCGCCAGCATCTGCTGTCACCTGAGTTTTTGATCTTAGCCAATCGCACTGGTGTGAGGTGAAATCTCAGGTTTGTTTGATTTGCATTTCCCTTATGACTAAAGATGTTGAACATTTCTTTAGGTGTTTCTCAGCCATTCGGCATTCCTCAGCTGTGAATTCTTTGTTTAGCTCTGAACCCCATTTTTTAATAGGGTTATTTGTTTCCCTGCGGTCTAACTTCTTGAGTTCTTTGTATATTTTGGATATAAGGCCTCTATCTGTTGTAGGATTTGTAAAGATCTTTTCCCAATCTGTTGGTTGCCGTTTTGTCCTACTCTTTTGCTTTCTCTTTGTCCTTCTTGCTTGTCTTGTCCAACTTCCATGTAATTGTTTTTGTTTTAAACTAATGATATTTTAATTTTGTTGTATTTACAAACTGTCTGAATGAAAGAATGAATAGCTAGACCTATAATAAACATTATCAATGAACTGTTACTTACACCTGATAGGAAAATGAGAAACAGGTTTCTCCAATGGAATGACTCTGGTTATATCAATAAATACAGGGCAAGTATTATATCTAGTAGTGGTTGACTAACATATAATTGTTGGTTGTGTGTGCATGTGTGTGTGTGTGTGTGTGTGTGTCTGTGTGTCTGTGTGTGTGTGCACGCATATGTGCTTGCTTTCATATTTGTTACAGTTTTATTATTATTATTTTGTTATTTTGTTCCATGGTTTGGGAGAATTGTGTTGTATTTTTGGAGAAGGTAGTTAAAGTTGGATAAATGGGAAAAGATTCTGGAAGAACATGATGAAAAAGAAGAATATGATAAAACATATTTAAATTTTAGATTGAAAAAAGAAAAAAATTAAGAAAAAAATGAAACTCTTCCCAATCCTAGATGATACCTTTTCCTGGAATGTATCAGATATATCCTTTTTTTTTTTAAGGGACTAAGTTGAAGTGGAATGTGACTATTGCTTTTCATTTTGAAATAATTTCAAATTAAACTTTTAAAAATAAAAACAGTAGAATTTGCCATCTCTAGCTATCGAGAAAATACAAATCAAAACTTCTTTTGCATTTCTTCTTATACATGTTAGAATGTCTATGATTAGTAAATAAGAGACTGCTCATTCTGCTGAGGATGTGAAGTAAGGGGACCTTCATCCTTTGCTTGTGGAAATGAAAACTTTTATAGCTCCTATAAAAGTAAGTGTGGAAGTTCATCAGAATGATGGGAATTTTTCTTCTTTAAGGGCCAGCTATACTACATGGGCACATACACAAAAGATGCTTTTATGCTTTCAGGAAACACTTGATCAAACAATCAGAAATGTAATCATCATCCAAGGTACATACCCTCAGACTAACAATGCTTGTGAAAATATACCAGGGCAGTGGTGATACAAAACATTGAGCAACAGCCAAAGTCTGAGTTCACTTATGGCCCACTCCATGGGATGGGCTCCATACCCAATACTGCATAGGTGACCACGAACCAGAGACTAGATTATCCAGGGTACTACAAAAAAACCCAATACTACTAGTTTTAAAAAGTCAGTAGCAATAAGATATCTCCTAATGATCTTTACTGATAAAGCTGTGCCTTGCTTAGCCATCAACTGAAGAGATTCCTTCAGCAGATTGGAAGAATACAAAGAACCACAGCCAAACAACATGAAGAGGTTATAGGCCTTGGAACACTCAATCTTAAAATATTTCTCCTTCGTAAAAAGATATAGTTGTAGACTGGAAGTCTGAGCATGGAATCACTCAGCTGCTTACCTCCAGGAAGCATAAACTCTATGCGAAGTGCTCATGTCTCTTAAGACAAGCTGGCCAATCAGACACTTTAGTCAGACCTGTCAGTCAAAGAGGAGGACATTTCTTCCAGGTGCAAAGAGGCTTGTTTCACTTAGTAGCTGAGCCTGCCTAAGTGCTTTGGTGTGCTGTGGGCACAATAAGGAAAAGCTCTGAACTGGCAATATGAATGCAGTGACTTATGGTGAATTTCATTCTGGGAGAATGGACTTTATTAGATCCTTCACAGAAGAGTCTCTACAGAAATGTGATGCTGGAGACCTACTGGATTCTCACAGCTATAGGTTACAATTGGGAAGATGACTATATTAAAGAACATTTTCAAAGTTCTAGAAGACATGTAGAGAAACCATATAATTGTAACCAGTATGGTAAAGCCTTTTCATGTCATTATAGTCTCCAAATACATAAAAGAAGCCATACTAGAGAGAAACCCTATGAATGTAAGCAATGTCATAAGACCTTTGCATATCAAAGTAATCTCCAAATTCATAAAAGAACACACACTGGAGAGAAATCCTATGGATAAAATCAATACTGTAAAGATTGTTTTATGGGGTTGGGGATTTGGCTCAGTGGTAGAGCGCTTGCCTAGCAAGCACAAGGCCCTGGGTTCGGTCCCCAGCTCTGAAAAAAAAGAACCAAAAAAAAAAAAAAGATTGTTTTATTTCAGTCATCTCCTAGAACATAAAAGAACACATACTGGAGAGAAACCCTGTGAATTGAACCAATAGCCTTCGCATATCATAGTGGTCTCCAAATGTGTGAAAGAACACACAAAGAAGGCAATCTGTGTGAATGTAATCAGTGCAATAAAGTCTTTGTAAATCAGAATTACCTCATCCTATTTTAAAAAATACAGGCTAGAGAGAAACCCTATGAATGTTATCGATGTGGTAATGCTTTTCTAAGTCAGAGACATTTAGAACATATAATAATATATACCAGAGAGAAATCCTATGAGTGTAACTAGTGTGGTAAAATCTTTGTATGTCATTATCATCTTTCAAGGAATGAACGAAATCATAGTAGGGAGAAGTTGTATGAATGTATTTAACTATGGTGAACCTGTAAATATGGTGAAAACTATGGTGAAATTCTGTAAATATGAGCAATGTGCTAAGGACTTTATATTATGGTTCAATGAGATTCAACACTACTCAAGCACTAGGCCAATGCAAATGACAAGAACTTATTTCAATCAAGCTACTACTGACTGATCAGGGCAGAGATCAAACTCTAGAGCTGAACTAGGATACAAACATTCCTATCCATGATCCAAAATATTTAAAAAATAGAAAACAAACAAACAAACAAAAATGTTTGACTTGAAAAACAAAGACATCTGTGCCAAGTCATATTTACCTACATTTTGTCATCAATAAAGATTTAGGATGAGAGGCTCTCCTTATGTAGCTAATCTATGTCAACTGATGCAGAATATGCTTTATAGTCTAAACAGTAATATCCATTATTTCTTTTGTATCTAGGAGCAGTCACTATGTTTTGAGGAATAAAACATAAATGAAAATTAGGAAAAGTCATTTTTAGAGGAATAAAAAATAAAAACTGGAAGCTGGTCTTGTACTTAGAAGTCCCCATCTCCCTAGAGCCTCCAGTGATGAACTTAGTTTTAGCCTATGATGAAATCAAGGCTGATAAAAAAGAAGCGATACTTAGAAGAAGTTTCCTCATTTGCATATTATAATCATCTTCAATGAGATAAAGGGATACATATTGCATAAAAACCCTACAAATGTTAGCAATGTCATAAACCTTCTTCATCACATAGTTA
This sequence comes from Rattus norvegicus, assembly GCF_021556685.1. Taxonomy (NCBI): domain Eukaryota; kingdom Metazoa; phylum Chordata; class Mammalia; order Rodentia; family Muridae; genus Rattus; species Rattus norvegicus. Next base: position 7,940,763 of record NC_141539.1, on the reverse strand, counting down.
CCTACTAATACACAAAGAATGCACCCTAATGAGAAAGCCAATGAATGTAACCAATGTAGTAAAACCTTTTCACAACACAGTCATCTCCTAATCCATAAAAGAATACACACAGAGCTGCCACCCGGGAGGAGTAACAGGTAAGTGCTGTAGGCTTTCTGCCCTGATTGTGTTTTGGGTCCATCTGGCTCAAGCAGGAGGGAGCTGATTCCAGACTTCAGTCATAGCCAGTGCAACCTGCTCCATCCACAAAGTCCATGTGAACCTCTACTACCTGAGTCAGATAGTGAACAACAAAAAGCAGAGGGTCTGCATGGTGCATTTGAGAAACTAAGGAATGTTGAACATCAGAAGTGTTCTAGAAGAGATAACTCATCAAAGACTGCCAGAGGAGATGCTCAATGCCCTGATGGAGTTCTTTGAAGATCTTACAGAAAAGTCCTATACCCTGGAAGGCTATGGTGTCTCCTTCAGTGTGCCATGCTCATCATTAAGCTGAGTGGAGATATACAGAACTAGGTAATCAACAAGCAGAGCCCAAAGAAGCAAATCTGGCTATTTTATCCATCTAGTAGTCCCAAGTGGTTTGACTGGACCAGGAAGAACTGGGTGTACTCCCATGACAGTGTGTCTCTGCATGGGCTGCTGGCCTGGGATCTGACTCAAACTTTAAGTACCAAACTGAATTTGTCTTCATTGGCCTGTTTTGGAAAAAGCATTTGACTACCTGCCAGATTCAAAGATATGAAAAAGTATTAGGCGAAGACCATAGCTTCCTTCTGTAGCTAATTATCTATTTTCCCATGCCTGCTTCTGAGGACAATTATACTAAGTGTGACAGCCTGTGGGGGGAAAATGTATGTTACCACACCCTTTCCCTCCAAAAGTATAACCTGGAGAGAAACCCTAAGAACGTAACAAGTATGTTAAAGACTTTGCATTTCTTAGTGGTCTTTAAATACATAAAAGAATAAATACTGGTTACAAACCCTACAAATGTAATGTGATAAAGTCTTTTCACCACATACATATCTATGAATACCTGAAGAACGCATACGGAAGATGTGTGCCTACAGACAAGCAATCTGGGAAAGCCTTTACATGTAGAAGTAGTCTTTAAAATTATGAGAAAAAGTCATACTGCAGAGAAACACCATGAAGTAGTCAGTGTAGTAAATGTTTGCACTTCATGGTAACTTTATACAAGAGTAAAACCTATAGTATGTAATCAGTCTGTTAAAGACTATGTTTATCACAATACTCTTTAAAGATTAAAAGCACTTATACTAAATGGAGTCTCTAAATATAAAGGATTTGGTAAGATCCTTATTTAACAAACTTATCTTTACTTACACAAGATTATTGGATAAATATCTGACAAGTGTCTACAATATATTCAAGTATTATGATGTTCCTCCTTGGTTTTTTTTTTTCTATTTGCAAGCTAATATGGACAAAAGACACCCTTTTATAATTCAAAATTCTCTTCAATTACATGAAAAATTCATCTAGGTGTAAAGCTTTTTGGGCATGTATTAGTGCCTTAGTTTTTGCTGTAAAATAAAACATCTAAAGCAACTGGTAAAGTAGTTTAATTTGGCTTAGGCTTCCAGAGGGTTATGGGGTAAGAATGAAAGTGGCAATGCAACAAATGTCACATGGCACTTAAAGCAGAAAGTTCAGAGCTCATCTGCAAGCTGAAGCATGAAGCAGTGTGGGAACTAGAAATGATGGGTTGATGTAAACTTTCAAGCTTAATGCCAGTGATAGATTTCCTTCAGCATTACAGTATTTCTTAAATCCCTCCAAAAGAAACCATCAACTTAGAAGTACTTGAAGCCTACATGCTTGCTATCTCTTACATGAACCAATACACGATGAAGAAAAATTCTGCAGGTAAGCTTTCAGGTACCTTAACACCTGAGTTACTTGGATACATCCTTACAAAAGAAAGACATCATGTGATGTCAGTCTGTCTCTCTGTGTGTATATGCTCATGGATGCTGGTTCCCATGAATATTAGACCCTTTGGCCTTCTCATAAGAGAAATTGATGAAAGTTTTCAAAAACTTGAACTTGGTCCTGGGAATAAAATTTTCTGAACTGGTTAGCCATGTCTCTAGCCTTTTAAATACTTTTTATTAGATATAATTTTATTAACATTTCAAATGCTATCCCCTTTCTCAGTTTCCCATCCATAAACCTCCTATTCCATCCATACTCCTCCTCTTCTTTGAGGGTGTTCCCCCATCCATCCACCCCTTCCCACCTCCCTACCCTGACATTCCTTTACACTGGCAATTTGAGCCTTGGCAGGACCTAGGGCTTCTCCCCCCACTGGTGTCCAACAAGGATATTCTCTGCTACATATGCATCTGAAGTCATGGGTCTGCCTATGTGTCCTCTTTGAATGGTGGGTTAGTTCCTGGGAGCTCTGGTTGTTGGTATTGTTGTTCTTATGAGGTTGCCAACTCTTTTAGCTCCTTCAGTTATTTCTCTATCTCCTCCAGTGGAAACCTCTTCTCAGTTCAACGGTTGTCTGCTAGTGTGCACCTATGTATTTTTCATACTCTGACAGAACATTTTGAGACAGCTATGTCACAGACTCCTGTCAGCAAAAGACATTGAATGTCTTCGTGATGACAAGACATAGAAAAGAACTCATACGAGCTAAAAATACTCTTCGTGTAAATAATTTGATATAGGCTTTAGCCACCATAGTTGTTTTTAATTTCACTTTTCATCATAGCCTTGAGAAAAGTAATTGATTTACCATGTTTATTCAAGTATAATGGAGATCACCAATTCTTGTCCAGTTCTGCATGGTCATAGAAGGGACAGTTTGAAATCATTCCCACCCTTGGAGCAGAGCTAGCAGGGTATTTGCCTCTACAAGTTTTGACAGTTGCTATGGACCTAGGGTTTGTTTGTATAGTTATGTACATAATTTACTTCATTTTTCTTTTTTTGGAAATATTTTCCCTTTCAAGATCACTGGGTAATGTTCTTCCTGCCAAGGTTAATGACTCCATGATAATTAGAAACAGAATGATTTCAGGAGTCAAGGGTGTGTCTATATTCCTCATCAAAACTGATGAATGCTCTGCACTTCAGGAAAGACCTTAAGGCTATAGAAAAGAACTCTGAAAATGTGGTTCAAAAATATATAATTTCATAATGATGGAAAATAAACAGATACAATTTGAATTGTGTGAGAGGCTTCACAGACCTAAAATAACAAAGGCAGCTACTATAAGTGAACTTTGCAAAAAGATACAAAAGTAGAAAGATTCCTGAGTCCAAGGTCAGCCTGGGACAGTGAATTTAAGCACAGGTGTGCTGGGGATGGTAATTTCAGGATGGGATCCCACACATAGTTAATTGTCTGCGCTTACAAAGTTAGGCAGATTCCCGAATTCAATTGCTATGTTAAAAGATGCACCTGTTATTTCTAAGAATCTAGGGGCTAAGGTCTTAAAACGGTGATTTTTGATATATTAAAAAGGGAACATGGCAGTTTATTTGTAAGAAAATGACTGTGACTGGACTTTATAGGAGCTAAGTTGTCTGGTAATCACAAAGCTCTCTCAAGCAGAACACATGGGTGTCAGCTTCCATCTATGATTGACTTTCATTTTGAAGTCCTGCCTTCTAAGAGAACTATCTAGAAATGCTAGATAATATAACAGCAATGAGGTTTATTTAAGGAAAAAATAATTCTCTCTCTCTCTCTCTCTCTCTCTCTCTCTCTCTCTCTCTCTCTCTCTCTGTGTGTGTGTGTGTGTGTGTGTGTGTGTGTGTGTGTGTGTGTGTATTCTTATTATGGGTTTTTAGTGCCATGACATGTATCTGCAGACAAGAAGACAGCTTTGTGGCATCTATTGGACATCTGTATGTGATGATTAATATTAGATTGTTAGCTTTGTGTACCACACACAGTTCCCAGTGAGCAATCTCATTGATGCTCAAATAAGATTAGTTGAAACACTACTTCAGTAAAATATTGTGTCTTCTCCCAAATGTAAATATTTTCATCTAATAATGCAGAAAACAAGACTATTTGAATAATAAATCCTATGTGCAAGTGAAAGAAAAAAATCTCCTAAGGGCATAGGTCACCTTGTAGAAGAGGAAGTAGAGAGATACTAAGAGATAGAGAGCATAGAGGACATCAAGGAAACAAGGTCTTCTAAGGCAACTTTATCAAAACACATATGGACTCACAGAGAATGAGAAGTAGCAAGGAGCTTAAACAGGTCTGTCTCACATCATTTGAATATATAGTGTATTTTTCAGTTTAGTGCTTTTTTGGGGACATCCCCAAGTATGGTAATGATTGAGTCTTTATTCTTGTTCATACTTCTAGGCTCCATTGCTTTTGTCTTATCAGAAAACAGATGGAAATGAAACATAAGAAAATGCATGAAATCCTGGGGGATAGTTCTTTTTCAGCATGTTCCCTATTAAGGTAAAATTTTCTCTCATTTTTTATGATTACTTTACATAATTAATTTCTAAAGTCCTGCTTTCAAGGACAGACCTGTCAATCAGGGGATCTGGTTGTCGAGTTAATAACAGTTATGAAGAAATAATAGCATCATATTTGGCTTACATAAAATTAAATGAAAATAGATTTTAAGTGTTTGGGCAAATATATGTTACTCATGAATTCATTCTTTCTATGCCTGTGGCTAGTTATAAGGGTTAAATTACTAGTCATTTGAAGCACACCTACATTATACATAATGACATTTACCTTAATGATTTCAATTTTTTTTCATTACATACACGGAGGAGCTCCTATTGTAATATGGATAAAATATGCATCACTAAAGAGTTAACTGAGAGCATTAAAAGTAAACTTATGACTTTTAAAACAAATAAAGCAATTTCTCGGCAAGATTAACTCATTATTACTTCTTTATTAACAGATCTCTCTATTTTGACTACCAAATGGAAATTTTAGGTTGAAATTCCACTATCATTTAATGATTTTAATAGTGCTATGTATGTCCTGTTTGTTGTATGAGATGTTAACACTTTTCTAGTTTGCAGGGAAAAACAAAAGCTAATTTTATACCATGACCTGTTGCCTCCAATTATTTTAGAAAATTTGCTTTATTTCATTTTATGTATGTCAGAAGCTTTATATGTGCTTCTCCATCCAATGTGTGCCTGCAGTGTTAACAGAAACCAGTGGATGATGTCAGATCGAGGGAACCTGAGCTACAGGCACTTAGCTATGAATCATGATGTGAGTGCTGAGAACTAAACACAGTGCTTTTAGCCACTGAGCCATCTGTCGATCACCTATTTATAAATTATTTCAGGCATGATCCCATTTAATCTCAGAGTCTGAAATTCTACTTCACCCAACACAGGCATAGACTGTGATTTACATAGAGTGATTAATATCGGAACCACTCAGTAAGATATCTGAATCTGTTTTCTTAATTTGCTCTCATGTGTTTTTGTTATTACCTGCATTCTGCAGTGTTCAGGCCATGCCTTTGCTGGAAGGCTTCTTTGCTAGGCTTTATTTACTGCATGCTTGAAGAAAGATAGTATTAAATCCCACAATTATCAGCATGGAAAAATTCAAACCTTTTAAAATGTGTGCTCTTCATGAATATTTATAAGCTGGAAACCTCCTCCAAAACAGGCTGGGTTTTATTAAGCACTGAAGGAGAAACAGAGAATTGAGATGCGAATGGATGTGAAGTTCTGGAAGTGATACAAGTAGTTGGCCCCACTCAGACAGTGCTCACTTCCAGATTTATCTGGGATAACCTCATCATCCTAGAATAATCACATTTTCATAAAGAGAAAGAAATTTCCTAAAATTATAGGAAAGCAGGGAATAATTCTGGCACTAGTAAATTGGTTATAACTCTTATAGAAAATGCAATTGCCCCTGAGAAAACTTTTGATATGGAAAATAGTTCAGATATATCTCAATGCCTCTCACAATTAGCTCTTTTTGCTAAATGGGCCCATTAACCTCAATATTTCTAGGGTAATTGTTTGTTGCTCAGTGATAAATAGCAAGGCACCATCTGCACATAAAACCTCCTTTTATTCTTTTCCTCTCGTTATTATATCTGGGTGCCTATGTTTTACTTAAATGTATGAATAGATTTGTTTATTAAATAGACACACTAAATACTCTGTACTGAATCTAGGGTAAGTAAGTTTACAACTTGCAGAATGCAATTTTTCATACTACCACTTGTAGAGAACTTATTTTTATAACTAAAATCATAGATCAGTAAAAGTAGTCCACTTTAAATTTTGTGAATGTCTGTTTTCACTTTTGCAATATGTACAGTATTATAGGAAAATGTATAAATGACAGAATACTAAAGACTTGTTATTCTAGAAAGTTGTTAAAATTACATATCTTTGTAGGACAGTAAGTAATTAATAAATTTGTGAAGTAAACAGAAAGAGAAGTTTCATCTAGGCAATGTGTTTGTGCTTTGGACTTATGATCAAATGGGAAACATCACCAATTCCTGGATTCTATTCATTACTACTGTTTCTTCTTCTTCTTCTTCTTCTTCTTCTTCTTCTTCTTCTTCTTCTTCTTCTTCTTCTTCTTCTTCTTCTTCTTCTTTTCCTTTTCTTCTTCTTTTATCGTCCTCCTCCTCCTCCTCCTTGAGGTCCTTCAATATAACTTAACTTTCAGGCAAACATTTGATGTAGAATGTATTTGCAATATATTGTAATAAGTCTTTATAATATAATGAGGTATCTAGATTTTTATTCCATGCACTGATCACTAGTTAATTTTTGAATGGTTTCTTAATCTCCATTGTCTTCTTTTTCCTCTATCATGCATTAAAGTTTCTATCCTACAGTTTACAGAATCTGTGAAAACAGTTTCTTTGTTCCCCTTGGTATCTCTAGTGCTTCCTTCTTTGAGCAATTATCAACTGGGATATCTTGGATATTATCTTTATGAAACATATTTTTATTTGCCATTACAATTTAGCAACATTAATGTATTAATTAATACATTTCACTTCTTCAGTATTCTTGGTACTATATCACTTCATAATCAGGTACATCTATCTCCAAATGTCCCCAAGGCCATGAATTATTTGGAACTTTTAAAAACCTCTTATTGGATAGCTGTTTGATAACTTCATATACATACAAACTATGCTCTGATTATTCTAAACTTCTACTATCTCCAATCTCTCACCTATCTAAAGCATCCTCCTTATCCTTTTCCCATATTTATCTCTGATCATGTTTGTTGTTATTATTTAGAAATACTCAGTTTATCCCAGTACCGTATGTGTGTCAAAAGGTTTGGAACTATGCACTGGAGCCTGGGAGCTCTTCACTGAGTTCAAAACTGAAATCAGTAATTGCCTATCACCCAAAATGCATGAGTAACCAATAGTTTGTCAGGAAGGGATAAGGACCCATAAGGAAGTACCTGGTTCGAGGTTGACTATTGATAGTTTTTGTCTTGGGTAGGCCAACTGCAAGCATTCATAGTTTTCTGAGGTCAGGAATACATTGTCTGGGCATACTTAGAAGACAGTATCTTATTATCTTTCTCTACATCTTATACTTACATTTTTGGGCTTCCTCTTCTGTGATGATTACTGAGCCTTGTAAAGGATGGATGCTTACTTGAGGAATGAGCCATCAAAATGCCACGTATGATAAAGAATATGCAATGTTTATTTTGGGGGCCCTGGGCTACATACTTCCATTTTATTTTACACCTGAATAAAATTCTGCTGACCATGTTGACCACATTTTAATCATCCATTATTATTTTAATGATGTCCTGACTGTTTTCTATTTTCTAGTTATTTTAAAGAGAGCAGTAATAAACGTGGGTAAGCAAGTATTGTTGTAGAAGATGACAGAAAACTTTGAAATTATGCCCAGAAATGATATAATTAGGACATATGGCAATCCTATTTCTAGATTTCTGATAACCCATCAAATATACATAGAATTTCCCCATCAACGAGGTCAAAGTATACTTTTCTCAATATACAATATGATCCAGAAGAACTATACTTACAAACCAACAAAACATTCTCAATAAATTAAAATTCTAAATACGTAGTCACTTTTTTATATAACAAAAGTGAAAGAAAACTCAGACTTAGTAAAAGTAAAAACACATAGAAATTAATAGTTTTGAAGCAATTAAATAACTCTTCTAGATAACTAATATATGTAATGTGAAGTTACAGAAGAAATTATAAAATGACTACAAAACAAAACAAGCCAACAAAAAGGTTCAATTCAATTAAATTAATGGGATTCCATGAGTTCCAATGCTCAGGGGAAATTGTTTCTATTTCCATATTCAGCTTTTACAATAGTTTTATTAATTTTGTTCACCTGTTGGCTCCTTTGAGGGTTTTATTTATTCCCTTCCATTGTTTGTGTTTTTTACATGTAATTTTCCTGATATCATTTTATACATTAGCTTTGTCACTTTAAGGAATATCTGAACAAACAAACCTGTCTGGAGGAAAAAGATAGTTGGACTTATGACTTCGGAGACACCAATCAGAGATGAGTTGTGCCTATTACTTTGGAGCTTAACTGAAGAAATGTCTTATAGTAGAAATATATGATAGTTCATCTGCCCATTAAGGAATTTAAACAAATTTTAGAGGATCCAGAACAGTCTCAAATAAACACCACTACCCCTAAAACATGGTGTTATCTTCTGATCTGAATGATGCTTCTGTTTCTGTAGGCACAGACATAGAAAAAAAATCTCACACTGTACTCCTTCTCTGCTAGAGTAGATATTTTGTATCGGTAACAATTCTCACAGTATTAAATGACTACTAGATTCTTTTGGTTTTTCAATCTTACATTTTTTATTCTATCTGTATAATATTAAGACCCATACCTCTAACTAGAGTATTTAGAAGTTTCAATTGGTAAATTGCTTGCTGCACAAATATGAGTACCTAAATTTGTTTCCCAAGAAACTGTATAAAACATGAATATGTTGGAATTTATATGTAATCCCATCATTGAGAAGTACAAAGAAGAGTGCATCTCAAGAATTTCCTGGCAAGCCATTCAAGATCCAGTGAGAGACCCTTTCTCAATCAAATACAGTCTAGAAATAATTGAAGAAGAGAACTGACATTGATCTTCATCCTCAGAATTTTCACAAGAGACAATACACCTGTACTGACATGTATAAACTTACACCTACAAACCTATCACGCCTAAATACTCTCAGATCCACACATGCATGCATTAAAATTGTTAATACTCATAAACACCTGAAAATGCAAACCACACGCAGAGAAATGAGAAGGATGCAAATCATAACTACTCAAAAAGCATAATCCTAAAAGCATATACACTCATCATAAGTTTGCATCATAATTTGTCATTAGACATTGACAACAGGGCCAATGAAAGACAAGCAACAGTAGACAAAGCCAGCAGCAACATCTAAATACAAATATCAGTAGACAAAGCCAACAACAGAATCCAAACATAAACAAGATTGGACAGAGACAGTAGTATGAACACAATACAAACAGTTGTAAGCAAAACCTGAGAGGACAAATTCTAATTTCAAGAATGAGTTGATCAAATCTACTTTACAGTTTTTAAAGTCTTGTTTGTAATTTAAAAACACATAATATACAAAAAGATTTAAAGCAAAATTAATTATTTAAGAAGGTGGCTGTGAATAAAAAAGAAAAATAGCAAATTTACTAATTAAACATAATAAGATAAATTTTAAAGGTTATTCAAAGAACTAAATATATCCATAAAAACACATATATGCAAACACAGCACACACATACACCACCACCACTACCACCACCACCACCACCACTACTGTCAAGCCAGGCATGGTGATGAACCCCTATATTTCTGGCTTTTGAGAGACCGAATCAAAAGTGTTCCTATTACTTTGAGGCAGAATGGAATACATAGTGATTTCACAATTTGCCTGGGCCACAAATATTATGCTACCTTAACTGGAAAGGGAAATCCAAATTCGTGAGGGGGGGGAAGAGGGGGGAGGGGAGGAGAGAGAGAGAGAGAGAGAGAGAGAGAGAGAGAGAGAGAGAATGTATGAATAAAATAGGATTGCCAACAGTTAAAGGATTATAAAAATGAACAGTGTTATTACAAGGAAAATTACAGAAGTAATAAGTGTTGTTAGAAACATTCAGACATAGACCAGGGTAGGCAGAAGACTGAATCAGTGCACTACAAAACAGAAAATAGTAATATTTGAATATATGGAACAACGAGAAGAGAAAAAGACTAAAGATACCTCAACAAAGGAAACGCATTACAGCTCAAACAGATTACAGCTCAAAAACTGAAAAAAATGGGGCTTATTTCTCAGCAGCACAATTGTATGTCACAAATTAATAGCATGATATATTCAGAACAGTACTAGGAAGGAAAACAAGTTTCAGTCAACAGTGCTAACCTGTTCAAAATCAACATTCAAACTACAAAAGAAATTTATTCATTTCAAGACAAATATAGGAGGAAGGTACCCCACAAGGTATTATAGATATTCTGCAGTTTGAGGTTAAGGATGCTATTAAACAAAAGTAAGTAGTAAAAAAAATGAAAATCTTTGTATGGGCGGCTTTAGGAACTAGAAAATTTTATTTTGGCATACTATTTCTGTAATTGTATTGAAAGCATTTGAAAAGATTAATTGTTTTCTCTTTTCATATTTTATTAATTCTTTGATAATTTCATACAATGTGTATTTCTCACATTTACTGTCATCCCCAACTTTTCCCAGATCCACTCCCAACTTCTTTATACAATCAAGTTGATGTTCTCTTTGTGTTTTCAGACCTATCAATTATAATATGTGTTCCCATACATTACTGGATGTGTCCCCTTCCACTGGACCATGACTGCCACACAAGAGATTGTATTTTTGAAAACTAATAATAGTATACAGCAATATTTAATTAAAATATTATTTTAATTAATAGTATTTAATTAAAAATATTACGATGAATTTGCAATGAAACTTTACATTAAGTTTGCTATATATTTTAAGAGAATAATCTATGACTATATTGATCTGTAATTTTGAGATGAAATATTAAAAGATATAATTCTGGGCTAAAGTCAGTAAAACCCATGATACAAATGAACAGGAATATTCTTGTATTAGCCATTGAGATTGGCCTAGTGTCATTTAGAACAGAAGTCAAAGCAGATCTATATGGCAAAAATGTAAAAGATAAAAATTATTACAGAATATACACATACAAGAAGGAAAGTGAATAGGTAATAAATTTTTCATTACACTTTATATCTAATTATGTAAGCCATGAAATTCTCTCATTTCCTATTGCCTTTTGAGTAACACTAGCTGCATACTAAGTGTCCCAGAAATATTTTACAAATTAAAGTTCGTAGACATTTTTGTACACAGTCACCTTTAGATATATTGAAAGTTTACTTTGTCTTTTTCTTAGTGCCTTTCCTGCTTTTATTTTGTTTTTCTTTATTAATATACAAATTTCTTTTTATTTAATTTTTTTTATCTTTACTAACTTGAGTACTTCTTATTTACATTTTGAATGTTATTCCCTTTCCCGGTTTCAGGCCAACATGGCCCTAACCCCTCCCCCTTCCCTTCTCTATGGGTGTTCCCCTCCCCATCCTCCCCCAATTAACGCCCTCCCTCCAACAATCACGTTCACTGGGGTGGGGGTCAGTCTTGGCATGGACCAAGGTCGTCTGCTTCCACTGGTGCTCTTACTAGGCTATTCAAGGTTGGAGCCCATGATCAGTCCATGTATAGTCTTTGGGTAGTGGCTTAGTCCCTGGAAGCTCTGGTTGCTTGGCATTTTTGTTAATATGGGGTCTTGAGCCCCTTCAAGCTCTTCCAGTCCTTTCTCTGATTCCTTCAACAGGGGTCCCGTTCTCAGTTCAGTGGTTTGCTGCTGGGATTCGCCTATGTATTTGCTGTATTCTGGGTGTGTCTATCAGGAGAGATCTACATCCGGTTCCTGTCTGCATACACTTCTTTGCTTCAACCCTCTTATCTAATTGGGTGGCTGTATATGTATGGGCCACATGCAGGCAGGCTCTGAATGGGTGTTCCTTCTGCCTCTGTTCTAAACTTTGCCTCCCGATTCCCTGTGAGGGTATTCTTATTCGCCTTGTAAAGAAGGAGTGAAACATGGGCATTTTGGTCATCCCTCTTGAGTCTCATGTGTTCTGTGCATCTATGGCAATTCAAGCATTTGACTAATAGCCACTTATCAATGAATGCATACCATGTGTGTTTTTCTGTGATTGAGTTACCTCACTCAGGATGATATTTGCCAGATCCATCCATTTGCCTATGAATTTCATAAAGTAATTGTTTTTGATAGCTGAGTAATATTCCATTGTGTAGATGTACCACATTTTCTGTATCCATTCCTCTGTTGAAGGGCATCTGGGTTTTTTTTTTCCAGCTTCTGGCTATTATAAATAAGGCTGCTATGAACATAGTGGAGCATGTGGCTTTGTTATATGTTGGGGCATCTTTTTGGTATATGCCCAAGAGAGGTATAGCTGGTTCCTCAGCTAGTTCAATATCCAATTTTCTGAGGAGCCTCCAGACTGATTTCCAGAATGGTTGTTCCAGTCTGCCATTCCACCAACAATGGAGGAGTGTTTCTCTTTTTCCACATCCTCGCCAGCATTTGCTGTCATCTGAGATTTTGATCTTAGCCATTCTCACTGGTGTGAGGTGAAATCTCAGGTTGTTTTGATTTGCATTTCCCTTATGACTAAAGATGTTGAACATTTCTTTATGTGTTTCTCAGCCATTTGGCATTCCTCAGCTGTGAATTCTTTGTTTAGCTCTGAATTCCATTTTTTAATAGGGTTATTTGTCTCCCTGTGGGCTAACTTCTTGAGTTCTTTGTATATTTTGGATATAAGGCCTCTATCTGATGTAGAATTGGTAAAGATCTTTTCCCAATCTGTTGGTTGCCATTTTGTCCTAACCACAGTGTCCGTTGCCTTACAGAAGCTTTGCAGTTTTTTGAGATCTCATTTGTCAATTCATGATCTTAGAGCATAGGCTATTGCTGTTTTGTTCAGGAAATTTTCTCCTGTGCCCATGTGTTCGAGAAGCTTCCCCACCTTTTCTTCTATTAGTTTGAGATTATCTGGTTTGATGTGGAGGTCCTTGATCCACTTGGACTTAACCTTTTTACAGGGTGATAAGCATGGATTGATCTGAATTCTACATTCTGACCTCCAGTTGAACCAGCACCATTTGCTGAAAATGCTATCTTTTTTCCATTGGATGGTTTTGGCTCCTTTGTCAAAAATCAAGTGACCATAGGTGTGTGTGTTCATTCCTGGGTCTTCAATTCTATTCCACTGTTCTATCTGTCTGTCTCTGTACAAATACCATGCAGTTTTTATCACCATTGCTCTGTAATAATGCTTGAGTTCAGGGATAGTGATTTCCCCAGAAGTCCTTTTATTGTTGAGGATAATTTTAGCTATCCTGTGTTTTTTGTTATTCCAGATGAATTTGCAAATTGTTCTGTCTAACTCTATGAAGAATCGGATTGGAATTTTGATGGGGATTGCATTGAATCTGTGCATCGCTTTTAGTAAAATGGCCATTTTTACTATATTAATCCTGTCAAACCATGAGCATGATAGATCTTTCCATCTTCTGAGGTCGTCTTCAATTTCTTTCTTCAGAGACTTGAAGTTCTTATTGTACAGATCTTTTACTTGCTTGGTTGTAAGTAACACCGAGGTATTTTATATTATTTGGAACTATTATGAAGGGTGCCGTTTCCCTAATTTCTTTCTCAGCTTGTTTCTCTTTTGTGTAGAGGAAGGCTACTGATTTGTTTGAGTTAATTTTATACCCATCCACTTTGCTGAAGTTGTTTATTAGCTTTAGTAGTTCTTTGTGGAACTTTTGGGATCACTTAAATATACTATCTAATCATCTGCAAATAGTGATATTTTGACTTCTTCTTTTCCAATCTTTATCACCTTGATTTCCTTTTGTTGTCTGATTGCTCTGGCTAAAAACTCAAGAACTGTTTTGAATAAGTAGGGAGAGAGTGGGCAGCCTTGTCTAATCCCTGATTTTAGTGGGATTGCTTCAAGTTTCTCTCCATTTAGTTTAATGTTAGTGACTGGTTTGCTGTATATGTCTTTACTATGTTTAGGTATGTGTCTTGGATTCCTGTTCATTCCAGGATTTTTATCATGAAGGGTTGTTGAATTTTGTATAAAAGTAATTGTGGCTTCATAGAATGAATTTGGTAGTGCTCCATCTGTTTCAATTTTGTGGAATATTTTGGAAAGTATTCTATGAGGTCTTCTATGAAGGTCTGATAGAATTCTGCATTGAATACATCTGGACCTGGGCTCTCTTTTGTTGGGAGACCTTTAATGACTGCTTCTATTTCTTTAGGAGTTATGGGGTTGTTTAAATGGTTTAGCTATTCCTGATTTAAGTTTGGTACCTGGTATCTGTCTAGGAAATTGTTCATTTCCTGCAGATTTTCAAGTTTTGTTGAACATAGGCTTTCTAGTAGGATCAGATGATTTTTTTGAGTTTCCTCTGATTCTGTAGTTATGTCTCCCTTTCTATTTCTGATTTTGTTAATTTGTACACACTCTTGGTATCCTCTCATTTGTCTGGCTAAGGGTTTATCTATCTTGTTGATTTTCTCAAAGAACCCACTTTTGGTTCTGTTGATTCTTTCTATGATCCTGTTTGTTTCTACTTGGTTGATTTCAGCTCTGAGTTTGATTATTTCGTGCCCTCTATTCATCCTGGGTGTATTTGCTTCATTTTGTTCTAGAGGTTTTAGGTGTGCTGTCAAGCTGTTGACATATGCTGTCTCCTGTTTCTTTCTTCAGGCACTCAGAGCTATGAGTTTTCCTCTTAGCACAGCTTTCATTGTGTCCCATTAGTTTGGATATGTTGTACCTTCATTTTCATTAAATTCTAAGAAGTCTTTAATTTCTTTCTTTATTTCTTCCTTGACCAGGTTATCATTGAGTAGAGCATTGTTAAACTTGCATGTATATGTGGGTGTTCTTCCCTTATTGTTATTGAAGTTCAGTATTAGCCCGTGGTGGTCTGATAGGACACATGGTATTATTTCTATCTATTGTATCTGTTGAGGTCTGTTTTATGACCAATTATATGGTCAATTTTAGCGAAAGTACCCTGAGGTGGTGAGAAGAATGTATATCCTTTTGCTATAGGATAGAATGTTCTATAAATATCTGTTAAATCCATTTGGCTCATGACTTCTCTTAGTCTGTCTATGTCTCTGTTTAATTTCTGTTTCCATGACCTGTCCATTGTTGAGAGTGGGGTGTTGAAATCTCCTACTATTTTTGTGTGAGGTGCAATGTGTGTTTCGAGCTTTAGGAAGGTTACTTTTATGTATGTAGGTGCCCTTTAATTTGGAGCATAGATATTTAGGATTGAGAGTTTATCTTTGTGGATTTTTCCTTTGATGTATATGAAGTGTCCTTCCTTAACTTTTTTGATGACTTTTAGTTGAAAATCGACTTTATTCGATATTAGAATGGCTACTCCAGCTTGCTTCTTCTGACCATTTGCTTGGAAATTTGTTTTCCAGCCTTTCACTCTGAGGTAGTGTCTGTCTTTGTCTCTGAGGTGTGTTTCCTGTAGGCAGCAGAATGCAGGGTCCTCATTGTGTATCCATTTTGTTAATCTATGTCTTTTTATTGGGGAGTTGAGGCCATTGATGTTGAGAGATATTAAGGAATAGTGATTATTGCTTTCTGTTATATTCATATTTGGATGTGAGGTTATGTTTGTGTGCTTATTTTCTCTTTGTTTTATTGCCAAGACAACTAGTTTCTTGCTTTTTCTAGGGTGTAGCTGGCCTCCTTATGTTGGGCTTTACCATTTATTATCCTTTGTAGGGTTGAATTTGTAGAAAGATATTGTGTAAATTTGGTTTTTTCATGGAATATCTTGGTTTCTCCATCTATGTTAATTGAGAGTTTTGCAGGATCCAGTAACCTGGGCTGGCATTTGTGTTCTCTTAGGGTCTGTATCACATCTGTCCAGGAACTTCTGGCTTTCATAGTCTCTGGCAAGAAGTCTGGGGTGATTCTGATAGGTTTGCCTTTATATGCACTTGACTTTTTTCCATTACTGCTTTTAATATTCTTTCTTTATTTTGTGCATTTGTTGTTTTGTACTATTATGTGACGGAAGGGGTTTCTTTTCTGGTCCCATCCATTTGGAGTTCTGTAGGCCTTTTGTATGTTTATGGGCATCTCTTTCTTTTGGTTAGGAAAGTTTTCTTCTATGATTTTGTTGAAGATATTTACTGGTCCTTTGAACTGGGAGTCTTCACTCTCTTCTATACCTACTATCCTTAGGTTTGATCTTCTCATTGAGTCCCGGATTTCCTGTATGTTTTGGCCCGTAGCTTTTTCCGTTATACATTATCTTTGACCATTGTGTCGATGATTTCTATGGAATCTTCTGCTCCTGAGATTCTCTCTTCTATCTCTTGTATTCTGTTTGTGATGCTTGTATCTACGGCTCCTCCTCTCTTCCTTTGGTTTTCTATCTACAGAGTTGTTTCCCTGTGTTCTTTCTTCATTGCTTCTATTTCCATTTTTAATTCCTTCTACTGTTTGATTATGTTTTCCTGGTATTATTTCAGGGATTTTTGTGATTCCTCTTTATAGGCTTCTACTTGTTTATTTATGTTTTCCTGCGTTTCTCTAAGGGAATTCTTCATTTCTTTCTTGAAGTCCTCCAGCATCTTGATCAAATATGATTTTAAATCTAGATCTTGCTTTTCTCGTGTATTTGGGTATTCAGTATTTTCTTTGGTGGGCCAATTTTGCTCCGATGATGCCATGTATTCTTGGTTTCTGTTGCTTGGGTTCCTGCTCTTGCCTCTCGCCATCAGATTGTCTCTGGTGTTACTTTCTTCTTTTATTTCTGACAGTGGCTAGACCGTCCTTTAGGCCTGTGTGTCAGGAGTGCTGTAGACCTGTTTTCCTGTTTTCTTTCAGCCAGTTCTGCTTTCGGGTGTGTAGTCTTTCCTGTCTACTTGTCTTCAGCTGTTCCTGTGGGCCTGTGTCCTTAGTCGACCAGGCAGGTCTCTTGGAGCAGAAATGTTGGTCTTACCTGTGGTCCTGTGGCTCAATTTGCTCGTGAGGGACTGCTTTTGAGCTCTTGGTGAGGGCAGCAACCAGGAGGTCCTGCGCTCTCTTTTCCGGGAGCCCCCCGTGCACCGGGTTCCCAGATGGCATTAGGTGTTTTCCTCTGGAGTCAGAAATGTGGGCAGAGTGTAGTCTCTTCTGGCTTCCCGGGTGTGTCTGCCCCTCTGAAGGTTTATCTCTCCCTCCCATGGGATTTGGGTGCAGAAAACTGTTGATCTGGTTCCTTCAGGTCCAGGTGGTATCTGGAGAGCGGGGGACCTACAGTTCCTGTGCCCTTATCTCTGTTCCTAGAGGCCATATACAGTTTCCTCTTGGGCCAGGGATGTGGGCAGGGGTGGGCAGTATTGGTGGTCTCTCCCACTGTGTAGTCTCAGGTGTGCACACCTGTCCGGTCGGTGAGCTCTCTCTCCCAAGGGTTTGGGAGCAGTGAGCTGTGCGCTGGGATCAGTGAGGTTGGGGCTCCAGCTAAAAACTAGAAGTGTCCCCAAATTTCCTTTTAATATAATAGTTCTTAATGTGAAACTTATGTCACAGATGAGTGTGCAACAATGAAACACCACCAACTTCTGCAAAGCTGTCCTCAGAAAGAACAGTAGGACCTTCAAACCTTCTTATATTTTAAGAGACTGCAATATTAACAAATTTTATCTTTTTCAAAATGATTCCAGACAATCTTCGCTAAATTTAAAAGTAAACTCCTTGGAATAGTGGGTATAGCCCTATCGAGTCACATATATATTCTCACTGCTGGGCTGAGTGCAGCTGTATAGATTCACACGTATCTCCTGATTCTAAAACTGATTTCAATAAAATTTAAGCAGTAGAGAGTAAAGGAATCAATGGCCTATAGTGAAAGTTTGGCATATAATACCATTATTTTAGAAAAATTATTTTAACACAGTATAGAAACAATTTTAAAATTATTCATAAATGTATTAACATTCAAAAAGTTTTTAAAAATCCTCAGAAAATGGTCACTGTCTAATCTATTCTTAGTTAAGGAACCATTTTGTATATAAAGTATGCCATAGTTTTGATTTTATCTGGATATTTGGTACATGGATTTCTCAAGTAACCCAAGCTGTCCAAAAACCCTCTATGTATTCTAGGCTGGCCTCAAAATCATGGCAATCTTATTTCAGTTTCTTAATGCTGGGATAACAGGTCTGAATAACCACAGTGGGCTCATGTTGGTTTTTTTTTTACATAATTTTATAGATTTTTATTACTTTAAAATCAGATCCTTGGAAAACATGACAAACTGCCTTTGAAAATATTAGTAATCCATTTACTCAGCATTGCTACACATGAATTTTAACCATGCAGAATTCCAGGTTCAATTCTATTTGTCAAATGATGTCATTAGCCTATGAAGAAAGCATATGTACCTCAATTTTGTTTACTTCTATATAATCGTGAAGACTTAAATATTAAATTATTATGTTTTCTGAATATGTGTTCAATTATTAATCATGTAAGACCATAAAGTTGCTAAATTATACCAATAAAACATGACTTTATGGGGAGAAATGAAATAATAAGGCATATGTACTAAAATGAGATTCTCCAGTGCTGGATCAATGACTGCATAGTTAAGAACACTAATTGTTCTTGATTCGGTCGTGGTTCATGTCCCAGGATCCATAGAGTGAATCACAACATTCTGTAACTCCAGTTCTATGGGATCTGTTATTCTAATATTGAGCTCCATGAGTAAAGCAGGCTCATAGTGAACATACGTATAGAAGTGAAGGCAAACACTCATACACATAAAATAAATACATTTAAAAATTAAAAGTTAACCCCCAAAGGAAATGAAAAACAATCTAGTCAAATAATGTGAGTTTCATTATCAGAAAATAAAACAATGTATGTCTAATATTTAGCCAGTATATTCTTTATTGTTTCAAATCCAAATGTGCAATCACACAATTATTAACAGAACAAACATTAATATACAGAGTATTTTTACAGCACAGGTCATACCTTGGCTATTATTAAAACTATCTCTAAGCAGAGATTTGATTAAAAAATACATTATTCATGTGAGCTGTTGCTTAGTTCTTTGGGAGAGGTGGACATTTTATGGAAACTAGATTAGTTATTACATATATACATTTATATTTGTGTATATATTTGAAACTTTATTTAGTAATATAAATTTATTAAAAATGAATAAGGTCACCCTATTATTTTAAAACCAATGAGAATGCAAAAACTGTCAAATATCAGTAGATGATTTAGATAGAAATAATGAACCTTTTTCTGTGACAATCAGAGACTATTTGAATAAAGACCTGTTCCATGTTCCATATTCAGTTCATGTAAATTCATGAATGGAGGATGATCCATCCTGTGCAGATTTCTTACTTCATGCCAATTATGATATGCCTAGTGGTAAAGAAGACAAGTTTCTTAAGTTCTGTCTTGGAAGAGATGTTGTTGATTTTGCAATGATGCACATTTTTATTTTTCCATAACACTATTCTTTCTGATTTTTCATGCTGTCTCCTTGAGTATAACTATTCGAGACAGAGTTCTATTTTTTGGATGCAAATTTTTATTGGATATTTTTAATTTACATTTCAAATGTTATTTCCATTCCATGTTTCCCATCCATAAGCCCCCCTATCCCATCTACCCTCCTCCTTCTTCTATGAAGGTAATCCCCCTCCCCACCTACTCATGCTTCCTGCCTACCTGCCTTAATAGTTCCCTACAATGGGGGAGTCCAGCCTTGGCAGGACCAAGGTCTTCTTTTCCCATTGGTGCCGAACAAGGTCATACTCTGCTACATAAGCAACTGGAGCCATGGGTCTGTCCATGTATACTCTTAGGGTAGTGGTTTAGTCCCTGGGAGTTCTGGTTGGTTGGTATTTTTCTTAAGGAGTTGCCCCTTCAGTTCCATCAGTCTTTAACTTGTCCAATGGGGATGTGATTCTCAGTTCAATGCTGTGCTACAAGATTAGCCTCTATATTTGTTGTCATGCTCTGTCTGAACCTCTCAAAAGACAGATATATCAGGCTCTTGTCAGCATGCACTTCTTGGCTTCATCAATATTTTCTAGGTTTGGTGGCTGTATAAACATGGGCTAGATTCCCAGATAGGGCATATTCTGAATGGCAATTTCTTCAGTCTCTGCTCCAAACTTTGTCTCCACAACTCCTCCTATGAATATTTTTGTTCCCCCTTTTAAGAAGGACAGAAGCATCCATAGTTTGGTTGTTCTTCTTGAGCTTCATGTGTTCTGTGGATTATATATCGGGTGATTCAAGGTTTGGGCTAATATCCACTTATGAGTGAATGCATACCAAGTGAGTTTTTTGTGATTGGGTTACCTTACTCAGGATGATATTTTCTAGTCCTGTCTCTATGCATGTGAATTTCATGAAGTCATTGTTTTTTTAATGGTTGAGTAGTATTCCATTTTGTATATATAACACATTTTCTGTATCCATTCCTCTGTTGAAGGGTATCTGGCTTCTTTCCATCTTCTGGCTGTTATAAATAAGGCTGCTATGAACACGGTAGAGCATGTGTCCTTGTTATATGCTAGAGCACCTTTTGGGTATATGCCCAAGAGAGGTATAGACGGGTCCTCGGGTACTATTATGTCTAATTTTCCGAGGAACCTCCAGACTGATTTCCAGAGTGGTTGTACCAGCATGCAATCCCACCAACAATGGAAGTGTTCCCCTTTATCCACATCCTCACCATTAGGCATCTGCTGTAACTTGAGTTTTTGATCTTTGCCATTTGTACTGATGTGAGGTGGTATCTCAGGGTTGTTTAGTTTTGAATTTCCTTGATGACTAAGGATATTAAACATTTCTTTAGGTACTTCTCAGCCATTCAATATTCCTTAGGTAATAATTGTTTGTTTAGCTCTGTACCAAGTTTTTAATAGGGTTATTTGATTCTCTTGTTTCCAACTTCTTGAGTTCTTTGTATATACTGGCTATTTGCCCTCTATCAAATGTAGGATTGGTAAAGATGTTTTCCTGATCTGTTGGTTGCCATTTCATCCTAATGATAGTCTCCTTTGCCTTACAGAAGCTTTACAATTTTATGAGGTCCCATCTGTCGATTCTTGATCTTAAAGTATACAACACTGGTATACTGTTCAGGAAATTTCCTCCAGTGCCCATGATTTTAAGGCTCTTTCCCACCTTTTCTTCTATTAGTTTGAGTGTATATGGGCTTATGTGCAGACTCTCGATCCAATTGGACTTGAGCTTTCTACAGGGTAATAAGAATAGATTGATTGGCATTTTTCTACCTACTAACCTCCTGTCAAACCAGCACCATTTTTTAAAAATGCTATCTTTTTTACTACTGGATAGTTTTAGCTCCTTTGCCAAAGATCTAGTGACCATGGTATGTGGGTTCATTTCTGGATCTTTAATCTATTCCACTGATCTACCTACCAGTCTCTGTACCAATACTATACAATTTTTAATCCCTATTGCTGTGTAATACAACTTGAGGTCAGGGATGGTGATTCCCCAAGAAGTTATTTTATTGTTGAGGATAGTTTATGCTATCCTAGGGTTTTTGTTATTCCATTGAATTTGTAAATAGTTCTTTCTAAGTCTATGAAGAATTGAGTTGGAATGTTAATGGGGATTGCATTGAATCTGTAGATTGCTTTTTGCATGATGGCCATTTTTACTATATTAATCCTGCCAATCCATGTGTATGGGAGATGTTTCCATCTTCTGAGATCTTCAATTTATTTCTTCAGAGACTTGAAGTTCTTATCATAGAGATCTTTCACTTGCTTGGTTATAGTCACACCAAGGTTTTTAATGTTATTCGGGACTATTGTGAAAGGTGTCATTTCCCTAATTTCTTTCTCAGTCTATTTATCTTTTGAGTTGAAGAAGGTTACTGATTTGTTTGAGTTAACTTTATAGCTAGCCATTTTGCAGGAGTTCGTTATCAGCTGTAGAAGTTCTTAAAGAGATTTAAAAAAATTCTTAGACTTTACAGGAAAGATTAGTCCCTGATTCCCCTAGGAGGGAACAATTAATACAAAAAGATAACACAGAGTTAGTGATTGTTTTAAAGACTATTATGAGACTTTTGGCCCTGAAAAAATTCTAGTCACAGCCTTCAGTGGCCAGGCCTTCAACATTTGCCTGCGGAAGGAAAATGTTCATTAAGAGAATGTTCTTTAAGGGAGCCGGCCTCCCTCCCCTTATCCACTGACCCTATTCTAGAAAAGTCGGTCTCCAGCATTAAGTCACCTTCCCCATCAGTCATCATTGACGTGGAAAGTCCTCTAATCCTATCCCTGTAGCAGCCAGTTCCTGCCCCTGTGTTCAAAATACCCCAGGATAGCAGGCAGGGGAGCCCCTAAAGTAGTTCCAGAAAAATTCTGTAGCAGACTGCGAGGAACTGTGTTTTGCCCGACAGAATTCAAAGAACATTTTGGCTGGGTTTACCCTTGGATGATATCAGGAGAAAGTCTTGACACAGGCTCTTCAGCCTACATCAACTGAAGGTTGTGGCCAAGGTGAAGATCAATGTTTTCTTTTCCATGGTCCTTTAACCCAGTGAGACAGTTTGGTAAAGGGCTGGAGATTGCTACTGCAGTCCTGGAATTCAAAGGCATGGGGATGGCTGTAGTTCTATTAAAGGTCAGTACTCCAGTAGCAATCTCTTTGTTGGATGTAAGAGGCAGGAATCCCAGCTCAACTCTGACCCCTGCCTCAGGAATGACAGAGGAAAGATTCCTCATAGCCCAAGGTGAGCCAGTTATCTCAGACTATATCTTACTTTCTGATACCCAAGGCTTCGATCGGATCACATGCCCCTGGTCTCTTGGCTCAAGTTCACTAGTCCTGTCTGACAGCCTGGAAGAAACTTCTCTCCTAAATCTGGCTTTTCTTCCGTGCTCACCAAATGCTCCAGGGAGTGGGTGCTGTTTGGCATCTAGCACCCAGGTCCGAACCATCTCTCCATCATTTTGTTTTTAGTTCTTACTGGAAGCTAGCATCATTAAGAGGCTGGGTCTTTTGAGAGGCAAAGACACCAAGCTGACTCTGAAAGGAAGTACTCCTTAAGGGGGAGTCCAGAGAGACAACCTGAAACAGACTCCAGCTGCCCCTCTGGTTGCCTTTCTGTTTCACAGGCACAAAGCTTGCACTCATTATTGCACTGGCCATTTTGTCCAAAGAAAGTTTCCTTGTTTAGCTGTGTGACTGAATGCTATCTGTCATCTGATTTGGCTCTTCCACCAGCTCTTACCGGGTCACCCCCTAGCTTTCTTTCCTGGCCCCTTTCCTCTGTTCTTATGAAATTTATCACCTAATACACTGCATTGTTTGACCATCTTATAATCTTATAATACCTCCCATACAACTAATATGCATGTCGCAGATTCCCATTGTGAAGGTGTTGAAGGATCCCAAATTGAAAACAAGGGGATGGTGCATCCCCTAAATATTAAATTTACCTCTGCAGGTTGAAATCAGGATTGGACATGTGGATATACTTGGGGCCTTAAAATGTTACAATCAGGTGCTGATATAGGGATTATGTTTACCATAAAGTTGTTAAAAGAGCCTGTGTATCCCTATTCCCCAGCTTCTGGGCACTCACCCCAAGAAGGAGCCCATAGAGGCACTGAACATCATGCAGAGTGCACATGACTTCATCTACAGCCTGCACTCCACCAAGAGGAGCTGCTTGCTCAAAAAGCTGTACCGCTTCGAATCCATTGCCATTGCACAAGAAAAATTGGAAGCTCTACCACCCACTCCAGGACAGCTAAGAAATGTATTCTTTCACAATGCGATACCTTTCACAGGGTTTGGCTTTTTGGATAATGCAATTATGATTGTTGCAGGATCCCAAATTGAATTGTCTATTGGAATTATTTTGGGAATTTCAAAAATGACAGTCAACATGTTATCTTTCAATAATAATATGTATCAACATATTATTTAACCTTTGGGCATTGATGCTGTACTGTGCTGACTTGAGGTTTGCTTATTTCTTACATAGCATGCATAGCATAACTATTTATATCTTTATTTTTTTCCTGACGGTTATAATTCAATGCTGAGGTTTCTCCAAATTATTTAAGAAGTTTAATATCAGTCAAAATTATAATGCCCTTCCTGGTGGAATCCTTTCTGTGATATTTTAAGGTAAACATTTACAATCATATAAAAACATTCAACTTTTAAACTTCCACACCTATCCAAAATCAAGCAATGTTTTAACTATATCTGACTATTTTAATTTTGACCCACACTGTCTTTAAGAGTCAGAGGTTAATCAGAAAGAGCAATTGTCTCCCCCCTCCTTTTACATAAACTGTACATTGTAATAAGTGTACTTATTTCTGATTGGCTTTTTACATTTAATTTCCCAACTTTGAATAATCACAGTGAATTCTGGTTTGTGAGAAAAAGGCAGTGCTTGGATACTTCCTGTGTCTTAGAATATGGTTAAAGAGAGCATGAAAATGGTCAGAGAAACCTTAGGAAAGAGAAAACAAGAAAGAGAAAAAGCCTGGAGCTGGTATAAAAATTGGTTCTCCACCTCCCCTTGGTTGTCCACCCTTCTCCCCCTGTTTGGCCCCCTACTAGGCCTTCTTTTGCTTATATCTCTTGGCCTTTGGCATTTAATCATTTAACCAGCTTTATTAAGCAACAGGTAGATAATGTGACAGCAAAACCTATTCAGGTATGTTAGTATAGGCTAGCTATGGAGGATGCCTTTGATGAGGGCCAAGCTCACCTACAGATCTCCCAGTCCAGGCAAGGATCTTTTTGTCCTTGGGCCAAATGAGGCCAATATTCTTTTTTACCTGCTGTCCTGATGCTTTTGCTGATACATCAATGAATTTTCACCCCTGTGCGCTGAGCTGGATAGTCAATGAAAGGTAAGAGAGTGATATACTCACTAATAAAAGGCCTAAGATAGGAAGGCTGCCATTAGCAGTTGCCTTATCCAATGGTGACCCCTGGCCACAAGGTTCTCTTGGCCATGTGACAAATATCTCTCCAACCTAAGACAGACACAGTTCCCAAGGGGCTTATTCCAGGACAGCACAGCCATTGGTCACCCTTTCGTTTGATTATAAGGAAGGAGGAGATGTTGGGAGCAATGCCCTTAAAACCCTCCATTATTGATGTTAACATTATAGTTAGAGTTAAGTATGACTGAGTTCATGGAAAATCCCCAGCCAGCTGCAAAAGACTAATACAAATCTGGTGGTCAGGATGCCTAGTGCTATGACAAATGTGACCCTTCTGAGAAACCGACATCCTATTGACATCAGCTGACAACAAGAGCACTGTGTCCTTGGCCTGCATAAATGTTTCCCACACCCTCTCCCCCACTCTGTTGCCCCTGCTATGGTATACATTCAGACTTAAGAAAAAACAAAATTTGTCGCTTTGACCGAACTCTTGTCATGGCATCCTTCTTCACGTCTCTTGTCCCCATTCTCTTCCAGGTACCCTCTGGACCCTCGTTGACTGTCCTGCAGGATGGGGAAAGACTACTGATTTTGTTGGGTTAATTTTATATACAGCCACTTTGCTGAAGTTGTTTATCAGGTTTAGTAGTTCTCTGGTGGAATTTTGGGGACACTTAAGTATACTATCATACTGTCAGGAAATAGTGATATTTTGACTTCTTCCTTTCCAAATTGTACCCATTTCACTTCCTTTTGTTTTCTGATTGCTCTGACTAGACTATATATAGAAAAAGTAGGGAGAGAGTGGACAGCCTTGTCTAGTCTCTGAGTTTAGTGGGATGGCTTTAAGTTTTTCTCCATTTAGTTTGATGCTGGCTACTAGTTTACTGTATATCGCTTTTACTATATTTAGATATGGGTCTTGAATTCATGATATTTCTAAGACTTTAACATGAAGGCATGTTGACTTTTCTCAATTGATTTCTCAGCATCTAATGAGATTATCATGGTTTTTTTCATTGTGTTTGTTTACATAGTAAATTGTGTTGATGGATTTCCATATATTGAACCATCCCTCCATGCCTTGGATAAAGTCTAACTGATTATGATGGATGATTATTTTGATCTTTTCTTAGATTTGATTTGAGAGAATTTTATTGAGTGCACAGAGGGCACAGAGGTTACTACTCTGGTTTTTGTTGGGCCAGGAATGTGAGCAGAAGTGGTGGTCTCCCCTGAGCTCTCAGGATTGTCTATATTTCTGAGAGTTCAGCTCTCTTCCCTATGGGATTTGGGTACACAGAGTTGTGGGACGAGTTCAGCTCTGGGAACAGGCAGAAACTGAAAAACAATACAAAATTCTTAACCTACCCAAAGACTGTTACAGGACGGACAAAGTGTTTTCCAAGCAGGGAGGTGCATTTTGTAAAGTCTCTAATTGGTGAGAATATTTGCTATTTAATTATTGCTTAACTATATCTCCATTTATGTAAAAATGTACTTATTTGTAGAGTAATATCTGAGAACTATGCATACAAAGAATATATAGGTATTGGTGAGACAGAAGTGCTAAGTAGCCCACATTAAAGATGGTAGAAACAAAGAGATGATGTCTGAGCGAATCATCACTAATACTGGAATAAATAAAACAACATCCTGAGTGTTCATTAAGAAGACTATGATGAAGGAAATCTTATGTACACAGCACTTGCCTCATCTTTAGGAAACCCAGTATTTATGTTCCAAGACCGTAAAAAGATGATATGCTCAGAGCTACCAATGTCTTCAATAAGGAATTTTCCTGTTGCCAATAAATCTTTATTGATTTACCATCCTACAATTTCTTATGTCTGTATGTGCAATTGCTGAGAACTTCTGTGCTATTTTCAAATAAATCAATATAACTTGAGTCAATAATTCTTGAATGTATTTCTGGAACATTGTAAGTTCCAAATCAGATAACTTTTACATTAAAAGAAATGAGACTGACTGATGACTGAAAGTTCCATATTGAAAGCTTATAATCTAGCATCAATGTTAGAGGGTAATGTCCCTTCTCTTTTAAAGATTTATTTACTTTTATTTATATGACTACACTGTAGCTGTCTTCAGACACACTATAAGAGTTCATTGGTTCCAATTACTGATGGCTGTGGGCCACCATGTGATTGCTGAAATTTGGACTCAGGACCTATGGAAAAGCAATCAGTGCTCTTAACAACTGAGCCATCTCTCTAGGCCCCAAGGTAATGTTCTTTCAATAATTTTTTTCTTTATTCTTCTCCCAGATAGAATAAAGAGGTTTTCCTCCCTCCTCTCCTGCCAATCCCTTTCATGCATGACAAAAAGACTAGGCTGTAAGAGGCAACCTAATAGGAGGAGAAGAGTAGCAAAAGCAGTCAAAAGAAGCAGAGACAGTCCACACTCCTACTGTAAATAGCCCAACAAAGAACACCAAGTTACACAACTATATGTAGAGGTTGTCGGTCATATATATATATGACTGTCAGTTCAGTCTCTGTGAGCCCCTATTAGCCCTGGTTAGTAGATTCTGTAGGCTGTTTTCTTAAATGCTCTTGATCCTTCTGGCTCCTCCAATCTCACCTCTCCCTCTTTCAGAAAATTCATGAGCTCTGTTTAACATTTAACTGTGGTTCTTGGCATCTGTTCAAACTTGCTGAATGTAGTCTCTCGAAAGATTATACTAGGCTCCAATCCACAAGGATAGCAGGGTATCTTTAAATATCATTTCATTGTCATTTTTCTGCCAGTTGTGTTTGGTTTTATTCTAGGTATCTGAGCTCTCTGGACACTATTTCCTGGTCCTACAGGCAGTGTCAGGCATGGGCTCCTATATGTTCCATCATGACTAATTCTCTACCTCTCAAGGTGACAGTGGTACTAAAATTGAAATGGAGAAGAAGCCTTTTCATATCTATCTCCCAACACATGCATCCACTGTAGAGAAAAATAATGACAGACTCAATCCTTGGTTTTCAAAAACATTATAATTCTCTGTATGATTCCTTAGTCCTCTGTAGCAAATTTCCATTTCCTTGTTAAAAGACCAAAGAACATGTAACAGTATAATCATGACAGTGATTTTATGAACATGAAATCACTCCCTTGATATGTCTAATTTTGAACTAAAAATAGCACCTAGAGTGTCTAAGATTTGAGTGGCACAGTATGATTGCCACTTGTACATGCTTCAGATTTGATGACTACCTGACTTTTTCACAAACTATAAATTGAAGGCTGAGAAATTTTATGTGGTGAGTCTTGGCTCATTTTTCTACTTATTACATTTTCTTTTCATCCAAATGCTAAATTCTTTAATTCGTTATGAGGAATTTTTTGCTTTATTTTTACTTTGCTCCTTTATTTCTTTGTGAGGACCTGTATGACTTATCACTGTAACTGGATGATAAACTCATTTTTCAGAGTTATAAATTATATTTTTAATTCCCTGTCCTCCTAGTATAGTGATAACCATATGATTTATATTGACAAACTCACCTTCATGATCAAGACAACTTAACATTTCTATTTTAAACCTAGTTGTTGATTTAAGTAGAATTCAAACAAATTTTCTCTTAAACATTTATCATTTTATGAATAAAAATAGATTTCTTGGTATACTAAGTTCTGAGTCTAAAAGAAAAGGAAGTAAATTGCTACTGGTCAATATGGATATTTAACTGGGAAGTGGTCTGTTTCCACTTAACCTCTAAATTATGTTGAATTTCCTCAAAAATCATTTTTGACATTAAACAATATGTCAAGTATTTGTTTCTAGTTATATTTACAGTACATCGTGGTAACTTTGCTCTTTCAACTTTTCTTGTACAACTTTGCTTCTTGGATCACAACATTTTCTGTCTCGACAAAATTAGCATGTCATAAAAGGCCAAAACTATTTTTTATACTTCCTAGACATCATCAACTTCACATTTATTTTATTTTCAATTAATTTTTCTGATAGCAATGCATCATTATAAGACACATGTAATAAAGAGACTACACTGTATCAGTTCAAATTCAAACAAAATAGATTATGTTTTCATACTTGCAATGAAAAGCAAATATGGAGTCATATAATACTGGCATTCGTTTTACATAGACATGCTAAAATATCTGACCAATTTTATATTATTCAAAATATAACATTTATATAATTTATTAATAACCTTTATACATTTCAGTTAAAATAATATTTCCTCACTCGCAGATTCCCTACCTTTTCTTTAGTTCTTTTCAAGTCCACTTCCACCAACTCCTTCTCTATCTTCTGTCTTTCTCCTTTAAAAAGATAGCCTCTTCTGCCATATATGTGTGTGTGAGTGTGTGTGTGTGTGTACATATATATATATATATATGTATATATATATATATATATATATATATATATATATGTATAATGGCTGCTTGGCAAGGCACAATGCTAGAAGTTTCACTTCACTTACGCCATGCTATCACTGGGCATGTGTTGGGCTGCAGGGAAGCCCCAGGACACTGCTCATGGGATGAGTATGTTCATTTTGTAGTACAGGACAGCCAGAGCTGGTTCACGGGGGGGTGGGGGGGGTCCCAGGGCCTGGGAAGAGGCAAGGTCATGGATTGGAATCTGGTCCCATGGGTTGAAACTGGCCCAGAGCCAGGGAAGAAGAAGACCATCTGGTCCTAAGGAGGAGAGTCCTTGACTTGACTGTAGACTTGGGATTGGTGGCAGCTGTGACTGGGAGTTCAGAGAGACCTTTTACAGGAGATTAGAGAATGTCTCTGTAGGGAGAGGCCTTCTCCATGACACTCTAAGATGGATCCTTATGGAAAGAGGCAGTCCATGGTTTTAAGACATTTATTGTCATGGCAGAAATTGGATGTGAAAAATCATACTCAACTTCTCAGGGTGGGCCTGAGATTAAATACCTTTTGTAGAGAGAAATATCTGGGAAGGAAAATTTATTGGCTAAGTCTTCCCAGGCCTCTGTGTACATCATGAGCCTGGCAGTCGGACTAAGCCTGTGGCCAGGCAACTAAAGAATTTAAACTTTTCCTTAACGAGCATCTGTCAAATAGCTCTTCAGATGGAGATAATACTGCATGTGTATATTCTTTTTCCAGCTGGGATTTTGTTTTCTTTGAGTTTGTTCAAGTCTTCATTGTGATCATCACTGTGAGCTGATATTTGTAACTGTCTTTTGTTGTTAAGAAAATTGTTTTGTTGAAGTCATCTTCTGACTTTGGGTTATCTCTTCCCTCCATGCTTTTTTTTCTGAGATGTTGCCAGAGCCTTTTGTGGAAAGAAGTGATATGTACACCCCATTTGGGTTTAAACAGTCTACAGTCTCTTACAATACTCTGCACATTGGCCATTGTAGATATCTGTGTCAGTTGTCATCCACTACAAAATAAAGCTGCTCTGATGGGACCAGAGAGGTTCTCCACCTTATAGACATAGCAATCTGTCACTAAAATGCATTTTGATATTTTATCTATTTAATAGAATGATAGTGTTAGATTTTCTTCTTGCTTAATGTAGATGACTTTTCTAGGCCATTGTTCTCAATCTCATTAACAATGCCCAGAATGAATTATATCTCATAGAATGTAGGAATCTGTGTTCCACTGCTTTTGTGGTGTTCACTAGTACAGCCAACACAGTTCAGATAGGTCAGGGCAAAGTTTGGAACTCGTGAGGTCTACAGTTTGCCCATTCAATTTGGGATATTAGACTTTACTATATGTAAGACCTAGGAGGATGAAGCAAAGTCCAGGATAAATAGGGTCCACAGGGCTCCAGTCAGACCTGGAATGCCAAAAATGTTGCTTCTCTTAGAAATGTAATAAAGAGCTTTGAGACACCAGCAAGGGACAGCAGTCACCAGGGTCTATGATTCCAAAGTAGCTACTTTGTGGCTATCGTGTCAGAAGCAAGTACTTTGATGTGGGCATATGTGAGCAAGCGGTCAGGTCCAAGGTCTTATGAGTGCTTTGTGGAGATAGAGTCTCCCAACAAGTCTCCCAACTCACTAGAAATAACTAGTCTCAGATGATACTTGGTGAAATAACTTGTGAGCTTTATTTTAACAGGGACTAAATGAACTTTGGGGAGTGAGATGGTATTTTGGAGGTAAATCCATTCTCTTGACTGTGGCTATTCTGGTGATTCTTTATTTGCATGATGCTGTACTACCTGATTCACTGCTCATGTACCACTAACAGGCACTCAGACAAGAAGGGAGTTATCTCTACTGCTAATCTCTGAGAGTTCCTGGAATTGAGCATGCTCCCCCTCACCAGTCCCATGTCCATTGTTCTGGTTCTACATACCCTACAGGATGATGCTTTCCAAACTTCTACAACTTGAATTCTCCATGAAATTTAGGAAATATCTTCATATTAACTTATATATGATGAACTCCTTATAATTTTTAATTAATTAGAAGTAATATTAGATACTATTTATTATTCTTTTAAATTTTTCTTATTTGTATTTTGGATCCTTGTATTTCTTTGAACATTGTGTATCCTTGATGCTCACAGAAGCCTGAAAAAATGTTTCAAATCTTATGGGATGACAAACCGTTCTGACCTACTATGTTGGTATTGAGAATCACACCCAGGTCTTCTTTAAATGGCCTGCATTAATCGCATTTCTTGATCAATCTGTCAAGCCCAAAATGTTTACTTTTTATGTCATATTACAGTTCTTTTAAGTCAAAATATTTTATACTTTTTAAGTGTACAGTACAATATTTTGTTTTTGTTATTTTGGTTTTTTTTCTTTGACACGGGCGCTTTCTGTTTAGCCATAACTATGCTAAAAACTGCTATACATATTCTGCTGGCCTTGAACTTAAAGACCTCTACTTGATGTACTTTCTAATTACTGAGATTAAAGACCTATAGCATAATGTCTGACCGATATATATTCTAAACTGTAAATACAAGACTGTAAAATATGTTCCTACAAGTTTCTCATGCTATATAAATGAAGATCATTACACCTCAATAGTCAGTCACTTCTCCCACCATATTCTTGATAAGCTCATGATTAATTTACAGATTTTTTCCAATGATAACCATATCACAAGGAGACTTACTACCTACCTATATTGATGCATCTGAAGAATTAGTTTTTGATTCTTGAAAGATATTCCATGAATGAATGAATATATATATATATATATATATATATTTCATTAACTAATATTCTGACAGTAAATATTTTATGTTTATTGCAATACTATTATCTATTATAATGAGCATGGATGGTAATACAAATATCTCTTCAATCTCATGTTTACTTCTTTACTTGGCAAATAGTAAGAAATTAAGAGTCAGATGTGATAAAGTATAAAGAAAGCAAAGCCTTTTAAATCAACATAATAGGTTCACAGGGAATGAGATAGCATTTACAGGACCTGTATGGGACTTCAGTACTTGTATTTCTAGAACTGAAAGAAGTAGATACATGCCCTCACCTATAACCCAAAAGCAATATCCAATTAATAGCCAATTATAAATTAAAATTCAGTTTCCTCAAAGGTAATATCACTGGGGAAATAAACTATTCTAAATGGTATGCTACAGCTCAGCCTATAAGCAGAAAGAAAATAACCTTAATGACATCTTTGTTGGTTTCCCTTCACATAATGTCAGGTCTGGGTTCTTTTATTTTGAAAAGAAGTCAAGTGGGCCTCTGTTTCTTGTACCTTCTCTTGGTCTTTTTTTCCTATTGCTTTTTTTTTTTGGTTTGGTTTTTTTTGTTTGTTTGTTTGTTTGTTTTGTTTTGTTTTTTGGCCAATTACAATGTGATAGCTTTCATATCTTATTTCATTTTACTTTACTTTATTTTATTATATAGAGACCTGTTTTTTTCTAAGCAGAGACATAAAGGTGGTAGATTCATAAAGGACAAAGGTTGGGAGTGTTAGAAATGTTGATGGAAGGGAAATCATAATCTGGCTAGAGTGTGCAAAAAATGATCAATTTTCAATAGAAGGGAAAAGTCATAAAAAAATCGATACCTGCAAACTAAAGCCTTCTCTTAATACACTGAGAAGTTAGCATAGAAAAGTTCAAGTCAACCATATGAATGAAAGCAACAGGATCAATATTCTAGACTCAAGCAAAACAAACCCATTCTCCAAAGACAAATATTATCATAGGCAGGAGACAGTGTCATTTGTCACAAAGATATTTATAGCCTCATCTTCTGAAGAGAGGTCTTGTTACATAGTAAACATTGTAGGACCATGCAGGCTTGACAGAACATTTGGTGGAGTATGAAATCATGTGTCAATACTACTTCTGGCTTGAAAATATCTTTGTTTCATTCAATAGAAAACAGTTATCAGGGGCTGGAGAGATGGATTGGTGGTTAAAATCATTGAGTGCTCTTCCAAAGGTCCTGAGTTCAATTTCCAGCAACCACATGGTGGCTCACAACCATCTGTAATGGGATCTGATGCCTTCTTCTGGTGCATCTGAAGACAGTGACAGTGACAGTGTACTCACATATATAAAAAATAAATAAATTTAAAAAAGAAAAAGAAAACAGTTATCATACCTTTTATCTCGTTGTTTTAAACAGGAATGGGGAAATTGAGTGAGACTCATGCTCAAAGTACACAGAGAATAAATTTCTCTAATATTCCTTGAAACACTCAGGTTTGGAAATGGCCTTCTGAAAATAAATCTCACAATACTAAAGGGAACTGTATGATTATTTTTATTTTGCTGGACAAAACACATAGATTTAAACAGAAAAATGTGACTTATATTCTTACATATTGCTATGGTTTGAAAATGGTTTTTCTAATCAGAATTTTATTTAGGGCATTGACCTTCTACAAAAGCATTCAAGCAATAAAATTTATTCATGGCTATGCTATTTAGAAGGGACAGCAATAAGAGGTAATTAGGAATATAAGGGTCATGAGTTTGGGATACCATAACTAAATATTCCTGGCTTTGTAAATAGAGGAAGAGGGACCAGAACACACACACACACACACACACACACACACACACACACACAGACACACACACACTGAGAGAGAGAGAGAGAGAGAGAAAGAAAGAGAGAGAAATGTGTATTCCAGCTATTTTATAATCAGCAGCTTTTTCCATTGTACTTCAACTAAAATAAGAAGCACAAAAAATGTATTTGAAACTTGTCCACCTTGTGATATTATCTTATTAACCGAGGAAAATGAATTAATGTATGGAGTAGTTTTAGATGACTATCTGTTTTCTGAAGCTAAATGAAGATGATTTTATATTTTTATATTCATATAGTTGCCTTACGCACAAGATATGAGAGTAAATGAAAACATGTCTCTGCTATAGAAAAAAGCAGGTGCTTTATAAGTATAATTTTGCACATCTATGAATTCTATAGTTTGTTTCCTGTTAATCAATGAATAAAGAAAATATTTCTAAACACACAGTCTTAATGTGTTTCTGAACTTACAATAGAACTCTGTCATGAGCAGCCAGAGGCTAGGGACTTCCACAATAAACAGTTAAGATTGGGGAGTCTTAAATTCAGGAATTGTAAGCAATAAAGCTAGAAACAATCCTGACAAATACAGTCCAGTATAACAATATAACATCTATAACAATATAACAGCATATTACTTCCCAAAACTATCTCATTTCTTCTTTTTGAATTTGTAGGACAGAGAACTCTGGGGGAAAAATAAACCCACCTGTTGAATACCAATCCCTTTCTACCTGGTTCACTACTAGCTAGTCTGCTCCATGGAAGAGGCTATATCCTCAGACATATCAGAGGATCCGCTGCATTCAGGATTTGGTAAGAATGCTCCCTGCCCTAGTCACACAGCAGCTGCTGGGGGACAGTGGACATGAGGGAAGACTCACCACCTCCCCAAACACCCCACCTGCTGAATACCAATCACTTTCTTCCTGATCCTTTCTGCTAGGACAGACTGCTAAGAAGTCTCCTCCCCTGAAAAGGCTATATCCTCACACATATCAGAGGATCCGCTGCACTAAGAACATTTGAAATCAAATTTTGAAGCATACCAGACCTCAAAGCATTTGATACCACTTCCTGAGCCATCCCAGGAGATCTGCTGTACCCAAGGTATCTGACATCACAACTGGAGACATTGCAAGAGAGCCACTGAACCCAGGACACCACAGCATGAAGGCATCCCAGGAGTTTCTCTGTAAACAGAAAGAACAATTGGGCAATTGACACCACAGTCTGAAGACCTCTCTGAGGTATGCAGGACAACTGGCCCAAAAGACTGAAAGCCTCCCTGGAGTACAGTTGCAAACAAAGGAACAGAAACCACAGTCCATTGTCTACTCCAGCCCCCCCAACCCCGCCCCACCAGAACAGCTTCTCACAAGATAACAGCTTGAATGCTCCTCTGAAGACCCAACAGTATGAAGGCCTCTCAGGAGATCTAGTGCAGCCAGGGGGGAAAAATCAGCAGCTTCTCAGCCACTCTGAATACCCTCCAGTTAGAAAGCCCCACAAGAGGTCTGCTACAGCCAGGGCCACAAGCCAACAGGGACCTATTGCAACCCATGGACAAAAAAGAGGTGACTCTGTAGACAGAGTCACCCAGACCACCAAACATTAGGGATAACCAAATGATGAGAGGCAAGTGCAAAACCATAAGTAACAGAAGTCAATATAAGGGAGCATCATCAGAACCCAGTTCTCCCACCACAACAAGCCCTAAATACAGCAACATACCAAAAAATCAGGAGGCTGACCTAGCTCATGATGATAATAGTATCCTTTAAGGAAGATATAAAACACTTAATGAAAGAAATACAGAAAAACACACGTAAAAAGGTAGAATACCTCAAAAGAGGAAACAAATAAATCCCTTAACAAAACACTGGAGAACACAATCAAACAGGTGAAGAAATTGCATAAAGTGGTCCAAAGCCTAAAAGTGGAAGTAGGAACAATAAAGAAAACACAAATGGAGGCAAACATGGTAATGGAAAATCTAGGAAAGACGTCAGAAATTACAAGTGTAAGTATCACCAACAAAATACATGAAATAGGAGAGGGAGAATCTCAGGTGTAGAAGATACAGTAGAAGATATTTATACAATAGTCAAAGAAAATTCAAAACGTAAATACTCTTAACCCAAAACATCCAGGAAATTCAGGACACAATGACAATTTCAAAGATGAGAGTAATTGGAATAGAGGAGAATGAAAATTTCCAACAAAATCATAGAAAAATTTTTTCTCCAACCTAAAGAAAGATGTGGTCATAAAGGTACAAGAAACCTACAGAACACCAAATATATGGGACCATAAAATAAAATGCTCTCATCACATAGTAGTCAAAATACTAAATGCACAGGACAAAAAAAAGACTATTAAAAGTTGAAAAAGTGGGTTGGGGATTTAGCTCAGTGGTAGAGCGCTTGCCTAGCAAGTGCAAGGCCCTGGGTTCAGTCCTCAGCTCCAAAAAAAAAAAAAAAAAAACAAAAAACAAAAAAAGTTGCAAAAGAAAAGGGCAAAGTAATATACAAAGGTGGACCTATCAGAACTACATCAGACTGCTCAACAGAGACTAAGAAATCCAGAAGAGCCTAGTCAGAGGTCACATACATTCTAAAAGAACACAAATGTCTGTCCAAGCTACTATACCCAGCAAAACTGCCAATCAACATAGATGGAGTAACCAAAATATCCCAGGACAAAATCAAACTCAAATAGGATCTATCTACCAATCCAGCCCTACACAGGATCCTAGAAGAAAAAACTCCAATACAAGGAAGATACCTATACAAAAGAAAAGACAAGATATTAAGCATAAAAATAAAGCCAAAAGGAGAAAACCACAAGCATAAAAAGTTGCCTACAAAAGGAAATACAACAGGAACCAACCACCTGTCCTTAATATCTCTCAATATTAATGGACTCAACTCACCTATAAAAAGACATAAACTAACAGACAGGATACAAAAACAGGATCCAGTATTTTGTTGCATGCAAGAAACACATCTCATTAACAAAGACAGAAACTATCACAGAGTAAAAGGATGGAAAGAGGTCGACCGAGCAAATAGTCCCAAGAAACAATCTGGAGTTGCCATCTAAATACCCAGTAAAATAGACTTTCATCCAAAAGTTATTAAGTGTGATGAGGAAGGACACTTCATATTCATCAAATAAAAAATCCACCGAGAGAAAATCTCAATTCTGAACATCTATGCTCCAAATGCTATGGCACCCACACTCATAACAGCAACTTTAGTAAAGCTCAAAACACACATTGAACCCCACACAATAATAATGGGATACTTTAACACTCCTCTTTCCCTAATGAACCTATCAATGAAACAGAAAATAAACAGAGACACAGTGAAATTAATAGAGGTTATGGACCAAATGGATACAGACGTCTATAGAACATTTCAGCATAAAACAAAAGAATACACCTTCTTTTCAGTACCTCATGGAATCTTTTCAAAAATCAACCATATATTTGATCACAAAACAATTCTCAACCCATACAAGAAGATTGAGGGTTAGGGTTGGGGATTTAGCTCAGTGGTAGAGCGCTTGCCTAGGAAGCGCAAGGCCCTGGGTTCGGTCCCCAGCTCCGAAAAAAAGAACCAAGAAGATTGAAATAATCCTATATACCCCATCAGACCACCATGGCGTAAAGCTGGGCTTCAATATAAACAATAGCAACAGATAACACAGATACATGTGGAAACTGAAAAAGTGCCTACTCAATAATATTTTGGTGAAGGTTGAACCAAAAAAAGAAATTAAAGACTTCCTGGAATTTAATGAAAATATTGACACATCATGCCCAAACTTATGGAACACAATAAAAGCAGTGCTAAGAAGAAAGTTCATAGCACTAAATGCACTGGTAAAGAAACTGGAGAGATCTTACACTGGCAATTTAACAGCACATCAGAGAGCTCTAAAACAAAAAGAAACAAATTCATACAAGAGGAATAGAAGATAAAATAGTCAAACTCATGGCTGAAATCAACCAAATAGAAAGAAAAAGAACAATACAAAGAATCTGCAAAACAAAAAACTGATTCTTTGAGAGAATCAACAAGATAGATAAACTCACAGCCAAACTAAATAAAGGACCCGGAGGCAGTATCCAAATAAACAAAAGCAGAAATGAAAAAAGAAACATAAAAACTGAAACAGAGAAAAATTCAAAAATTGTCAGATTCTACTATAAAAAAGCCTATATTCAACAAAACTGGCAAATCTAGATGAAATGGATGATAGTGTAGACAGATATCACATACTAAAATTAAATCAAGAGCAGGCAAACTTTCAAAACAGGCCCAAATTCCACAAGGAAAGAGGAGTCATTAACCCCCTCCCCCCAAAAAAGACAAGGGCCAGAATTCTATCGGACCTTCAAAGAAGACCTGATACCAATATTTCTCAAACCATTCCATAAAATAGAAACAGAAGGAACACTATCTAATTCATCCTAGGAAGCCACAGTTACTCTAATACCAAAGCCACACAAGGACCCTAAAATAGGAGAACTTAAGACGAATCTTGCTTTTGAATATCAATACAAAAATATTCAATAAAATTCTTGTAAACTGAATCCAAGAACACGTCAAAACCATCATTAACCATGATCAACATGGCTTCATCCCAGGTATGCAAGGTTGTTTCAATATATAAAAAATTAACATAATCAACCATATAAACAAACCCAAAGGGAAAAAATCACATGATCATTTCCTTAGATACAGAAAAATCATTTAACAAAATACAACACCCCTTCATGTTAAATCTATTGGAGAGATCAGGTATTCAAGACCCATACCTAAACATAATGAAAGCAATTTACTGCAAACCGACAGCCAATATCAAATTAAATGGAGAGTTTCTTGAAGCAATCCCACTAAAATCTAGGACAAGGATGCTCACTGTCCTCATATCTATTCAGTATAGTACTCAACGTGCTAATTTGAAAATTAAAACAACAAAAAGAGATCAAGGGGATAAAAATTGAAAAATTAGAATTAAAGGTATCACTATTTGCAGACAATATGATAGTATACATAAGCAACCCCAAAAATTCTACCAGGGAACTTCCTCAGGTGATAAACAACTTCAGCAAAGTGGCTGGATGTAAAATTTACACAAATAAATCAGTAACCTTTCTTTATACAAATGATAAACAGACTGAGAAAGAAATGAGGGAAACAATTCCCTTCATAATAGCCACAGATAATATAAAATATTTTGGGGTAACTTTAAGCAAACAAGTAAAAGAACTTTATGATAAGATCTTCAAGTTTCTCAAGAAAGAAATTAAAGATCTCAGAAAATGGAGAGATGTCCCATGATCACAAATTGGCATAATTAACATAGTAAAAATTGCCATCCTACAAAGGAAATCTACAGATTCAGTGTAATCCCCATCAAAATCCCAACACAGTTCATCAAAGACATGGAAAGAGCAATTCTCAAATTCATCTGGAAAGGCAAAGGAAAAAAAAAGCAAAAAAATTTTTAACAATAAAAGAATGACTAAGGGAGTCAGGATTCACCATCTGACCTCAACCTCTATTTCAGGGATAAAAACTGTATAGGATTGGTACAGAGACAGGAAGTTTGATCAGTGGAATAGAATTGAAGATTCAGAAATAAAACCACATACTTACACACACTTCAACTTTTTTAAAGAAGCCAAAAAGTACAATGGAGAAAAGAAAGCATCTTCAATAAATGTTGCTAGTCTAACTCAATTTCTCTATGTAGAAAAATGAAAATAGACACATATTTGTCACCATGAAAAAAGACAAGTCCAAGTGGATCAAGGATAATAACATAAAATAAGATAAACTGAATCTAATAGAAGAGAAACTGGGAAAGAGCCTTGAACTCATTGGCACAGGCAGAAATTTCCTAAACAGAACTCTAATGGCTCAGTCCTATGTTCAAGAACTGATAAATGGGAACTCATGAAACTGGAAAGCTTCTGTAACACAAAGGACATAGTCAATACAAGAAATAGGCATCCTACAGATTGGGAAAAAATATTCACTAACCCCATATCTAATAGAGGGCTCATATCCAAAATATATAAAGAACTCAAGAAGCTTGCCACCAAAAGACCAAACAAACCAATCAAAAAATTGGGTATAGAACTAAATCGAGAATTCACAAAAGAGGAATATCTAGTTCGTGAGAAGCCCATAAAGGAATGGTCAAAGTCTTTAGTAATCAGAGAAATGAAAATCAAAACGACCCTGAGATTCCACCTTACCTTAGTCAGAATGGCTAGGATCAAAACCTCAAGTGACAACTTATGTTGGCGAGGATGTTACAAAATAGGAACACTCCTCCATTGCTGGTAGGATTGCGAACTGGTATGAACACTCTGGAAATTAATTTGGAGGTTCCTCAGAAAATTGGAAATAAACCTACATTAAGACCCAGAAATACTCTTTGGAATACACTCCCCAAATGCCCCTCCATCTCACTGAGGCACATGTTCTACTATGCTTATAGTGGCCTTATTTGTGGTAGCCAGAAGCTGGAAACAACCCAGATGTCCCATGACAGAAGAATGGATACAGAAAATGTAGTTCATTTACAAAATGGAATACTACTCAGCTATTAAGAATGTGAAGGACAGGGGGTTGGAGAGATAGCTCAGCGGTTAAGAGCACTGACTGCTCTTCCAGAGGTCCTGAGTTCAATCCCCAGCAACCACATGGTGTCTCACAACCACCTATAATCAGGTCTGGTGCCCTCTTCTGGCCTGTAGTTGCATACATGCAGGCAGAAAGCTGTATGATGTATACATAATAAATAAATAAATGTAAAAAAAAAAAAGAATGTGAAGGACATCCTGAATTTTGCAGGCAAATGGATGAAACTAGAAAATGTCATCTTAAGTGAGGTAACTGAAGTCTACAATGGCATGCACAGTATGTTTTTACTAGTAAGTTGATATTAGGCAAACAGAAAGAAGAAAAAGAAAAGAAAAAGAAAAAAGAAAAAGAAAAGAAAAGAGTACAGAATACCCAAGACACAGCTCACAGAACTCTAAAAGGTAAACAAGCTGAAGGACCCAAGTGAGTATGCTTCACTTCCTTTTGGGGGGGGGGGGAGAAGAAAGCAAACACAAGGATGGAGGGAGAGAGGGAGAAGTTTGCATTCATGGAATGTTTTCAGCCTGAACAAGACCCTTCTGGGTCTCCAGCAAGGTTTGACCCCTGCTGAGCCCTGCCCTTGCATGTGGAAGCCTTTTGTTCCCAACTGGCAGTCTGGCCAAGTACTTCTCACCTGAGTCAGAATTAGGCTGGCCTTCCTGGTTATTTCCCTAATTTATTCAGGACACAAAGTCAGTCCTTTGTTACGGAAGTCTCAGCCAGGGTTCCCCACTGTGCTTCGCAGATACCTGCTAAGTACTGTACTTGGGATATATAGTTTGGTCAATAAAGAAACCAGAGGCTCTCTTCCTCTTCTGGCTTGACACTAATAACCTGTGTGTGTGTTTTTCTTTCATCCCACAGGCTTTTGCCCAATTCTCAGAACTGTATCGGTGCAGGCGCCGACATTATCCCTCTATCAGATTTAGGATTGGTAAAGATGGCTTCCCAATCTGTTGGTTGCCATTTTTGTCCTAAGGACAGTGTCTTTTGCCTTACAGGAGCTTTGCAGTTTTATGAGGTCCCCTTTGTCAATTGTTGATCTTAGAGCATGAGACATTGTTGTTTTCTTCAGGAAATTTTCCCCACTGTCCATGTGATTGACACTCTTCCCTGCTTTTTCTTCTATTACTTTGAGTGTATCTGTTTTGTTGTGGATGTCCTTGATCCTCTTAGACTTAATCTTTGTATAGGGCAATAAGAATGGATTTATTTGCATTGCTCTACATCCTGTCCTACAGTTGTACCAGTACCATTTGTTGAAAATGCTATCTTTATTCCACTGAATGGTTTTAGCTCCTTTGACAAAGATCAAGTGATCATAGGGTTGTGGGTTCATTTTTGGGTCTTCAATTCTATTCCACTTATCAACCTGCCTATCTTTGTAACCATACTACACAGTTTTTATCACTATTGCTGTGTAATTCTGCTTGAGGTCAAGGATGGTGATTCCCCCAGAAGCTTTTATTGTTGAAGATAGTTTTCACAACCTGGGTGTTTTGTTATTCCAAATGAATTTGCAAATTGTTCTTAGTACATCAATGAAGAATTGAGTTCAAATTTTGATAGGGATTGAATTGAATCTATGGTCTAACTTCATATTGCATATTGTACACAATATGCATAATGCATAATGGCCATTTTTGTTATATTAATCCTGCCAATCCATGAACATGGGAGATCTTTGCATCTTCTGAGATAACCTTCAATTTCTTTCTTCAGAGACTTTAAGTTCTTGTCATACAGATCTTTCACATGCTTGGTTAAAATCATACTGAGTTATTTTATGTTATTTGGGATTATTGTGAAGGGATTCATATCCCTATTTTTTTTCCATCAGGCTGTTTATCCTTTGAGCAGAGGAAAACTAATGATTTGTTTGAGATAATTTTATACCCAGCTACTTTTCTGAAGTTGTTTTTCAGGATTAGGACTCCTCTGGTAGAACTTTTGGCATCACTTAAGTATACTACTTTATCTTCTGTAAATAGTGATAGTTAGACTTCCTCCTTTCCAATTTGTATCCCTTTGATCTCATTTTGTTTTCTGATTGCTCTGGCTAGGACTTTGAGTGCTATATTGAATATGTAGGGACAAAGTGGGCAGCCTTGTGTAGTTCCTGATTTTAGTGGGATTGCTTCAAGTTTCTCCACATTAATTTATATATAATCTACTGGTTTGCTTTTACTATGTTTAGGTATGAGCCTTGAAATCCTGATCTTCCCATGTCTTTTATCGTGAAGGGGAATTGAATTTTATCAAATGCTTTCTCAGCCTCTATTGAAAGTATCATATGGTTTTTGTTTTTGTTTTTGTTTATGTTTTTATTGAGTTTTTTCATATAGTGGATTACATTGATGGATTTCCATATATTGGACCATCCCTGCATCCCTGGGTTGAAGCCTACTTGATCATGAAGAATGATCATTTTGATGTATTCTTGGATTCCCTTTGCATCGAGATTCATAAGGGAAATTCGTCTGAAATTCTCTTTCTATGCTGGGTCTTTGTGGTTACATATAAGTGTAATAGTGGATTCATAGAAAGACTTATGTAGTATTCTGTATGTTTCTATTTTGTGAAATAGTTTTGACAGTATTGATATGAGTTCTTCTATGAAGTTCTGATAGAATTCTGCACTAAACCCATCTGTTCCTGGGCTTTTTTTGTTTAGGAGACTGTTAATAACTGAGTTTATTTTTTTTAGGAGTTATGGGGTTGTTTAGAAGGTTTATCTGATCCTGATTTTACTTAAGAAAGTGGTATCTGACTAGAAAATTTTCTATTTCCTCCATATTTTACAATTTTATTGGATACAAAAAATCGTAGTAGGATCTGATGACTTTTTTTGAATTTCCTCAGATTTGGTTGTTATGTCTCACTTTTCATTTTTGATAACTTGGGTACACTCTTTGTGCCCTCTGGTTAGCCTTGCTTAGTGTTTATCTATCTTGTTGATTTTTCCAAAGAAACAGCTCCTAGTTTTGTTTATTCTTTGTAAAGTTCTTTTTGTTTCTACTTAGTTGACTTCAGTCCTTAGTTTATGTTCTCCTGCTTAATCTTCTTGGGTATATTTCCTTCTTTTTCTTCTAGAGATTTC
Source organism: Rattus norvegicus (assembly GCF_021556685.1). NCBI lineage: Eukaryota > Metazoa > Chordata > Mammalia > Rodentia > Muridae > Rattus > Rattus norvegicus. Next base: position 7,896,840 of record NC_141539.1, on the reverse strand, counting down.
AAATGTACTGTCAAGCTGCTCATGTATGCTCTCTCCAGTTTCTTTTTGGAGACACGTAGAACTACGAGATTTTCTCTTAGCACTGCTTTCACTGTGTTCCATAAATTTGATATGTTGTGCCTTCATGTTTATTAAATTCTAAGAAGTCCTTAAACTTGTTCTTTATTTCTTACTTGACCAATTTGTCATTGACTAGAGCATTGTTCAACTTCCATGTATATGTGGACTTTCTTTCATTTGTGTTGGTATTGAAGACCTGTTTTACTCCATGATGATCTGATAGGATGTATGGGATTATTTCTATATTTTGAATCACTTGAGGCCTGTTTTGTGACAGATTATATGGTCAATTTTGGAGAAGGTACCATGAGGTGCTGAGAAGAAGGTATATATGTCTTTTAGGATGAAATATTCTATGAATATCTGTTAAATTCATTTGGTTTATAACTTCTGTTAGTCTATGTATCAGCTTAGTTTCTATTTCCATTATCTGTCTATTGATAAGAGTGTACTGTTGAAATCTCCCACTATTATTGTGTGAGATGCAATGTGTAATTTGACCTTTAGTAAGGTTTCTTTTATGAATGTAGATTCCTTTGCATTTGGAGCATAGCTATGAGGATTGAGAGTTCATCTTGGTTGATTTTCCCTTGATGTATATGAAGTGTGCTTTCTTATCTATTTCGATTACTTTTGGTTGAAAGTCAATTTTATTTGATATTAGAATGCCTACTCCAGCTTGTTTCTTTAAACCATTTGCTGGGAAAATTGTTTTCCAATCTTTTACTGTGAAGTAGTGACTGTCTTTGTCATTGAAGCATGTTTTCTGTATTCAGCAAAATCTTGGGTCCTCTTTCCATATCCAGTCTATATCTTTTTGTAGGGGAATTGAGTGTATTAAGAGATATTAAAGAACAGTGATTGTAGTTTCATGTTATTCTTGTAGAGGTGGAATTATATTTGTGTGACTTTCTTCTTTTTGGTTTGCTGCAAGAAATTCACTGTCTTTTTCTATGGCGTAGTTTCCCTCGTTGTTTTGGAGTTTTCCATCTATAGTCCTTTGTAGGGCTGGATTTATGGAAAGATATTGTGTAAATTTGGTTTTGTCATGGAATATCTTGGTTTCTCCATCTATATTAATTGAAAATTTTGCCAGATATAGTAGTCTAGGCTGGCATTTGTGTTCTCTTAGAGTCTGTATGATACCTGCCCAGGATGGTTTTGTTTTCACAGGCTCTGGTGAGAAATCTAGTATAATTTTCATAGGTCTGACTTTATATGTCACCTAACCTTTTTCCCCTCCTGCTTTTAATATTATTTCTTTGTTTTGTGTGTTTGGTATTTTGACTATAATGTGATGGGAGGAATTTATTTTCTGGTCCAATGTATTCATAGTTCTGTAAGCTTCTTGTATGTTTATTGGCATCTCTTTCTTTAGGTTAGGAAAGTTTTCTTCTATATTTTTGTTGAAGATAATTACTGACCCTTTAAGTTTGGAATCTTCAATCTCTTCTATGCCCATTATCCTTAGGTTTGATCTTCTAATTGTGTCCTGGATATTCTGGATGTTTTGCGTTAGTAGTTATTTTCTTTTATATTATCTTTGATGGTTGTGTCAATGTTTTCTATGCATTATATTCTATTCTATTTCTTGCATTCTGTTGGTGATTTTGAAAGAACCCCAAATTGGGGAGACTCTCGCTCCAGTCTCAGGATGGCGTGCCCCAGGAAACACGAGTAGCCGATCTTGATGTAACAGCAAGAGGCAGTTTTATTAACGAGATCTCGGGCCGACACATATCACACGCAGGAGATAGAGGAGTCAACCACGAGCCTCTAAAGGCATGGGTTTATATAGGGATAGCCAGGGGATTTCTCGCGGTTACACACAATTGGCTGATTCAAATGGTGCACAGTTACTTTTGGTGTGGAGTTATATCAGCAAAGGATACGTGCAATCTAGCATCTCAGCAATGTGGGTAGGGTGACTTATCTCACTCAGCAGGGGGATGACTAATCTTTAGGGAGTGAGGGAAGGGGAGGGGGCGGCTCCAGATGGCCAGTGTCCTTGGGGGCTGATAGCCGGGTCGGGTCGGTGAGGCATGTCTGGACTTTGTAAAATTTAACTCTTCAATGTCTGTGTCACCTTTCCTCCTGATCTCTTTCCTAGGTTTTCTATCTCCCATGTTTTCTCCCTTTTTGATTTCTTTATTGTTTCTATTTCCATTTTTATAACCTGGATGGCTTTGTTCAATTCCTCCATCTGTTTGCTTGTGTTTTCCTGTAATTCTTTAAGGAATTTTTGTGTTTCCCCTTTAAGGGCTTCTACTTGTTTATCTGTGTTGTCCTGTATTTTCAAGGGAGTTATTTATGTCCATCTTAAAGTTCTCTATCTTCATCATGAGATGTGATTTTTAAACCCAAATATTACTTTTCCAATGTATTGCACTTCCATTGTTTTATTTGTGTGGGTGAACTGGGCTCGAATGATGCCAAGTAATCTTGTTTTCTGTTGCTTAGATACCTGCCCTTGGCCCTTGCCATCAGGTTGTCTCTGGTGTTAGCTTATCTTGCTGTTTCTGATAGTGACTTGACCCTCCTGTATGCCTGTGTATCAGCATTTCTGTAGACCTGTTTTCTTTCAGCTGGATCTGGAACAGAGCATTGCTCCTGGTTTAGTGTGTCCTGAAGCCTCCATGTGGGTCACTTACAGCTGGTCTTACTTCTCTCAGGTGTGTCAGCTCTTCTGGTGACTGGCTTTCAGCTCTGGTCTCATGCAGAAACTGGAAGGGTTCTGCCTCTGACTTCTCCTACATTCCTGTATTCAGAGGGCACTATGAACATTCCTCCTGGGCCAGGAATGTGTGAAGAAGTGGTGATCTCCCCTGAGTTTTTCAGGATTGTCTGCACTTCTGAGAGTGCAACTCTCTCCCCCAAGGGATTTGGGTACAGAGAGCTGTGGGACTGATTCAGCTCAGGGCACAGGCAGAAGCTAGAAGTGTCCTGTCTCAGACTCCTCCTGCCTTTGTGTGTGCTGAGGGCACCAAGCTGGTTGCTTGGAGCAGAACAGTTGCCCTTACCTCTGCTCTCAGGTATGTCAGTTCTCCTGGAGACTGGCTTTCAGCTCTGGTCTCAGGCAGAAACTGGAAGTGTTCAGCTGCTTACTGCTCCTGGGTTCGTGTGCTCAGAGGGCACAGAGGGCACTAGTTGGGTTTCTCTTGGGTCAGCAATGTGAGCAGACGTAGTCTCCTCTGAGCTCTCAGAATTGTCTACAGTTATTAAATTCCAGCTCTCTCCCTTAAGGGATTTGGGTACAGAGGTTTGTAAAACCAGCTCTGTTCAGTTCAGTTTAGGGCACAGGCAGAAACAGAATGTTCCTGATGCTGACTGCACCTATATTCTTGTATCCAGAGGGCACTACGCAGGTTCCACTTGGTCCAGGAATATGACCAGAAGTGGTGGTCTCCTCTTAGCTCTCAGGATTGTACTCACTTCTGAGAATCCAGCTCTCTCTCTCTCTCTCTCTCTCTCTCTCTCTCTCTCTCTCTTTTTCTCTGAAATTGTGTAGAGAGAGCTATAGGGGCTGTTCAGCTCTGGATGCAGGCCAAAACCAGAAATCTTTATTCTTAATATCCTGAGTCATATGCTTCCAAGTTTAGTGCTTAAGCTGAAAATTATGAATTCTAAACAGAAAGATGACTACATCCAAATTTTGTGAGGCAAAATAAAGATGAAATAATATTAACATGTAATCAGAGAGATTTTTGCTAAGATTTTATGGTTAAATGGCAAAAAAGGCAAATAGTACAACAAGAAACTAAGTGAAAATCTCTTATGTGAACACACAATTATAGAACAATTTAAGGAAGGGCCATACTGAAGGCAGCATTACATGGATTCCATTATTCATTAAATTGTTCTTTATATTCACTATGTAAAAAGATTGTGTAGAGTATTTATAGATTCTGTTCTTAGATGTCTTATGAAACTAAAAAACAGAAATATTTTACATGATGGATATTTGTTTATTATATTGTGGTGAAAAATACAAACAACACTCTAAACTGTATTAACTTCATGTGAAAAACATTAACAGGAAAGACTAATAAAAATCTTATTAGTCTCATTTTAATTGACATGAGTATGACTCTAAGTTTAACAACAAGAAAAAAGTACCATTATTAAATTTATGATTTTAAGGGTTGCATAGCTCAAACTATCTGGAAAATAACTTTATAGCAATATTTTGGATTGTGATACTATGATACTTAATTACATTCTATGTAGTTTGTAATTTTCTAACTCTGGTTTTCATTTGAAATACTATTAAATTAAAAATAAACTCAAAAGGGACAAAGGTCAAAGGACATATAAAGGCAGACCTATGAGAATTACACCAGACTTCTCACCAGAGAAAATGAAAGTCTGAAGATCCTTGGCAGATGTCATACAGACCCTAAGAGAACACAAATGCCAGATGAGGCTACTAAATCCAGCAAAACTCTCAATTACCATGAAAGGAAAATTATACAGATTTAAGGTTTAAAAATATGAAGTTAAAAGAGTATGTTTCAACTCAGGACTAAACACTGTGAAAAGCAAGTCCAGGCAGCCCCGCCCTGCCGCTAGAACTAACAGACCATAAAAGGAAAGGAATGCAGAACAGACCAGGAGTACCAGATCTGACTCACAGGCCACCTGGCAGGAAGAGATAAGCCCCCAGCCCCCGACATCCAGGACACCCCAAACCTGCCAATGTGTGTAGCTATACCTTATTACCTCATCATGTGAAATAGCCAATCATATGTGAACGTGTCTATGTGCCTCGTTTGAATCCACCAATCCCCGTAACTATGCATCTGCTTCTGTATGCCCGCTTCTGCTTCCCCAATCCCTATAAAAGCCCCATGCTGGAGCTGCTGGGCGCTCAAGTCCTCCGAAGAGACTGTGTGCCCGCAGGTACCTGTGTTTTCCAATAAACCCTCTTGCTGATTGCATCCGAGTGGACTCGGCTCGGTCATTGGGCGCTTGGGACTCCTCCTGAGGGAAAGGTCCTCTCCGGGGGTCCTTCAACCATAGATGTAAAAAACAAGATATTCCATGACAAAACCAAATTTACACAATATCTTTCCAGAAATTCAGCCCTACAGAGGATAGTAGATGGAAAACTCCAACACAAGTAGGGAAACTGCACCCTAGAAAAAGCAAGAAAGTAATCTCCTTGCAATGAAACCAAAAGAAAAGAGACACACAGACATAATTCTACTTCTAACAACAAAAATAATAGGAAGTAACAATCACTATTCCTTAATATCTCTTAACATCAATGGACTCAACTTCCTAATAAAAAGACCCAGACTAAAAGACTTTATATCTAAAGAGGACCCAGCATTTTGTTGCATACAAGAAACACATCTCAGAGACAAAGACAGACATTACCTTAGAGTAAAAGCAAGGAAAACAATTTTATAAGAAAATTGGCTGAAAGAAACAAGTTGTAGTAGCCATTCTAATATTGAATAAAACTGAATGTCAACCAAAAGTTGTCAAAAGAGATAAGGAAGGACATTTCATTTTCATCGAAGGAAGAATCCACCAAGATAAACTCTCAATTCTAAATATTTATGCTCCGAATCCAAGGGCATCTACTCTCACAAAAGAAACCTTACCGAAGCTCAAATCACATATTGTACTTCACACAATAATAGTAGGAGATTTCAACACCCCACTCTTATCAGTGGACAGATCATAGTAACAGAAATTAAGCAGAGATGTAGAGAAACTAACAGAAGTTATGAACCAAATGGACTTAACAGATATTTATAGAACATTTCATCAGATAACAAAAGAATATACCTTCTTCTCAGCACCTCATGGCACCTACTCTAAAATTGACCATATAATCAGTAACCAAACAGGCCCCAACAGATACAAGAAGATAGAAATAATCTGATACATCCTGTCAGATCACTACAGACTAAGGCTGGTCTTCAATAACAACAAAAATGACAAAAAGTCCAAATATACATGGAAGTTGAACAATTCTCTACTCATTGATAACTTGGTCAAGGAAAAAACAAAGAAAGAAATTAAAGACTTTTTAAAATTTAATGAAAATGAAGGCACAGCGTAACCAAACTTATGCAATAAAATGAAAGCAGTGTTAAGAGGAAAACTCATAGCTCCAAAAAGAAACTGGAGAAAGCATGCATTAGCAGCTTGAAAATACACCTAAAACCTCTAGAACAAAGAGACAGAAATATACCCAAGATGATTAAATGGCAGGATATAATCAAACACAGGGCTGAAATCAACCAAGTGGAAACAAAAAGAAACTTTTACATAGGCCTTTATAGTAGGATCTGATGATTTTTTTTTTAATTTCCTCACATTCTGTTTTTATGTCTCCCTTTTCATCTCTGATTTTGTTAATTTGGATAAACTCTCTGTGCTTTCTTGTTAGTCTGACTAAGGGTTTATCTATCTTGTTGATTTTCTCAAAGAACCAGCTCCTGGTTTTGTTGATTCTTTGTATAGTTCTATTTGTTTCCACTTGGTTGATTTCACCCCTGGGTTTGATTATTTCCTGCCTTCTACTACTCTTGAGTGTATTTGCTTCTTTTTGTTCTAGAGGTTTTAGGTGTGCTGTCCAGCTGCTGATGTATGCTGTCTCTCATTTCTTTTTGGAGGCACTCAGAGCTATGAATTTTTCTCTTAGCCCTGCTTTCATTGTGTCCCATACGTTTGAGTATATTGCACCTTCATGTTCATTAAATTCTAAAAGGTCGGCATGTAGAAGAATGCAAATTGACCCATTCTTATCTCCAAGTACAAAGCTCAAGTCCAAGTAGAACAAAGACCTCCACATAAACCAGATACACTGAAACTAATAGCAGAGAAAGTGGGGAAGACCCTCAAACACACAGGCACAGGGGAAAATTTCCTGAACACAACACCAATGACTAATGCTATAAGATCAAGAATCAACAAATGGGACCTCATAAAATTGCAAAGATTCTGTAAGGCAAAGGACACTGTCATTAGGACAAAACTTCAACCCATGGATTAGGAAAAGGTCTTTATAAACCCTATAGCTGATAGAGGGCTAATATGTAATATATACAAAGAATTCAGGAAGTTAGACTCCAGAGAATCAAATAACCCTATTTGGGGAACAAAGCTAAACAAAATGTTCTTAGCTGAGGAATATTGAATGGCTGAGAAACTTTGTTCAGCATACTTAGAAATGTTAAAACTAAGGAAATGTTCAACAAACTTAGTCATTAGCAAAATGCAAATCAAAACAACCCGGAGATTCCACCTCACACCAGTCAGAATGGCTAAGATAAAAACCTCAGGTGACAACAGCAAAGATGTGGAGAAAGAGGAACACTCCTCCACTGTTGGTGGGACTGCAAAGTGGTACAACCACTCTGGAAATCAGTCTGGAGGTCCTTTAGGAAATTGGACATTCCACTACCTGAAATATACCCAAAAGATGCTCCAACATACAGCAAAGACACATAATCTACTATGTTACTAGCAGCCTTATTTATAATAGTCAGAAGCTGGAAAGAACCCAGATGCCCTTCAACAGAGGATTACATACAGAAAATATGGTACATTCACACAATGGAGTACTACTCAGCTATCAGAATCAATGACTGTATAAAATTCATAGGCAAATGGATGAAACTAGAAAATATCATCCTAAGTGAGGTAACTCTATCACAAAAAATCACACATGGTATCTACTCACTGATCAGTGGATATTAGCACAAAAGCTTGAATTACCCAAGGTACAATCCACAGACCACATGCAGTTCAAGAAGGATGACCAAATTCCGGTTGCTTCAGTCCTTAAGTCCTTTTGTTCCTTACAGGAACAAAAGTAGTCATAGGAGGAGGTATGGAGACAGAGTTTGGAACAAAGACTGAAGGTATGGCCATTCAGAGCCTGCACCATTTGGGATCCATATATACACCGCCAGCAAAAGTGGACAATACTGATTTAGCCAAAAAGTACATGCTGACAGGAGTGTGATATAGCTGTCTCTTGGAAGGCTCAGATAGAACATGATAAATACAGAGGTTTAGGCTAGCAGCAAACCTTTGAACTGAGAACAGAGTCCTATTGGAGAAGTTAAAGAGAGAACTGAAGCAGCTGAAGTGGCTTGCAAGCCCATAAGAACATCAACACCAACTGACCAGAGCTCCCAGGAATGAAACCACTTGCCAAAGACTATACATGGACAGAACAATTGCTCCAATTGCATATAGCAGAGGATGGTCTTGTTGGCTACTAATGGTAGGCGAATCCCTTGGTACTGCCAAGGCTGTATCCTCTAATATAAGGTAAATCGGGGGTGGGGGGAGGTGGGAAAAGGGTGTGGTTGGGGAGGGGGAACACCCTTATCGAAGAAGAGGGTGGGGGATGGGATAGGGAGCTTACTGATGGGAAACCCAGAAAGGGAATGACATTTGAAATGCAAATAAAAATTATCCATTAAGAAAATGTAATCTTATAGGTACACTATGTATTTCCCCATTTATTTATATCTTTATTTGTTCATGAACTCCTTCATTTTGATATATGGTATAGAAAATTCAAAGTGAGAAATGGAAGAAAATATCCAAATTACTTGAACACTAAGAAGTTATTACCTCAACTGATGCTGAACAATGTGAGATTTCTTCCCACTCTTTCCTCATCTTTGCTTTTTTGATGGGCCTAGACTATATTGAATTGTTTTCCTTACTAGGTTCATTAAATTATCATAATGTATCAAATATGTAATACTGTTGATTACAGTGATCACAGAGTCCTGATGAAGAGGAGGAGGAAGGCCATTGTTAAAAGGTTATACTGTCTATGGAACATAGCTTTTAAATAAAACCATGTAATGTCTGTCTTGAAGTCCTTATATTTGAAATGAAAATTGGTGTCTTTATTATCTTTACTATCATAATATGGAATCTAGGTTATTTACTTTGATAAATTCCTTGTAGCTGGATTGAAGATAATTATGTCAGGAATCAACCTTAATACAACTTTCAAATGTCCAGTGATCTTTGCATTTGTCTAAAGATTTTGATTTTCCTAAAGAGTACATGTTCTATGTATTATAAAAATCAATGTATATTCTAGAATTGTACACTTTATACTTAGATATATTCACAGGTTGCTTTGCACAGCTTTGGTGTATAAATATATTCAAATCAGAACTCCATTTATCTAATGTCTATGAACTTCTGCTTCACAACATTCAACTACAGAAAAGTTTTGAATATTCTGATATTTGTATTGTTTTAAGGCCAGAGCTTATTATTATTTCCCATCTGGATGGGCTATAACTAATTAGGGAAATGAGAACATTGTCCAAATCATAGATACCTACCTACTTCTGCTTTCCAAGTACTCAGTGGGATTAAAGTTCTGTGCCACCTTTTCCAACATCATTGTATTGATTTTATGTAATTAATTTTCATCTCTAATGATTCAATTTTCCCTAAGTGGGTTATAGAACTAATCCAATCATTGGATTTATAGATGATCTATGCCTTTCTATTGTGATAATTCGTGTCATGTTTCTACCCTCTGGCTCATATAGATGTAATACACACACACACACAAACACACACACACACACACACACACACACACACACACAAGTGGGCTGACTCTACTTGTTTGATGAACAAATGAGTCATATCAAAAATATCTGCTTGCCAAACTGGTCTATGATACCTGCTTATAGATAGATAGATAGATAGATAGATAGATAGATAGATAGATAGATAGATAGATAGATAGATAGATTCTATTGCATGCCTTCCTTGATAGTTATATACCTCTTTTCTTGGATAATTCCATTTCAAGGGCAGGTATCCTTTGCTTTGGGAACCCATCCATGCCACTACTTATAAATCTTTTTGGCAGCACAGACATCTATGATTTTGCTTAATAGAGGAGATATGATGGAATGAGAACATGGGAAGAAAGATGAAATACTAACAGTATTGTGTTCTTCATAAATCTTCACAAGTTTATTTCTTTTTTTTTTTTTTTTTTTTATTAACTTGAGTATTTCTTATATACATTTCGAGTGTTATTCCCTTTCCCGGTTTCCGGGCAAACATCCCCCTCCCCCCTCCCCTTCCTTATGGGTGTTCCCCTCCCAACCCTCCCCCCATTGCCGCCCTCCCCCCATAGACTAGTTCACTGTGGGTTCAGTCTTAGCAGGACCCAGGGCTTCCCCTTCCACTGGTGCTCTTACTAGGATATTCATTGCTACCTATGGGGTCAGAGTCCAGGGTCAGTCCATGTATAGTCTTTAGGTAGTGGCTTAGTCCCTGGAAGCTCAGGTTGCTTGGCATTGTTGTACTTTTGGGGTCTCGAGCCCCTTCAAGCTCTTCCAGTTCTTTCTCTGATTCCTTCAATAGGGGACCTATTCTCAGTTCAGTGGTTTGCTGCTGGCATTCGCCTCTATATTTGCTGTATTCTGGCTGTGTCTCTCAGGAGCGATCTACATCCGGCTCCTGTCGGTCTGCACTTCTTTGCTTCATCCATCTTGTCTAATTGGGTGGCTGTATATGTATGGGCCACATGTGGGGCAGGCTCTGAATGGGTGTTCCTTCAGTCTCTGTTTTAATCTTTGCCTCTCCCTTCCCTGCCAAGGGTATTCTTTTTCCTCATTTAAAGAAGGAGTGAAGCATTCACATTTTGATCATCCGTCTTGAGTTTCGTTTGTTCTAGGGATCTAGGGTAATTCAAGCATTTGGGCTAATAGCCACTTATCAATGAGTGCATACCATGTATGTCTTTCTGTGATTGGGTTAGTTCACTCAGGATGATATTTTCCAGTTCCAACCATTTGCCTACGAATTTCATAAACTCGTTGTTTTTGATAGCTGAGTAATATTCCATTGTGTAGATGTACCACATTTTCTGTATCCATTCCTATGTTGAAGGGCATCTGGGTTCTTTCCAGCTTCTGGCTATTATAAATAAGGCTGCGATGAACATAGTGGAGCACGTGTCTCTTTTATATGTTGAGGCATCTTTTGGGTATATGCCCAAGAGAGGTATAGCTGGATCATCAGGCAGTTCAATGTCCAATTTTCTGAGGAACCTCCAGACTGATTTCCAGAATGGTTTTACCAGTCTGCAATCCCACCAACAATGGAGGAGTGTTCCTCTTTCTCCACATCCTCGCCAGCATCTGCTGTCACCTGAGTTTTTGATCTTAGCCAATCGCACTGGTGTGAGGTGAAATCTCAGGGTTGTTTTGATTTGCATTTCCCTTATGACTAAAGATGTTGAACATTTCTTTAGGTGTTTCTCAGCCATTCGGCATTCCTCAGCTGTGAATTCTTTGTTTAGCTCTGAACCCCATTTTTTAATAGGGTTATTTGTTTCCCTGCGGTCTAACTTCTTGAGTTCTTTGTATATTTTGGAAATAAGGCCTCTATCTGTTGTAGGATTGGTAAAGATCTTTTCCCAATCTGTTGGTTGCCGTTTTGTCCTAACCACAGTGTCCTTTGCCTTACAGAAGCTTTGCAGTTTTATGAGATCCCATTTGTCGATTCTTGATCTTAGAGCATAAGCCATTGGTGTTTTGTTCAGGAAATTTTTTCCAGTGCCCATGTGTTCCAGATGCTTCCCTAGTTTTTCTTCTATTAGTTTGAGTGTGTCTGGTTTGATGTGGAGGTCCTTGATCCACTTGGACTTAAGCTTTGTACAGGGTGATAAGGATGGATCGATCTGCATTCTTCTACATGTTGCCCTCCAGTTGAACCAGCACCATTTGCTGAAAATACTATATTTTTTCCATTGGATGGTTTTGGCTCCTTTGTCAAAAATCAAGTGACCATAGGTGTGTGGGTTCATTTCTGGGTCTTCAATTCTATTCCATTGGTCTATCTGTCTGTCTCTGTACCAATACCATGCAGTTTTTATCACTATTGCTCTGTAATACTGCTTGAGTTCAGGGATAGTGATTCCCCCTGAAGTCCTTTTATTGTTGAGGATAGCTTTAGCTATCCTGGGTTTTTTGTTATTCCAGATGAATTTGCAAATTGTTCTGTCTAACTCTTTGAAGAATTGGATTGGTATTTTGATGGGGATTGCATTGAATCTGTAGATTGCTTTTGGTAAAATGGCCATTTTTACCATATTAATCCTGCCAATCCATGAGCATGGGAGATCTTTCCATCTTCTGAGGTCTTCTTCAATTTCTTTCCTCAGTGTCTTGAAGTTCTTATTGTACAGATCTTTTACTTGCTTGGTTAAAGTCACACCGAGGTACTTTATATTATTTGGGTCTATTATGAAGGGTGTCGTTTCCCTAATTTCTTTCTCGGCTTGTTTCTCTTTTGTATAGAGGAAGGCAACTGATTTATTTGAGTTAATTTTATACCCAGCCACTTTGCTGAAGTTGTTTATCAGCTTTAGTAGTTCTCTGGTGGAACTTTTGGGATCACTTAAATATACTATCATGTCATCTGCAAATAGTGATATTTTGACCTCTTCTTTTCCGATCTGTATCCCTTTGATCTCCTTTTGTTGTCTGATTGCTCTGGCTAGAACTTCAAGAACTATATTGAATAAGTAGGGAGAGAGTGGGCAGCCTTGTCTAGTCCCTGATTTTAGTGGGATTGCTTCAAGTTTCTCTCCATTTAGTTTAATGTTAGCAACTGGTTTGCTGTATATGGCTTTTACTATGTTTAGGTATGGGCCTTGAATTCCTATTCTTTCCAGGACTTTTATCATGAAGGGGTGTTGAATTTTGTCAAATGCTTTCTCAGCATCTAATGAAATGATCATGTGGTTCTGTTCTTTCAGTTTGTTTATATAATGGATCACGTTGATGGTTTTCCGTATATTAAACCATCCCTGCATGCCTGGGATGAAGCCTACTTGATCATGGTGGATGATTGTTTTGATGTGCTCTTGAATTCGGTTTGCCAGAATTTTATTGAGTATTTTTGCGTCGATATTGATAAGGGAAATTGGTCTGAAGTTCTCTTTCTTTGTTGTGTCTTTGTGTGGTTTAGGTATAAGAGTAATTGTGGCTTCATAGAAGGAATTCGGTAGGGCTCCATCTGTTTCAATTTTGTGGAATAGTTTGGATAATATTGGTATGAGGTCTTCTATGAAGGTCTGATAGAATTCTGCACTAAACCCGTCTGGACCTGGGCTCTTTTTGGTTGGGAGACCTTTAATGACTGCTTCTATATCCTTAGGAGTTATGGGGTTGTTTAACTGGTTTATCTGTTCCTGATTTAACTTCGATACCTGGTATCTGTCTAGGAAATTGTCCATTTCCTGAAGATTTTCAAATTTTGTTGAATATAGGTTTTTATAGTAAGATCTGATGATTTTTTGAATTTCCTCCGAATCTGTAGTTATGTCTCCCTTTTCATTTCTGATTTTGTTAATTTGGACACACTCTCTGTGTCCTCTCGTTAGTCTGGCTAAGGGTTTATCTATCTTGTTGATTTTCTCAAAGAACCAACTTTTGGTTCTGTTGATTCTTTCTATGGTCCTTTTTGTTTCTACTTGGTTGATTTCAGCTCTGAGTTTGATTATTTCCTGCCTTCTACTCCTCCTGGGTGTATTTGCTTCTTTTTGTTCTAGAGCTTTTAGGTGTGCTGTCAAGCTGCTGACATATGCTCCTTCCTGTTTCTTTCTGCAGGCACTCAGCGCTATGAGTTTTCCTCTTAGCACAGCTTTCATTGTGTCCCATAAGTTTGAGTATGTTGTATCTTCATTTTCATTAAATTCTAAAAAGTTTTTAATTTCTTTCTTTATTTCTTCCTTGACCAGGTTATCATTGAGTAGAGCATTGTTCAATTTCCACGTATATGTGGGCATTCTTCCCTTATTGTTATTGAAGACCAGTTTTAGGCCGTGGTGGTCCGATAGCACGCATGGGATTATTTCTATCTTTCTGTACCTGTTGAGGCCCGTTTTTTGACCAATTATATGGTCAATTTTGGAGAAAGTACCATGAGGAGCTGAGAAGAAGGTATATCCTTTTGCTTTAGGATAGAATGTTCTATAAATATCCGTTAAGTCCATTTGGCTCATGACTTCTCTTAGTCTGTCTACATCACTGTTTAATTTCTGTTTCCATGATCTGTCCATTGATGAGAGTGGGGTGTTGAAATCTCCCACTATTATTGTGTGAGGTGCAATGTGTGTTTTGAGCTTTAGTAAGGTTTCTTTTACATATGTAGGTGCCCTTGTATTTGGGGCATAGATATTTAGGATTGAGAGTTCATCTTGGTTGATTTTTCCTTTGATGAATATGAAGTGTCCTTCCTTATCTTTTTTGATGACTTTTAGTTGGAAATTGATTTTATTTGATATTAGAATGGCTACTCCAGCTTGCTTCTTCTGACCATTTGCTTGGAAAGTTGTTTTCCAGCCTTTCACTCTGAGGTAGTGTCTGTCTTTGTCTCTGAGGTGTGTTTCCTGTAGGCAGCAGAATGCAGGGTCCTCGTTGCGTATCCAGTTTGTTAATCTATGTCTTTTTATTGGGGAGTTGAGGCCATTGATATTGAGAGATATTAAGGAATAGTGCTTATTGCTTCCCGTTATATTCATATTTGATGTGAGGTTATGTTTGTGTGCTTTCATTCTCTTTGTTTTGTTGCCAAGACGATTAGTTTCTTGCTTCTTCTAGGGTATAGCTTGCCTCCTTATGTTGGGCTTTACCATTTATTATCCTTTGTAGTGCTGGATTTGTAGAAAGATATTGTGTAAATTTGGTTTTGTCATGGAATATCTTGGTTTCTCCATCAATGTTAATTGAGAGTTTTGCTGGATACAGTAATCTGGGCTGGCATTTGTGTTCTCTTAGGGTCTGTATAACATCAGTCCAGGATCTTCTGGCCTTCATAGTTTCTGGCGAGAAGTCTGGTGTGATTCTGATAGGTCTCCCTTTATATGTTACTTGACCTTTTTCCCTTACTGCTTTTAATATTCTTTCTTTATTTTGTGCGTTTGGTGTTTTGACAATTATGTGACGGGAGGTGTTTCTTTTCTGGTCCAATCTATTTGGAGTTCTGTAGGCTTCCTGTATGTCTATGGGTATCTCTTTTTTTAGGTTAGGGAAGTTTTCTTCTATGATTTTGTTGAAGATATTTACTGGTCCTTTGAGCTGGGAGTCTTCACTCTCTTCTATACCTATTATCCTTAGGTTTGATCTTCTCATTGAGTCCTGGATTTCCTGTATGTTTTGGACCAGTAGCTTTTTCCGCTTTACATTATCTTTGACAGTTGAGTCAATGATTTCTATGGAATCTTCTGCTCCTGAGATTCTCTCTTCCATCTCTTGTATTCTGTTGGTGAAGCTTGTATCTACAGCTCCTTGTCTCTTCTTTTGGTTTTCTATATCCAGGGTTGTTTCCATGTGTTCTTTCTTGATTGCTTCTATTTCCATTTTTAATTCCTTCAACTGTTTGATTGTGTTTTCCTGGAATTCTTTCAGGGATTTTTGCGATTCCTCTCTGTAGGCTTTTACTTGTTTATTAATGTTTTCCTGTGCTTCCCTAAGTGTGTTCAGGTCTTTCCTGAAGTCCTCCAGCATCATGATCAAATATGATTTTGAAACTAGATCTTGCTTTTCTGGTGTGTTTGGATATTCCATGTTTGTTTTGGTGGGAGAATTGGGCTCCGATGATGGCATGTAGTCTTGGTTTCTGTTGCTTGGGTTCCTGCGCTTGCCTCTCGCCATCAGATTATCTCTAGTGTTACTTTGTTCTGCTATTTCTGACAGTGGCTAGACTGTCCTATAAGCCTGTGTGTCAGGAGTGCTGTAGACCTGTTTTCCTCTCTTTCAGTCAGTTATGGGGACAGAGTGTTCTGCTTTCGGGCGTGTAGTTTTTCCTCTCTACAGGTCTTCAGCTGTTCCTGTGGGCCTGTGTCTTGAGTTCACCAGGCAGCTTTCTTGCAGCAGAAAATTTGGTCTTACCTGTGGTCCCGAGGCTCAGGTTTGCTCGTGGGGTGCTGTCCAGGGGCTCTCTGCAGCGGCAGCAACCAGGAAGACCTGTGCCGCCCCTTCCGGGAGCTTCAGTGCACCAGGGTTCCAGATGGTCTTTGGCTTTTTCCTCTGGCGTCCGAGATGTGTGTGCAGGGAGCAGTCTCTTCTGGTTTCCCAGGCCTGTCTGCCTCTCTGAAGGTTTAGCTCTCCCTCCCACGGGATTTGGGTGCAGAGAACTGTTTATCCGGTCTGTTTCCTTCAGGGTCCGGCGGTGTCTCCGGCAGGGGTCCTGCCGCTCCTGGGCCCTCCCCCACGGGAGCCCAGAGGCCTTATACAGTTTCCTCTTGGGCCAGGGATGTGGGCAGGGGTGAGCAGTGTTGGTGGTCTCTTCTGCTCTGCAGCCTCAGGAGTGCCCACCTGACCAGGCGGTTGGGTCTCTCTCTCACCGGGTCTGGGAGCAGAGAGCTGCTGCGGGCCGGGATCCGCGGGTGTGGGACTTCCGGTAAACACAGAACGTGCCCGGTTCTAGAGAAATTCTGCTTCCGTGTGTCCCAAGCTCACCAGGCAGCTTTCTTGCAGCAGAAAATTTGGTCTTACCTGTGGTCCCGAGGCTCAAGTTCGCTCGTGGGGTGCTGCCCAGGGGCTCTCTGCAGTGGCAGCAACCGGGAAGACCTGTGCCGCCCCTTCCGGGAGCTTCAGTGCACCAGGGTTCCAGATGGTCTTTGGCTTTTTCCTCTGGCGTCCGAGATGTGTGTGCAGGGAGCAGTCTCTTCTGGTTTCCCAGGCCTGTCTGCCTCTCTGAAGGTTTAGCTCTCCCTCCCACGGGATTTGGGTGCAGAGAACTGTTTATCCGGTCTGTTTCCTTCAGGGTCCGGCGGTGTCTGTGGCAGGGGTCCTGCCACTTCTGGGCCCTCCCCCACGGGAGCCCAGAGGCCTTATACAGTTTCCTCTTGGGCCAGGGATGTGGGCAGGGGTGAGCAGTGTTGGTGGTCTCTTCCGCTCTGCAGCCTCAGGAGTGCCCACCTGACCAGGCGGTTGGGTCTCTCTCTCACCGGGTCTGGGAGCAGAGAGCTGCTGCGGGCCGGGATCCGCAGGACCACAAGTTTATTTCTAACATCTTTGATCTCATGTTTTAAAAACCCCTTCTACAAATTGCTAAAATGTGTAACCTTTAAATGATACATTGTATGTTTTTCAGTGTTCTTAAACCTTAGCATTGTTTCCACCTAAATACTAAAGAAAGTTCAGAGATTCATTCTTTATTAAACCAACTCTGGGTCTGTATTTCAGTTAACCGATGAGTAAATTGCTAAGGCTGTGCTAATAATTTAAAACACTAAATTGTTAATTTCTATAAAATGATATAACAGCACTCACCGCGGCGAAAGGGGCGGGGTGGCCGGGGCCCGCGCTCCCCTCGGTTGCTGCTCGCGGCCCGCCCCGCCGCCCCGGCCCCTCGGATGACGGTATATATTCCAGGCGGGCGCGGCTCGGATGAAGGTATATATTCCAGGCGGGCGCGGGAAGCCGGCAAGTAGCCGAGGCGAAGAAGCCGGAGCCTAGTCCAGCCGCGGGAGTGTCGAGGGAGTTCCCCCTCCTCTGTTTTTACAAAGCCTCACTACCAGAGCACCAGGAATGTTAATGACCTCAGACAGAGGTTGTCCGCGGCTGGGCAGCAGCACCTGCTGCAGTTCTGGAATGAGCTGTCAGAAGCCCAGCAGGGAGAACTTTATATGGAACTCCAAGCCATGAACTTTGAAGAGCCGAACTCATTTTTCCAGAAGGCCGTTGGCGAATTTGATCGATCTTCTCACCAAGAAAAGGTGGATGCACGGATGGAGCCTGTGCCCAGACAGGTTTTGGGCAGTGCTACCAGAGATCAAGACCAGCTGCAGGCCTGGGAGAGCCAAGGACTTTCCCAGATTTCTCAGAACAAAGTAGCAGTTCTTCTTCTAGCTGGTGGGCAGGGGTCAAGTCTTGGAGTCACGTATCCCAAGGGCATGTATGATGTGGGCTTGCCATCCCACAAGACACTTTTCCAGATACAAGCAGAACGTATTCTGAAGCTGCAGCAGTTAGCTGAGAAACAGTATGGCAACAAGTGTATCATCCCCTGGTATATAATGGCCAGTGGCAGAACGATGGAATCGATGAAGGAGTTCTTTACAAAGCACAAGTTCTTTGGTTTAAAAAAGGAGAACGTGGTCTTTTTCCAGCAGGGAATGCTGCCTGCTATGAGCTTTGATGGGAAAGTTATCTTGGAAGAGAAAAACAAAGTCTCTATGGCTCCAGATGGGAATGGTGGTCTCTACCGGGCTCTTGCAGCCCAAAACATTGTGGAGGACATGGAGCAAAGAGGCATCTGGAGTATTCATGTCTATTGTGTGGATAACATACTGGTGAAAGTGGCAGACCCTCGGTTCATTGGATTCTGCATTCAGAAAGGAGCAGACTGTGGGGCAAAGGTGGTAGAGAAAACCAACCCCACGGAGCCAGTCGGCGTGGTTTGCCGGGTGGATGGGGTGTACCAGGTAGTGGAGTACAGTGAGATCTCTCTGGCCACAGCTCAGAAGCGGAGCTCAGACGGAGGGCTGCAGTTCAATGCGGGGAACATCGCCAATCACTTCTTCACTGTGCCGTTCCTGAAAGATGTTGTCAGTGTTTACGAACCTCAATTGCAGCACCATGTGGCTCAGAAGAAGATTCCATATGTGGATTCCCAGGGCCACTTAATTAAGCCAGACAAGCCAAATGGAATAAAGATGGAAAAATTAGTCTTTGACATCTTCCAGTTTGCAAAGAAGTTTGTGGTGTACGAAGTATTACGGGAAGACGAATTCTCCCCGCTCAAAAATGCAGACAGTCAGAATGGGAAGGACAACCCGACCACTGCAAGGCATGCCTTGATGTCCCTTCACCATTGCTGGGTCCTCAATGCTGGGGGACACTTCATAGATGAAAATGGCTCCCGCCTCCCAGCCATCCCCCGCAGTGCTACAAATGGAAAGTCAGAGACCATCACAGCTGATGTCAATCACAAATTGAAGGATGCCAATGATGTGCCGATCCAGTGTGAGATCTCTCCCCTCATCTCTTACGCTGGAGAAGGGCTTGAAGGCTATGTGGCAGATAAAGACTTCCATGCACCCTTAATCATCGATGAGAACGGAGTTCATGAGCTGGTGAAAAATGGCATATGATTCCTTAAGGGCCACTAGGAAGCCATGGTTTTGATAGATCAACTGTGCACCTGCAGGACCTCTCCTGGACCGCTGACGTTTGGACATTCATGGAGTTTCATTTGCTTGCTGGTATCTGATAAGCAAGACAGACTTCCCAGATCCAGACGACTGGATTTCATTTTTTAAAAGCATTTTTTTTTTTTTGGTGATTCTCATTGAAGGTCTTATTTATATTTCTAACTGTATAAGTTCTTCCAAGCCAAGGCTCACACGGCAAACAGGAAGCTTCATCAGCTTGCCTCTAGTTGGGACGTGCAGCATGACTTCGCTTGTGCTGGAAGCATTTGGTTTTGAAGTTGTACATATTGATAAGTCATCGTACATGTCAGAAGGTTTCTATGGTACTAAAATTTTGTTTTATTTTATCAAGCATTAAAGTTTTTTAAGAAAAAAATGATATAACAGAAACAAATTTCATTCGACTCAACTATATATTATTCCTAATGTTTTCTTTACATTGCTTCTAAATTAAATATTCTCTTGTTTTGTATCAGTGTAAGCAAGAATATGTTTCTGAAAATCATACTTTCTTATTACTCACATTCCCCCATAACCTTGTTGAGTTTTCTGGGAAATGAAGCAGAGTATAGGTTAGAAAGTAAGGAAGAAGGAACATAATCACACCTGTAATCCCAGTTCTCCATTGGATGGAAATGCAAAATGAGATAATATTTGAAAACTAAATTGAAGAATATAATTTACTGTCCTCAATGTGAGAAGATTTATTAGTGTAGACATGGTGACAAATCAATGCTTCTAAGTAGCTATTTCAAGGAAATCATTGCTTTAAGGACAGAAGAGGAAAGATTACAGAGCCAACTGCTTTCCCTTTTCTCTAATGTGACAATATTAGAGACGAGTATTTAAGATTTAATTAATTTGTTAGATAAATTAGATTATTAAATGAACATTTAAATTCTATACATGAAAACTCTTTATGGTGTGTAGTTGGAACAAGACATTTTATGTTACTGAAATTATGAGTCTCTAGTAATAATAACCTTCAGATATATGTCTTAATTTCTCAAATAATTTCTAAATGTTTTTGTGGTGCTTGAAGCTGAAATTCTATCCTTGTGTCATTATCCGTGAATCACATGGAGAAATACTAGAAAGGACTTCTAATTAATCATGTCAGTAAAAATAACATAGTATTTCATATTTTATTTCCTCCTGTATATTCTTAAGAGATTTATATTCTTTAGTCTCTGTCATCATTCTGAATATCAAGTCTTCTTTGGATGATTTTGAGTTGACATCTTGTCTTGTAATTGTGGCTAAGTCTCACTCATATTGGTTAGCAGTACAGACTCAAAATGCTGGGCCTCAATAAAAACCCACAAATTTCAGAGTAACAGAAGTGTAACATAGATCCCCCCATGGTGATAAATTAGAGAATTAAATATAAATGTTTCTAACTTCTGTGAAAAGGATTCTAGCTACTACTTTTAGTATATTTAGATAAATGATTCATTAAATTTTACCATTGAAAGCATTTCACAGAGTGTCAGGAAATTGAACAGAGGTGTGTAGCAGTAGGTGATGGGGTATTATGGGTAGCCACCAGAAAGTACCAGATGCAAGGAAAGAGGCTCCCAGAACCCAAGAAGAAAGCCATTAGCTGAAATACCCAACAAAGGGTAGAGAGAACCTGTAGACACCACATCAAGAGGTTAGGCAAGGCCCCCAGTTGGGCATGGGGTAACACACTCATTTCCAGATTTTAACCCAGTATTGGTTCTGTCTAAAGGAAATATGGGGTCAAAGTATGGAGCAGAGACTGAAGGAAAGGTCATCCAGAGACTGACCAACCTGGCGATCCAACCCATATACAGACACCAAATCCACACACTACTGCAGATGCCAAGAAGTGCTTGCTGTCAGGAGCCTGATATAGCTGTCTCCTGGAAGGCTCTGAGAGAGCCTGGCAAAGATGTAGTAGCTCACAGCCAACCATTTTACTGAGCACAGGAACCCCTATGGAAGAGTCAGAGAAAGGATTGAAGGAGCTGAAACGAGTTTGTAACCCCATAGGGAAAAAGACAATATCAACCAACCTGACTCCCCCAGAGCCTTTAGAGACTAAACCACCAACCAACACATATACATGAAGGGATCCATAGCTCCAGTTGCATATGTAGCAGATAATAGCATTATCTGGCAGCAATTGGAGGAGAGCTACTTGGTCCTGTGAAGGCTCAATGTCCCAGTGTAGGGGAGTGCCAGGACATTTAGGTAGAGTTGGTAGGCCTATAGAGGAGCAACCTCATAAAAGCAAGGGAAGGGTGAATGGGATAGGGGATTTGCAGAGGGGAAACGGGATAATATTTGAAAAGTAAAATATCTAATAAAAAATAGAAGGTTTATGAAGACTAGTAATAATGATCGTGGTCTAATCTTTAAATAAAACAAATGGCTGAATATATAACTTTAAAAAAAATTTTACCATGACTTCTCAATGGATGATTAGATAATTGGCTTATATAATATCATTTTTAATGTCTAATTAGAGAATACATTTTAAGATTGCATATATTGCTTCCTGGTTGCTGCCGCCGCAGAGAGCCCGTGGGCAGCACCCCGCGAGCAAACTTGAGCCTCGGGAACACAGGTAAGACCAACTTGTCTGTTGCAAGAAAACTGCCTGGTGAAATCGGGACACACAGAGGCAGAATTCCTCTAGGACCAGGCATGTCCTGTGTTTATCGGAAACCCCACACCCGCGGATCCCGGCCCGAAGCAGCTCTATGCTCCCAGACCCATTGGGAAAGAGACCTCACCGCCTGGTCAGGTGGGCACTCCTGAGGCTGCAGAGCGGAAGAGACCACCAACACTGCCCAGCCTTGCCCACATCCCTGGCCCAAGAGGAAACTGTATAAGACCTCTGGGCTCCCGTGGGGGAGGGCCCAGGAGCGGCAGGACCCCTGCCTGAGACACCGCCGGAACCTGAAGGAAACAGACTGGAAAAACAGATCTATGCACCCAAATCCCGTGGGAGGGAGAGCTAAACCTTCAGAGAGGCAGACAAGCCTGGGAAACCAGAAGAGACTGCTCTCTGCACACACATCCCGGACGCCAGAGGAAAACAGCAAGGCCATCTGGAACCCTGGTGCACTGAAGCTCCCAGAAGAGGCCGCACAGGTCTTCCTGGTTGCTGCCACCGCAAAGAGCCCATGGGCAGCACCCCGCGAGCGAACTTGAGCCTCGGGACCACAGGTAAGACCAACTTGTATGCTGCAAGTGACCTGCCTGGTGAAATCAAGACACAGGCCCACAGGAACAGCTGAAGACCTGTACAGAGGAAAAACTACACGCACGAAAGCAGAACACTCTGTCCCCATAACTGGCTGAAAGAAAACAGTAAAATAGGTCTACAGCACTCCTGACACACAGGCTTATAGGGACAATCTAGCCACTGTCAGAAATAGCAGAACAAAGTAACACTAGAGATAATCTGATGGAGAGAGGCAAGTGCAGGAACTCAAGCAACAGAAACAAAGACTACATGGCATCATTGGAGCCCAATTCTCCCACCAAAACAAACATGGAATGTCTAAACACACCAGAAAAGCAAGATCTAGTTTCAAAATCATATTTGATCATGATGCTGGAGGACTTCAAGAAAGACGTGAAGAACTCCCTTAGAAAACACAGAAAAACATTAATAAACAAGTAGAAGCCTACAGAGAGGAATCGCAAAAGTGCCTGAAAGAATTCCAGGAAAACATAAATAAACAAGTAGAAGCCCATACAGAGGAGACACAAAAATCCCTGAAAGAACATCAGGAAATCATAAATAAACAAGTAGAAGCCCATAGAGAGGAGTCACAAAAATCCCTGAAAGAATTCCAGGAAAACACAATCAAACAGTTGAAGGAATTAAAAATGGAAATAGAAGCAATCAAGAAAGAACACATGGAAACAACCCTGGATATAGAAAACCAAAAGAAGAGACAAGGAGCTGTAGATACAAGCTTCACCAACAGAATACAAGAGATGGAAGAGATAATCTCGGTGGCAGAAGATTCCATAGAAATCATTGAATCAACTGTCAAAGATAATGTAAAGCAGAAAAAGCTACTGGTCCAAAACATACAGGAAATCCAGGACTCAATGAGAAGATCAAACCTAAGGATAATAGGTATAGAAGAGAATGAAGACTCCCAGCTCAAAGGACCAGTAGATATCTTCAACAAAATCATAGAAGAAAATTTCCCTAACCTAAAAAAAGAGATACCCATAGGCATACAAGAAGCCTACAGAACTCCAAATAGATTGGACCAGAAAAGAAACACCTCGCGTCACATAATAGTCAAAACACCAAACGCACAAAATAAAGAAAGAATATTAAAAGCAGTAAGGGAAAAAGGTCAAGTAACATATAAAGGCAGACCTATCAATATCACACCAGACTTTTTGCCAGAAACTATGAAAGCCAGAAGATCCTGGACAGATGTCATACAGACCCTAAGAGAACACAAATGACAGCCCAGGTTACTGTATCCTGCAAAACTCTCAATTAACATAGATGGAGAAACCAAGATATTCCATGACATAACCAAATTTACACAATATCTTTCTACAAATCCAGCACTACAAAGGATAATAAATGGTAAAGCCCAACATAAGGAGGCAAGCTATACCCTAGAAGAAGCAAGAAAGTAATCGTCTTGGCAACAAAACAAAGAGAATGAAAGCACACATACATAACCTCACATCTAAATATGAATATAATGGGAAGCAATAATCACTATTCCTTAATATCTCTCAACATCAATGGCCTCAACTCCCCAATAAAAAGACATAGATTAACAAACTGGATACGCAACGAGGACCCTGCATTCTGCTGCCTACAGGAAACACACCTCAGAGACAAAGACAGACATTACCTCAGAGTGAAAGGCTGGAAAACAATTTTACAAGCAAATGGTCAGAAGAAGCAAGCTGGAGTAGCCATTCTAATATCAAATAAAATCAATTTTCAACTAAAAGTCATCAAAAAAGATAAGGAAGGACACTTCATATTCATCAAAGGAAAAATCCACCTAGATGAACTCTCAATCCTAAATATCTATGCCCCAAATACAAGGGCACCTACATATGTAAAAGAAACCTTACTAAAGCTCAAAACACACATTGCACCTCACACAATAATAGTAGGAGACTTCAACACCCCACTCTCATCAATGGACAGATCATGGAAACAGAAATTAAACAGAGATGTAGACAGACTAAGAGAAGTCATGAGCCAAATGGACTTAACGGATATTTATAGAACATTCTATCCTAAAGCAAAAGGATATACCTTCTTCTCTGCTCCTCATGGTACTTTCTCCAAAATTGACCATATAATTGGTCAAAAAACGGGCCTCAACAGGTACAGAAAGAGAGAAATAATTCCATGCGTGCTATCGGACCACCACGGCCTAAAACTGGTCTTCAATAACAATCAAGGAAGAATGCCCACATATACTTGAAAATTGAACAATGCTCTACTCAATGATAACCTGGTCAAGGAAGAAATAAAGAAAGAAATTAAAAACTTTTTAGAATTTAATGAAAATGAAGGTACAACATACCCAAACTTATGGGACACAATGAAAGCAGTGCTAAGAGGAAAACTCATAGCGCTGAGTGCCTGCAGAAAGAAACAGGAAAGCGCATATGTCAGCAGCTTGACAGCACACCTAAAAGCTCTAGAACAAAAAGAAGCAAATACACCCAGGAGGAGTAGAAGGCAGGAAATAATCAAACTCAGAGCTGAAATCAACCAAGTAGAAACAAAAAGGACCATAGAAAGAATCAACAGAACCAAAAGTTGGTTTTTTGAGAAAATCAACAAGATAGATAAACCCTTAGCCAGACTAAGGAGAGGACACAGAGAGTGCGTCCAAATTAACAAAATCAGAAATGAAAAGGGAGACATAACTACAGATTCAGAGGAAATTCAAAAAATCATCAGATCTTACTATAAAAACCTATATTCAACAAAACTTGAAAATCTTCAGGAAATGGACAATTTCCTAGACAGATACCAGGTATCGAAGTTAAATCAGGAACAGATAAACCAGTTAAACAACCCCATAACTCCTAAGGAAATAGAAGCAGTCATTAAAGGTCTCCCAACCAAAAAGAGCCCAGGTCCAGACGGGTTTAGTGCAGAATTCTATCAAACCTTCATAGAAGACCTCATACCAATATTATCCAAACTGTTCCACAAAATTGAAACAGATGGATCACTATCGAATACCTTCTACGAAGCCACAATTACTCTTATACCTAAACCACACAAAGACACAACAAAGAAAGAGAACTTCAGACCAATTTCCCTTATCAATATCGACGCAAAAATACTCAACTAAATTCAGGCAAACCGAATCCAAGAGCACAGCAAAACAATCATCCACCATGACCAAGTAGGCTTCATCCCAGGCATGCAGGGATGGTTTAATATACGGAAAACCATCAACGTGATCCATTATATAAACAAACTGAAAGAACAAAACCACATGATCATTTCATTAGACGCTGAGAAAGCATTTGACAAAATTCAACACCCCTTCATGATAAAAGTCCTGGTAAGAATAGGAATTCAAGGCCCATACCTGAACATAGTAAAAGCCATATACAGCAAACCAGTTGCTAACATTAAACTAAATGGAGAGAAACTTGAAGCAATCCCACTAAAATCAGGGACTAGACAAGGCTGCCCACTCTCTCCCTACTTATTCAATATAGTTCTTGAAGTTCTAGCCAGAGCAATCAGAAAACAAAAGGAGGTCAAGGGGATACAGATCGGAAAAGAAGAAGTCAAAATATCACTATTTGCAGATGATATGATAGTATATTTAAGTGATCCCAAAAGTTCCACCAGAGAATTACTAAAGCTGATAAACAACTTCAGCAATTTGGCTGGGTATAATATTAACTCAAATAAATCAGTTGCCTTCCTCTATACAAAAGAGAAACAAGCTGAGAAAGAAATTAGGGAAACGACACCCTTCATAATAGACCCAAATAATATAAAGTACCTCGGTGTGACTTTAACCAAGCAAGCAAAAGATCTGTACAATAAGAACTTCAAGACACTGAAGAAGGAAATTGAAGAAGACCTCAGAAGATGGAAAGATCTCCCATGCTCATGGATTGGCAGGATTAATATAGTAAAAATGGCCATTTTACCAAAAGCAATCTACAGATTCAATGCAATCCCCATCAAAATACCAATCCAATTCTTCAAAGAGTTAGACAGAACAATTTGCAAATTCATCTGGAATAACAAAAAACCCAGGATAGCTAAAGCTATTTTCAAGAATAAAAGGACTTCAGGGGGAATCACTATCCCTGAACTCAAGCAGTATTACAGAGCAATAGTGATAAAAACTGCATGGTATTGGTACAGAGACAGACAGATAGACCAATGGAATAGAATTGAAGACCCAGAAATGAACCCACACACCTATGGTCACTTCATTTTTGACAAAGGAGCCAAAACCATCAAATGGAAAAAAGATAGCATTTTCAGCAAATGGTGCTGGTTCAACTGGAGGTCAACATGTAGAAGAATGCAGATCGATCCATGCTTATCACTCTGTACAAAGCTTAAGTCCAAGTGGATCAAGGACCTCCACATCAAACCAGACACACTCAAACTAATAGAAGAAAAACTAGGGTAGCATCTGGAACACATGGGCACTGGAAAAAATTTCCTAAACAAAACACCAATGGCTTACGCTCTAAGATCAAGAATCGACAAATGGGATCTTATAAAACTGCAATCTTCTGTAAGGCAAAGGACACTGTGGTTAGGACAAAACGGCAACCAACAGATTGGGAAAAGATCTTTACCAATCCTACAACAGATAGAGGCCTTATATCCAAAATATACAAAGAACTCAAGAAGTTAGACCGCAGGGAAACAAATAACCCTATTAAAAAATGGGGTTCAGAACTAAACAAAGAATTCACAGCTGTGAAATGCCGAATGGCTGAGAACCACCTAAAGAAATGTTCAACATCTTTAGTCATAAGGGAAATGCAAATCAAAACAACCCTGAGATTTCACCTAACAAAAGTGAGAATGGCTAAGACCAAAAACTCAGGGGACAACAGATGCTGCTAAGGATGTGGAGAAAGAGGAACACTCCTCCATTGTTGATGGGATTGCAGACTGGTACAACCATTCTGGCAATCAGTCTAGAGGATCCTCAGAAAATTGGACATTGAACTGCCTGAGGATCCAGCTATACCTCTCTTGGGCATATACCCAAAAGATGCCCCATAATATAAAAAAGACACCTGCTCCACTATGTTCATTGCAGCCTTATTTATAATAGCCAGAAGCTGGAAAGAACCCAGATGCCCTTCAACAGAGGAATGGATACAGAAAATGTGGTATATCTACACAATGGAATATTACTCAGCTATCAAAAACAACGACTTTATGAAATTCGTAGGCAAATGGTTGGAACTGGAAAATATCATCCTGAGTGAGCTAACCCAATCACAGAAAGACATACATGGTATGCACTCATTGATAAGTGGCTATTAGCCCAAATGCTTGAATTACCCTAGATGCCTAGAACAAATGAAACTAAAGACGGATGATCAAAATGTGAATGCTTCACTCCTTCTTTAAAAGGGGAACAAGAATACCCTTGGCAGGGAAGAGAGAGGCAAAGATTAAAACAGAGACTGAAGGAACACCCATTCAGAGCCTGCCCCACATGTGGCCCATACATATACAGCCACCCAATTAGACAAGATGGATGAAGCAAAGAAGTGCAGACTGACAGGAGCCGGATGTAGATCGCTCCTGAGAGACACAGCCAGAATATAGCAAATACAGAGGCGAATGCCAGCAGCAAACCACTGAACTGAGAATAGGACCCCCGTTGAAGGAATCAGAGAAAGAACTCGAAGAGCTTGAAGGGGCTCGAGACCCCATATATACAACAATGCCAAGCAACCAGAGCTTCCAGGGACTAAGCCACTACCTAAAGACTATACATGGACTGACCCTGGACTCTGACCTCATAGGTAGCAATGAATATCCTAGTAAGAGCACCAGTGGAAGGGGAAGCCCTGGGTCCTGCTAAGACTGAACCCCCAGTGAACTAGGCTGGTGGGGAGAGGGCGGCAATGGGGGGAGGGTTGGGAGGGGAACACCCATAAGGAAAGGGAGGGGGGAGGGTGATGTTTGCCCGGATACCGGGAAAGGGAATAACACTCGAAATGTATATAAGAAATACTCAAGTTAATAAAAAAAAAAGATTGCATATATTATGTTCACACAATATTTAAAGAAATCATGAGAATTCAAGATTAAATATTCAGTATCCCACTGAATCTACAAACATAATCTTTAGTATTTATTGGTTGTCCATTCTTTATATACAAAATATGTTGGGATTTTATGGAGTGCTGATTATTAGGTATCACTAATTATTATATCATTAGTATAACAAATTGAGTCCATCAACCCTCCCTACATGCCTACATAAAGCTCTGTTGTCTGAAATACTTAATGTTATATTATAGTAAACTATTCATAAACAATCTTTATAATAGAATTGTATTGTGCTAAGGTGTTTAGAATTGATTATTTTTCTATAAAATGTGCCATTTATAGTGACTATATATTATAAAACCAGAAACATTAATTTTTATGGGACACATAATTATAAAATATTAGATTAAATAGAAAATATTTTCTTTGTAATTTTGTGAAGCTAAATATTTTTAATAAAATGCAGGCATTATGATATTTATTGTAATGACATTTAAAATTGTTTTTAAATTTAGCACATGCCTGAGAGAGGAAACTGGCTTTCAGGCAGCTAGCAAAAGGGTATTAAAGGCTACACCCACATTGACAAACCTACTCCAAAAAGCCACACCTTCTAATAGTGCCACTCCCTTGGTCAAGTATACAAACCATCAGAGCACACATGGGAATAACTATGGTTATGACTGTTTCAAACAATGTGTGTTTTAGATAACCCTTTCCTTATATCTTTTCTCAAAACTCATGTCCCCTTAACTCCCAATCTAACCTTTATTCATTAAGGTCTTTTTATCTTTCATGTCCTATATGCTTATATTCTAAACCTCCATTTATCATATTTTTCCTTTCCATTGATATCCATTCTAGTTTCATTGACTTTATCCATATTCACACACATATACACATGCTCATAGAACAAACTATAATGTAATTACATACTTTTAAATCCTTCTAAGTTGGTAAATTTGAGTTTCCTTCATTATTATAATATTTTCATATCTACACATAAGTTAAGAACATACCAATTTTATTTTTTATACTTGAATATATTTGCAAGATGGACATTTAGACCTTTTATTATCCATTTGACTCTCAGATGATAAATACCTAAGCTGGTTCCATTTAGACCAGTATACTGATGTTCACATACATACAGTAGTATAGGATGTGAAAACCATTGGGTACATATCCAGGATAGGTTTAGCTGAGTCATATGCTAATTCTCTTTTAGTGTTTTGAGAAACTTCTGCATTGATTTCTACTAGCTGTACTAGTTTGCACTCCAACTTGCAGTGAATAGTATTCCTCTTTTCTAACATTCCTTCAGTACTTACTGAAAGATTTCTTTCTTTTTTTTTTTAAGTTGAGATACTTTATTTTTACTTATATTACCAGTTTTTGTACAGTGCTATAAATAGAATCCAGGGACTTATGTATACTTTCCGAGTATGCTAGACCTGAGCTACATACATGCACAGATTCACTCTTGCATTTTATTTATTTACATACTCAGTTACTTATTTACATATTTATTTTTTTATTCATGTTACATCCTAATCATAGCCCCTTTCTCTTCTCACTTCCTATTCTAACTCTTACCAATCTCTTCTTCTCTTCCCCTCTCCTTAGAGAAGCTGAACTCCTTTTGGGTAGCAGATCACCCTGGGACATCTAGTTCCAGCAGGACTAGGCAAAACTTCTCTCACAGAGGCTATACCAGGCAGTCTAAGTAGTACGAAGGGTATCCAATGGCAGAGAACTAGCCAGCCTGTTGAACTTGTTAGGAGACCCACATGAAGACCAAGTTGCACATATGCTACAAACGTGTATGGGATTTAGGTCCAGCTGCAGCATGATCCCTGGTGGGTGGCCAGTCTCTGTGAACCTCCATGGTACCATGTAAGTCGACTCTTGTTTTTCTTGTGGTGTCCTTAACACCTCAAACTTGCTCACTTCTCTTTTCCTCTCTTCCATAAGACTCTCTGGGCTTGGTCTCTGCATCCGCTTCCATCTGCTGCTGGATGAAGCCAATCAGAGAACAATTATGCTAGTCCTGCCTACAAACATAGCAAATTATAATTAATGGTCTCAGAGATGGTCATTTTCACAGGGAATGGGTCTCAAGTTGGGCCACTCATTACTTGACTGTTCTCTCAGTCTCTGCTTCATCATTATTGCTGAACATCCTGTAGGCAAGACAAATTTTGGGTTGAAGGTTTTCTTGCAGGATTGGTGTCTGCCTCCCTCCTCTTGTAGTCATTCATGGATACAGGAGGTGGCCATTTCATTCTATCTATTTGTATCTGGTAAGAATTTCAGCTAGGCTCACTCCCAAGAGTCCCCATATCCTCATCCCAGATCACCTCGACAAAAAAAAAAAAAAACAAAACCATAAAATGTAAAAATAAACAAAAAACAAACAAAATAAAGCATCTTCAATGAATGCTGCTTATCTAACTGGATCTCTACATCTAGAAGAATGTGACTAGATCCATATTTACCACCCTGCACAAAACGAAGAATTTCAAGTGGATCAAGTACCTCAACATAAACCAGATATACTAAATCTAGTAGAGGATAAAGTGGGGAAATAGCCTTAAATGCATTGATAGAAGTAACAACTTGCTGAACTAAATGACAATTTCTCAGGCTCTAAGAACAACAACTAATAAAGGGTACTCATGAAACTGAAAAACTCTGTACGGTAAAAGACACCATCAGTATGACAAAAGGCCCCTTGAAGCCTACAGATTAAGAAAGTATCTTCATCAACTCTACATATGACAAATTTCTTTTTTTTCTCCATCTTTATTAAATTGGTTGTTTCTTATTTACATTTCAAATATTATTCCCTTTCCCAGTTTCCAGACCAACATCCTCCTAACCTCTCCCTCTCCCCTTCTGTATAAGTGTTCCCCTCTCCATCCTCCCTGCATTACCACCCACACATTAACAATCTCATTCACTGGGGATCCAGCCTTGATAGGACTAAGGGCTTCACCTTCCAGTGGTGCCCCTACTAGGCTATTTGCTACCTATGAATTTGGAGCCTTGAGTCAATCCATGCATAGTCTTTGGGTAGTGGCTTAGTCCCTGGAAGCACTGGTTGCTTGGCATTGTTGTTCATATGGGGTCATAAGCCCCTTCAGCTCTTTCAGCCCTTTCTCAGATTCCTTCAACAGGGGACCTGTTCTCACTTCAGTGGTTTATTTCTGGCATTCGTCTATGTATTCTACATATTCTGTGTGTGTCTCTCAGGAGAGATCTATATCCAGTTCCTGTCAGCTTGCACTACTTTGCTTCATCTATCTTATTTAGTTTGGTGGCTGTATATGTATGGGTCACATGTGGGACAGGCTCTAAATGGACATTCCTTCAGTCTCCCTATCCCCTCCTAAAGGTATTCTTGTTCCCATTTTAAAGAGGGAGTGAAGCATTCCCATTTTGGTCATCCTTCTTGAGTTTCATGTATTCTGTGCATCTTGGGTAATTGGAGCATTGAGCCTAGTATCCATTTATCAATGAGTGAACACCATGTGTTTTACTGGACTTGGTTACCTCACTCAGGATGATATTTTTCAATTCTATCTATTCGTTTATGAATTTCATAAAGTCATTGTTTTAGATAGCTGAGTAGTATTCCATTGTGTAAATGTACCACATTTTCTGCATTCATTCCACTGTTGAAGGGCATCTAGGTTCTTTCCAGCTTCTGGCTATTATAAACAATGATGCTATGAACATAGTGCATCATGTGTCTTTGTTATATGTTGGAGCATCTTTTGGGTATATGCCCAAGATAGGTATCGCTGGGTCCTCAGGTGGTGCAATTTCCAATTTTCTGAGGAACCTCCAGACTGATTTCAAGAATGGTTGTACCAGTCTGCAATCCCACCAAAAATGGAGCAGTTTCTGGCAAGGATGTGGAGAAACAAGAACACTCCTCCATTGTTGGTGGGATTGCAGACTGACAAATTTCTTTTTTTTTTATTAAAATGAGTATTTCTTATTTACATTTCGATTGTTAATCCCTTTCCCGGTTTCCAGGCCAACATCCCCCTAACCCCTCCTCCTCCCCTTCTATATGGGCGTTCCCCTTCCCATCCTCCCCCATTACCACAACCCCCAAAAATGACATTCACAGGGGGTTCAGTCTTATCAGGAACAATGGCTTCCCCTTCCCCTGGTGCTCTCACTAGGCTATTCATTCCTACCTATGAGGTCAGAGTCCAGGGTCAGTCCATGTATAGTCTTTAGGTAGTGGCTTAGTCCCTGGAAGCTCTGGTTGCTTGGCATTGTTGTACATATGGGGTCTCGAGCCCCTTCAAGCTCTTCCAGTTCTTTCTCTGATTCCTTCAACAGGGGTCCTGTTCTCAGTTCAGTGGTTGGTGCTGTCATTTGCCTATGTATTTGCTGTATTCTGGCTGTGTCTCTCAGGAGAGATCTATATCCGGCTCCTGTCTGCCTGCACTTCTTTGCTTCATTCATCTTGTCTAAATGGGTGGCTGCATATGTATGGGCCACATGTGGGGCAGGCTCTGAATGGGTGTTCCTTCTGCCTCTGTTTTAAACATTGCCTCCCTATTCCATGCTAAGGGTATTCTTGTTCCTCTTTTAAAGAAGGAGTGAAGAATTCACATTTTGGTCACCCTTCTTGAGTTTCATGTGTTCAGTGCATCTGGGGTAATTCAAGCATTTGGGCTAATATCCACTTATCAATGAGTGCATATCACATGTGTTTTTCTCTGATTGGGTTACCTCACTCAGGATGATATTTTACAGTTCCATCCATTTGCCTATGAATTTCATAAAGTCATTCTTTTTGATAACTGAGTAGTATTCCATTGTGTAGATGGACCACATTTTCTGTATCCATTCCTCTGTTGAAGGGCATCTGGGTTCATTCCAGTTTCTGGCTATTATAAATAAGGCTGCTATGAACATAGTAGAGCATGTGACTTTGTTATATGTTGGGGCATCATTTTGGTATATGCCTAAGAGTGGTATAGATGGGTCCTAGCAGAACCTCCAGACTGATTTCCAGAATGGTTGTACCAGTCTGCAATTTCACCAAAAATGGAGGACTGTTCCTCTTTCTCCACATTTTCTCCAGCATTTGCTGTCACATGAGTTTTTGATCTTAGCCATTCTCACTGGTTTGAGGTGAAATCTCAGGGTTGTTTTGATTTGCATTTCCCTTATGAATAAAGATGTTGAACATTTCTTTAGGTGTTTCTCAACCATTTGGCATTCCTCAGTTGTGAATTCTTTGTTTAGCTTTGAACTCCATTTTTTAGTTGGGTTATTTGTCTCCCTGCGGTCTAACTTCTTGAGGTCTTTGTATATTTTGGATATAAGACCTCTGTCTGTTGTCGAATTGATTAAGATCTTTTCCCAATCTGTTGGTTGCTGTTTTGTCCTAAGCACAGTGTCCTTTGACATACAGAAGAAGCTTTGCAGTTTTATGAGATCCCATTTGCCGATTCTTAGAGCATAAGCCATTGGTGTTTTGTTCAGGAAATTTTCTCCAGTGCCCATGTGATCGAGTTGCTTCCCCAATTTTTCTTCTATGTGAGTGGATCTGGTTTGATGTAGAGGTCATTGATCCACTTGGACTTAAGCTTTGTACAGGGTGATAAGAATGGATCGATCTGCATTCTTCTACATGTTGACCTCCAGTTGAACCAGCAACATTTGCTGAAAGTGCTATCTTTTATCCATTGGGTGCTTTTGGATCCTTTGTCAAAAATCAAGTGACCATAGGTGTGTGGGTTCATTTCTGGGTCTTCAATTCTACTCAACTGGTCTACCTGTCTGTCTCTGTACCAATACCATGCAGTTTTTATCACTATTGCTCTGTAATACTGCTTGAGTTCAGGGATAGTGATTCCCCCTGAAGTCCTTTTATTGTTGAGGATAGTTTTAGCTATCCTGGGTTTTTTGTTATTCCAGATGAATATGCAAATTGTTCTGTCTAACTCTTTGAAGAATTTGATTGGTATTTTGATGGGGATTGCATTGAATCTGTAGATTGCTTTTGGTAAAGTTGCCATTTTTACTATATTAATCCTGCCAATCCATGAGCATGGAAAATCTTTCCATCTTCTGAGGTATTCTTCAATTTCTTTCTTCAAAGGCTTGAAGTTCTTAATGTACAGATCTTTTACTTGCTTGGTTAAAGTCACACCAAGGTATTTTATATTATTTGGGACTATTATGAAGTGGTGTTTCACTAATTTCTTTCTCGGCTTGTTTCCCTTTTGTGTAGAGGAAGGCTACTGATTTATTAGAGTTAATTTTATACCCAGCCACATTGCTGAAGTTGTTTATCAGCTTCAGTAGTTCTCTGGTGGAACTTTTGGGATCATTTAAATATACTATCCTGCCATCTGCAAATAGTGATATTTTGACTTCTCCTTTTCCAGTCTGTATCCCCTTGATCTCATTTTGTTTTCTGATTGCTCTGGCTAGAACTTCAAGAACTATATTGAATAAGTAGGGAGAGAGTGGGCAGCCTTGTCTAATCCCTTATTTTAGTGGGATTGCTTCAAGTTTCTCTCCATTTAATTTAATGTTAGTGACTGGTTTGCTGTATATAGCTTTTACTTTGTTTAGGTATGGGCCTTGAATTCCTATTCTTTCCAGGACTTTTATCATGAAGGGGTGTTGAATTTTGTCAAATGCTTTCTCAGCATCCAATGAAATGATCATATTTTTTTTTTGTTCTTTCAATTTGTTTATATAATGGATCACGTTGATGGTTTTCTGTATATTATACCATCCCTGCATGCCGGTGATGAAGTCCATTTGATCATTTTGGATGATTGTTTTGATGTGTTCTTGGATTTGGTTTGCTAGAATTTTATTGAATATTTTGCATCGATATTCATAAGGGAAATTGGTCTGAAAGTCTCTCTTTGTAGGGTCTTTGTATTGTTTAGATATAAGAGTAACTGTGTCTTCATAGAAGGAATTCGGTAGTGCTCCATCTGTTTCAATTTTGTGGAATAGTTTGGATAGTATTGGTATGAGGTCTTCAATGAAGGTCTGATATAATTCTGCACTAAACCCTTCTGGACCTGGGCTCTTTTTGGTTGGGAGAATTTAATGACTGCTTCCATTTCTTTAGGAGTTATGGGGTTGTTTAAATGGTTTATCTGATTTAACTTCGGTACCTGGTATCTGTCTAGGAAATTCTCCATTTCCTGCAGATTTTCAAGTTTTGTTGAATATAGGCTTTTGCAGTAGGATCTGATGATTTTTTGAATTTCCCCTGATTATGTAGTTCTGTCTCCCTTTTCATTTCTTATGTTGTTAATTTGTACACACTCTCTTTGTCCTCATGTTAGTGTGGCTAAGGATTTATCTATCTTCTTGATTTTCTCAAAGAACCAACTTTTGGTTCTGTTAATTCTTTCTATGGTCCTTTTTGTTTCTACTTGGTTGATTTCAGCTCTGAGTTTGATTATTTCCTGCCTTCTACTCCTCCTGGAGGTATTTTCTTCTTTTTGATCTAGAGTTTTTTGGTGTGCTGTCAAGCTGCTGACATGTGCTTTCTCCTGTTTCTTTCTCCAGGCTAAGAGTTTTCCTGTTAGCACAGCTTTCATTGAGTCCCATAAGTTTGGGTATATTGTACATTCATTTTCATTAATTTCTAAGAACTCTTTAATTTCTTTCTTTATTTCTTCCTTGACCAGGTTATCATTGAGTAGAGCATTGTTAAACTTGCATGTATATGTGGGTGTTCTTCCGTTATTGTTATTGAAGACAAGCATTAGCCTGTGGTGGTCTGATAGGACTCATGGGATTATTTCTATCTTTCTGTATCTGTTGAGGCCTGTTTTATGACCAATTATATGGTCAATTTTGAAGAAAGTTCCATGAGGTGCTAAGAAGAATGTATATCCTTTTGCTTTAGGATAGAATGTTCTATAAATATCTGTTAAGTCCATTTGGCTCATGACTTCTCTTAGTCTGTCTATGTCTCTGCTTAATTTCTGTTTCCATGACCTGTCCATAGATGAGAGTGGGGTGTTGAAATCTCCTATTATTATTGTGTGAGGTGCAATGTGTGGTTTGAGCTTTAATAAGGTTTCTTTTATGTATGTAGTTGCCCTTGTATTTGGAGCATAAATATTTAGGATTGAGAGTTCATCTTGGTGGATTTTTCCTTTGATGAATATAAGTGTCCTTCCTTATCGGTTTTGATGACTTTTAGTCGAAAATCGTTTTTATTCGATATTAGAATGGTTACTCCAGCTTGCTTATTCCAACCATTTGCTTGGAAATTTGTTTTCCAACCTTTCACTCTGAGGTAGTATCTGTCTTTGTCTCTGTGGTGTTTTTCCTCTAGGCAGCAGAATGCAGGATCCTCATTGCTTATCCAGTATGTTAATCTATGTCTTTTTATTGGGGAGTCAAGATCATTGATGTTGAGGGATATTAAGGAATAGTGATTATTGCTTCCTATTATATTCATATGTGGATGTGAAATTATGTTTAAGTGCTTTTCTTCTCTTTGTTTTGTTGCCAAGACGATTAGTTTCTTGGTTTTTCTAGGGTGTAGCTTGCCTCCTTATGTTGGGCTTTACCATTTATTATCCTTTGTAGCACTGCATTTGTAGAAAGATATTGTGTAATTTGGTTTGTCATGGAATATCTTGGTTTCTCCTTCTATGTTAATTGAGAATGTTGCAGGATACAGTAACCTGGGCTGGCCTTTGTGTTGTCTTAGGGTCTGTATCACATCTGCTCAGGATCTTCTGGCTTTCAGAGTCTCTGGCAAGAAGTCTGCTGTGATTCTGATAGGTCTGCCTTTATATGTTATTTGACCTTTTTCCCTTACTGCTTTTAATATTCTTTCTTTATTTTGTGCATTTGCTGTTTTGACGATTATGTGACGGGAGGAGTTTCTTTTCTAGTCCAATCTATTTGGAGTTCTGTAGGCTTCTTGTATGTTTATGACGATCTCTTTCTTTAGGTTAGGAAAGTTTTTTTCTATGATTTTGTTGAAGATATTTACTGGTCCTTTGAGCTGGGAGTCTTCACTCTCTTCTCTATCTACTATCCTTTGGTTTGATCTTCTCATTGAGTCCTGGATTTCCTGTATGTTTTGGACCAGTAGCTTTTTCCGTTTTACATTATCGTTGAGCATTGTGTCGATGATTTCTATGGAATCTTCCGCTCCTGAGATTCTCTCTTCTATCTCTTGTATTCTGTTTGTGATGCTTTTATCTACGGCTCTTCCTCTCTTCCCTTGTTTTTCTATGTACAGGGTTGTTTCCCTGTGTTCTTTCTTCATTGCTTCTATTTCCATTTTTAATTTCTTCAAATGTTTGATTGTGTTTTACTGGAATTATTTCAGGGATTTTTGTGATTCCTCTTTATAGGCTTCTACTTGTTTATTTATGTTTTCCTGTGTTTCTTCATGTCTTTCTTGAAGTCCTCCAGCATCATGATCAAATGTGATTTTAAATCTAGATCTTGCTTTTCTGTTGTGTTTGGATATTCAGTGTTCAATTGGTGGGCAAATTTTGCTCAGATAATGCCATGTAGTCTTGGTTTCTGTTACTTGGGTTCCTGCACTTGCCTCTCACCATCAGATTATCTCTGGTGCTACTTTGTTCTGCCATTTCTGACAATGGCTAGACTGTCCTATAAGCCTGTGTGTCAGGAGTGCTGTAGACCTGTTTTCCTGTTTTCTGTCAGCCAGTTTTGGGACCAGAGTGTTCTGTTTTCAGCCATGTAGACTTTCCTGTATACTGGTCTTCAGCTGTTCCTGTGGGCCTGTGTCCTGAATGGATGTGGGCAGGGGTGGGCAGTATTGGTGGTCTCTTCTGCTCTGCAGTCTCAGGAATGCCCACCTGTCCAGGCTGTGAACTCTCTCTCCAATGGGTTTTGGGAGAAGTGAGCTTTGGGCAGGGATCAGTGAGGTTGGGAATCCAGCTAAAAACCGGAGCTTTCCGGTTCCAGTTGAATTTTGCCTCTGTTTGTCCAGAGACCACCAGTCAGGTCTCTTGGAGCAGAAAAGTTTTTCTTACCTGTGGTCCCTTTGCTCGTGGGTTATTGCTCTTGAGCTCTCTGTGAGGGCAGCAACCAGGAGGGCCTGTGCCGCCTTTTCCAGGTGCCCCTGTACACTGGGGTCCCAGGTGGCATTAGGTGTTTTCCGCTGGAATCAGAAATGTGGGCTGAGTGTAGTTTCTTCTGGCTTCCCAGGCGTGTCTGCCTCTCTGAAGGTTTAGCTCTCCCTCCCACTGGATTTGGGTGCAGTGAACTGTTGGTTCTTCAGGTCCCAGTGGGGTCTGGAGCGCAGAGGAACTGCAGCTCCAATGCCCCTATCTTCCAGTTCCCAAAGGACATATACAGTTTCCTCTTGGGCCAGGGATGTGGGCAGGGGTGGGCATTATTAGTGGTCTCTCCTGCTCTGCAGTCTCAGGAGTGCCCACCTGTCTGGGTGGTGAGCTCTCTCTCCCAAGGTGTTTGGGAGCAATCGACAAATTTCTTAATGAAAGCCATTCTGACTGTGATTATATATTAGGCTTTATTTGCATATCTTTGTTGAGCTAACTTTTAAAAATCATAAATGATTCAACACAAAGCTTTGAAATACATTCTAAATTAATTTAAATCTTCAACGAAAATATTTTATATAGTTACTATTCAACTTTCTTTAAAGCATTCTAGAATGCTGTGACTCTACATGTGATCTCTTCACTATGTTCCAGTAGCATTAATGAAGCTTCTCAGATTTAGAATATGATAAGAAAATCAAAACTTAATCTACAGAATCAAGCCTAGATGGTGATATTCTTTAGATCCCAAGACATGATAGGTTAATATTCCTCTACGTGTTAGTATTTATTTTTAATTATAAGCCTATGCGTCCTGAATTAAATATAACAATTGCAATTATTAACATTTCAGTGACTATATTAGTAATTTCAGTACTGTAAATCATTATTACACTTAATTTATCATTAGATATGTTTTTGTGTGCTCATTTTTATTTGTAATCTTTAATTATCGAATTATGTCACACATAGTACATTGACTTTAAAAGACAGTCTAAAGTCAATTTATCCCATTACACTGATAATGAATCTCTAAATGATATGCTTTCACTTTTGACTCAAACACTAGAAAAATAAAATTATGAAGCAATTGATATCCTGCTTACATTAGACTAAGTAGATATAGTTATGTTTTTATAATGGAAGTTTTAGATATAACTGACATATTCACAGGCTTTTGTCAAGGTTGTTGACTCTCCGTAACCTGTGTCCACAGGCTTTTCATCCTGCAACCAAGCCCCCCCCCCAAAAAAATGCCTCTAATATTTCTTATATTTGAATGAATGCCTAGGTTAATAGCCTTGGATCATTTCTGCTAACTCGTAACTCAGTTATCCCACTTATTATATTCTAAGTGCTGCCACATATTTATTTAAACTCTCCTCAGATATATGTGACTATCTTGATCAGACATTGAGGAGAATCTTCCTATACTTGAGTTTATTGCAGAATTGTTCTTTCTGTACTGGAACTTCAACCTCAATATTTCCTGCCTGCACGAATAGGCCTACAGCATTTTATGGCATGGGATACTTTCATAACATGAATTTTGTTTGGTAAGTAGGCAAGATGAATCTGGCATGATTTGAAAGAGGAAAGATTATGATTAAAGTGCATTGTCTTACCTTTCAATTATTTAAAGATGCAAGTTTACTGTACAACAGTATATGTATCTTCCTTTTCTTTTTGAGACAAGTTCTAATTTTGAAGCCCAGCCGTGCTTGGTACTCACAGAGATCCACTTGCCCCTGTCTGTGCTCTGAACCATGAGATCAAAGGTGCACACAACATTGCCTGTATAGGTGAATGTTTTATGTCCTGTTATACAAAGAAGAAATACCGCACTGTTACATTGTTTGAATATTTATTACATTTTGTTGGCATAGGAAAATATATGGGATTGAATCAAGATTCCAGTGATTCCTTTGGTATAATATGTGGCGAAAATTTGCCAGGTGGGGTGCTGCAGCCCAGGTACCAGCAATAAAAGTGATTCTATGATTCAACAACGTATGCATAACTCTTTAAATGCATTTTAAATTTTATTCAACCCAGGCACCATAAATATAAGTTCCAGAATTTACTGCCAGCTGTGCAAAATAAGTAGTTATACTCTAGAGTTATAAAACCACTACTTTCATTTCTAGGAGGAAGCCTACTATTATAAACTTAATAGAAGGAAATAAGATAAAATAAAATAAAATGAAATGAAACAGAAGTTCACTATCATTCCAATTTCAAACCTAAGTACAATGAAAGATAGTCATATTAAATCTTCTTATCTTTTTTTTTTTTTTAAATTTTTTTTTTTTTGGTTCTTTTTTTCGGAGCTGGGGACCGAACCCAGGGCCTTGCACTTCCTAGGTAAGCGCTCTACCACTGAGCTAAATCCCCAGCCCTAAATCTCCTTATCTTAATTACAAAATTCAATAGTATTTTCTGGCAAAAAGCTATTGCATATTTGTCTTCCAACAAAATATGGAAAACAATAATTTTAAGCTTCCCATTTTTTATTTGTTTAAAATCTATTAGCTTCCATTAATTTGCATGTCATGAAGGAAGATGCAACATCAACAAACCCCCAAATAATAGCTACATAAACTAATATTCTGTAATGTATTACAGTGTATATGTAGTATATAAAGAGTGGATAATCGTTTGCCTGGCAAGCGCAAGGCCCTGGGTTCGGTCCCCAACTCTGGAAGAAAAAAAAAAAAGAAAAAAAAAGAGTGGATAATTATTAGAGGAAGTAACAAACATAGATTAAAAAGGAAATGTTGTTTAATTTCAAATAAATTACCGTAGCTTTCCTTGGGGCAAAAGCAAATCTCTTAATTCTAGAATAGTGATGCAGGTCCCCACATTTCGTGCAGTTTTAGACATGTGCCTCACATCTAATTGGATCATTAGCTAAAAAATTTAGATGATAGGCATTACTAAGTTAAGAGAGTATAGTGAACAAATAATCCCCAGAATATATGAATGTTTCAGATCAATTAACAGGAGAACAGTATCAGTATTTGGCCTTTATTCAATAGAAAACAGAATTACCTAGTGTGAATCTAATTACATAATCTGTTACATATCTGATAAATATTTGCAAATGCTCATTTCAACTCCGGCATAGAGAAAAGATTATCAAGTTTAGAGAGTTAAAGTGTCTATCAAAAAGAACATTTCAGAATTTATTAGGATTGTTGTTTAAGAACTAGTAGGAGCTAAATTGTGTATTCCCTCATAGAAATGATGTTAAAGTCTTAAGAATGGCTTAATGACAGTAACTGTATTTTATTACCATATACTTGAATTTGCTAATACTGTATTGTTGGATTGGAAAAGTTTTATTCAGTCTCCATTTCTTATATTCCAATGTTGATATTTTACTGAATATATGAAATGCGTGAGCATGCTTTCTTAATCCTGATCTGACTTTGTATTCTAGGTCAATAGTTCTAAATATAATGACATCTTGCAATCATTCTACCTCAAACATTCAAATTAATGAATAACTTTGTAAGGATGCATATATTATAGAAAGAAGCTACTGATAAACCATTTTAGTAGGCAAACTTAAATTAAATACCATTTTGTTTCTTTATATTCTATATTGTTTTATGAATTACAACAATTCTTTTCTCCTTTCCATTCCCCTATGCCCTCCCTTATAACTCTTTCTTTCATGTTTATGCTCATTTTCAAAAAATGCTTTCATTGCATGTATTCATGTATTGCATATGTATTTATGTATATACTTATAATGAACTGGACAACCATTGGCATAGTCTTCCTTGATGAGTATTGAC
Organism: Rattus norvegicus; assembly: GCF_021556685.1. Taxonomy (NCBI): domain Eukaryota; kingdom Metazoa; phylum Chordata; class Mammalia; order Rodentia; family Muridae; genus Rattus; species Rattus norvegicus. Next base: position 7,854,450 of record NC_141539.1, on the reverse strand, counting down.
TATCCTACTCGTTCTTTTTTTTTTTTTTCTTTGTATATGATTGAAACCTTATGGAACTTTCCCCATGAAGCTGGCCATGGTCACTAGTGTCATGCTTGTTCAGATCATGTTTGTCAACATGACATGATCTGAAACTACCTAAAAGACAAGCCTCCAAGCATACACACCTATGAGGGGCATTTTAGTCAAGGAACATGCCAGTTTAAAATTATGTTAATTTTGATAAGTCTAATTGAAGTAGGAAGACCATCACTAAAAGTGGATTTTTCTATCTCCTGGACTTAACCTTTGCACTATATAAAAAGCAGAAAATTAGCTGAGCATAAGCATTTATTTATTGCTCCCTGTTTTTTGACATTAAATGCAATGTAAAAAGAAGTTTCATGCTTCTGTCACAATAACTTTTTTTTTCTTTTTTTTCGGAGCTGGGGACCGAACCCAGGGCCTTGTGCTTCTTAGGCAAGTGCTCTACCACTGAGCTAAATCCCCAACCCTTCACCATAACTTTTTACGGTTTCTTTGGTCAGAGGATTTTATCACAGCATCAGGGAAATAAATGAAGGTGGATATCTTTTTGGAAATAAAGAGTTATTATAAACATAATTTAATTTGTAGCATAGAATTTTTCCATAAAATATTCAATATCTGCTTGTGTGTGTCTTTCTGTGTGTGTGTGTGTGTGTGTGTGTGTGTGTGTAGTGCACACACTATATGGCTGTATGAGCTGATGAAAAGAGATATGTACACCTTTGAATATGTAGAGAGATCAGGGTATCATAATTGTTCTCCTGTATTACTCTGCCTTATTGGAGCATTTCACGTACCCTAAGGCTAGACTTGAGATAGACAATAGCCCCAGTGAATCTCCTGGCTCTGCCCCTTAGACATGCCCTGGAATGCTGGTCTAGTTACTTATGAATATATGAACAAGCCTAGCTCTTTTTATGTGGATGCTAGAGGGTTTTTAAAAAAAAATATTAAAAATATGGAAACTTATGCATTCTCAGAAATAGCTTTTACCAGTGAGTCATTTCCCAGTAGCTATGTGTACTCTAGTATATGTGTAGCCATTAAGTCATTGTCAAAAATAACTGAATATAGATAGTGTCTTATTTACTTTTCTATTGCTGTGAAAAAGAAAGAAAAAAAAACATGATCGACATAACTTAAAGTATTAATTTGGCTTGTAGTTTCTAAGAGTTTTTGTCTATGAGAGAACAATGGAATTGCAACATCAAGAGTTGAGATATCACATCTTGCTCTATAAGCAGGAGGCAAAGGAGTCTACTGAAATAGGCATATTTTTAAAACCTGAAAACTAATCCCAATGATTCACCTTTCCAGCAAGGCTATACCTCCTAATCTTTCCCAAATATTTCCACCAACAACTCTTAAACATATGGTATTTAGAGGGCCAATGTCATCCAAACCAATATAAATAGTTAATTATGGTTCTTTAAAGTTTTATAAAAAATGTAGAGAATTTCAGAAAATATTTTGGAATCATTTAGAAAGGCAGACTGAATCCCTTCTTTGGATTATGTAACTGCAATCATATTCAACTTTCAGTAACTGAGAGAAGAAATTTTTTTCTTAGGCATAATTTTTTGCTCTCCAAGGTAATACTCCAAAAACTTAGTATTCTCTAAAATGTCTTGAAAACCCGAATCCCAAGCCACAGTTTTCTTATTTTATAGCACATTGTTAGGTCTGAGAGTTCATAAACAAAAACCCAAATGAGAGTGCACCAAAACTTCAAAAGATTGGAGCATTCTGTATGATTTTGTACATCCATTTAGAACATTCTATAGTAATTTTCTTTCATCATGAAAATTTATAAAAGTATAAAATCTATTTGTAAATTTTTACTTCATATATTTATCCTCATCCTCATTTGTTTGGTAGGTTTTATTAGTTTCTATTTTCATATTAAAACATTACAGAAGACAAAAGAAATTTTTGACAAAGCAATTTTCTCACAGATGATGACAATGATGCATTGTTCTTCCCAAAAATACATATGTTGTTACTGTGCTTCCAATTTTACTTTTTCTGCACCATATGCAGAACAATCCATATGTTTTTTTAAGATTCCATGTAATCATGTTAGATCCATTATTAAACTTATGCATTGCTGATGTCAGTTGATTCATATTACCTTAACTGTAACTACAAAATCCTTTCATTAGGTTCAGTTAAATGATGTGGAAAAGATGTCTATATAACTAGAGCTATGAGTTTGTATTGCCATTTTCAAAATGAGGTTAAAACACTCACTATCCTACACATATCTTATATCCATTTTTGAACATAACATAATTTTAGAATAGAAAAAAATTTAAATTTCATTATGTAAAATATTAATCAAATATTTAGACTTTAAAAGATTTTTTTAAATTTTTATGGTAAGATTTTAGCTATATTTCTGATTAAATGAAGTTTTAGTAAAATTTGAGGGTTTTTTTTTCCAGGTTTCCAGTAGGAGTAAGAATAGGGTTTATAAAATTATAAGTATAAACATTAGAACTGTGATGTCTTTACATCAGAAAGGTGCTATCTTAGTTTGGGTTTTGTTGCCATGAGTAGACACCATGACAAAGGCAACTCTTCTAAAGACAATGTAGTGCATTTAGCTTAATGCTGGGATAGTGTGCACATAAAAAAAAAATGAAAAAAAAAAACATGCCCCTAGTTGATTCAGATTGGTAAATAAAGACCCTGGCAGCTTACAGCTAGGCAAGGCAGACAAAGGCAGGACTAGGATTCCTGGGCTTGGGAGTGAATGAGGAAGAAGCATAGATTTGCCATGCCAGGAGAAATGTAGGAGACGAGATGCCATGCCTGAGAAGAGTCGGAGGACAGTGACACATGGTCACCATGTGAAAAATCCCAGAAAATGTGGCCCAGAGCTCAGACCAATTGAGCAGCATTCTGGGTCCAGGGTAGCAAAGATTAAATATAGAATTTAGTAAGTAATGAGTCTGGATTATTGGTTGAAGGTGGATCAGTGTCATGGAAGTTAGGAAGTGGTCCAAATGTTCAATTGAGTAATGTATATCAGAATATAAAAGTTGAAAGTATGTCTTTCATTCAGTAAGCATAACATTGGGGTAGAGAACATGGAACCAGCTGCCAGCTGCTGGGATTAATATATAAAAATACTGCTTTTGGATAATATTGTTTATAGCCGGCTTATATGTTCAGGGACTCATTCTAGTATCATCTTGGCAGGAAGTACAGCAGTATGGCAGGCATAGAGCTAGAGGATCTGAAATTTCTACATTTTTGTCCAAAGGAAACCAGCAGTAGACTATTCTTAGGCAGCTAGGAGGAGGGTCACAAAATCCCACATCTAAAGAGACATGCTTCCACCCAGAAGATAACACATATTCCTCTAAGGCCACCCCTCTTATTAGTGCCACTCCCTGGGGCAAGCATATCCAAAGCACCAGACTGCACTTATTCAAATGCAGGAGTGTATGGCAGCCATAACTACATATATCAATACATGTTTAGTTAGTCCAACTTAAAATGTCCCATAGTCTTCAACAGCCTCAACACTATTAACATTTGAAAGCTCAAAGGCTCTTCTGGGATTCTTTCAATCTCTTAAGTGTAATTTCTCATAAAATCGAAATAAAAAATCAGATCACATACTTCCAAAATTACAGTATGTACTTTACCACTCCAAAATGATAGTAAGGAAATCCTGGATAAAAGCAAGATCACAAACAAGGTGGACAAACTCCCTACTGAATCTTAGTGTTTAATGTTCAACTCCTTTCAGCTTCACTTATTATAACACAAATTCTATCTCCTCAGCTCTTTCCTTTCCCTGTTAGCAACAATTTTTGGACAAGTATCCCTTGGCTATGGCATTTGGGGCCCTCAAAGGCAATTTGTAATTACAGCTTCTGAGGTCTGGGATCTACACATGATTTTTCCTTCTTCTCAAAGGGTCTTGGGTCACTTCCCCACCTCTGTCATTTTATAGCAGTCTAGGTTGAGGCTGACTCCACTCCACTCTGCTGCTGATGCTGATGCTCTTATTGGTCATTTTATAGTACTGGCATCTCCAATATTCTGTGTTCTTTCATTGCAAATAAGCTTTACCAAGAAGCTCTCTTCATGGTGCCAAGCCTCAGTTTCTTTGCATGAACTTTCAGTCCTTGGCCATAACCTGCAATTGAGGCTGCACCTTTAAAAATGTCCTGGCCTGGCCTGGCCTTTCACAGTGTCAAGTCTCAGCTGCCCTCCATGACCCCTTCATATCTTCAAAGTCTGAGGGGTACACACCTTTAATCACAACATTCAAGAGATACAGCCTGTGAGCTCAAAATCAATTATAGAACAAATTCCAAGACAGTCAAGCTTAGGGAGTAAAGGAGGTGGAAAACAGAAAGCTAGTGATGATGTAATTGAGAAGGTGGGCCAGAGTTCAACTCCAGCAAGCAGCAGAACTTCCCAATTCTGGCCATGTAGCCCTGGCATTAGAGTAAAAAAAAAAAAAAAAGAAAGAAAAGAAAAGAAAAGAAAAGAAAAAGAAAAAGACTGTTAGAAAAATTGATGCTGGTTAACTAGAGCTAAGAAATTAGCAGAGATTAAGAAGGGATCAGCATCACTGATGTTATATCTTCTGGGTATTACTTTCTGAGGGCACAAAGAACAAAGAAAGCTGTATTTCAGACATAGCCAAGATGGTATCTTATGTTAGAGCTGGACTTATTAGTGTAAAGAATCACCCAGGTGGACAGTTTCTGGCATCCAAGTCCTGTGGGGAAGAAAGCTGACCACCCAGGAGTGCAGATATTCTGAGACCTCAGGACAGACTGCCACCTCTGCAAAACTTGGCCCACATCCCTGGTCTAAGAGGAAACTGAACAGTACCTCTGGACACAGAGACATAGGAACAGACAGTCGCCAGTACCAGCAGTTATGGTCTTTTCCCGGGACAGAACTGAACTGGCCAAACAGCTCCCTCACCCAAATCCCGTGGGTAAGAAAGTGGGATCTACAGAAGTGTGGATACTCTGGAGAAGTCAGAGGAGAATACCTTCCATCCAAGGTCCAGACCTAAGAGGGAATCACATAGTGCCAATTGTGCCTGCTGGGTGCGAGGACCTACAAGAGAAATCAGGGGCAAGACCCTTTAATTCCTGCCCACGCCTAGAGCTGGAAGACATCCTCTAAGAGCACCAACACACCTGAAATCAGGGCACCTGTTCTCAGGAAATGCTGGAAAAAACAAAACAAAACAGGAAAACAGTTCTACAGGAGTGCTGACACAGAGGCCTACAGCAGGGACAAGTCACTCTCAGAAACAGAAAAACAAGCAAACACCAGAGACAATACAATGTCTGGAGGCAAGGCAGGAACCTAAGCAACAGAAATCAAGACTACTTTGTATCATCAGAGTCCCGTACTCCCACCAAAGAAATTACTGGATATCCAAACACACCAGAAAATCAAAATTTAGATTTAAAATCACATTTTTTGATAATGATGGAGGACTGCAAGAAAGACAAAACAAACTACCTTAAAGAAATGCAGGAAACCACACACACACACACACACACACACACACACACACACACACACAAATAGAAACCCTTAGAGAGGAAACACAAAAGTATCTAAAAGAATTATAGGAAACACAATCAAACAGGTGAAGGAATCGAAAATGGAAATAGAAAAAATAAAGAAAGCAAAAAAGGAAACAACCCTGGATATAGAAAACCAAAGGAAGAGACAAGGAGCCATGGATACAAACATCACCAAAATGCAAGAAATAGAAGAGAGAATGTCAGGGGCAGAAGATACCATAGAAAACATCGCCACAACTGTCAAAGATAATGTAAAATGGAAAAAGCTACTGGTCCAAAACATCCAGGAAATCCAGGACACAATGAGAAGATCAAACCTAAGGATAATAGGTATAGAAGACAGTGAAGAGTCCCAACTTAAAGGTCCAGTAAATATAGTCAACAAAATTATAGAAGAAAACTTCCCTAACCTAAAGAAAGAGATGCCCATAAACATATATGAAGCCTAAGGAACTCCAAATAGATTGGAATAGAAGAGAAATTCCTCCCATCACATAATAGTTAAAACATAAAATGCAAAAACAAAGAAAGAATATTAAGAGCAGTAAGGGAAAAAGGTCAAGTGACATATAAAGGCAGACCTATAAGAATTATACCTGATTTCTCATCAGAGATTATGAAAGTCAGAAGATCCTGTACAGATATCATAAAGACCCGAAGAGAATACACATGACAGCCCAAGTTACTATATCCAGCCACATTTTCAATAAACATAGATTGAGAAACCAAGATATTCCATGACAAACCCAAATTTACACAATATCTTTCTGTAAATACAGCCCTAAAAGGGATAACAGATGGAAAACTCTAACACAAGGAGAGAAACTACACCATACAGAAAGCAAGAATATAATTTCTCTGCATTGAAACCAAAAGAGACAAACATAATTCCACCCCTAACAATGAAATTAACAGGAAGTGACAATCACTATTCCTTAATATCTCTCAACATAAACAGACTCAATTACCCAATAAAAAGAAATAGACTAACATAGTAGATACATAAAGAGGACCCAGCATTTTGCTGCATGCAAGAAACACACCTCAGAGACAAAGGCAGACACTATCTCAGAGTAAATGGCTATAAAACAGCTTTCTTAACAAATGACTAGGAGAAACAGGCTGGAGTTGCCCTTCTAACATCAAATAAAATTGGCTTTCAACCAAAAGTCATTAACAAAGATAAGGAAGGACACTTCATATTTATCAAAGGAAAAATCAACCAAGATGAACTCTCAATCCTACATATCTATGCTGCAAATGCAAGGGCACCTACATTCATAAAAGAAAACTTACTAAAGCTCAAAGCACACATTGCACCTCACACGATAATAAGAGGAGATTTCAACACCACACTCTTATCAATGGACAGATCATGGAAACAGAAATTAAAAAGAGACATAGAGCAGCTAACAGAAGTTATGAACCAAATGGATTTAACAGATATTTATACAACATTCTATCCTAAAACTAAAGGATATACCTTCTTCACCTCATGGAACCTTTTCCACATTTGACCACATAATCAGTCACAAAATAGGCCTCAACAGATACAGGAAGATAGAAATCATCCCATGTATCTTAACAGATCACCACAAACCAAGACTAATCTTCAATAACAACAATAATGACAGAAAGCCCACATACACATGGACTTTGAACAATGTTCTACTCAATGACAACTTGGAAAAGGAATAAATAAAGAAAGAAAGAAATTAAAGACTTCTTAGAATTTAATGAAAATGAAGATACAACATTCCCAAACTTATATAACACAGTGAAAGTGGTACTAAGAAGAAAACTCATAGCTCTGAGTGCCTGTAAAAAGAAACAGGAGATAGCATATGTCAGCAGCTTGTCATGCATCTAAGAGCTCTTAAACAAAAACAAATAAATAAACCCAAGAGGCGTAGAAGGCAGGAAATAATCAAAATCAGAGCTGACGTCAACCAAGTAGAAAAGAAAAGGACAATACAAAGAGTCAACAAAATCAGGAGATGGTCCTTTGAGAAAATCAACAAGATAGGTATACCCTTAGCCAGACTAACCAGAGGTCAGAAAAGTGTATCCAAATTAACAAAATTAGAAATGAAAGGGGAGACATAACAACAGAAGCTGAAGAAATTAAATAAAAATCATTAGTTCCTACTATAAAAGCCTATATTCAATAAAACTGGAAAATCTGCAGAAAATGGACAATTTTCTGGACAGATAACAGGTACCAAACTTAAAACAGAAACAGATAAACTATCTAAACAACCCCACAACTCCTAAAGAAATAGAAGCAGTTATTAAAAGTCTACCAACCAAAAAGGGTCCAAATTCAGATGGGTTCAGTGCAGAATTCTGTCAGACCTCCATAGAAGACCTCAAACCAATACTGTCCAAACTATTCCACAAAATTGAAACACATGGAGCAGTACCAAATTCCTTCTATGAAGCCACAATTACTCTTATACTGAAACTACACAAAGAACCAACGAAGAAAGAGTATTTCAGACCAATTTCCCTTATGAATATTGACGCAAAAATACTCAATAAAATTCTTGCAAACCGAATTGGAGAATACATCAATATGATCATTCATCATGATCAAGTAGGTTTCATCCCAAGGATGGAAGGATGGTTTAAAATACGAAAATCCATCAATGTAATCCACTACACACACACACACACATACACACACACACACACACACACACAAAAAAAAAAAAAAAACCTTGAAGATAAGAACCACATGATCATTTCATTAGATGCTTGAAAAAATTTAACACCCCTGTAAAGATTAGGAATTCAAGGCCCATATCTACACATAGTAAAAGAAATATTCACTAAGCCAGTAGCTAACATCAAACTAAATGGAGAGAAATTTGAGGCAATCCCACTAAAATCCAGGACTAGACAAGGCTGCCCACTCTCTCCCTACTTATTCAATATAGTACACGAAGATATAGGCAGAGCAATCAGACAGCCAAAGGATGTCAAAGGGATACAAATTGGAAGGGAAGAAATCAAAATATCACTATTTGCAGATGATATGATAGTGTACTTGAGTGACCACAATAGTTTCACCAGAAAGTACTTAACCTGATACACAATTTCAGAAAAGTGTGGGGTTTAAAATTAACTCAGTCAAATCAGTAGTCTTCTTCTACTCAAAGGATAAACAGGCTGAGAAAGAAATTAAGGAAATGACACCCTTCACAATAGACACAAATAATATAAAATATCTTGGTGTGACTTTAACCAAGCAAGTGAAAGATCTGTGTGGCAAGAACTTCAAATCTCTGAAGAAAGAAATTGAGGAAGATCTCAGAAGATTGAAAGATCTTCTATGTTCATGGATTGGCAGGATTAATATAGTAAAGATGGCCAGTTTGCCAAAAGCAATCTAGATTCAATGAAATCCTCATCAAAATTCCTACTCAATTCTTTATAGAGATAGAAAGAGCAATTTGCAAATTCATTTGGAATAACAAAAAACCAGGATAGCAAATCTATACTCAACAATAAAAGAACTTCCGGGGGGAATCACCATCCCTGACTTCAAGCAGTATCACAAAGCAATAGTCCTAAAAACTATACGGTATTGGTACAAAGATGGGCAGATAGATCAGTGGAACAGAATTGAAGACCCAGAAATGAGTCCACATACCTATGGTCACTTGATCTTGGACAAAGGAGATAAAACCACCCAATGGAAGAAAGATAGCAGTTTCAACAAATGGTGCTGGTTCAACTGGAGGTCCACAAGTAGAAGAATGCAAATTGATCCATTCTTATCACCTTGTTCAAAGCTTAAGTCTATTGCAGTAACCACCCCAACTGGAATGGGCCTAGACAAAGAAAATACAACTCAATTAACATGAATATCAGCTAGCACCTAGATTGGGCAGATCCTCCACTATACTATCCTATTCCCAGCTATCAAATCCCTCATCACGTGCACCTTTTCCATGCCATGTCTCTGGTTCCTCTCTCTGCAAAGACTCCTCTCTCTTTCACTCTCACCACTCCCCTCCTCCCTTCCAACTTCTCTTCCCCCTGCCCAAATCACTAGCACTTGCCTTTATTTTACAAATGAAATGGAAGAAGATTCTTAGTCCTGAGTATGTGACTAGGTAGCCTTCCTGGGGCAGTGGAATTAGCATCAAAATAGAGAGAACTCCAGGGCAAACCACAACTTAAGTCCAAGTGGATCAAGGACTTCTACATCAAGCCAGATACACTCAAACTAATAGAAGAAAAACTGGGGAAGAGTCTAGAACACATGGGCACTGGGGAAAATTTCCTGAAGAAAACACTGATGGCTCATGCTCTAAGATTAAGAATGGACAAAGGGGACCGCATAAAATTGCAAAACTTTTGTAAGGCAAAAGACACTGTCATTAGGATAAAATGGCAACCAACAGATTGGGAAAGGATCTTTACCAATCCTATATCTGATAGAGGGCTTGAAAGACCCCCAAAGAGGACCTTTCCCTCAGGAGGAGTCCCAAGCGCCCAATGACCGAGCCGAGTCCACTCGGATGCAATCAGCAAGAGGGTTTATTGGAAAACACAGGTACCTGCGGGCACACAGTCTCTTCGGAGGACTTGCACGCCCAGCAGCTCCAGCATGGGGCTTTTATAGGGATTGGGGAAGCAGAAGCGGGCGTACAGAAGCAGATGCATAGTTACGGGGATTGGTGGATTCAAACGAGGCACATAGACATGTTCACATATGATTGGCTATTTCACATGATGAGGTAATAAGGTATAGCTACACACATTGGCAGGTTTGGGGCGTCCTGGATGTCGGGGGCTGGGGGCTTATCTCTTCCTGCCAGGTGGCCTGTGAGTGGTACTCCTGGTCTGTTCTGCATTCCTTTCCTTTTATGGTCTGTTAGTTTTCACGGTGACTCGGCCCTAGGTATCTGGGCGTGCCTGGGCTCCTTCAAGCCTGTTGCAACTCTGAGTTAAGACTCATGGGGTGGGTCTTTCAGGCTAATATCCAAAATGTACAAAGAACTAAAGAAATTAGACTCGAGAGAGCCAAAAAAACCCTATTAACAAATGGGGTACAGAGCTAAACAAAATATTCTCAGCTGAGGATTATCAAATGGCCAAAAAACACCTAAAGAAATGTTCAACACCCTTAATCATCAGGGAAATGCAAATCAAAACAATCCTGAGATTCCACCTCACACCAGTCAGAATGACTAAGATAAAAATCTCAGGTGACAGCAGATGTGGTGAGGATGTGGAAAAAGAGGAAAACTCCTCCATTGCTGGTGGGATTGCAAATTGTTACAACCACTCTGGAAATCAGTCTGGAGATTCCTCAGAAAATTTGACATTCCACTACCTGAGGAACTAGCTATATTTCTCTTGGGCATATACTCAAAAGATGCTCCAACATACAACAAAGACACATGCTCTACTATGTTCATGGCAGTCTTATTTGTAATAGCCAGGAGCTGGAAAGAACCCAGATGCCCTTCAACAGAGGAATGGAGTCAAAAAGTGTGGTTCATCTACACAAATACTACTCAGGTATCAAAAACAATGACTTCATGAAATTCATAGGCAAATGGAATGTACTAGATTATATCATCCTGAGTGAGTTTACTCAATCACAGAAAAACACACTTGGTATGCACTCATTGATAAGTGGATATTAGCTCAAAAGTTCAAATTACCCAAGATGCAATCCACAGACCACAGGAACCTCTAAAAGAAGGATGACCAAAATGCGAATGCTCACACTCCTTCTTAAAATGGGAAAAAATATCCATAGGAGGGGTTACAGAAGCAAAGTTTAGAGTAGTGACTCAAGGAATGGTCATTCAGAGCCTGATCCACATGTGGCCCATATATATACAGCCATCAATTTTTAGCTTCATTGATGAAGCTAAAAAATGCATGCTGAGAGAGACCAGATGTAGATCTCTCCTGAGATACCCACCTAGAGCATGTCCAATACAGAGGTCAATACTAGCTGTAAACACAGAACTGAATATAAGACCCCCTTGGGGGGAATTAGAGGAAGTATTGAAAGAGGTGAAGGAGCTTGCAACCCCATAAATACAACAATGTCAACCAACCAGAATTTCCAGGGACTAAACCACTACTGAAAGACTATACATGGATTTATCCAGGGCTCCAACTGCATATGTAGCAGAGAATAGCCTTGTTTGGGTACCAGTGGAAGGGGAAGCCCTTGGTCCTGCCAAGATTGGACCCCAGTGAACGGAATATGGGGGGCAATAAGGGAGATAGATAGGGGAACACCCGTATGGGGAAGGCGATGGGATGGAATAGGAGCTTATGGAAAGGAAACCAGTAAGGGGAATAACGTTTGAAATGAAAGAAATATATCTAATTAAAAATCAAAAATAAAAAAGTCACCCAGGGGGCACTGGCTGCAACCCAGCCAAAGAGCATACATGGGCTGGTGCTAAGTCACTAAACACATGTCGCAGATGTACAGCTCCATCTTCATATGGATCTTTCTATAACTGGAGTAGGGGTTATCACTAAAGCTGTTGCTTCTCTGTGGAATATGCTCCCTTAACTTGGATGTTTTGTCTGGTCTCATTGGGAGAGAATGCACCTAGCCATGCAAAGACTTGATTTACGTGGTTGGAAGATTAGGGGATTAGGGGAGACTCCAACCTTCTCAGATGAGAAGGTGAGAGTGTATGAAGTGAAGGAGTGTGTAAGTGAAAATCAGGAGGGAGACAGCATTTGGAATGTAAAATGTAAAATAATTAATTTTTAATAAGACCTGGAAAAGATATTTGCATAAACTAGTCATTTTGTAATCTTCCATTTTATTCAGGATATTATGATATTTGGGAGTCACTCATAAAATATTATAATAGTAGGTAATTACTTTGAATCTCAAAGTATATTTCTAATTTTTAATGGGTCTATTATGGTGAATTTCTTATATATTTAAAGAAAAATATATATTAAAAAGTGTATCACTCATTCAATTAAAGTAAAATTTTTATGTAGAGATTTTATTAGTAGAACAGAGATCTAAATAGTAATTGTTCAAAAATAATGATTTTCTGATTGAATTTATGATGTCTGTGATTCCTTGTCTTGAGTATATTCTTAGGTTTCCTCTAATGCCTGAATACCATCTATCCTGAGCTAGGCTAGGCTGCATGTAGTTTTTAAAACATGTTTTTCCCAGAACCGTGACTGTGCTACAAATCCACTCCCAGCTCAATTTTGTTCCACCTAGTTTAGTTGGATTGGCACCACTAGCACTGTCCTGGCTTCTAATTCTATCCTTCTTTGCTTCAGCTTGACTCCAGTAGTCCACTATACCACCAGACTACTCCTGAAATCCTGGAAACCCTGCTCAGGGAGGAGCGGGGGGGGGGGGGAGGTCATGGTGCCAGCCACACCCAAGACCTTTGAATATGTGGATAAAAGACACACACTTAGCTTGTTACTTTACAGCTTGCCTTCCATAGTGCAATTGCTGGGTGCAGATACCTTCTGCCTGTTAATGTGTGACCTTATCAATTGTTATCTCTGTTTTACCTTCTACCCTATACTTCGTGGCTTCTACCAGTGGCCCCTGCCAACCTCCTTGGCACCTGCCTATAGCAGAGGCTGCAGGCCCTAGATGCTCTGAGACCTTACCTGACAGCTGCATTCTTCTCATTCCAAAGCATCTCTCTTTCCCTGCATCTCTTTTTCCTCTTGGGACACGGAAGTCCCACCTATACCTTTGTCCCATCAATTGGCTCCCATCCTTCTTTATTAACAAATCAAGAACCAGTTAGGAAGCACATTTTATTTTGAAATGGAATCTTATGTAGCATTATAAATACTTAAATCATTTAATCATAAATTTGAAGTATTGACCCACAGAGGACCATTATAACCAATAATGCCACTGTCTATAACACATGGAGAATACCATTTTCAGTGTATTAAAATGTCTCTATTGAAATGTGAGCTCTAAAGAGTATCTGATGTCAGAATATGGAGTAGTACTTTTTTTTAAAATCCTTTTATTATTATTTTTTACAGTCCACTTATTATTCCCTTTCCAGTAGGACCCCCCACAATTCCTCACTTCATTCCTCCTCCTTCCTGTCTCCAAGATGATGACCCCTCCACCATCTTTCAGGTGTCCCCACCCCCTGGACTCTCCATTCTCCTTTTTTCCCACTGAAGCCAAATCAGGGAGTTCTCTGCTGTATGTGTTTCAGGAGCAGTTCTTGTATGCTGCCTTGTATGTTGGTGGCTCAGTGTCTGAGCACTCTCAGAAGTCTGGGTTATTTGGGACTGCTGGTTTTCCAATGGGATCACCCTATACCCGAGCTTCTTCCAGCCTTTCCCTAATTCAAACGCAGGGGTCCCTGACTTCAGAAAAATGGTGGAAGCGTCTCTATCTGTCTCAGTCAGCTCCTTATTGGACCTCTCAGAGGACAACAATACCAGGTTCCTGTCTGTAAGCACACCATAACATAAATAATACTGTCAGGCCTTAGAGCTTTCACTTGAGCTGGATCCCAATTTGGAAAAGTCACTGCCTCTCTTTCACTCTCTTCACCATTTTTGTCTCTGAATTTCTTTTACACAGGTACAATTCTGGGTCAAAGGTTTTTTTTTTTGTTTGTTTTTTTTGTTTTTTTATTTATTTATTTATTTTTTACTGTGGGTAGAATAGCAATCCCATCCCTTTTCTTGATGCCCTGTCTTTCTCCTGGAGATGGAATGTAAGTTCCCTCTCCCCACTGTTGGGTATTTCATCTAAGGTCCCTCCCTTTGAGTACTGAAAGTCTCTTACATCCCAGGTCTCTGGTAGTTTTTAGAGCATCTCCCTACCTCCCATCCCCATATGGTGCAGATTTTCATTCATTTTGATGGCTCTCAGGTCTTCTCTCCAGTCTCTGCTCCCCCATATCTGATCATGTACCCTTTTTCCCCTGCCCTTGCCTTCTTCCTCCCTGGTTTCCCCATTCTTCTCCTCCCATGATTGCATTTTTTTCCCTCCCAAATGGGATTGAAGCATCCTCACTTGGTCCCTACTCCTTGTTCTATGGGTTATATCCTAGGTATTCTAAAATTTTTTTGATTCATATCGACTTATTAGTGAGTGCACACCATGCATGTCTTTTTTGGGTCAGAGTTACCCAAGAGTTACTCAGGGTGATTTTTTTTCTAGTTCTATTTGCCTGCAAAATTCAGGTTGACCTCATTCTTAATAGCTAAATAGATTTCCAATGGGGAAAGTCTTCATAATATGTCATGTTCAGAAGGGCAGACAAGCTGATGATCTGCCTTGGCAAAGACTTTTGGGCCAGAAAGATGTTAAAGTTTCACTGGTGGGGATGATCCTGAAGTACAATGGTCTTCTTGTGGTTCTCAGCTACTGAGGTGGTTTGGGAGGGTCCCTTAGTTAAAGAACAACAGTCAAGATTACTTTGCAAACATAGTTTCAAAAACAACAGAAATCCACAGAAATCTACAAAATGTGACATTTAATGTGTTTTAATCATTTCATGCTAAGATATATCTGCTCCTGACAGCACCCCCATTCAAAGAAGATAATGAGCTTCTTCACCTTTAGGAGAGGATACTTATCATGGCAAGGTAACCACTGGGCAGAAATTGCCTATTCATCTATAGACAGAAATACTGTCCAGAAAGAGATCATACTGTGTGGAATAGTCATCTAATAATCTCTGCCAAGACATGATAATCCATCCTTCAAAATACTGCATATGTATATGCATATATATGTATATATATATATATATATATATATAATCATTGAAATTTGAGAAGATGGTTTTCAGATAGTATAAAAGCTAAAACCAGGACATAAAAGGTGTAGAATCATAAGCCTTTTAAGTTAGGATACATGATAGAGTTCTTTATTTAAATGACAAAATTTATTGACAGGGTGTTAAGTGTATTGTATACTTTATAAATTGCAGAATGGTAATAGTTGTGGTCAATTCATATCTGAGAGAAAGAGCCTTTACTTGGACAAAAAAAAAAAAAAGAGAAGTTGTGGATTGCCATTTGTATTTTCTGCTTCCTCAATTGTGGTGCCTGACAGAGTAGATCAGGTACTCAGATTATATCAGATGAAATCTTAATTGACCAGATAAGGTTTGAGCCTATGATTGGGCAGTGGATGGAAAAGGTGGAACTGAACAGAGAGAGGAAAGAAACAGGAGAAGAGAAACAGAGAATGGAGGGAGAAAATGGAGGAAGAAGAGGTTGAAGATTGAGCAGACCCATGTGGCCTGGAGGAGCTGCAAGTAGCTAGGGATTTCATAGATGGGAAATAGACTTGTATAGTGGTATATTTGTCAAATTGAAACCACAGTTTATAATTGCATTATTGTGGTTTTTGCATGGGCATTTGGGCATTTGAGATTTACTATTATAAATCTAGCTGGTATAATATGTCTCTACTGTTTTCATTTCAAGGGGCGAAATGGAGCTGAGTGAGAAATAGGTAGCTGTCTGTTCTGCAGGCCAGCCAAAGGGTGTTGATGGCCTGAGAAATGTGAGCAGCAGCTCCAGGCACTTAAATTTAAATGGGTTTAGTTAGCTTAGCAAGCTAGTGGCAGAAACCAGGGCAACATGGCTACATAGAGGTAGCCATGAGGGTGGGTGAGAGTGCTCATGATAGTTACTGGATTTAGAATAGGTTTTATTAAATAATTACATGCTACACCTTATGTGTTTCCCTGGGTAGAGCAGATCTACAGAGAAGCCTTCAGCCTATAGAGTATTCTGAGGGATGGACAATTATCTGCCCCTGCAGAAGGTGCAGGCTGAAGGGGAATTAAGCAGTACTTAAGTAACTGAAACTGGTCATTCAAACAAATACATAATCTATTAGGTACTCAATTGTTTTCTTTACTAATGCTTCAGCTTTCTCAGAAACTGAAGGAAATGTTCTAAGATGACGAATTTTAGTTTTAATGGAAATAAATAAAAAAAATCAAGTGTGTTCACATGACTATTACTTGGTAGTATGATAACTGTAAATCTTTTTCCTTACTTATGTCATTAGGTCCATTAGTCTCTTGTAGAAAGTTAAAATGAAGAGGAAGTGATAAGGAAATTAGATGGATGTCTGTGTCATCTACTGCATCAAACATAATTATGCAAGAAAGCAGCATCTGCATTTATCTCAAACAAATTATATATTGCCCAAGAGAAACAGTTCAAAATACAGTTATCTGATATCTACGAAAATTAATGCATATATTTCACTAAGTTTTATAATTTTTCTCATTGTTTCCTGTCTTTTCAGAGGTCTAATATAAAAGTAGCATGTAATGGGATCATGTTGTAATGTTTTCAATAAACTGAAAATGTTCATTAAGAGTTCTTTCTTAATAGTTAATGATCTTTCTTATATATTATAATAGTGGCTTGCATATCAGTGTTGTTTATTCCCATATGGACTTTACTTGTATCTTTCAATTTCATTGTGGATTCTTATCTCTTTTGACTTTTGTTTTTCCCTTTGCCCCAGCTGTCTCCATTATGCATTCCCTAAAATTAAACCCTTATTTAAAAGGCAGTTATTTGAGCTCTGCCCACATTCATGACCCAAGGAGAAATCGCCTTGTGCTGTCCATGGCCCCTGGCACAGGGACCTAGAAGCTGTAAGCGGCAGGACCATTATAGATTCTGCTCACACTGAGAGCTGAGGTAAGACCAACTTTTATGCTCCAAGCGACCTGCCTGCTGGACTCAGTACACACAAAGGCAGAAGTACTCTGGAAAAGAACACTCCGGTCTCTGGCTGTGCGCAGAACTTATCTGAAATGATCTAACAGCTCCCTGCACATAAATCCCATGGGGAAGAGAGCTGAACACCCAGAAGTTCAGACAATCCTGAGACCACAGCACAGTCTGCCACTTCTGCCCACTTCTCCCATATCCCTGGCCCAAGAAGAAACTGCATAGTGCTTCTGGATACAGGAATAGAGGAGCAGTCAGCTGCAGGAATCCAATGGGCCCAGCCTGCGCCCAGAAATGAATTGATCTGGTCACACAGCATCCAGGACCCTAATCTGGTAAGGGAGAGAGCAGGACTCTCAGAAATGCGGACACTTCTGAGATCTCAGAAGAGACTAGACTCTGCCCACATTCCTGACCCAAGAGGAAATTGCCTAGTGCCAACTGTGTCCCCTGGGCACAGGGACCTAGGAGCAGTCAGGGGCCAGACTGTTCAGGATTCTGCTTGTGTAAGAGCTGAGAGCTAGTTGCAAGGAGCACTTATAAAACTGAGAGCAGAGCTCTCTGTTCCCAGATCTGGCTGAAAGAAAACTGATCTACAGGAATGGTGACACAAAGGCCTACAGGAGGGTCAAGCCACTGTCAGAGACAGAAAGAAAAGCTAAAACCAGAGACAACCTGATGACAAGAGGCAAGTACAGGAACCTAAGCAACAGAACCTTATACTACTTGGCATGATCAGAGCCCAGCTCTCCTACCAAAGAAAATATTGGACATCTAAGCACACCGAAAAAGCAAGATTTAGATATAAAATCACATTTTATGATGATGATGGAGAACTTTAAGAAGGACATAAATGACTCCCTTAAAGAAATACAGGACAACACAAGTAAACATGTAGTAGCCCTTAAAGAGGAAACACAAAATTCCCATAAAGAATTATAGGAGAACAAAGCTAAATAGGTGAAGGAATTTAAAAAAAATGTCCAGGACTTCAAAATGGAAATAGAAAAAATAAGTAAAGCACAAACAGAGACAATCCTAGAGATAGGAAACATAGGGAAGGAATGAGGAGTCATAGATGCAGGCATCGCCAACAGAATACAAGAGATAGACTAGAGAATCTCAGGAGCAGAATATACCAGAGAAAACATCGACACAACTTTCAAAGATAATATAAAACAGAAAAAGCTACTGGCCCAAAGCATCCAGGAAATCCAGGACACAATGAAAAGATCAAACCTAAGGATAATAGGTATAGAAGACAGTGAAGACTCCCAACTTAAAGGTCATGTAAATATCTTCAACAAAATTATAGATGAAAACTTTCCTAACCTAAAAAAAGAGATACACATAAAAATACAAGAAGTATATAGAACTCCATATAGATTGGAACAGAAAAAAAAAATCCTCCTGTCACATAATAGTCAAAATACAAAATGCACAAAATGAAAACGAAGAAAGAATAAAAAAAAAAACTAAGGGGAAAAGATCAAGTAACATATAAAGGCAAACCTATAAGAATTACACCAGACTTCTTACCAGAGACTATGAAAGCCAGAAGATCTTGGGCAGATGTCATACAAGCCTTAAGGCAACACAAATGCCAGCCCAGGCTACCAAATCCAGCAAAACTGTCAAGTATCATAGATGGAAAAAACAAGATATTTCATGACAAAACCAAATTTACACAATATCTTTCTACAAATCCAGCCCTACAAAAGATAGTGGATAGCAAACTACAAAACAAGGCGGGAAACTACACCCTAGAAAAAGAAAGAAGGTAATCTCCTTTCAAGGATTGCATAAGTCCAATTCTAACAACAAAAATAACAGGAAGCAACAATCACTAACAATCACTATTCCTTAACATCGCTCCATATCAATGGACTCAGTTATCCAATAAAAAGACGTAGGTGAACAGACTGGATATGTAAAGAGAACCCAGCATTTTGTTGCAAATAGGGAACACACATCAGAGACAAAAACAGATATTACTTCAGAGTTAAGGGGTGAAAAACAAATTTCCAAGCAAATGGTCCAAAGAAATAACTTGCAGTAGCAATTATAATATAGAATAAAATTGACTTTCAACCAAAAGTTATCAAAAGAGATCAAAGGAAAAATACACCAAGATGAATTCTCAATCCTAAATATCTATGCTCCAAATGCAAGGGTATCTACATTCATAAAAGAAACTTTACTAAATCTCAAATCACACGTCACATCTCATATAATAGTAGTAGTAGATTTCAACACCACACTCTCATCAACGGACAGATCACAGAAACAGAAATTAAACAGAGACATAGAGAAACTAACAAAAGTTATTAACCTAATGTACTTAATACATATTTACAGAACATCTCATCCTAAAACAAAAGGATACATATTCTAATCCTCACCTCATGGCACATTCTCCAAAATTGACCATGTAATCAGTAACAAAACAGGCCTCAACAGATATAGGAAGATGGAAATATTTCCATGCATCCTATCAGATCACCATGGACTAAGACTGATCTTCAATGACAACAAAAATGACAGAAAGCACACATATGCATGGAAGTTGAAAGACATTCTAGTCAATGATAACTTGGTCAAGGAAGAAATAAAGAAAGAAATTAAAGAATTCTTATAATTTAAAGAAAATGAAGGCACAATATACCCAAACTTATTGGACAGAATGAAATCAGTGCTAAGAGGAAAAGTCGTAGTGCTCAGTGCCTACAAAAAGATATAGGAGAAAACATACATCAGCAGCTTGAGAGCATACATAAAAGCTCTAGAATAAAAGGAAGCAAATAAACACAAGAAGAGTTGAAGATAGGAAATAATTTGATGTAGGGCTGATATCAACCAAGTAGAAACAAAAAGGAGTAAGCAAAGAATCAAGAAAACCAGAAGCTGGGTCTTTGAGAAAATCAACAAGATAGATAAACCTTTAGCCAGACTAACCAGAGGTCAGAGAGAGTGCATCTAAATTAACAAAATTAAAAATGAAAAGGGAGACTTAACAACAGAATCTGAAGAAATTTAAAAAAATCATTAGATCCTACCATAAAATCATATATGTACACAACTGAAAAATATGGAGAAAATGAGCAATTTTCTAGACAAATACTAGGCACCAAAGTTAAATCAGGAACAAATAAACCAGTAAATAACCCCATAACTCCTAAAGAAATAGAAGCAGATATTAAAAGTCCCCCAACCAAAAAGATCCCAGGACAAGAGGTATTTAGTGCAGAATTCTGTAAAACAGCATAGAAGACCTCATACCAAACTATTTCACAATATAGAAACAGGCAGAGCACTACCAAATTCCTTCTATAAAGTCACAATTGCTCTTATACCTAAAGCACACAAAGACACAACAAAGAAAGAGAAATTCAAACCGATCAACCTTAGGAATATTGATGCAAAAACACGCAATAAAATCCTTGAAAAACAAATCCAAGAACAATCAAAATGATCATCCATCACAATCAAGTAAGCTTCATCCTAGGGGTGCAAGGATGGTTTAAGATACAGAAATCCATCAATGTAATCCACTATATAAACAAACTCAAAGATAAGAACCACGTGATCATTTCATTAGATGCTGAGAAAGCATTTGACAAAGTGCAACATGCCTTCATGATAAAAGTCCTGAAAAGATCATGAACTCAAGGTCCATATCTAAACATAGTAAAAGCAATATATATCAAACTAGTAGCTAACATTAAACTAAATGAAGAGAAACTAGAAGCAATCCCACTAAAATCAGGGACTAAGCAAGACAGCCCACTCTCTCCCTACTTATTCAATAAACTACTCAAATTCCTAGCCAGAGCAATCAGACAATGAAAGGACATCAAAGGGATACAAATTAGAATGGAAGAAATCAAAATATAACTATTTGCACATGATATGATAGTGTATTTATGTGACCCCAAAAATTCCACCAGAGAATTTCTTAATCTGATACACAACTTCAGCAAAGTGTTGGATATAAAATTAACTCAAACAAATCAGTAGCCTTCCTCTATTCAAAGGATGAGACAGAAATTAGGGAAATGGCACCATTCACAATAGTTCTAAATAATATAAAATATCTCAGTGTGACTTAACCAAGGAAGTAAAAGACCTGTATGACAAGAACTTCAAGTCTCTGAAGAAAGAAATTGAGGAAGATTTCAGAAGATGGAAATATCTTCCGTGTTTATGGATTGTCAGGATTAATATAGCAAAGATGGCCAATTTGCCAAAAGCAATCAATAGATTTAATGCAACCCCATCAAAATTCTTACTCAAATCTTAGTAAGAATTTCCTTCTTAGATAGAAGGAAAAATTTGTAAATTCATTTGGAATAAAAAAAAAATCCAGGGTAGCAAAAACTATACTCAACAATAAAAGAACTTCTGGGGGAATCACAATCCCTGACTTCAAGCAGTATTACAGAGCAATAGTCATAAAAACTGCATGGTGTTGGTATAGAGACAGGCAGATAGATCAGTGGAACAGAATTGAAGACCCAGAAATGAACCCACAAATCTATGGTCACTTGATCTTTAACAAAGGAGATAAAATCATCCAATGGAAGAAAGATAGCATTTTCAAGAAGTGAGGCTATTTCAACTGGAGGTCAGCATGTAGAAGAATGCAAATTGATCCATGCTTATCACCATGTACAAAGTGTAAGTCCAAGTGCATCAAGGACCTCCACATCAAACCAGAAACATTCAAACTAATAGAAGAAAAAGTGAGAAAGTGTCTTGAACACATGGGCACTGGTGAAAAGTTCCTGAAGAAAACACAAATGACTCATGTTCTAAGATCAAGAATCGACAAATGGGGGTTGGGGACTTAGCTCAGTGGTAAAGCGCTTGCCTAGGAAGCGCAAGGCCCTGGGGTCAGTCCCCCAGCTCCGAAAAAAAGAAAAGGAAAAAAAATCAACAAATGGGACCTCATAAAACTGCAAAATTCTGTAAGGCAACAGATACTGTCACTAGGACAAAATGGCAACCAACAGATTGGGAAAAAAATCGTTAGTAATCCTACATCCAATAGAGGGCTAATATCCAGAATATACAAAGAACTCAAGAAGTTTGACTCCAGAGAGCCAAATAACCCTATTAAAAACAGAGGGCTACAGAGCTAAACAAAATATTCTCAGCTGAGGATTATCAAATGGTCTAAAAGCATCTAAAGAAGTGTTCAACATCCTTAGTCAGCAGGGAAATGCAAATCAAAACAACCCTGAGATTCCACCTCATACCAGTCAGAATTGCTAAGATAAAAAAAAAAACAAAAAACAACAAAACAAACAAACAAACAAACAAACAAAAAACTCAACAGCAACAAAACAAAACCAAAAACCTCAGATGACAATAGATGCTTGCAAGGATGTGGAGAAAGCCGAACACTCCTCAATTGGTGGGATTGCAAAGTGGTACAATTGCTCTGGAAATCAGTCTGGTTGTTCCTCAGAAAATTGGGCATAACACTAACTGAAGACCCAGCTATACCTCTCCCGGGCATATACCCAAAAGATGCTCCAACATTACAAAGACACATATTACACTATGTTCATAGCAGCCTTGCTTATAATAGCCAGAAGCTAGAAAGAATCAAGATGCCCTTCAACAGAGGAATGGATACAGTAAATGTGGTACATCTACACAATGGAGTATTAAACAGCTATCAAAAACAATGGCTTCATGAAATTCATAGGCGAGTGGATTTAACTCAAAAATATCACCCTGAGTGAGGTAATACAATCACAGAAAAAACACACATGGTATGCACTCACTGATTAGTAGATATTAACCAAAAGCTCAAATTACCCAAGATGCAATACACAGACCACATGAAGCTCAAGAGGAAGGACATCTAAAATCCCTATGCTTCAATCCTTCTTAAAAGGGGGAAGAAAAATATTTATAGTAGTGGCTATTGAGGCAGAGTTTGGAGCAGAGACTGAAGTAACTGCTATTGAGGTCCTGCCCCATGTCTGCCATATATATATATATATATATATATATATATATATGTGTGTGTGTGTGTGTGTGTGTGTGTGTGTGTGTGTGTGTGTGTGTGTGTGTATACTAGAAGTTTGATGAAGCTAAGAAGGACATGCTGACAGGACCAGCTGCAGACGTCTCCTGAGAGACACAGCCAGAGTATGTCAAATAGAAGGCTAGCAGCTTACCACTGAACTAAGAATGGTTCATAGGTTGGAGGAATTAGGGAACAGATCCGAAATAATTCAAAGTGCTTGCAACCCCTTAAGAAAAACAATGCCGGGCTGGAGAGATGGCTCAGCCATTAAAGGCTAGGCTCACAACCAAATATATAAGAAAAACAATGCCAACCAAACATAGTTCCCAGGGACTAAACCCCTTGGCTCCTAGTGCATATGTAGCCGGGGAAGGCCTTATTGTACACCAATGGAAGAAGAAGCCCTTGTTCCTGCCATGGTTGGACCCCCAGAGTAGGGGAATATTGAAGGGGGCAGGAAGTGGGGTGGATGGAGAGGAGAACACTCTATAGAAGAAGGGGAGGGTAATGTGATAGGGGGCTTATGTCCAGGAAACCGGAACATAAGTAAATATATATATTTAAAAATGTGGTTATTTGAATATGTCTTATCATCATGTCAAAATTTCATATTGAGATTAGCATTTCACATAAGATCACCTCACAGATGAGGGTAACTCCTCTTAATTTAATTTGTTTAAGCTGGAATGAACATGTGAACAAGAGGTTCTTTTGCAATTTTTATATAAATTGTAACATGGGAGGGGTTAACAGTTCAGAAACTGGCTAGTATATTTGCTTTGTTAAAAAAGAAACTGACTTACAACATATTAATTTAAAATTATGTAAGTAGACATCATCAAAAAGGTATAGTTTAAGTTATGTACTAAAGGACAATTAAGAAAGAAAAACAGAATGGCAAAATCCAGCTGTTTTTCCAGAGTACAATTAGTTGTTCTAGCTTTCTATTCCATAACATGATGAATAAATCTAATATTGCATGTAACAAAACAAAGTGTTACCTAGAAGAGAACATCAACTTACGAATATCTGTAGTAATGTAGTGACTGAAAACTATTCACTAAAATGGCAGGTGACAAATATATTTGAAAGTTATTTTGTTTTTATTAGACTTAAATTATAAGTTATAACCTGAACATAAATATTAAAAATTAATAGAAATCTTATATTAATTGAACAGTTATTTGTCAAATATTATATTTACTGAAGTTCTTGTGAAAAATGATGAGCAAATATCACAATTAATTGTGTTCCATGGTACCAGTATACTTAATTTTAATGAAGCATCATACCTTAGATATAAAGTTCTTACTTTAATTAAGAAGTTTCATATAAATCTAACTTAACTGATACAGATTAAAATAAATAGGCTGCCCTATTATTTCTGAAGAGTCAGTTTCTAATTCTTTATTCCTTTATGGATATTGTCAAACCTTAACCAGTTGGTATCACTAAGAATACATCTGTGGATGCAATATGTCTGTTGGCCAGAAAACCTGTTTTGGTCCTGTGTTTTTGTCAAATGAGAAATATAATCCTTTGCTATTGTAACCAAGAAATCTACCATGATTTCTCTGACAAGGTACTGGAAATTCTCTTAAATGATGAGGCAAAATAAATATCCAAAATTATCATTCTGATTGTTTCTGTATATTAATTTGGTGATAACGACTGAAAGTAACTATTTGTGTCTCAACCTGGAAGCAGTGTAGATATGCAGAGGCACTACATATCTCCTTATCATATAGACAAGAAGGTCCATTTTCCATACTTTAGGCATCATAAATATTCCTGTACTCTATCAATTTATCCATATTTACAAATATCATATAAACCTATGATTAAATTCCTTGGATAATGGGTAAATAAATTCATGCATAGATGTATTTCTATAACATTAAATTGTCATCAGACAAGCTTAGTCACATCTTTGGTCATTATGTTATATAATTATTGCTATGTTAAAGGAAAAGATGAATAAAAGAACAATGGGGTTTTTTGTAGAATAAATATAATTTTCTTACCTCAATTATAGATTCCTATGAAACTAAATTTTCTTGGTTTTTCCATTAAGTCTAGTAGAAATGTTAACCTTAAATTAACATTTACACCAAAGCTCTCTTAGGTAGATCTTTTGTCCACGGGGAAGAGTGATATTATATGTATGCAAAGGGCTAAGTATTTAAATCTAAGAATAAAAAAGAAATCATATGATTTCAGAGTACTCATCTAAAGGTTAATTAATCAGTGTTAGTCTTCATCCTCACAACTTACTTTTATTTGCTCACTATTGATTGAGCACATAGTAAGGACTAGAGATCTGGCTCAACTTGGAAAATAATTAGCTCTCATAGAGTCAAGTCATTTAGGAAACCTCGTTAGAAATTTTTTGCTGACTAAAGAAAAAGTAGTTCCTACAATGGTCTTCTGTTGATCACTGCCTTATCACACTGAAATTCTAACTTATTTGAAAGTATTAATAAATTAGTTTAAACTCTGACTAGGATAACTGAAAAATAGCTTTTTTCTGGTTTGTTGCTGTTGAATTTAAAATGTTGAAAGATTTAGGTTTTTATTTGTTTTGTTTCTTTTCTGTTTCATAAAAAAATAAAATAACATCTGGTACAGTTCCCCACCAGGGCCAGACCAGTGGACTGGCTCATATCTTGCCAAATGTTGCAACCTGTGTGCTTCCCAGAATGTCTACAGTGACCAAGGACACAGGTATGAATGCCCAAATATGCACACCTACTCGTACACCTACATAGCTCAACAGACACAGGACCAGCCTCCTGCCACCATGAGCTCTACCTCCCTTTGTCCCACTTCCCCAGCCAGAACAAATAAGTGGCCAGACACCTGCCCAAATGATACTAGGAGATCCACATTAACCAAGGGCACAGAAGATGCACAATAACCAGAGATACAGGAGACCTGCTCTAACCAGGAAAACAAGAGGCCTATACTAGCAAGAGACAACAATGTGTGCCTCTAAGAATACCAGCTCTAATTCAGCTCACAGAACCCTACCTGCCTCCAAGGAAGCTAGTTCCAGTAAAAAATGCCCAGGTCAGTTAACACCAGAGATGACCAGAGGCAAATACAAGATGATAAGCAACAAAACCCAGTGCAACTTGGCACCATCAGAACCCATTTCTCTTACCACAGCAGGCTCTGGCTACTCTAACACTAATAAAAAACAAGATAGTGACCTAAAATCCTATCTCATGAAAGTGATAGAGACCTTCATGGAGGTTATAAAGAACTCCGTTAAAGAAATACAAGAAAACACAGGCAAACAGATAGAAGTCCTCTAAAACGAAGCATTTAAGTACCTTAAAGAAATACAGTAAAATACAATCAAACGGGTGAAGGAATTGAACAAAATGATACAGGAACAAAAGATGGAAATAGAAACAATAAAAAAAAAAGCAAAGGGAGGCAACTGTGACTATGGACAACTTAGGAAAGAGATCAGCAGCTACAGATATAAGCAACACCACCAGAATACAAAAAATAGAATACAGAATCTCAGGCACAGAAGATACTGTAGAAAATATTGACATGTCAGTCAAAGAAAATACACAGTGTAAAACACTTCTAACCCATAACATTTTGTTTTATTAAAAATAAAAAAAAAGCCAGGGACATGTTTGATGGAGGCACAGTATGGTGTTAGAGAAGGGGGTGCATCTGCAGGCTCATGTTGAAGTATTACTTCCCCCTGAGGTACCAGCCACACAATGAGAGAGGAGGGACAAGGGGGAGGTGGAGGAGGAGGAGGCAGAGGAGGAGGAAGAGGAGGAGGAGAATAAGGCCATGAGCAAGTGGAGACAGGGGAGGGGAATAGTGAGAAAAGGAACAGAGAGGGAAGAGAGGAAGTGAGTAAGATGAGCAAGAGCAAGAGAAGAGAGTGAGAAGGGGGTAAGCAGCCCCTTTTATAGTGAGTCAAGCTCACCTGACTAATGTCAGGTAACTGTGAGGTGGAGCCTAGAAAGAATGCCAACATACAATATCCAGGAAATTCAAGACACAATGAAAAAATTAAAGCTGAAAAGAGTAGGGAAAAAAGAGGGTGAAGAATCCTAGCTAAAAGAGACAGAAAATATCTTCAACAAAATCCTCGTAGAAAACATACCTAACCTAAAGTAAAAGAAGGCCATACATGATACAGAAATGACAGCAATTTGGATCAGTTCCTGGCATCCAGCCATAAAGCAGTTTTTGGAACCTATTTGGAAAGACTATTTGTCATCTGTTGGGTTTTCTTGAACCTCAAATCTACAGATATAAGGGCTATCCTGGATTGAAATAAATAGCAGGAGGAGGATAAGAAGTGCATGTCTAATCAAGTGGTAGTGAGCTCAGCTGATGGAGTAGTCTCATTTCTGGAATTGGGGACAAGGTGGGTAGTTTTTTAATCTTCTGGAGCTTAACAGACAATGGTTCCGTTAGAGTCGACGTGTATGAAGAATGTTTGGGTGGATCGATGAAACGTTTGAGGTGGGACAGGTAGACCCAGGGAGAGAGTCCCTCTAGTTTAGCAGATGTAGGTTTCACAAGAATCACCTTAAAAA
The DNA here is from genome assembly GCF_021556685.1 of Rattus norvegicus. Lineage (NCBI taxonomy): Eukaryota > Metazoa > Chordata > Mammalia > Rodentia > Muridae > Rattus > Rattus norvegicus. Next base: position 7,826,503 of record NC_141539.1, on the reverse strand, counting down.
GGCCCTGCCATTTATGAGAGAGGGGTGAGGGCTGATGGTTTGGAGGAGATAGAAGAACTTGATCTCCAATGTTGATAGGCAGTGGACAAGGAACTGTGTGTGGCTGGGGTAGATGGTGGTCAGCAAAGTTCCATAGGGACGAATGAAGGTGGCAAAGTAATATGGTGAGTAGATGGTCTGGGAAGGGAGATTATTTAGGTGAAAGACCAGGAGTTAGGACTGGACATCCACAAATGCTTTCAAAAGGTGAGACTTGGAGAGGTTGCTTGGGGACAGCTCATAGTCTGAAGAGAGCCAGAGATAGGAGCTTTACCCAATCAAGGTGAAGTTCTTGTGACAGCTTGACAAGAGTGGTTTTTAAAGTGTGGTTGGTTCTAACTACCTTACCTGAAGATTGAGGGTGGTAGGGAATATGAAAATGCCAGGGGATTTCTAGGGTTTTAGACACAATTTGAGAGATTTGCGAGGTAAATTAAGGACCAGTGTCTGACTGGAGGGAAGATAGGACACCAAATTGGAGCATGATCTCTCAGAGGAGGATATCAGAGACTGTCTGAGCCATTTTGTCAATTGTGGGAAATGCCTCTACCCACCCTGAGAAGGTGTCTACCAAGATCAGGAAGTACTTAGCATGTTTGACAGTGGGCATATGGGTAAACTCAACTTGCCATTCGGTTCCAGAAAAAGAACCTCTTGCCTGATGGGTAGAAAAAAGGGCACTACGATACCTTGAGTTGGAGTCTGATATCTGACAGATTTTGCAAGAAGCAGTGATAGATTTTAAGAAACTTACATCCACAGGAGTAGGCTGTAGGTTGGTCTTAACAAGATAAGACAATGCCTGGCTATTAGGATAAAAGAGTTGGTTAAGATGGGACAGAATTTGGCAAGTGTCCATGGGTGAAAGTGGGGTTGCGGTTTGCAGTGTAAGAATGTCCTGGGGAGGGTAAAAGAAGTCTAGGCCCCTAAAGGGCACAGCTCTAGCTGCCTCATGGGCTCGGTTCTTTCCTTGGAGACAATAGAGTCATCCATGTGGTGGTATCTGGAGTAGACAATCCCAATAGTTGTGGGGAGATGGGAGGTCTTTAGCAATGCCATAATTTGGTTTGCATTATTTACTGATCCTTCTTTAGTTGTAAGTAACCCACACTCTTTCCAAGTAGTGGTGTGGGACAGGAAAATTTGGAAAGCATATTTGGAATCTGTGTAGATGTTGAGGTAGTGTCCATGTGCCAACTGAAAGGCACAGGTAAGGACTATTAGTTCACCTTGTTGATTGATGGTATAAGCAGGGAGGGGCTGTGTCTCTACCACCTTGATGTTTGACACTATGGCTATACTGCCCCCTTCATATAGAAAGAGTTTCCATTTGTATACCAGGTATAGATGGCTTGGGGCAATGTGCCCTCTGTATGTGTGAAGGATGAGGTAATAGTTCTTCTAAAGTTTCAGTGCTGGAGTGAGAGAAGATGTGGTTAGTTTTGGCCAAGGAAGAAGCCTGGCAATATTGAGAGTTCAGCATGACTGGAAAGTGATTGTGGAGTCTTCTATTAGTACTACGTGAAGAGAAAGAACCCTAGAGGGAGGTAGAGTTTGTAAGTCTTTATAAGTTAGAAGCTGTGACAGGTTATGAAAAGAGAATGCAGTTACAGGAGACACAAATGTTAAGATATTTTTGTCTTTGGATAAGGATTTCAGCAGCTGCTAAGACAGGAAAGCAAGGTGCCCATCCCTGGATGGTTAGATCTAGTTTTTTTTTCTTTTTTTTACAGGTTGCTAAAAGTACAAAAGAAGGTTCCAGGTAGTGACCTAAGACTCCAAGGTCAAATCCCTCTTTTTCAGTTATATAGAGGAAAAAAGGACAAGTGAGGTCAGGGTGATAGAAGGCTAGGACCCTAAAGAGAACCTTTTGGAACCTTTGAAAGGGCATGGTAACAGGTTTGAGAAGAGGTTTGAGGATGGGGCCTAATTCTGCTTCTTATAGGGGGCAAGAAAGAAGGGAAAAGGAAGGAACCCAGGAACATAAAAAACTAGCTATTCCTAGAAATGATAAACTCCCCTCCTTTGTAGAAGTAACAGTTAGAGACTGAATTAGAGTCTTTCTACCTAAGGTAATAGGCTTGTGGGTTGTGGTAATTGTTAGTCCCAAATAGGTGACCTGAAGAGTGGACAGTTGGAGTTTAGAAAGTGAGACCCTGTAGCCTTGACTGGAAATGAAATTTAGAAGAACAGTGGTATCTGTTTGTCTAATTTTTAAAAAGGGACAACAAAGGAAAAGATCATCCAAATAAAGTACAATGTTGGATTTAGGGAAAGTCAGAAGCCAGGGCCTGGCCAAACATGTGTGGGATGTCCGGGAATCCCTGAGTTATAACAGTCCAGGTATGTTGGGTAGAGAAATGGATGTCAGGATCTGTCCAGGTAAAGGCAAATATATCCTGTGACTGGGCATCTAGAGGGGTCAAGAAAAATGCATCCTTGAGATTTAAGTTTGAGTAATGGAAAATCCCTGAGGGACTAGTGGAAAGAAGTGTGTAAGGCTAAGCCACAACAGGATAGAAGGGAACCACTGCAGAATTAATGTGTCTAAGGTCTTGAATGAGGTGATAGATTCCATTAGGCTTCTTTACTGCTACTATAGGTTAATAAGGGGGGGGGGAGAGGTAGGGCAAAAGTTTTTTTTTCTTAAGAATTCAGAAATAATGGGCTTAAATCCCCTGAGACACTGGAGAAAGGGGGTATTGAGCTTGGGTTATGTACCTGATAGGGTCCAGTAATTGGATGTCCATAGGAGAATGATGTTTAGCAACAGAGGGGTTCTCAGTGTCTCAGACTTGGGGATCTACCTGAGAAACTTGTAAAGGAAGCAACATGTTACTGTTAGTAGGTTGGCTGGTTAGAAGAAGGAGCAGAGGAGCTACTGGCAAGCTTAGGTTTAGGCAAATGGGAAGAGCAAAGGAAATAAAGGCTCCCAACTTAGTTAGAAGATCTCTAGACTCCTTTCCAATAAGGCAGGTTGGCACCATCAAAAAGGAGTGGGTGAGGGGTACACCCTAAAAAATGGAACTATGAAGTAGAGTTTGGCAAGGAAGTTAAGGTTGTCCTCCTGCTCTGACAATAGGAGAATAGGAGAAAGAAGTTGGTCCTCAAAACTCTATTAGGGTTGAGTAGGTGTCCAAGAGGAAGGAGATGAGCAGCCCACATACCATGATGGCTCCCTGTGGAACCCTCCTGGTGATAGCGGTGCTCAGGGCAAGGGAGCTCGGTCCCCTTCAATCATCCATAGCCAAGCCTAGCAGGTCAGTTGGAGGGTTATCTAGGAGTGATTTCCCTCCGTCCTACGTAACTTGAGGGCTATTGACAGCCCACTTTCCCTCCTGTTGGCCCGTATGATATAGGCTTTCAGAAGTTTGGGCAAGTTCTTGCCCATGATTTTGCTTACCACATTTGTAGCAGAAGCCTGGTGATCTTTTATCCTTAGAAGACCAGGAGTCCAGGGCAATGGTTGTGACTTGTCGGACAGCCTTTGCCAGCATATGGTACTTCTGTCTACAAGCCTTCTCATCCCTTTCAGGGTACACTTTGAAGACCAGTGCCAGAACTTCTGCCTGGGGAATTAGGGGACCCTTCTTTAGCTTCTTAAGTTTGTCTTTTATGTTATGGTAGCTCTGAAAAAGTAAGTAGGTCATCAGAAATTGTTTACCTTCTGGATGTTCAGGGTCAAGACTAGTGGATAATAATAAAGCATGTAGTAGAGTTTGGCAAGGAGGCATTTGTGAGGCATTCTAAAGATAGACAAGGGAGAGCCAGTACTGTTCCAGAGTCTTTGGACTCAAAACCTGACCACAGAGAGCTGGGCTACCAGGAGAACTTTACCTGCTTAGCCCTCATCCAACAGGTAAGACTCCTCTGTCTCCCCACTGACTGTCCAAGAAGAGATCCTCCAGGAGTGCACAGGGCTTGGCAGCCACAGGGCATCCTTGGACAAGGCTCTTCTGGTCTCTATCAGTTCCCGAAGCCAGGACTGATCCATAGCCCTCATAAACAAAACCTGTCTAGAGAGAGCTGGTCTGCCAGGAATACTCTCCCTCCTGAACTCACGGCACACAGGTAAGACCCCATTTTCTCCCCATTTTCTCTCCATTGACTGTCCCAGAAGAGATACCCTGGGAGCCCATGTGGAGCAGGGACCACAGGGCTGGCTAGGACAGGAACCTTTTGGTCTCCATGTGCACCAAGAGCAGGGGCGGTCCCACGCTCTGCAACCCAAAGCCTGCCAACAGAGAACTAGTACTCCAGGAAAAGCTCTCCCTCCAAAAATCAGAGGCTCACAGGCTCACAGGCTCACAAGACCACAGGACAGACAAGTTCCAGTCAGAGACAGCAAGACCAACTAATGTCACAGATAAGCAGATGGCAAGAGGCAAGCAGAGGAACTTAAGCAACAGAAACCAAGACTACTTGGCATCATCAGAACCCAGTTCTCCTACAAAAGCCAATACTGGATATGCCAACACACTGGAAAAACAAAATTTGGATTGAAAACCAGATCTTCTGATGATAGAGGACTTTAAGAAGAACGTAAATACCGCCCTTAAAGAAATGCAGGACAATACAGGTAAAAACGTAGAAGTCCTTAAAAAGGAAACACAAAAATCCCATAAAAAATAGAGGAAAACACAACCAAACGCGTGAAGGAACTGAAGGAACTGAACAGAACCATCTGGGATCTGAAAATGGAAATATAAACTATAAGTGAATCACAAATGGAGACAACCCTTGAGATAGAAAACCTAGGAAAGAGATCAAGAGTCATAGATTGAAGCATCACCAACAGAATACAAGAGAATGAAGAGAGAATTTCAGGGGCAGAAGATTACATAGAAAACAATGACACAATGGTCCAAGAAATGGAAAAAGCAAAAAGCTCCTAACCCAAAACAGGCAGAAAATCCAAGACAAAATGAGAAAACCAAACCTATGAATAATAGCTATAGAAAAGAACTCAGATTCTCAACTTAAAAGACCAGTAAATATATTCAACAAAATTATAGAAGTAAGCCAGCAGCAAACCACTGAACTGAGAATAGGTCCCCTGTTGAAGGAATCAGAGAAAGAACTGGAAGAGCTTGAAGGGGCTCGAGACCCCAAAAGTACAACAATGCCAAGCAACCAGAGCTTCCAGGGACTAAGCCACTACCTAAAGACTATACATGGACTGACCCTGGACTCTGACCCCATAGGTAGCAATGAATATCCTAGTAAGAGCACCAGTGGAAGGGGAAGCCCTGGGTCCTGCTAAGACTGAACCCCCAGTGAACTAGTCTATGGGGGGAGGGCGGCAATGGGGGGAGGGTTGGGAGGGGAACACCCATAAGGAAGGGGAGGGGGGAGGGGGATGTTTGCCCGGAAACTGGGAAAGGGAATAACACTCGAAATGTATATAAGAAATACTCAAGTTAATTAAAAAAAAATTATAGAAGTAAACTTCTCTACCCTAAAGAAAGAGATAACCATAACCATATAAGAAGCCTTCACAACTTCAAAAAGACTAGACCAGAAAAGTAATTCTTCCCGTCACTTAATAGTCAAAATACCAAGTGCACAAAGCAATGAAAGTATATTAAAAGCAGTAAGACAAAAAGGTCAGAATTGCACAAGACTTCTCAACAGAGACTATGGAAGCTAAAAGATGCTGGATATATGTCATACAGACCTTAAAAGAACAAATATGCTAGTCCAAGCTATAATATCCAGCAATACTCTCAATTACCATAGATGGAGAAACCAAGATATTCTATAATGAAACCAAATTTACACAATATATTTCCATAAATCCAGCCCTATAAAGGAAAATTGATGGAAAACTCCAACAAAAGGAGAGAAAGCAAACAATCTTCTTGCAACAAACTCGAAAGAAGATAGCCACACAAATATAAGTCTACCTCTAACAACAAAAACTAAGAAGAAACAATCACTATTCCTTAATTTCTCTTAAAATCATTGGACTCAATTCCCCCAATAAAAAGACATAGACTAGAGACTGGATAGATAAAGAGAACCCAGAATTTTGCTGCATACAGGAAACTCACCTCAGTGACTGACAAAGACAGACATTAACTAAGAATAAAAGGCTGGGAAAAAAATTTTCCAAACAAATGTTCTGAAGAATTAAGCTGGAGTAGCCATTGTAATATCAAATCAAATCATCTTTCAACCAAAACTTATCAAATAAAGATAAAGAAGGACACTTTATACTTATCAAAGGAAAGATCTACCAAGTTGAATTCTCAAGTCTGAACATCCGTGCTCCACATACAAGGGCACCCACCATCATAAAAGAAAATTTACTAAAGCTCAAAGCACATATTAAACCATACACAATAATAGTAGGAGACTTCAGCACACTAATTTCATAAATGGACATCTGATAGAAACACAAACTAAACAGAGCCACAGTGAAACTAACACAAATTATAAACCAAGTGGATTTAACAGATATCTATAGAACATTTTATCCTAAAACAAAAGAATACAACTTCTTCTCAGCACTGCATGGAGCCTTCTCAAAATTTGACCATTTAATTAGTCACAAAATAAGCCTCAATAGATAGAAGGAGATTAAAATAACCCTGTGCATTTTATTAGATCACCATGGAATAAGGCTGCTCTTCAATAACAACAAAATCATCAGAAAGCCCACAAAAACCTGGAAGGTAGACAACAATCTACTCAATGGTAACTTGTTCAAGAAAGAAATAAAAGGAGAAATTATAAACTTTTTAGAATTCAATAAAAATGCAGGCACAAAATATCCAAACTTATGGGATAAAATGAAAGCAGTGTTAAGAGTAAAATGCAGAGCTCTGAGTGCCTCAAAAAAGAAATTGTAGAGATTATACACTAAGAGGTTGACAGCACATATGAAAGGTCTAGATGAAAAGCAGCAAATGCACCCAAGAGGAATAAACAGCAGGAAATAACCAAACTCAGGGATGATATCAATCAAGTAGAAACAAAAAGTACTATGAAGCTGTTTTTTTTTTTTTTAAATAAAATCAACAGGAGAGATAAATCCTTATCCACACTAACCAGCAGAACCAAATCAACAGAATCAGAAATGCAAAGGGAGGTACAAAAACAGAAACAGGAAATTCCAAAAATTATCAGATCCTACTATCAATGCATACGATACTCAATAAAAAAAAATGGAAAATCTGGAAGAAATCGACAATTTTCTAGACGGATACCCAGTACCAAAGTTAAATTAGAATCAAATAAACCATCTAAACATTCCTATAATCCCTATAAAATAGAAGCAGTCTTTAATAGTCTCCCAACAGAAAGAAAAAAAAAAAAAGCTCAGGACCAAAGAAGACCTAATACCAATATTCTTCAAACTATTCCACAAAATACAGACTGAGGAAACACTATCCAATTCATTCTTTGGAGACATAATCATGCTTACACAAATAACCTACAAAGAAAGGCAACTCAGACTAATTTCCCTCATAAATATAGATGCAAAAATAATAAAATTTGCGAAAATTGAATCCAAGAACATATCAAATGTTCATTCACCATGATCAAGTAGGCTTTATCCCAGGTGCGCAAGGATGGTTCAACATATTTAAATCGATCAACATAATCCACTATATAAACCAACTTAAGGGAAAAACGAAAACAAAAATAAAAACAAATGATCACGTCATTAGATGCTGAGAAATCACTTGACAAAATTCAATCATCCCCCAAGCCCCACCTTCCTTCAGGATAAAAGTCTTGGAAAGATCAGGAATTCAAGGCCCATACCCAAACATAGTAAATGAGGAGAGTTGCAGCTAACCATTGAACTGAACAACAGAACCCCAATTGAGGAGTTAGAGAAAAGACTGAAGGAGAGGAAAGGGTTTGCAACACCATAGGAAGAACAACAATATTAACCAACCAAACCACAACAGAGCACCCACGTACTAAATCAGCAAGTAATAAGTACACATGGAGAACCCATGACTCCAGTCTCATGAAGTGGAGAATGACACTTTCCACAATCATTGGGAGGAAAAGCCCTTGAACCTGTGAATGCTTGTTTCTCCAATGTAGGGTACTGGCAGGGACTTGAGGTTGGAGTATGTGGGTGGCAATGAGAGCATACTCATAAAAGCAGGGGAAGGGAGAAGGGTGTATGAGAGAACAGGCAAAGGGATAACATTTGAAATGTAAATACATAAGATATCCAAGAAAAATAAAATTATAAATAAATAAATAAATAGATTAACAAACAAACAAACAAAATTTTGAGGTGGGTCCTGGATTACCTCCTGGTGTTTTTAAAAATGTACTGGTTTTAAGGTGGTACTAACTAAATCTATCTGTGGCTAAAATACCACATGTAGAATTACAACTTCAGCAGGATCTTGGTCAGGTACTACCTCAGATCCAACTGGATTTGTTCCATTTATTTGAGCAATCTCATTTCCTTGTCTTCCCAAACTCAGAGTTCCTCAGGAAATAAATTATTATTAAAGATCATATGTACATTCTGGAAAGTCAAGCTATAAGATTGAGTGATGTACAAAACTCTTTGCTAAAAGTGGGCAAGTTAGAGGTATAGAAACCCAGTCTGCTTTCTATCTGAGAAAGCTCATTTAGTGAAATAAGAACATGTATCCTGACAAGATTATCTAACCCAGCAACTTCCCTTAAAGGAAGGACCAGTCCTGGGTCAGGGGTCCCTGGTGGTGAAGGACTTGGGGGTTTTGCTACGGCCTTGGAGCAAATGACTGTGGGAGTGAAGGTAGGCACCTATGTGGGGTGATTGGAGCGTCCTGCAGCTGGCACAGAAGGGCAGGGGTCTGGAGAAATCTAGCAAGGAGGCTCTGGGGTAGCCTGGTGAGAACGAGAAACTGAGGCAGCGGCTTAGGTTTTCGGAAGCATGGAAACAGGTCTGTGGAGAAGCGGAGACAGTTTGTTAGCTGGGCCAAGGGTTTTACTATCATCTGGTGCATGTCACATAGCTAAGAAAAGTTGAGTGGGATTGCAGGAAGAACACTGAGAGGGGTTGGAGCGAAGATAGATAAATGCTTGAACATAAAATACCTCCTTCGATTTACCAGACCACTGGAAGTATGTATGAAGATCCCTTAAGATTATAGGATGTAGTGTGCCGTTAAGTGGCCATTTGGAGCCATTTTCTAGTGGGTAGAGGCCAGACCTTATTTTAGAGGTGTATCAGCTTTGATGCCCTGGGGTGGGGCATTAATTTTAGAGATTTCAAATTTGCTAGGAGACACCTCAGTAGAGACCCTGTAGGTATGTACATTAGAGGTACTTTCGGAGACAACAAATTACCTATTGGGGAGCTATTGAATTATTAGTACTGGCATCCCAGTGAGTAATTCAATAACAACATTCTGCCAGGCTGGGTGTAGGAGTGGTCATTTAGAGTCCTGGAGGCTATATATGGCCATTCCTGGACCCACCAGAAAATGTCCCTATCCAGTCCTGGAAATTACTTATCAGCTACAAGAACCCAGAGAGGGAGAGAAGTGAGTATTGGCTTTCAAAGGAGTAATTGCCCAAAGGTCAAAGTCTTATCTTGGACCTTGGCTGTGGAGTGCCAACCCTCTACCCATAAAAGACTGATTAGGACCGATCTGAAAAACAGGGGGTCCTTCTTGCCCAACTGGAGGGAAAAAAATAGAAATAAAACTACCAAACTTTCCCTGTTTGTACGAGGATTTTAGTGGACTGGTAGCAGGAAATGTGAAACTGTATGGCTGGTGAGGGCCTGTCCGACTAAATGCCACTCTAGTCAGCTACTGCAGCAGCTGGTGCAAGACAGAGCTGTTCTCTGAGTACAGTGTAGGGCACTAATCTTGGTATGGAAATCACTGTTTTTGTCCCGATAAACTACATGAGGCCAACACGTTTTCATGTGGAGAGGTTTATTGGAATGGCAGAGACAAGAGTGGGGGACAAGAGAGGGAGAAGAGAGAGAAGGAAAACAGGAAGAGGGCAGGAAAGTCTGCCCTTTATTTGATATGTGACATAACTGTTCCCAGGTGAAGGTGGGAGCTGAATCAAAAGTATGCTGGGAATGTATGACCATTGCTATGGCAAAAGATGCACAGGTGACCAGGTGATATCACTGTTGGAGGTGAAAGCAGTTCCTGATACCAACAATGATAATGATGATGATGATGATGATGATGATGATGGTGGTGGTGGTGATGATGATGATGGTGATGATGATGATAAATTATCAGATAATTTTTACTGTGAAGAAGAGAATGATAATGATGAGGAAATGTGGAGAGAAATACAGAAAGTGATTTTAACATTGTTTAGAATGGTGTGTAAGTGAGCAGAAAACCATGGGAGTTATAAAAGAGTTACCCAAGAAAAGGAAAGTAACTGAGCTGATATAAGCAGCCCACGTTGAACATTATTTGAGTTATAGCATAGACCTTATTGGCCCTGGAGCTATTTAGGGAAAGTAGAGATAAGGAAGAGATAAAAGTTATTAGATGATGCAGTGTGTTGTAGGCAACAGTGAAACTGGAAGATCTTAGAGAGTTTTGAGTCAAGAAATGACATATATTGTGATATATTTTATGAGAAGACTTCAGTTTCTCATTGTAAAAATAGATTGATGTTGACAGAAGCTGAACCATGGAGGTATTTGGAAAGATCAAGGCCCTGGATATAAATTTGTGTAGTTATAGGAAATGCATGCATTGAGAACATCTGATTTATTATTTTGTCTTGTTTTAGTTAATTTTAAACCAAAAAACATTGAGACATATTTTATAAAACATTGTAAAACCTTAAATAAATTTATTGATCTCAATTGTATTATGAAAATGTAAAGAATTTAGCTCTGTTATAATTTTTCATAATTAGATAATCATGATTGCTTTTACATTAAGAAAAGTATCAGAGAAATCTAATAAACTATCATACCTTAGGCATAGCTATCAGCTTTTAAATGCTGATGTTCCACTCAGAACATACTGTTATGTATGAATTTTTAAGGTCTCCATGATATTCCTCTGATTCATATAAGTTAATAGGAAAATAATTAAGGGCCTCTTAATATTCACTGCCCTCTTCCTGTTTTCCTTCTCTCTCTTCTCACTCTCCTGCCCCCCACTCTTTTCTCTGCCATTCCAATATACCCCTCCACATGAAACCATGTTGGCCTGGTGTAGTTTTTCGGGATGAAAACAGTGATTTCCATACCAAGATTGGTGCCCTACACTGTACCCGGAGACCAACTCGGTCTTGCACCGGCTGCTGCTGTAGCTGACTAGAGTGGCACTTAGTCAGACAGGCCCTCACCTCTGCTTTGTATTAAGTTAATAGGACAATCAAAGAACACAGATTTTTGTTCTTCAGTGTATTTCATTCCTTCAAACACATTTTTATTCTTTCCTCAATGGGACAGTAGATAAGTTTCTTTTGACTGTATTATGTACTATTGCAAGAGCAATGATGATAGGAGTTTGTTTTCTCATTCTTGTGACTGTGGCATTGCTAGCATACTGCTTTGATCACATTTTGAGTGGCTTAATTATCATGCATTCTTAAGCATACCCCTCAAGCAAACTGAAAATTCAAACAGAGCAGACACAAGAAAGATAAAAATAAAATAATCCCCAAAGTAATTAATTGAATAATACATTGGCAGAAATATAAAACTTGAAGGATTTTTTTAGAAAGGTATATAAATTTAGAAATATGTCCAGATGGAGCAACCAATAAGAGACTATAACTACATAAACTCCTATATATATATATCTTTTTCTATTAAAAATGTAGTTGCAAGGGATCTTGGGCCTACAAACACACACACACACACACACACACACACTCATGGGAGTGTGGAGATAGACAAACAGACAGGTGCAAGAAAGAGGGATGGATCGACAGAAACAGAGACACACACACTCAAATGGACACATGGAAATACACAAACATGAATCTAAATTTTTAAAATCATTCCAAATTAAAGACATTAGCAAAATGCATATTATATCACTATATGTATGGAAAATTCTTTAAGAGATTAGTTAAGATGATTTCTGAAAGAAAGCACATCAGTGGTTTAATCTCAAATTGGGGAAGAAAGAGATTAGTTATAAAGGAAGAATGAAATATATTCTTGAGCCATCAAAATTATCATCAAAATTTATCAAAGATTATCCAGAAATCATGCCACTCTAGCTTAACTATACTCTCACAAAGCTTTGTAAAAATCAATTCAACAGTAACAACTATTCATGGGGTATATTATTCAGAGTTCTGTAGAGTCACAGAACTTATGGAATGTCTTCGTATATTAAGGGAATTTATCATAATGACTTGCAGTCTGTAGTTTAACCCAACAATGGGCAGCTGTGAATGGGAAGTTTAAAAATCAAATTTGTGTATTCCAGCCTCAAGATCTGCATTACAGGCATGCCTTCTATCTCTGGACTGTAGTTCAAGCTGAGAACCAGAAATAGCTATCACAGGGGTTACATTATACACCACAGTACACACTGTTATTAACCCTTCCATATACACTTTGGCCTACATGATTTAGGTTAGCTACTTACTATGATTGAAGTTCAGTTAAAACACACTGATATGTACTTCCTAATGGAGTGATGTTTAGAGATGTGATAGCCAAAGGACTAATGGTCACTAACAAGGACTTAGTTTTTTCTGGAATAGATTGGTTCTTATAAAAGCAAGTAGGTATGATGAGTTTAGACTCCTTGATTCTCTATGCTTTTGTTTGCATTTATTGTTTTAATGCACCAATGTGCCTGCCCCTCTTTGTTTTTACTACCTTGAAGAAGCATAAAACTCTTCCTAATGCTGGTTTCTTGATCATTGACTTTAGAACTATGAGCAAATTCAAATCACTTTATTTTGTAATTTGTAATGAACTAGGCTACATTATATGTCAATTTAATATCATTTAGCATTTAGTTGTTAGAGACTGTGACATAGAACTTTGTTAGGAGTAATTTATACAATATTATTTTTTATAGCTTTGTAGCTCATTTAGACTATAAACAAAAATTTTGTTGTTCTTTTGTTTCAATGTTTATACATGAGTGTTAAAATAACTGAATGCATATTATAGAAGAACTCACTATGAAATGAAAATCAAATATATGTAGAATATGCTTTACTTATATACTTTGCATCATTGTCTGAGAAGTTCTCTTAGAGCTTTCCAACTTTAATTTGTTTGGGTATCTTTAATTCAATAATGTTCAAGTGCTTCTTATACACTTACAGGATTGGTAAGCATTGCCACAAGGCGTTGTCATCATACAAAAAATACAAGTAGGAAAAGGCACACTTATTCACCATGGCTGGTTATTTATTTAGTTATTATTATTATTTTTTTTACTTATTTAGATTCAGACTCAGATTCAGATTTAGAGACAAAGTTTCTTTACACAGTCTTGAATGTCCTGAAACTTATTCTAAAGAACAGGATGGCCTTGGACTCAGAGTGTCTGCTTCTGCATTCTAAAGTAACTTGTATTTAGGCAACATGTTCAGCTTTCTAGGTTTTATTATGTGAAATGGTAAAAGCTTGTGAAAGCAAGCTGCATGATAAAACTCAACAACAAGAAACTAAAAGCTGTATATCTTAAACTGAAGTATTCCCTGATAAATTGATTGTATACAGAGATTTGAGATGATAATTTTATTCATTCAATTAGTCAACAAATTCATTTTGTACTGTTCACGAAATAATCCTTTAACTTTTTGTTTTATGAACAAATGAAGCACACCCACTTTAGTATACAGAATTTCTATTGCCAATTCATACTCTTCTAGAGTACCTTTTTATGAAGTCATTTGTAATTGCTATATCAAGAATGTTTTGTAACATTTATATTCCCATGTTACTTCCTCAGTATTTATGCCTTGATATTTATTCTTCTATATCATTCTACTTCTTTTGTACCTCACTTTTTGTGCCATCCCTGTTCCTATGAATTGATGAATCAAAGAGATTCAATACCATGGAAAAGGAAGGATAAAATATGTTGACAACTTCTGCTTTTCCTCTCTGATTTTTACAAATCCTTATGGAAATTCTATTATCACTATATTTATTTTGGAAACAGCCTCTCAAATCAAGTGGAAGAAACACATGGGGGTTGGACAGACTTCAGCAGTCTCTAATTTCATCTCTCTTTGATTTCCCAAGGTGCTATTCTGTGACATTTAGATTTTTTTCCCTCCTCCTCTATCTGTTTCCTGGCTTCATAAGCATACTTAGACTTGGGATGAAGTAAAAGTCATTTCTTATAATTAAAATGCATTCAAAATGTAATTTAGCAAGAATAAAAACTGTAATCTTCTGTCAACAGAAGTCCAATGACATGTATTTGTGAAAAGAAATTATCAAGTTTAAACTTTATACATTAAGTGAGTAGGCTTTTAATTTTTTTAATTATTCAAGTAGGCTATAATTTTTTACACTATTAGTACAGAAATTGTTTGTAATACAGACATTATATAAACTTATTTTTATAAAGTAAAATGCTATTATCAATAAAGAAAGAAGTGATGGACAGGCCAACTGTATCTTAAGACAAACATGGATGGAAGGGAATTTGAAATCCAATATGAACCGGTATTCAGGTAAGAAAAGTTTGCATAGGACAATCTCCAGGAGTGCAGACACACATGAGAGCAGAGGTAAGATCCATTTTTCTGCTAACAAGTAACATGCCTGCTGGATTCAGGATATACAGAGGCAGAAGTCCTCTGGGTCAGGGTACTTCCTGTTTCTGGCTCAGCTCAGAAGTGAACTGATACCATCCCATAGTTCCCCACACTCAAATCGCATGGGCACGAGAGCTGAACACCCAGGAGTGCAGATATCCTGAGACCACAAGACAGAATGCCACTTCTGCATAACTTTGCCCACATCTCCAGTCCAAGGGAAAACTGAACAGTGCCTCTGGACACAGGAATATAGAAACAGGCTCCGGAACTGACAGTTCTGGTCTGTGCCCAGGACAGAACTGAACCAGCCAAACAGCTCCCTGCACCCAAATCCCATGGGGGAGGGCAGAGCTGGACCCTCAGAAGTCTGGATACTCCTGAGAAGTCTGAGGAAAATACCCTCCAGCCAAGGTCCAGACCCAAGAGGGAATTGCATAGTGCCAACTGTGCCCGCAATGTGCAAGGACCTAAACGAGCAATCAGGGGCAGGACCCTTTGATTCCTGCCCATGCCTAGAGCTGAAAGACAGCCTCTAAGAGCACCAACATACTTGAAATCAGAGCACCTGTTCTCAGGAAAGGCTGAAAGAAAACAGGAAAGCAGTTCTACAGGAGTGCTAACACAGAGGTCTACAGTGAGGCAAGCACAGGAAACTAAGCAACAGAAACTAAGACTACTTGCCATCATCAAAGCCCAGTTCTGCAACCAAAGAAATTACTGGATATCACACACACCAGAAAAGCAACATTTAGAATTAAAATCACGTTTTTTGATAATGATGGAAAACTTCAAGAAAGACATAAAGAACTCCCTTAAAGAAATGCAGGAAAACCCAAGTAATCCAGTAGAAGCCCTTAGAGAGGAAACACAAAAATCCCTGAAAGAATTACAGGAAAGCACAACCAATCAGAAAAGGAATTGAAAATGGAAATAGAAACAATAAAGAAAGCACAAAGGGAGACAAACCTGGATATAGAAAACGTAAGGAAGAGAGAAGGAACCGTAGATACAAGCATCACCAACAGAACACAAGAGATAGAAGAGAGAATCTCAGGGGCAGAAGATATCATAGAAAACATCGACATAACTGTCAAATATAATGTAAAATGCAAAAAAAGCTCCTAGCCCAAAACATACAGGAAATCCAGGACACAATGAGGTGATCAAACCTAAGCATATTACGTATAGAAGAAAGTGAAGACGCTCAACTTAAACGGACACTAAATATATTCATCAAAATTATAGAAGAAAAATTCCCTAACCTAAAGAAAGAGATGCCCATAAACAAACAAGAAGTCTACAGTACTCAAAATAGATTGGAACAGAAGAGGAATTCCTCCAGTCACATAATAGTTAAAACAGCAAAATGCAGGAGAAAAAAGAAAGAATATTGAAAGCAGTAAGGGAAAATACCAATTGACATATAAAGGCAGACCTATAAGAATTATATCAAACTTCTCAACAGAGACTATGAAAGCCAGAAGATCCTGGATAGATAGATGACATACAAACTCTAAGAGAACACAAATGCCAGCCCAATTTACTGTATCCAGCAAAATTTTCAATAAACATACATGGAAAAACCAAGATATTCCATGACAAACACAAATTTACACAGTATCTTTCTGCAAACACAGCCCTAAAGAGATAACAGATGGAAAAATCCAACACAAGGAGAGAAACTATACTGTACAAAAAGCACCAATATAATTTCCTTGCAATGGAACCAAAAGACATACACACAAACATAATTCCACCTCTAACAATGAAGATAATAGGAAGTGACAATCACTATTCCTAAATATCTCTCAATATCAACTGACTCAATTCCCCAATAAAAAAAACATAGATTAACAAACTGAATACACAATGAGGACCCTGCATTCTGCTGCCTACAGGAAACACACCTTAGGGACAAAGACAGACACTACCTCAGAATAAATGGCTGTAAAGCAATTTTCTAAGCAAATGACCAGGAGAAACAAGGAGTTGCCATTCTAATATCAAACAAAATTCTCTTAGAACCAAATGTCATTAAAAAAGATAAGGAAGGACACTTCATATTCATCAGAGGAAAAATCTACCTAGATGCACTCTGAATCCTACATATCTATTCTCCAAATGTAAGAGCACCTACATTCATAAAAGAAAACTTACTAAAGCTCAAAGCACACATTGCACCTCACACAGTAATAGTAGGAGATTTCAATGCCACACTCTCATCAGTGAACAGATCTTGGAAACAGAAATTAAACAGAGACACAGAGCAACTAACAAAAGTTATGAACCAAATGGATCTAACAGATATTTATACAACATTCCATCCTAAAACCTTCTCCTCAGCACCTCATGGAACCTTCTCCAAATATGACCATATACTCAGTCACAAAATAGGCCTCGACAGATACAGGAAGACAGAAATCATCCCATGTATCTTATCAGATCACCACACACTAAGACTGATCTTCAATAACAACAATAATGACAGAAAGCCCACGTATACATGGACTTTGAACAATGCTCGACTCAATGAAAACTTGGTCAAGGAATAAATAAAGAAAGAAATTAAAGACCTCTTAGAATTTAATGAAAATGAAGATACAACATTCCCAAACTTATGGGAAACAATGAAAGATGTGCTAAGAGGAAAATTCATAGCTCTGAGTGCCTGCAGAAAGAAACAGAAGAGAGCATATGTCACACACCTAAAAGTTCTAGAACAAAAATGAATAAATAAACCCAAGAGGAGTAGAAGTCAGGAAATAATCAAACTCAGAGTTGTAATCAACCAAGAATAAACAAAAAGGACAATACAAAGAATCAACAAAACCAGGAGCTGGTCCTTTGAAAAAATCAACAAGATAGATAAACCCTTAGCCAGACTAATGAGAGGACACAGAGTATGTGTACAAATTAACAAAATCAGAAATGAAAAGGGAAACATAACTACAGAATCAGAGGAAATTAAAAAAAAATCAGATCCTACTACAAAAGCCTATATTCAACAAAACTTGAAAATCTGCAGGAAACAGACAATTTCCTAGACAGATACCAGGTACCAAAGTTAAATCAGGAACAGATAAACAATTTAAACAACCTCATAACTCCTAATGAAATAGAAGCAGTCATTAAAGGTCTCCCAACCAAAAAGAGCCCAGGTCCAGATGGGTTTAGTGCAGAATTCTATCAGACCTTCATAGAGACCTCATACCAATACTATCCAAACTATTCCACCATTGAAACAGATGGAGCACTACTGAATTCCTTCTATGAAGCCACAATTACTCTTATATCTAAACCACACAAAGACCCAACAAAGAAAGAGAACTTCAGACCAATTTCCCTTATGTATTGATGCAAAAATACTCAATAAAATGCTTGCAAATTGAATCCAAGAGCACATCCTAGCAATCATCCACCATGATCAAGTAGGCTTCATCCCAGGCATGCAGGGATGGTTTAATATACAGAAAACCATCAATGTAATCCATTATATAAACAAACTAAAAGAACAAAACCACATGATCATTTCATTAGATGCTGAGAAAACATTTGACAAAATTCAACACCCCTTCATGATAAAAGTCCTGGAAAGATCAGGAATTAAAGGCCCATATCTAAGCATAGTAAAAGCCATATACAGAAAACCAGTAGCTAACATCAAACTAAATGGAGAAAAACTTGAAGCAATCCCACTAAAATCATGGACTAGACAAGGCTGCCCACTCTCCCACTGCTTATTCAATATAGTAATCGAAGTCCTAGACAGAGCAATCAGACAGCGAAAGGAGTTCAAAGGGATACAAATTGTAAGGGAAAAAATCAAAATCTCACTATTTGCAGATGCCATGACAATGTACATAAGTGACCCCAAAAGTTCCACGAGAGAACTACTAAGCTTGATAAACAACATCAGCAATGTGTTGGGGTATAAAAGTAACTCAACTAATTCAGTAGCCTTCTTCTACTCAAAGGATAAACAGGCTGAGAAAGAAATTAGGGAAATGACACTCTTCACCATATTCCCAAATAATATAAAATATCTTGGTGTGTCTTTAACCAAGCAAGTGAAAGATCTGTATGACAAGAACTTCAATTATCTTAAGAAAGACATTGAGGAAGATCTCAGAAGATGAAAAGATACCCCATGCTTACGGATTGCAGGATTAATATAGTAAAGATGGCCATTTTGCCAAAAGCAATCTATAGATTCATGAAATCCCCATCAAAATTCCTACTCACTTTTTTATAGAGATAGAAAGAACAATTTGCAAATTCATTTGAAATAACTAAAAACCCAGTATAGCAAAAAAGTATACTCAACAATAAAAGAACTTCTGGGAAAATCACCATCCCTGACTTCAAGCAGTATTACATAGCAATAGTCATAAAAACTGTATGGAATTGGCATAGAGACAAGCAGATAGATTAGTGGAACAGAATTGAAGCCCCAGAAATGAACCCACACACCTACGGACACTTGATCTTTCACAAAGGAGCTAAGACTATCTAAGAGAAGAAAGATAGCATTTTCAACATATGGTGCTGGTTCAACTGCAGGTCAGCATGTACAAGAATGCAAATTGATGCATTCTTTATTATTTTTTTTTAACTTGAGTATTTCTTATATACATTTCAAGTGTTATTCCCTTTCCCGGTTTCCGGGCAAACATCACCCTCCCCCCTCCCCTTCCTTATGGGTGTCCCCCTCCCAACCCTCCCCCCATTGCCGCCCTCCCCCCATAGTCTAGTTCACTGGGGGTTCAGTCTTAGCAGGACCCAGGGCTTCCCCTTCCACTGGTGCTCTTACTAGGATATTCATTGCTACCTATGGGGTCAGAGTCCAGGGTCAGTCCATGTATAGTATTTAGGTAGTGGCTTAGTCCCTGGAAGCTCTGGTTGCTTGACATTGTTGTACTTTTGGGGTCTCGAGCCCCTTCAAGCTCTTCCAGTTCGTTCTCTGATTCCTTCAACGGGGGACCTATTCCCAGTTCAGTGGTTTGCTGCTGGCATTCGCCCCTGTATTTGCTGTATTCTGGCTGTGTCTCTCAGGAGCGATCTACATCCGGCTTCTGTCGGTCTGCACTTCTTTGCTTCATCCATCTTGTCTAATTGGGTGGCTGTATATGTATGGGCCACCTGTGGGGCAAGCTCTGAATGGGTGTTCCTTCAGTCTCGGTTTTAATCTTTGCCTCTCCCTTCCCAGCCAATGGTATTCTTTTTCCTCATTTAAAGAAGGAGTGAAGCATTCACATTTTGATCATCCGTCTTGAGTTTCGTTTGTTCTAGGGATCTAGGGTAATTCAAGCATTTGGGCTAATAGCCACTTATCAATGAGTGCATACCATGTATCCATGTATGTCTTTCTGTGATTGGGTTAGTGTGAGGAGCTGTCCGAGGAGCTGTCCTCACAGAGATGTGAGGAGCTGTCCGAGGAGCTGTCCTCACATATGTGAGGAGCTGTCCTCACAAACTCCATTACAAGATGGCACCGGCATCCGGCAGAACGCACCTAGTAAAAAGGGCAATACGCAGGCGCCTGGTAACGTCCCTACTCAAAGGGACACGTACGTTTTGGTACGTTATCTGGCATAATTGGCAGCGACCAGTCAGAGAGTGACACGTCCTAGGCGAGGATAGTTTCCTATATAAGGGACGGTTATTCCTCACTCTCCGTCTCCGCATTGTAAGCTTATGGTCTCCCTCTCAAGACTCATTAAAGCTTTTCTGTAGTAGGATCCTGTGTGTGCCGCGTCGTTCCTGCTGGCGAGACGAAGCGCGGGACATCTGGGGCCGAAAACCCGGGAAAGACCTCACCATCGTCAGCACCTTCGGAGATCCCTTGGCGACAAGAAGGATTCAGAACTGCAGGTAGATACGTTCGGAGAGGCAGCCCTCTCTTGGACTTTGGTCTGGGGTTGTCACCGCCTTGGGAAGGATTTGTTGAGGCTATAGTATTTGTCCTGGGAGCCACACTATTCTTTATGTTCTGTTTTCACCGTTTTCGCTGTTAAAAGGACGATCACAGCAGCTGAAGGCGCGTCTCAGTCTCTCGTATATAAGTGAGCTTCGCGCAGCTCCCTTTTACCTTCGATTTTGACTGTTGAGGAACAAGGACGCGATAAGGCCGACGTAGATAAGCGGCACCGTCCGGGGAGGCGCGTGTAAGACTCCCGTACATAAGAGAGCAGCGTGTCCATCTCTACCCTTTCACCTCACGCCTTGTCAGACGGACGTAGATAAGCCGCCGGCGTTCCTGGCCCATCATGGGATCCTCACAGTCTGTGGTCACGGCCTTGGAAACAGTGTTAAAGCAGAGGAACATCAAAATTGGAGGAGGAACACTTAAAAACTTTGTGAAGGAGGTGGAGAGGGTGGCGCCTTGGTTTGCCTGTTCAGGCTCATTTACGATTGCCTCATGGAACAAACTTGGAAAAGACCTTGACAGAAAATTGGCGGAAGATGATCTGCGCCTAGGGACCAAAGCTATATGGAAGCTGGTTAAGAATTGTTTAAAGGATGAAACGTGTAAGGCAGCAGTAGTAGAAGGACAGGCCACTCTCGAGGTAGTCCGGGAAAGTCTGTCAGAAACCGAACGTAGTGAGAGGTTGGGCGCGCACAAGAAAAAAGACGTCCTAAGAAAGAAAAGGTGCCCTCCCGGTAAGTCCAAAGACAAGAGAGCGTTGAAATTTTCAGATTCCAGCACTTCCTCCTCTACTCATAAACCAGGAGGGGGAGCCAGCCTATACCCTGTGAAAGAGCTAGAAGCGCTGAACCTCGACAGTTCTGAAAGCTCTGAAAATAAAACCTTAGACTCAGAGGAGGAGGCCGAGCTAGTGCTGTTAGTATTCTTGAAACCGCCGGTATAATTAAAACCACTAGTAATGTGGCAGATATTTTCCGAAAAATCCAAATTATCCTATTAAATAGAAGATTCCCTCTATACATTACTCATATACGGGCCCATTCTGGACTCCCTGGCCCAATGAGTTCACAGAATGATTTGGCTGACAAAGCCACAAAAATGATAGCTGTGGCCCTGGCCTCTCCTTTAGAGGCCGCTAAAGCCTTTCATGGCAATTTCCATGTCACCTCAGAAACTTTAT
This sequence comes from Rattus norvegicus, assembly GCF_021556685.1. Lineage (NCBI taxonomy): Eukaryota > Metazoa > Chordata > Mammalia > Rodentia > Muridae > Rattus > Rattus norvegicus. The sequence continues at coordinate 7,804,649 of NC_141539.1, read as the reverse complement.
GCCACTGCTTCTCTATAGCTAGAAAAGAGGCACGTGATATAGTCACCCAATGCCAACAGTGCTGCCAGTTCCTCCCAGTTCCTCACATCGGGGTCAACCCAAGAGGAATACAGCCATTGCAAATCTGGCAAATGGATGTTACTCATAATTCTACTTTTGGAAAATTTCAGTATGTGCATGTATCTATAGACACATGTTCTGGCATTCTACATGCCACCCCACTTACAGGAGAAAAAACAACACATGTCATTCAGCACTGCCTTGAAGCATGGAGTGCTTGGGGAAAGCCAAAATGTGTAAAAACTGACAATGGCCCCGCCTACACATCTCAAAAATTCCGTCAGTTTTGTGCTCAGATGCAGGTTACCCACCTGACGGGCCTGCCCTACAACCCTCAAGGACAGGGAATCATAGAGCGTGCTCATCGGACGCTCAAATCATATTTAATAAAACAAAGGAGGGGAATTATGATAGAACTCCCCCCAACACCCCGAGTGGCCACTGCTCTGGCCCTTTTTACCTTAAATTTTTTAAATCTTGATGAAGCTGGACAAACAGCGGCTGAGCGACATTGCTCAGAGCCCAAGAGGACAAAAGAATTAGTCAAATGGAAGGATGTATTAACAAATGAATGGAAAGGCCCGGATCCTGTTTTAATAAGATCCAGGGGAGCTGTCTGTGTTTTTCCACAGGACAATGAAAATCTCATATGGATCCCAGGATGACTTACTAGGAGCATCACAGCAAGTGATCAAGAAGGGACTGGGACTCCTGCACCTCCTCACTCTTCTTCCATGGATGCCAGCAACGGTGCAGGGCAAGCTACGATGGGGAATAATGTCAACCTTTCCACTCCCGATGCCGGTGATGTACCACTAACAGGGATTTAGGGTTGGCCTATTTACCTAAGGATCCACAGGTTGAACGACTAAAAGAAAATAGGACTATTCCCCTTAAGGGCAGCCTTTGTTTTGGCATATTCAACAAAACATCTTTTGATCTCCCTTGCATTATGTTATATAATCAATCTTCTGCTTGGTTAAGGGAGGCCACATGGGGAACTGGTGAGGAGGACATTGTGGCTAACGCCACAGTTCTCTATGGTGGTGGCCTTACATTGGGTTAATGGTAGCTGCACTGATCTTACGCCCATGGCGATGCTACTTGGAGGAAAGGGCGAAAAGGGACGGTTGTCATTTTCCTGGACGGGGAACATCAAACCTGCTGCCTCTGTCTGGACAGCTACTCATATAAAATATCGCAGTAGTTACCCGCATGCCTCGCTTTATCCCGATCCCTGTTGATGCCCCGGGGACCATGACCTTATTTAGAGGAAAAAGAGATTTTGGTACTTCTGCAATTATTGCTGGCATTATTGCTACGACAGCAGTCGCTCCCTCGGTTACTGCCTCGGCATTGGCCTTGTCAAATTCAGTACAGACAACCCAAACTATCAACGATTTATCGGCCACCATCTCTGTGGCTCGGGACAGACAGGTCTCAGCCAATACTCAGACATAGGGAGGCCTTATGCTTGTCAACCAACGTATAGATCTGGTCTGAGAGCAATTAGACATTCTATGGCAACTGGCCCAGCTTGGCTGTGAGCAAAAACTCCCAGGCCTTTGTGTCACCTCCATATAATATGACAAATTTACCTGAGCTGCTAATCTGTCTAAGAGTCTTTCACAGCATCTGTTACAGAATTGGACCTCGGAGTTTGAACAGACACTTCAGGAGCTGAGAGCGACCATCATTCAAGTAAATTCTACCCGACTGGACCTGTCTTTGACGGAGGGATTGTCGTCCTGGATCACCTCAGCAGTCTCTTATTTCAAGGAATGGGTGGGAGTGGGACTTTTTGGAGTGATCCTCTGCTGTGGATTAGTGTTACTCCTCTGGTTGCTTTGCAAATTGAGATCTCAAACAAGAAAGGACAAAGTAGTGATCGCCCAGGTGCTTGTAGCCCTTGAACAAGGAGCGTCAGCCGATATCTGGTTGACCATGCTCAAGCAACAGGTCGCCGGCTGGACAGCTCTGGCACTCCTAGAACCTCGGTTCATTGCACAGGATTAGAGTGTCCGGCTTGAGCAGCCCATGAGGGGTGACGAGCTTAGCATCGCACAGGGAAGTTCTACCAAATATGCTTCCTGGAAGGCATGTCATATTACATGAGGGTTTCTGCCCCAGTTTTCCCTCCCTCGAAAAATGGCAGTGCGACGGGTCGGGAGTGCCCTGGGTCCCAACAACAGCCTAAGGGTATCTCTCTTGTACAGGTTCGCCAACTTCGTACGAGGATATGACCTCTGTCTTCACCCTCCTATATCTGGGTGTCCTGTTTGCCTAAAAAAAAAAAAAAAAAAAAAAAACAGAAAGGGGGGAGATGTGAGGAGCTGTCCGAGGAGCTGTCCTCACATATGTGAGGAGCTGTCCTCACAAACTCCATTACAAGATGGCACCGGCATCCGGCAGAACGCACCTAGTAAAAAGGGCAATACGCAGGCGACTGGTAACGTCCCTACTCAAAGGGATACGTACGTTTTGGTACGTCATCTGGCATAATTGGCAGCGACCAGTCAGAGAGTGACACGTCCTAGGCGAGGATAGTTTCCTATATAAGGGACGGTTATTCCTCACTCTCCGTCTCCGCATTGTAAGCTTATGGTCTCCCTCTCAAGACGCATTAAAGCTTTTCTGTAGTAGGATCCTGTGTGTGCCGCGTCGTTCCTGCTGGCGAGACGAAGCGCGGGACAGGTTAGCTCACTCAGGATGATATTTTCCAGTTCCAACCATTTGCCTATGAATTTCATAAACTCGTTGTTTTTGATAGCTGAGTAATATTCCATTGTGTAGATGTACCACATTTTCTGTATCCATTCCTCTGTTGAAGGGCATCTGGGTTCTTTCCATTTTCTGGTTATTATAAATAAGGCTGCGATGAACATAGTGGAGCACGTGTCTCTTTTATATGTTGAGGCATCTTTTGGGTATATGCCCAAGAGAGGTATAGCTGGATCCTCAGGCAGTTCAATGTCCAATTTTCTGAGGAACCTCCAGACTGATTTCCAGAATGGTTTTACCAGTCTGCAATCCCACCAACAATGGAGGAGTGTTCCTCTTTCTCCACATCCTCGCCAGCATCTGCTGTCACCTGTGTTTTTGATCTTAGCCATTCTCACTGGTGTGAGGTGAAATCTCAGGGTTGTTTTGATTTGCATTTCCGTTATGACTAAAGATGTTGAACATTTCTTTAGGTGTTTCTCAGCCATTCGGCATTCCTCAGCTGTGAATTCTTTGTTTAGCTCTGAACCCCATTTTTAAATAGGGTTATTTGTTTCCCTGCGGTCTAACTTCTTGAGTTCTTTGTATATTTTGGATATAAGGCCTCTATCTGTTGTAGGATTGGTAAAGATCTTCTCCCAATCTGTTGGTTGCCATTTTGTCCTAACCACAGTGTCCTTTGCCTTACAGAAGCTTTGCAGTTTTATGAGATCCCATTTGTCGATTCTTGATCTTAGAGCATAAGCCATTGGTGTTTTGTTCAGGAAATTTTTTCCAGTGCCCATGTGTTCCAGATGCTTCCCTAGTTTTTCTTCTATTAGTTTGAGTGTGTCTGGTTTGATGTGGAGGTCCTTGATCCACTTGGACTTAAGCTTTGTACAGGGTGATAAGCATGGATCGATCTGCATTCTTCTACATATTGCCCTCCAGTTGAACCAGCACCATTTGCTGAAAATGCTATCTTTTTTCCATTGGATGGTTTTGGCTCCTTTGTCAAAAATCAAGTGACCATAGGTGTGTGGGTTCATTTCTGGGTCTTCAATTCTATTCCATTGGTCTATCTGTCTGTCTCTGTACCAATACCATGCAGTTTTTATCACTATTGCTCTGTAATACTGCTTGAGTTCAGGGATAGTGATTCCCCCTGAAGTCCTTTTATTGTTGAGGATAGCTTTAGCTATCCTGGGTTTTTTGTTATTCCAGATGAATTTGCAAATTGTTCTGTCTAACTCTTTGAAGAATTGGATTGGTATTTTGATGGGGATTGCATTGAATCTGTAGATTGCTTTTGGTAAAATGGCCATTTTTACTAAATTAATCCTGCCAATCCATGAGCATGGGAGATCTTTCCATCTTCTGAGGTCTTCTTCAATTTCTTTCCTCAGTGTCTTGAAGTTCTTATTGTACAGATCTTTTACTTGCTTGGTTAAAGTCACACCGAGGTACTTTATATTATTTGGGTCTATTATGAAGGGTGTCGTTTCCCTAATTTCTTTCTCTGCTTGTTTCTCTTTTGTATAGAGGAAGGCAACTGATTTATTTGACTTAATTTTAGAGCCAGCCACTTTGCTGAAGTTGTTTCTCAGCTTTAGTAGTTCTCTGGTGGAACTTTTGGGATCACTTAAATATACTATCATGTCATCTGCAAATAGTGATATTTTGACCTCTTCTTTTCTGATCTGTATCCCCTTGATCTCCTTTTGTTGTCTGATTGCTCTGGCTAGAACTTCAAGAACTATATTGAATAAGTAGGGAGAGAGTGGGCAGCCTTGTCTAGTCCCTGATTTTAGTGGGATTGCTTCAAGTTTCTCTCCATTTAGTTTAATGTTAGCAACTGGTTTGCTGTATATGGCTTTTACTATGTTTAGGTATGGTCCTTTAATTCCTATTCTTTCCAGGACTTTTATCATGAAGGGGTGTTGAATTTTGTCAAACGCTTTCTCAGCATCTAATGAAATAATCATGTGGTTCTGTTCTTTCAGTTTGTTTATATAATGGATCACGTTGATTGTTTTCCGTATATTAAACCATCCCTGCATGCCTGGGATGAAGCCTACTTGATCATGGTGGATGATTGTTTTGATGTGCTCTTGAATTCGGTTTGCCAGAATTTTATTGAGTATTTTTGCATCGATATTCATAAGGGAAATTGGTCTGAATTTCTCTTTCTTTGTTGTGTCTTTGTGTGGTTTATGTATAACAGTAATTGTGGCTTCGTAGAAGGAATTCGGTAGTGCTCCATCTGTTTCAACTTTGTGGAATAGTTTGGATAATCTTGGTATGAGGTCTTCTATGAAGGTTTGATAGAATTCTGAACTAAACCCGTCTGGACCTGGGCTCTTTTTGGTTGGGAGACCTTTAATGACTGCTTCTATTTCCTTAGGAGTTATGGGGTTGTTTAACTGGTTTATCTGTTCCTGATTTAACTTCGATACCTGGTATCTGTCTAGGAAATTGTCCATTTCCTGAAGATTTTCAAGTTTTGTTGAATATAGGTTTTTATAGTAAGATCTGATGATTTTTTGAATTTCCTCTGAATCTGTAGTTATGTCTCCCTTTTCATTTCTGATTTTGTTAATTTGGATGCACTCTCTGTGTCCTCTCGTTAGTCTGGCTAAGGGTTTATCTATCTTGTTGATTTTCTCAAAGAACCAACTTTTGGTTCTGTTGATTCTTTCTATGGTCCTTTTTGTTTCTACTTGGTTGATTTCAGCTCTGAGTTTGATTATTTCCTGCCTTCTACTCCTCCTGGGTGTATTTGCTTCTTTTTGTTCTAGAGCTTTTAGGTGTGCTGTCAAGCTGCTGACATATGCTCTTTCCTGTTTCTTTCTGCAGGCACTCAGCGCCATGAGTTTTCCTCTTAGCACAGCTTTCATTGTGTCCCATAAGTTTGGGTATGTTGTATCTTCATTTTCATTAAATTATAAAAAGTTTTTAATTTCTTTCTTTATTTCTTCCTTGACCAGGTTATCAGTGAGTAGAGCATTGTTCAATTTCCACGTATATGTGGGAATTCTTCCCTTATTTTTATTGAAGACCAGTTTTAGGCAGCGGTGGTCCAATAGCACGCATGGGATTATTTCTATCTTTCTGTACCTGTTGAGGCCTGTTTTTTGACCAATTATATGGTCAATTTTGGAGAAAGTACCATGAGGAGCTGAGAAGAAGGTATATCCTTTTGCTTTAGGATAGAATGTTCTATAAATATCCGTTAAGTCCATTTGTCTCATGACTTCTCTTAGTCTGTCCACATCACTGTTTAATTTCTGTTTCCATGATCTGTCCATTGATGAGAGTGGTGTGTTGAAATCTCCCACTATTATTGTGTGAGGTGCAATGTGTGCTGTGAGCTTTAGTAAGGTTTCTTTTACGTATGTAGGTGCCCTTGTATTTGGGGCATAGATATTTAGGATTGAGAGTTCATCTTGGTGGATTTTTCCTTTGATGTATATGAAGTGTCCTTCCTTATCTTTTTTGATGACTTTTAGTTGGAAATTGATTTTATTTGATATTAGAATGGCTACTCCAGCTTGCTTCTTCTGACCATTTGCTTGGAAAGTTGTTTTCCAGCCTTTCACTCTGAGGTAGTGTCTGTCGTTGTCTCTGAGGTGTGTTTCCTGTAGGCAGCAGAATGCAGGGTCCTTGTTGTGTATCCAGTTTGTTAATCTATGTCTTTTTATTGGGGAGTTGAGGCCATTGATGTTGAGAGATATTAAGGAATAGTGATTATTGCTTCCCGTTATATTCATATTTGGATGTGAGGTTATGTTTGTGTGCTTTCATTCTCTTTGTTTTGTTGCCAAGACGATTAGTTTCTTGCTTCTTCTAGGTTATAGCTTGCCTCCTTATGTTGGGCTTTACCATTTATTATCCTTTGTAGTGCTGGATTTGTAGAAAGATATTGTGTAAATTTGGTTTTGTCATGGAATATCTTGGTTTCTCCATCTATGTTAATTGAGAGTTTTGCTGGATACAGTAACCTGGGCTGGCATTTGTGTTCTCTTAGGGTCTGTATAACATCAGTCCAGGATCTTCTGGCCTTCATAGTTTCTGGTGAGAAGTCTGGTGTGATTCTGATAGGTCTCCCTTTATATGTTACTTGACCTTTTTCCCTTACTGCTTTTAATATTCTTTCTTTATTTTGTGCGTTTGCTGTTTTGACAATTATGTGACGGGAGGTGTTTTTTTCTTGTCCAATCTATTTGGAGTTCTGTAGGCTTTTTGTATGTCTATGGGTATCTCTTTTTTTAGGTTAGGGAAGTTTTCTTCTATGATTTTGTTGAAGATATTTACTGGTCCTTTGAGCTGGGAGTCTTCACTCTCTTCTATACCTATTATCCTTAGGTTTGATCTTCTCATTGAGTCCTGGATTTCCTGTATGTTTTGGACCAGTAGCTTTTTCTGCTTTACATTATCTTTGACAGTTGAGTCAATGATTTCTATGGAATCTTCTGCTCCTGAGATTCTCTCTTCCATCTCTTGTATTCTGTTGGTGAAGTTTGTATCTACAGCTCCTTGTCTCTTCTTTTGGTTTTCTATATCCAAGGTTGTTTCCATGTGTTCTTTCTTGATTGCTTCTATTTCCATTTTTAATTCCTTCAACTGTTTGATTGTGTTTTCCTGGAATTCTTTCAGGGATTTTTGTGTCTCCTCTCTATGGGCTTCTACTTGTTTATTTATGTTTTCCTGGAATTCTTTCAGGGATTTTTGTGTCTCCTCTCTATGGGCTTCTACTTGTTTATTTATCTTTTCCTGGAATTCTTTCAGGGATTTTTGCGATTCTTTCAGGCATTTTTGCGATTCCTGTCTGTAGGCTTCTACTTGTTCTCTAAGGGAGTTCTTCACGTCTTTCTTGAAGTCCTCCAGCATCATGATCAAAAATTATTTTGGAACTAGATCTTGCTTTTCTGGTGTGTTTGGATATTCCATGTTTGTTTTGATGGGAGAATTGGGTTCCGATGGTGCCATGTAGTCTTGGTTTCTGTTGCTTGGGTTCCTGTGCTTGCCTCTCGCCATCAGATTATCTCTAGTGTTACTTTGTTCTGCTATTTCTGACAGTGGCTAGACTGTCCTATAAGCCTGTGTGTCAGGAGTGCTGTAGACCTGTTTTCCTCTCTTTCAGTCAGTTATGGGGACAGAGTGTTCTGCTTTCCGGCGTGTGGTTGTTCCTCTCTACAAGTCTTCAGCTGTTCCTGTGGGCCTGTGTCTTGAGTTCACTAGGCAGCTTTCTTGCAGCAGAAAAGTTGGTCTTACCTGTGGTCCCAAGGCTCAAGTTCGCTTGTGGGGTGCTACCCACGGGCTCTCTGCAGGGGCAGCAACCAGGAAGTCCTGTGCCACCGTTTCCGGGAGCTTCAGTGCACCAGGGTTCCAGAGCGTCTTTGGCTTTTTCCTCTGGCGTCCGAGATGTGTGTGCAGAGAGCAGTCTCTTCTGGTTTCCCAGGCTTGTCTGCCTCTCTGAAGGTTCAGCTCTCCCTCCCACGGGATTTGGGTGCAGAGAACTGTTTATCCGGTCTGTTTCCTTCTGGTTCTGGTGGTGTCTCAGGCACAGGTGTCCTGCCGCTCCTGGGCCCTCACCCACGGGAGCCCAGAGGTCTTATACAGTTTCCTCTTGGGCCAGGGATGTGGGCAGGGGTGAGCAGTGTTAGTGGTCTCTTCTGCTCTGCAGCCTCAGGAGTGCCCACCTGACTAGGCGGTTGGGTCTCTCTGTCACAGGGTCTGGGGGCACAGAGCTGCTGCGGGCCGGGATCCGCGGGTGTGGGACTTCTGGTAAACACAGAACGTGCCCGGTTCTACAGGAATTCTGCTTCCGTGTGTCCCAAGCTCACCAGGCAGCTTTCTTGCAGCAGAAAAGTTGGTCTTACCTGTGGTCCCGGGGCTCAAGTTCGCTCGTGGGGTGCTGCCCACGGGCTCTCTGCAGCAGCAGCAACCAGGAAGACATGTGCCGCCGTTTAAATTGATCCATTCTTATCACCATGTACAAAGCGCAAGTCCAAGTGGATTAAGGACCTCCACATCAAACCTGATACACTCAAACTAATAGAAAAAAAAGTGGGGAAGAATCTCGAACACATGGGCACTGGGGGAATTTTTCTGAACAAAAGAACAACGGCTTTTGCTCTAATAATGGGACCTCGTAAAACTGCAAAGTCCATGTAAGGTAAAAAAAAAAAAACCCATAAAACATAAAACAAAACACTGTCATTACGACCACATGGCAACAAACAGATTGGCAAAAGATCTTTACCAATCCCACATCTGATAGAGAGCTAACATCCAAAATATACAAAGATCTCAATAAGTTAGCCTCCAGAGAGCCAAATAACCCTTAGTCATCAGAGAAATCCAATTCAAAACAGCCCGGAGATTACTCCTTACACCAGTCAGAATGGATAAGATAAAAAACGTAGGTGACAGCAGATGCTGGCGAGGATATGGAGAAAGAGGAAAACTCCTCCATTGTTGCTAGGATTGCAAACTGGTATGACTACTGTGGAAATCAGTCTGGAGGTTCCTTAGAAAACTAGACATTCCACTACCTTAGGATGGAACTATACCTCTCCTGGGCATATACCAAAAAGATGCTCCAACATACTGTAAGGTCACATGCTACACTAAATTCATAGCAGCCTTATTTATAATAGCTAAAAACTGGAAAGAACCCAGATGCCCTTCATCAAATGAATGGATTCAAAATATGTGGTGCATCTACACAATAGAGTACTATTCAGGTATCAAAAGCAATGGCTTCTTGAAATACATAAGCAAATGGAATGAACTAGAGAATATCATCTTGAGTGAGGTAACCCAATCACAGAATAACACACTTGGTATGCACTAATTGACAATTGGATTTTAGCCAAAACGCTGGAACCTCCATGATGCAATCCATAGACCACAGGAATCTCAAGAAGAAGGATGACCAAAAGGCAGAGGCTTCCACTCCTTCTTAAATGGGTGAAAAAAATCCATAGGAAGGTATATGGAAGCAAAGTTTAGAGCAGCAAATGAAGGAATGACCATTCAGAGCATGCACCATATGTGGCCCATATATAGAGAGCCACCAAAACTAGATAAGATTGATGAAGCTAAAAAGTGCATGCTGAAACGGAATGGATATAGATCTCTCCTGAGAGACACATCCAGAGCATGGCCAATACAGAGGTCAATGCGAGCAGCAAACCATTGAACTTAGAACAGGACCCACTTGAGGGGAATTAGAGGAAGGGTTGTAAGCATTGAAGGAGCTTGCAACCCCATAAGAACAACAATGCCAACCAACCAGAACTTCTAGGGATTAAGCCACTACTGAAAGAGTACATATGGACTGACCCAGGGCTCCAACTGCATATATAGCAGAGAATAGCCTTGTTGGGAAGCCCTTGGTCCTGCCAAGGTTGGACCCACAGTGCAGGGGAATATGGGGGTAACAATAAATGGGATGGATGAAGGGATTACCTGTAAGGAGGAGTGGGAGGGGATGGGGGCTTATGGACAGGAAACTGGGAAAGGGTATGCCATTTGAAATTTAAGTGAAGAAATATAGCTAATAAATTTTAAATAGTTAAAGAAACTATTCCTTTCATATTTGTAAATATTTTCTTCCAGTTTTTAAAAGTAATTTAAGAGATTACTGTAATTATATAACTTTATTCTCAACCGAAAAGTCAAAGCTTAACTATATCTCTATTTCATAAATTACTGATTTTATTATTGTTGTTATTATTATTATTATTATTATTGGACGGTTTCACACATGCATTTACTGAACATTTGAGTTTTTGCTACTAATAGTTTTGTTTTATCCCCTCATCTTAGCAATGACCTTCTCAAGACTCCCTCATACTTTGCTATCTTTTTATCTTTTTGACTCTTTTTTTTCCTTTTTCTTACTCTGGCCTACTGAGTTAACCTATAACCATTTTTCATAAGTCTAAGTGTTGCTGTTTAATGAAATATGGCCAACTTGTCAGGGGATACACCATTGAAGGAAACTAACACCCTTCTTCCAGTCCATATTAGCTTCCATATTCTTTCACAGGAAGATGATTCCTCAGGAGTCCCTCTGCCATGCAAAGTGAGAGGTAACTGGCCTAAGTCTTGTGCAAATAATCACAGCTCCAGTGAGATGTAAGAATGATGGCTGCTCCCTAACCTCTGTGTCACACTTTTTCTATCTCCTCTTTCAGAGTTTCCCTAAGCCCTAGAAAGAAAGGGCATTTAACTTAGAGGTGAATATCCACCAGTCATTTAATAACAGTACTTGAAGAATTATGAGCCTCCACAATAACTAATTATTTCTTCCCGAAGAAGCTTCTTAAACAAAGTTTGAGAGTATTACTAATAAAGAAAACATCAATATGTTAAAAATAGTTTGAAGACCATTATTATTTAACAAATAAATATTGCTATATGTTTTTTAGGGTTTAGGAACCCATTTATAATACCAGGCATAACTAGCTTCTAATGTAACAGGATACAAATAACTAAAATCAGTTAGAAGAAAAACACTTTGCCACACTTGTATTCATCATATCTTTCCAGGACATGGTTATTAAAATTATTGGGGTATGCAGATACATGTAGGAACAATGTTGACTTTATTTTCCCAGCTAATGGCATAGCACATCACAGGTGTCTAAAACTAGCCAGTTGGTACAAAAGTGTCAAGTCATGTTCAGATTGATTTCTCAGTGTTATACAACCTCACGTGCGGTAACTTTTGTAATAGGGTCATAAAGTCTACATCTGCTGTGCAATGAAAGGGATGAAATTTAGCCTGTAACATTTAAGAGATTTCTGTGGCTTCTCTGAACAATATAGTTTATAGGAAAATTTCCTATACCTCATAGTGAGGTTTTGATTTAATAGCATTCATCTTCTTGGAGGAGCATTGTTCAACCATGCAGAGTGTCTTATTTAATCTTAGAAAAGAAAAAAAGACTTTTCAATTTAGTTACACCAATTTAATTACTGGAACTAGACCTGGCTCTGTGGAAAAACCCTCACTCCAATTCCAGTTTGTTTGGGATTTTTTAAATTAATTTCCATTTTCTCATAATTGCAGGATATAAAGTGCACTATTCACATTTAAACCTTAGTAAAGAAAAGGAAAAAGGACAACATACACACTTGCACACACACACACACACACACACACACACACACAGGAGCACATGCACACTTATTGTTTGAACATGCGTGGGAGATTACATTACTTTATCATTTGTGATCTTTGCCTTTGAATTTTTGTCAAGATAAATACATCACAGACACTTAACAGATCTAATTGCCTTATTTCCATATGTCAGTAGAATGTGATTATCAGCTTATATTAATACTTTTCTAATATGTCATTCATTCAGTGAAGACTTGGGCATTCCCAGATAATGTTTACTATGACTCTAGCTTTGCATTACTCAAAGAAAATGCTAACTTAAAGACTTGAGAATATGTGTTTAGATGTTAGTACATCATGATGTATTATCACAATTGTCACATTTTCTGAGCTAGAACTGAGAAATGGATATTTTATGCCCCTTTTCTCTTGCACAACAGGGGTGAGAAATGAATTTTGAGGTGAAATCAAGCTGCAAAAGAGCTGATTTGCAACCTCTAGAAAACATAATGTTCCAGGAACAAAAAAAATTTACTTGAAATGAGAAGTCTTCCCTGAAATAATAGATACTCTACATCCTTGTTTACCACAATGAAATGCGTCTATACAATATAAACTATAGAGTAATGTTTTTAAATGTACTATTAATCATCCAGTCACAGTCTTTTAAAAATTCTCAAGGTAACAGACTGTCTTGAAATCACAGGTTTAAAAAAAAAGGAAAATTGATGAAATTATCAACTGTATTCTTCATAACTTCACACACAGAAAATAATAATGAGAGATATGAATCTATGTCAATTAATTAAAGTCTTTGGAAAGTTTGTCTTTAATGACACAGTTATAATTGCATAAGTTTAATTTTGTATTAATTAGCATGTCAAACGTTTTGCAGTCTTTCCCCTTTTCAGAAGAAAGATTTTGTTCCAGTAACTATGGTATAAAACAGACAGTAGGTGAACTCAGGTTTTCAAAGTATGCCTCTAAAAACATGAGAAATCACATTTTATACAAAACAAAATTGAGAAATATAAAAAATGTCTTGCCTACCAAAGAAAGGTAATATTCTGGTTATATTAAATGAAATTTTAAAATAAGTAAATGTTGCCAAATATTATAGGCATAAGAGTATAAAAGCATGCAGAAATACTAGAAATAATATTCTAGCACAATACTTCTATACATGTAAGAGAAAAGTATTAGCAGATCACTATTCAATAGATCACAACAAATAGATATATATTTATGCATATACAAAAATGGATTTTAAATCAGCCATAGAATAAATGCTATTTTAAAAGTTGCAGCATTTAATTTTTTAAAGAAAATGCTAGCATAAGAAATAATTTTCAGAATTGAATAAACTGTGAAATAAAGGGCCATGAGTTTACCCTTTCCCTGATTTCACAAATATATACTTAAAAGATTTAATCCGGGTGCTCCATCTTCAGGTCCATATCTCTACATACAATTCTGAATCTGTTCTCTCCTCCCAGGGTCATGCTTTATCCTGTCTCCTGCAAAGCCTGCTGGCACCCTACATAACAAGTTTAGATACCCACACAATGAACCCTGCCATCTGAGACCCCAGCAAGTCCAACAGCCTTCAGGTCTGTACCTTTCCCTCCATACTCCATCTTCTAATTAAGGTGAGATACCCACTCCACAATTCTCTTACAGTTGGCACCTTAATAAGGCCTGTAGGCTTGAGGTCCAAATTGTCCCTTCTGAATTCAATCTGTCTAATTTACCTCTACCTATATTCCTGGATATTCATTTCACTCCCCAAGTGACAGCTGAACTTGCTTCTTGGGAGGTCTGCTGCCACCCAGGACAACAATGTATCATGGCTATACTACTGGAAACTGCAAGCTAATGAGCCTTGGAGCCTGCCTTTTTTCCTCTGAGCTCCATCTTCCCACGAACACTACCAGCTATACTCCTCCTGGGAGAGTTCTCATACTAATGATTTAAAAGTATATGTTAAATAACCCTATTAAAAAATGGGGTTCAGAGCTAAACAAAGAATTCACAGCTGAGGAATGCCAAATGGCTGAGAAACACCTAAAGAAATGTTCAACATCTTTAGTCATAAGGGAAATGCAAATCAAAACAACCCTGAGATTTCACCTCACACCAGTGAGAATGGCTAAGATCAAAAACTCAGGTGACAGCAGATGCTGGCAAGGATGCGGAGAAAGAGGAACACTCCTCCATTGTTGGTGGGATTGCAGACTGGTACAACCATTCTGGAAATCAGTCTGGAGGTTCCTCAGAAAATTGGACATTGAACTGCCTGAGGATCCAGCTATACCTCTCTTGGGCATATACCCAAAAGATGCCCCAACATATAAAAAAGTCACGTGCTCCACTATGTTCATCGCAGCCTTATTTATAATAGCCAGAAGCTGGAAAGAACCCAGATGCCCTTCAACAGAGGAATGGATACAGAAAATGTGGTACATCTACACAATGGAATATTACTCAGCTATCAAAAACAATGACTTTATGAAATTCGTAGGCAAATGGTTGGAACTGGAAAATATCATCCTGAGTGAGGTAACCCAATCACAGAAAAACACACATGGTATGCACTCATTGATAAGTGGCTATTAGCCCAAATGCTTGAATTACCCTAGATGCCTAGAACAAATGAAACTCAAGACGGATGACCAAAATGTGAATGCTTCACTCCTTCTTTAAAAGGGGAACAAGAATACCCTTGGCAGGGAATAGAGAGGCAAAGATTAAAACAGAGACTGAAGGAACACCCATTCAGAGCTTGCCCCATATGTGGCCCATGCATATACCGCCACCCAGTTAGACAAGATGGATGAAGCAAAGAAGTGCAGGCCGACAGGAGCTAGATGTAGATCTCTCCTGAGAGACACAGCCAGAATACAGCAAACACAGAGGCGAATGCTAGCAGCAAACCACTGAACTGAGAATAGGACCCCCGTTGAAGGAATCAGAGAAAGAACTGGAAGAGCTTGAAGGGGCTCGAGACGCCTTATGAACAATAATGCCAAGCAACCAGGGCTTCCAGGGACTAAGCCACTACCTAAAGACTATACATGGACTGACCCTGGACTCTGACCTCATAGGTAGCAATGAATATCCTAGTAAGAGCACCAGTGGAAGGGGAAGTCCTGGGTCCTGCTAAGACTGAACTCCCAGTGAACTAGATTGTTGGGGGGAGGGCGACAAGGGGGGAAGAATGGGGAGAGGAACACCCATAAAGAAGGGGAGGGGGAGGGGGATGTTTGCCTGGAAACCGGGAAAGGGAATAACACTCGAAATGTATATAAGAAATACTCAAGTTAATAAAAAAAAGTATATGTGAAAGAACTAGAAAAGAAGAAGGAGAAGGAGAAGGAGGAGGAGGAGGAAAGAGAGGAGGAGGAGGAGGAGGAGGAGGAAGAAGAAAATCCACCCAAGAGGGGTAGACTACAGGAAATAATTGAATTCAGAGCTGAAATCAATCAATCAGAAAAGAAGAGAAAAATAAAAATCAACAAAACCAAAAGCTGGTTGTTGAAGAAAATTAAGAAGGTAGTCAACCCCTTAGTCAAACTAACTAAACGGCAG
The DNA here is from genome assembly GCF_021556685.1 of Rattus norvegicus. Taxonomy (NCBI): domain Eukaryota; kingdom Metazoa; phylum Chordata; class Mammalia; order Rodentia; family Muridae; genus Rattus; species Rattus norvegicus. The sequence goes on along the minus strand of NC_141539.1, from coordinate 7,789,165 downwards.
ACAAACAGTATCCAAATTATCTTGGTCAGAAATGAAAAGTGAGGCATAACAACAAACACTGAGGATATTCAAAGAATAATTATGTTTGACTTCAAAAGCCTGTATTCCATAATGTAAAATCTTAATGAAATATAAGATATTCTATACAGACACCACTTACCAAAGTTAAATCAAGATCAGGCAACTATTTAAATACTTGATAATCCCTAAGATAATAGAAGCATAGAAGCAATCTTTAAAAGTCTCCCATTAAAAGCAACAAGAACAACAAGAACAAGAACATGTACAAGAGGAAGAGGAAGAGGAAGAGGAAGAGGAAGAGGAAGAGGAAGAGGAAGAAGAAGAAGAAGAAGAAGAAGAAAAAAGAAGAAGAAGAAGAAGAAGAAGAAGAAGAAGAAGAAGAAGAAGAAGAAGAAGAAGAAGAAGAAGAAGAAGAAGAAGAGCAGCAGCAACAACAACAAGTAGCTCAGGTTCAGGCAGTCACTAAAAGTTTCCCAACTGAAAAAAGCCCTGGATCAAAAGGTTTATTTAATACAGAATTCTATCAAGACATAAAAAGAAGAGTTACTTACAATATTTGTCAACTCTTCTTCAATACAGACACAGACAGAACTTTTACAAATTCATTTTGTGAGGCTACAGTTACCCATATTTAGACCACACAAAGACTCAACCAAGCAAGAGAATTTCAGACAAATCTTTCTATAAACATATATGAAAAATACTCAATGAAATACTTCTTAATCAAATACAAGAACACATCAAAAATATCTTCCACCATGATCAAATGGGTTTCATCCCAGGAATGAAAAGTGGAGATTATATATATATATTATATATATATGATAGAGAGAGAGAGAGAGAGAGAGAGAGAGAGAGAGAGAGAGAGATACAACTTCCAGTAGTCAGACAGCACTCACAGTAGAATGATCGAGAAATAAACCCACCTACAAATCTTTTGAATCAAAATTGGTCTTGTCTAAAAAAATGCAGGGACAAAATGGAGCAGAGACTGAAGGAATGGTCACCCAGTGACTTGCTCATTTTCTTTTCTTTTCTTTTCTTTTTCAGAGCCATGGCCTTGCACTGGCTAGGCAAGTGCTCTACCACTGAGCTAAGTGGTACAATTTAGTGGTACAACAAATCTGGCACTTTTTCTTTTTGTAGGAACTCTTTACAGCATGAATGTGACGGCACAACATTGGCTGCCAAGAGCTTTGGGGTACTTACAAAAAATAAACACACTGCCCACCTCTGCCCACATCCCTGGTCCAAGAGGACTGTATAGGGCTTCTGAGAACCAGAAGATAGGAGCACTTGAGCAGAAGGTCCCCTGCGCTCCAGTCAACCTCCCTTACCTGAAGAGACAAAATCAAAAGTTCTCTGCTCCCAAATCCCGTGGGCTAAACCTTCAGAGGGGCAGACACGCCAGGGAAACCAGAAGACCTACACTCTGTCCACATTTCTGACTTCAAAGGAAAACACCTAACGCCATCTGGGACCCCGATACACTTGGCCCCCGGGAAAAGGCAGGAAAAGCTCTCCTGATTGCTGCCCACACTGAGAGCTCAACAGCAGCCACCCATGAGCAACTTGAGCCATGGGGCCACAGGTAAGACCAACTTTCCTGTTCCAAGCGATGTGCCTGGTGGACTCAGGACACAGGACCACAGGAACAGCTGAAGACCAGTAGACAGGAAAGAATACATGCCTGAGGGCATAACACTCTGTTCCCATAGCTGGCTGAAAGAAAACAGGAAAAGAGGTATACATCACTCCTGACACACAGGCCTATAGACGGTCTAGCCACTGTCAGAAATAGCAGAACAAGGTAACACCACAGACAACCTGATGGTAAGAGGCAAGCGCAGGAACACAAGCAACAGAAACCAAGACTACATGGCATCATCTGAGCAAAATTCACCCACCGAAGCAAACACTGAATATCTAAACAAACCAGAAAAGCAAGACCTAGATTTAAAATCACATTTGATCATGATGCTGGAGGACTTCAAGAAAGACCTGAAGAACTCCCTTAGAGAAACGCAGGACAACATATGTAAACAAGTAGAAGCCTATAGAGAGGAATCACAAAAATTCCTGAAAGAATTCCAGGAAAACACAATCAAACAGGTGAAGGAATTAAAATGGAAATAGAAGCAATAAAGAAAGCACAATGGGAAACAATCCAGGATATAGAAAACCAAAGGAAGAGACAAGGCGCCACAGATACAAGCATCACCAAGAAAATTCAAGAGACAGAAGAGAGAATGTCAGGAGCAGAAGATTCCATAGAAATCATCAACACCTCTTTCAAAGATAATGTAAAACAGAAAAAGCTTCTGGTTCAAAACATACAGGAAATCCAGGACTCAATGAGAAGATCAAACCTAAGGATAATAGATACAGAAGAGAGTGAAGACTCCCAGCTCAAAGAACCAGTAAATATCCTCAACAAAATCATAGAAGAAAACTTCCCTAACCTAAAGAAAGAGATGCTCATAAACATACAAGAAGCCTACAGAACTCCAAATAGATTGGACCAGAAAAGAAACTCCTCCTGTCACATAATAGTCAAAACAGCAAATGCACAAAATAAAGAAAAAATATTAAAAGCAGTAAGGGAAAAAGGTCAATTAACATATAAAGGCAGACCTATCAGAATCACATTAGACTTCTCGCGGGAGACTGTGAAAGCCAGAAGATCCTGGACAGATGTCATACAGACCCTAAGAGAACACAAATGCCAGCCCAGGTTACTGTATCCTGCAAAATTCTCAATTAACATAGTGGAGAAACCAAGATATTCCATGACAAAACCAAATTTACACAATATCTTTCTAGAAGTACAGGACTACTAAGGAAAATGAATGGTAAAGCCCAACATAGGGAGGCAAGCTACACCCTAGAAAAAGCAAGAACTTAATAGTTTTGGCAACAAAACAAAGAGAAGAAAAGCACACAAACATAATTCCACCTCTAACAATGAAGATAACAGGAAGTGGCAATCACTATTCCTCAATATCTCTCAACATCAATGGTCTCAACTCCCCAATAAAAAGACATAGATTAACAAACTGGATACGCAATGAGGACCCTGCATTCTGCTGCCTACGGGAAACATACCTCAGAGACAAAGACAGACACTACCTCAGAGTGAAAGGCTGGAAAACAACTTTCCAAGCAAATGGTCTGAAGAAGCAAGCTGGAGTAGCCATTCTTATATTGAACAAAATCGATTTTCAACTAAAAGTCATCAAAAAAGATAAGGAAGGACACTGATAAGATGGAACTCCCAGTGAACATGATTGTAGGGGGGAGGGTGGTAATGGGGGAAGGATGGGGAGGGGAATACCCATAAGGAAAGGGAGCAGAGGGATTAGAGGGATGTTGGCCTTGAAACCTGGAAGGGGAATAACAATTGAAATGTAAATAAGAAATACTCAAGTTAATAAAGATGGAAAAAAAAAAAAAGAAACCCTTAGCCGAATTAATTAAAAGACTAAGAGAGAACCTTCAAATTATTAAAACTGGAAATATCACAACAGACACTAAGGATATCTAGAGAATCATGAGGACATATTTTAAAATCTTATACTTGAAAAACTCTGAAAACTCGGATAGAAAATGGATACATCTGTTAATACATATCACCCACCAGGATTAAGTCCAGGTAAATAAGCAGCTGAAATAAACCCATTACCCCTAGTGAGAAACAACTAGTAATAAAAATTCTTGTAGCCAAGAAAAAGCCCACGGCAAAATACATTATGAACAGAATTCTACCAAAACTCAAAGAAAAATTCATGTCAATACTTCTCATATTGAAAGAGCGTACCCCCAAAACGGGGAGCCGCGTCTCTCACTCCGATCGCAGGGTGGGGTGCCCCCAGGAATCACGAGGAGCCATTCTTGATGTAACAGCAAGAGGTAGCTTTATTAACGAGATCCCGGGTCTTAGCGGGATCCCGGGTCGACACGTATCTCACACAGGAGACAGAGGAATCGACCCGAGCCTCCAAACTCGGGGTTTTTATAGGGGAGGTAAGGGGCATTCACGAGGTTGCACATGATTGGTCAATTCAAATGGTGCACAGTACTTTCGGCACGAAATTACATCAGCAAGGAGTATGTGTTATCTAGCAGCTCGGCAGGCAGGTAGGGTGGCTCATCTCACTCAGGGGGGTGAAGGAAGGGGAGGGGGTGGCTATGGATGGTCAGTGTCCTTGGGGCTGATAGCTGGTTTGGCAAGTCCTATCTCTGGCACGTCCGGCCCTGCACATCCAGACTCTGACAATGAGCAACCTTTATGAAACTCTAGTTCTGCACATTCAGGCTCTGACAATGAGTAACCTTTATGAAACTCTAGTTCTACATTCCCCACTTCTTTTTTTTGTTAATAGTTCTAATCCTAGAACTTCATGGAGAACTCAGCTTCATCTAGCATAACAGCTTGGTATTGTTGTCTTAACATGAGGATTCTAACCTGGACACTATCCAAGCCTATCCACCAAGGTCATGACTAGCTTTTAGAACTTCTAAGCTTATACAGACTGTGATCCAGACTGTGATCCCTGAGGCACAGTCCCAAGAAGTGTTAAGAGTACTAACATATGCAATGTTACATCATTTGTAATGGAAATCAAGACTATCCCACACCTATCTTGATAGAACCCAGGACAAACATGACTGAATTTCCCTCTAGGTCCCAGCTCTCAGCCCCAACAGCTAGTACGCGGCTGGTGAGGGCTGAGAATTGACAGCTCTCAGGGTGGTCAGCAGCACCAGGTACGGTCCTTTCCAGCGAGGCTCGAGTGTCTGGGCTCAGTGTAGCTGCAATCTCCGACCTGGAACTGATGGGATGTCTCAGGGGTCTCCGGGGCATAGGCTGCTGTCAGCTGTGAGCAGATTTCTTTCTGTATCACCTGTAGGTCTTTTAGCGGCACACAAATCATTATTACTATGGCACTATGACATGTTGGTTCAGTAACATCATCTAATACAGTCAGGGGAGCTGAGGCCCCATATAAGATCTCAAAGGGGTTAAGGCTGTATCTGGAAGGGGTATTTCTTGCTCTGAAGAGAGCAAGAGGGAAGGAGTGTCACCCAGTCTGCGCCAGTCTCCATGGTCAATTTAGTCAGGGTCTCTTTTAGAGTTCTATTTATTTACTCTACCTGTCCTGAACTTTGAGGTCTGTAAATACAATGTAATTTCCAATCGACCTCTAAATACTTGGCCACACACTGGCTTACCTTGGCAACAAAAGTAGGGCCGTTGTCTGACCAGATTACCTTGGGCATTCCAAATCGGGGGAAGATTTCTTCCAGTATCTTCTTGATGATTGCAGAGGCTGTCTCTCGTTTGGTGAGGAAAGCTTCTATCTATTCCTGAAAAAGTATCTACAAGCACTAGGAGATACTTGTGATTATATTTTTCTGGTTTTATCTCAGTGAAGTTCACTTTGACTTTTCACTAAACTCTCTAGGTCTCTTTGCCCTGTTTGCTTGCTAAGCATTCACTTATTGACATACCTTATACTTTCTACTGTCTCTCTGGCTAAAATCTTAAAGTCTATTACATACACTTAACTACTTGGACAAACTTTTTATTTCCTAAATGAGTCCATTTCTGTATTTGGCAAAGTGAGTCTTTTGTTTGTTCTCTGGGGAGTATAGCTTCCCCCTCAAGTGTGCCATTGTCCTTTATCTTTTAAGCAATTTGGGCCTTTTCTAAGTGAGGCCATCCCTTAGTCCTATCCTAGTTCTCAGTCGCTGTCTCTTGCAGGTCTGCAACCAGGATAGGCTCCTGCATAGCCATTTTTCGAGCCACTTGATCTGCTTTGTTATTGCCCCATGCCACTGAATCTCTTCCCTCCTGATATCCTGAGCAATGAATAGTACTCACAGTTGTTGGCTTCACCAGGGCATCCAAGAGATGGCAAAAGCATCTGAAGTGCTGATGTGCTGGGGGGGTAGAGGTTCAGCCATCCCAGATGACATTGTGTTGTCCACCATGGCAGCACCCACTTGTCTCTGACCTTCATTCATGAAGAGAACTGTTCCCGTCTGTGGACAAGGTCCTCGGCTTTCAGCAGGGGTCAATCAGCCAGTCGCAGAGGTCTTTCCTCCACCCATGGGCTTCTGCCAGTACTTGACACTCGTGCTGTGGTGGCTCCAGGTCCGGATTGGGCAGCAAGGTGACCAGATTGTCCCCAACCGGTGGAGAATCTAGTCCATGGCAGCTGACCAGTGGTCCCATCTTTTGGGACACTCTATTCAAAGGCAGAACATCAGCCACTCTATCACAGTTTAAGTCCTGGATTGGGTGATAATTGTTAGTGCCCGGCTGGCAGGAGTGATGTGTTCCAGGCAGATCAGGACAAAGTCACACATCTCCCAGCATCAGGTACTGGTGCACTGAGACAGGTCTTAAGCTCCACATACACAGTCTGTAGATATGCATACACATGGCCTCACCCAGCCATTTCAGCCCACACAAGCCATTCTGGACAGCAAATTTCTCATGAGCAAGGGATAGGGGCAGTCAGGGATGACCATGAACTAGTGGGTTACCCTGCCCACGCCAAGGTCCACTGTTCTTCGGGCAGTCCATAAATATTGTTCATTGCCAGTAGCCCCTTGCACTCAAGGTCTTTGGATATTGGCCCACTGGGGGGCATAGGAGCACAGAGCATTGGGTCCCTGTCTCCACAAAACAACTGGGCGGGCTTCCCTTCTATCTCTGTGCATAGCCAGCACCAAGAGGCTCTCCAGTGTCCCCTCTTGTTCTTTCTGGGGCAGTCCCTGACCCAATGTCCTTTTTCTTCGTATTAGGCACACTGATCTTTAGCCAGGAATTCTCTTCTGTTGCCAGGTACTATCTTCCTAGGTTCCCTAACTACTGTGGCCAGTATATGTTCCTCTCTTGTCTTTTATCTCTCTTTAGCTCTCTAATTTCCTCTTCTTTTTGTCTCTTTTCTTCCCTAGCTTCCTGCTCTTTTTACCTATTTCTTTCTTTCTTTTTTGTCAGTCTCTCTGCATCTTCTTCTACAGCTATTAGGTGCTGTCCACTTTTCTGCACAGACCCTGAACCACGCATCAACTTATTTTCTCTGCAACTTACAATAACTCTCTCAGTGACTTAGCTTAACCCTTCAAGTTTCTGTAACTTTCTCTTCATATCCTTTCCTTATCTTAGCCAGATTGGTGGGGCATTTTCCAGCCCCTCAGAGACCCACCCTTGGAGCCTGGTGGCAGACCTGGCACTCCCTACCTTCAGGCGTCTGAAGAGAGCAGGCAGAAGTGAGGGCCTTCTATCCGTGTCTGGAACATTTTTTTTTCTGGTATCCAGTAGGATTCCGTCTTCTCCTCGGTGGTAAAGAAGACCTGTAACAGTTACTAACAAGCATCTCAAATGGGATGGTGAGAAAACAAGAGAATCTTGAGAATAGAGGTCTACCGAAGAGGGCAAACAGCATTTATCTCTCTTCAGTGTCAGCTCCATTGCTTTGCCTCTCAAGAGAACCAGCCTCCAAATGACACTAGGCTTTTAGTAACAACTAATAACAAAAGGATGGAGAAATGGTTAGAACCTGGTTGCTAGATGCCAGGTGGCTGACAAAAGAATCATAACCAGTTCACCTGGGGCTATCAGGACCTCAGTAGTAGCCCTTTACCAAACTGTCTCACTGGGTTTAAAGGCCCATGGAAAAGAAAACATTAATCCTGACCTTGGCCACTGCCAAAGCCTGATTTCTAAATCTTGACTGGCAAAACAAAACAAAGTTCTTTACAGCTTGTTGAATATTCTTTGAAACTATTTTAGGGGCTCTTTTTTGTCCCCTAACCTGGGGCATTTTAACCATAGGGGCAGGAACTGGCTGCTGTGGGGATAGGACCAAAGGCACTCTCCATGTTAATGATGACCAGCGAGAAAAGTAATTTAGTGCTGGAGACTGACTCCTCCCTTGGAATAAGGCCTGCAGATAAGGCAGGCTTCCTTAAAGAACTTCTCTAAATGAGCTCTCTCCTACTGTGAGCAAAAGTCAGAAATTCCTTATAGCCCCACCTAGCTCTCAGCCTTTTTAGATCATTGAGCATTCTTCCTGTAGCATTTCTAACACAGCCTGTCCCTTTTTTTTTTTTTTATAGCCTGTTGACAGCATTTCTGATCTTTTAGGCAGCTATGCACTAAGTGTCAAACCGGCTGAAACTCCGCCTTTAAGATTCCTTACTCCCAGGCAAAATTTAACTCTTCCCCAGCTTATCACAGCTGGCTGCGAGCACAAGCACAGATAAAACACTATTTTACAATACCACAGAAAACAATCCAGACAAACAAGACCAAGACAAAGCATCCTATAACCAATTTCCACAGATGCCTGGTACCTTCAGTACCTGGCCCAAACTTCAGCTTAACCTTAGCTGCTTCTGGGATACCAAACACAGGAATAGAATACAGACAACAGACACTAACACATCTAAGCACACTTGCCCGTGCCTATACTTAAATAGGCAGCCGAACTCGACCTCCAAAGTCACAGTCAGATCTTTTTGACTGTCCGTTGCCGGGTCCTCCTGACAAAATTCGGCTTGTGGAACGTCTCTCACGCGTCCCAGAGCCTGCGCGATTGGGGCGTCCCCCGGTGCGCTTTCTAAAAAGGAAAAAAAGAAAGAAAAAGACTATTCGGAGTAGGAAACCCTTCTACTCACAGGTGCCTGTCCAGAGCGGGAAACCCTTCCGCTCAAGTACACTCAAATACGGGGCAGGAAACCCATCTGCCCAAGTGTACTGTCTGTCCGGGGCGGGAAACCCTTCCGCCCGAGTGCACTCAAATACAGGGCAGGAAACCCATCTGCCCAAATGTACTCGAAAACGGGGTGCACTCAAATTCGGGGTGGGAAGCGCACCCAAGCGCACCCAACTTAAACCTTAGACCATGGCACAATACACAGTACGAGAAGCACAACGTACACACACACACATACATACACATACACAGCGGCCGCTTTCCAGCACTCACACTAACGTACCTCCAAGTGGCATTCGGGGTTCCAGGGGGTCATGCTCCGATCCCGGTTGAGCCCCCAAATGAAAGAGCGTACCCCCAAAACGGGGAGCCGCGTCTCTCGCTCCGATCGCAGGGTGGGGTGCCCCCAGGAATCACGAGGAGCCATTCTTGATGTAACAGCAAGAGGTAGCTTTATTAACGAGATCCCGGGTCTTAGCGGGATCCCGGGTCGACACGTATCTCACACAGGAGACAGAGGAATCGACCCGAGCCTCCAAACTCGGGGGTTTTTATAGGGGAGGTAAGGGGCATTCACGAGGTTGCACATGATTGGTCAATTCAAATGGTGCACAGTACTTTCGGCACGAAATTACATCAGCAAGGAGTATGTGTTATCTAGCAGCTCGGCAGGCAGGTAGGGTGGCTCATCTCACTCAGGGGGGTGAAGGAAGGGGAGGGGGTGGCTATGGATGGTCAGTGTCCTTGGGGCTGATAGCTGGTTTGGCAAGTCCTATCTCTGGCTCTCCCTCAGGCACGTCCGGCCCTGCACATCCAGACTCTGACAATGAGCAATCTTTATGAAACTCTAGTTCTGCACATTCAGGCTCTGACAATGAGTAACCTTTATGAAACTCTAGTTCTACAATATCACACAAAATAGAGGCAGAAAGAATTATCCTGATAGATAAACCAAACAAAAAAATGTAACAAAGAAAGAAAATTATACATCAAAATTTTCTTACAAAAATAGATGCAAAATTTCTCACTGAAATACTTGTAAATTGAATCTAAGAAAGAACATATCAAAAGATTATCTGCAATGATTAAATAGGTTTCATCTCAAATATTCAGGGTTGGTTCAACAAATGTAAGTCTATAAGAGGAATCTACAACATAAATGGGATGAAAAAGAAATCCACATGGTCATCTCATCAGACACTTAGGCTTTTTACAAACCCAATACCCCATTAAAAAGTTCTAGAAAGAGTTTGTGTACAAGGGACATACCTAATATGATGAAGACAATTTACAGAAACTCAACATCCCACATCAACGTAAATGGAGAGAACCTTAAAGAATTTCCACTAACTTTTGGAACAAGACATGGTTTTCCATTTACTGGAGGATATCAAGGGAAAACAAACTGTAATGGAAGAAGTCAAAGTATCTATATTTGCAGATGATCAGATTTTATACATGTGACTCTAAAAATTTTACTAGAAAGCTTCTACACCTGACAATCACCATCAGCAAAGTATCTGGTTAGGAAATTACCTCGAAAAAATTAGTAGCATTCCTATATACAAATGAAAAACAGAATGAAATTGGGAAACATCTTTTACAATAGCCTTTAAATTATATATGTGTGTGTATATATATATATATATACATATATATATATATATGTATATATATATGTGTGTGTGTGTGTGTGTGTGTGTGTGTGTGTCTGTGTATGTGTCTGTGTGTGTGTGTGTGTGTGTGTCTGTGTGTGTGTGTGTCTGTGTGTGTGTGTGTCTGTGTATTGTTTACCAAACAAGAAAGATTTATATTGTGTGATGAACATTTAAGACATTGGAAAAAAAGTAAGTGAAAACAATACCAGAAAATAGAACATTTTTAGCCTCATACAGAAACTTACAACACATAGTAAAATATTTCTGAAAAATCAAAGAACAGCTGAAGATATCACCATCCTTGATCTCAAACTGTCCTACAAGGCTATGGTACTAAAAATCATTTTCTTAAAAATGAATGAAAATTTATTTTTATTGGATATTTTCTTTTTTTTTTTTTTTTATTAACTTGAGTATTTCTTATATACATTTCGAGTGTTATTCCCTTTCCCGGTTTCCGGGCAAACATCCCCCTCCCCCCTCCCCTTCCTTATGGGTGTTCCCCTCCCAACCCTCCCACCATTGCCGCCCTCCCCCCATAGACTAGTTCACTGGGGGTTCAGTCTTAGCAGGACCCAGGGCTTCCCCTTCCACTGGTGCTCTTACTAGGATATTCATTGCTACCTATGGGGTCAGAGTCCAGGGTCAGTCCATGTATAGTCTTTCGGTAGTGGCTTAGTCCCTGGAAGCTCTGGTTCCTTGGCATTGTTGTACTTTTGGGGTCTCGAGCCCCTTCAAGCTCTTCCAGTTCTTTCTCTGATTCCTTCAATAGGGGACCTATTCTCAGTTCAGTGGTTTGCTGCTGGCGTTTGCCTCTGTATTTGCTGTATTCTGGCTGTGTCTCTCAGGAGCGATCTACATCCGGCTCCTGTCGGTCTGCACTTCTTTGCTTCATCCATCTAGTCCAATTGGGTGGCTGTATATGTATGGGCCAAATGTGGGACAGGCTCTGAATGGGTGTTCCTTCAGTCTCTGTTTTAATCTTTGCCTCTCCCTTCCCTGCCAAGGGTATTCTTTTTCCTCATTTAAAGAAGGAGTGAAGTATTCACATTTTGATCATCCGTCTTGAGTTTCGTTTGTTCTAGGGATCTAGGGTAATTCAAGCATTTGGGCTAATAGCCACTTATCAATGAGTGCATACCATGTATGTCTTTCTGTGATTGGGTTAGTTCACTCAGGATGATATTTTCCAGTTCCAACCATTTGCCTACGAATTTCATAAACTCGTTGTTTTTGATAGCTGAGTAGTATTCCATT